>NC_084963.1:3531118-4210073 GCF_949316205.1 Platichthys flesus
TCTTAATGGCTGAAATGTTCCTTGATCAATGCAAGAGTAAAGAACCCCTGTCTGAACTCTCGACTCTTCTCAATAATTGTAAAGCAGAAAGGCTTTGAACTCTCCCGATGAGACTTGGTAAGAAAGGGAGATTACCAAAAAACCCAACTCACTGGACCGGAGCTCCGACAGTCGTCTGTAGCAGCGGGACAACCTGACAGAAGTTGATTGTCTCAACCGGCCCTGCTGTGGCTTTGGGAAAATTCTCTTAACCGTCCTTGAGTTGCCCATTCCAAGTCCAGACCTGAAGTCGGCAGTTTGAGGAAAGACAGACATCTGCCAGAAAGATTTGGGGATCAACTGTCCCAGCTGGTGTGCAGAGCTCGTGGAGACTTAACCACGGAGACTTCGGGCTGTGATTGCTGCCAGAGGAGTTTTGTTGTAAAGTCTTCAGTACTTTTTCGTAAAATGAGATTTCAAAGTTTTGAATTTGATAAGCAAAAAACCTATAAAGACCTGATTTATCTTTGTTGTAATGGGTAACTGAGCGATGAGTGATGTGCAGCCCTGGCAGGTTGGTGGAGGAGGAGGGATAATGCATCATGGAGGCAGATTGTCTGCCAGCAGCAGAGTTACAGTGACAAGGACGACAGCGGCCATTCCAAGTCGGAGGGAAAGTGGGAAACATAAACTATAAATGAAGCTGAGGAGATCTCACACCTCAGACTCCTCAGGATTTATACCTGGATCTGCACCAAACTGCAAAGAAATCCATCTTGCAAATGTTAAATAAAACCAAAAAAAAATCCTTCCCTGACACATTCTGCATCTTTTCACCAAGTCAGTTTGTGCAAAATCCTAAATAACGATCTAGTGAACATGTTACCTCCGTTGCAGAGGTAAACTCTCACTCAGAGCAGATACAAATATTAATTTTATTAGATTTTACCTATGATTTAATTGACCTGGTGCTTGAACAGAAGTGGAGCCTGGGCTGTAGCCTGACCTGACCGGGAGGGCCTCCCTTCTCCCTGCCCCCCCCTCCACGAGCTCTCCATTGAGAGGCGCTGCCCCGTGCTATAATTAATCACAGGGCCCAGGCCATCAGTGTGCAACATGAATGGGCCACCGCCACTGTCTAATGACCGGGGTCTGGCCAAGCTGAATAAAGTGTGTTTATCTCATGGTGACCTAGAACAGGAGTTAAACAGGCGTTAGTAATGTGCCTTCAATCAGACGAGGAGAGCTCTTCTCTTAAGGAGAAGGGCAGGGGGGGGGGGGCGATGCTATCACTCACAGATCCCGAGGGGGTGGGGGGGCTTGGGAGGGTTACTTTACTTTGAATTGTTTGTATTCTTTATTTCGTTCGTATAAAGGTTTCAGTTTCTTATATTTTGTGGAAGCACAACGAGGGAACGTCTCTGTTATTAAGATGATAATTAGCTGATGGTTCAACGGATGAGGCTGGTTTCTTTTCTCAGTCTGAAAGAAAAAAAAGTGGGGCACTTATTATGGAGTTACTCATTTCCATGCTCACGAGTTCCCAATATCCCCTCCGTTGTCACGCTAGCAGAGTCTTGTTTGAGCAGAATAATGAAAAATTGAAGGCAAATTTTTTTTCGGCTCCCCCCGCCCCCCCCGTCCTCAAGTGATGAAAATTTCATAGGACAGTATGCAAGCCTGGCATTTCCTCTTAGTTGGGACGATCGACCACATCGGTGCACCAGGCTCTAAACTCTGTGATTGGCTGGGAGTGATGACAGCAGTTGTTTGGCATCAGGAAAAGAAATACTCCAAGATCCAGTAACATTAAAGAGCAGAGGACTACGCCCCCTTCCAGTGGATCTGTGGGAAATTCCCAGGTGGACTTTTGTACGTTCATACATGAAGGTTAATGTGGTTTCATCACAGGTCACGCCGGGCTCCTCCATTGTGGCCCGGGCGACATGCTAAATGCTGCTCGGTAACACGAACACTAAGTACAGTAACTCGATGCCGGAAGGATTGTTGCAGGAAAGTGGAAAAGCTCCTCTCCCCTGTCATCTCTGCAGACAGAGGCAGGGAAACCAGGTCAGTGTAAACACACGGCTAAGATAGTCATACAACATTCATGAGGCTTGTCGTGTTTAACGCGAACCCTGGGACTTGTGTTTCTTGTGAGGAAGAGGGTGACTCGGCCGTGGTGCACATTGAGGCCCCCCCTTTTGTTTTCATTTGTTTTGGCTCGGGTTGCCCTTTTGCAAATGATTTAGCGGAGTCTGTTTATGTGTGGGTTTCTTTTTTTTTTGGAGAGAGCGAGGAAGCACGGCTCACGGAAAACTGTCGCGTTGGGCTGCGGCGTCCACGTCTCCCACGGAGATCAGATGCTGAAATATTCATAAGATGCCTGTTTCTCTTTCTTCCCCCCTGAAGAAAGAGTAAGAGAGAGAGAAAGAGAGAGAGAGAGAGAGACTACTTTCGGTTTTCAAAAACAGTGTAGGCTTTGTGTCTGGAAGTTTTTTTCATATTTCAGCTGCATAACTGTGATACTCTTGCAGTCAGCGTGAGGTTCAAACCGCAGGGAGGAGGAGGACGTGGAGGAGAGGACGGGAGAGTCTCTGGCCCTTTAGAAAAGGCAGAGTGTGAATGGAGGGATGTTTTTCCTCCTTCATCTTGAACTGATCTTCTCCCGGGAAGCTGCAGTTGATGTCGGGATCCTCAGAGCTTTGAGCATCGATCGGTGGGATTTGGGCGAAACGGGGGAAGTTGGGGAGAAGTTGCTGAAGGTTTTTTGTTGAAGTCTTGAAGTTCACACAGGGATACTTTGCAATTTAAGGATTGTTTACTTGATTTGAAATTATGCACAGACACATGTGCTGAAATCCTTTGTTTACTGATAAACATATTTACTCCTGGGAGGAGGGTACATTACTAGATTGTCAGTCGTGTTTAAGCTTTCCCTTCCCCTCCCTCCACAGAGGGATTTACATGGCACTGAGTCAGACTGTATGTGTGGTGCATTAGTATTCCACCAGCCTCCCGGTAAACTCCCCGTGGGTTAAAAAACACTGTTCCCCAATCTGATGCATCGGGACAGTTAAGGACAGACAGTCCTTGTGTTTGAACTGGTGCTGAAGCTGCTGCTGCAAACACAAGTCATTATCTATACAGGAAAAGTTCTAGTATTCCGCAGTGGAGCTCATATTCAGGACACTTGGCTCCTACTTCTTTTAGCTGAAGCTATAATTCAGCACAACTAGACTAACATCACAGATGGAAATGGTAATGAAACTTCTCAAGACATGTTCTGGACCCTAATTACACAAAATATCAGATGTCTCCAGATCCTGTGGCTGTAACATCCATCCTGAGCTTGTGTTTCCTTGAGGCGTCTGTTTCCTAAGTACGTCTAATGAAGGGAAATCGATAAAGGAAGCGTTTCTAAATTCACCTGATGTTTTCTATTACGTGGGGAATTACTCAGTGTTTTGCTATTTTTGGTTCTGAATTGACTAACGATCATTAATCAGAATCCAGTGAAATTCTCTCACACAGAACTTCTGACCTTTGATAACGAGCATTAAACATACAGCCATGGATTTATATGAATTCTCGATGGAGCACGAGTTATTTTTAGTTGAAATGAGTCCCTGGAGTAAACATTAATAATCATTACACACAATCATTTGCAGATTGTTTTCACGCAGCCTGGTCTGGTGACTGTCTCATTTGAGCAGCGAGCGTTGTGTTGACGTGTCAGTAGATTGTCAGGAGGGCGTCTCCAGCTCCACTCGCTGATTTGTGCGTCGGCTAAACGGTCCCAGAAGAAAGCGTCCGCTGAGTGAAAGTTGTTTTTCCACCGGCCGCTCTCTGCAGGTATTTCCTCCACGAGCTGGGACGGACTCCCAGTTTGTTTTGTCTTCCCACTCGCGGCCTCTTCAGACTTTATTCACAGAGCTCATGTTAGCATGAGTTGTAAAAAGGAGGGGACGGGGGGGGGTGTCGGGGGGGTTGGTGTTTGGTTGCTCAACATGACACCTCTGCCAAGAGCGACAAAATAAAAAAAACAAAGACTCCCATTCATTTTCCAATGCGCTACCTGGATCTCTAACTTGTCTGCTTGTCTCTCTGCTTCCCACAGCCCAACGACCCGGTGACAAATATCTGTCAAGCGGCCGATAAACAGCTCTTCACCCTGGTGGAGTGGGCCAAGAGGATCCCGCATTTCTCCGAGCTGCCGCTGGACGACCAGGTCATCCTCCTACGAGCAGGTCCGTCAAGAAACACTCAAATAAGTTCTAGGACTTGTGTGTTATCCACAAAGAATGGGTAGGATCTTTTAAAAATGAGAGATATGAAGATTTCTTTGTAGAATAGGATGAAATCACCTAGTTTCCCCCCAAATTATTTATAAATAAATAGAAACTCATCTGGACAACATTGATTTTTCTTTTTATTTTAGTTATATGATCAGCAAAAAAAGCATTTTAGCCGATAAGTTAAATGTTCTGCGAGAAAACAAACGGCATCTCCGTCTGTATCCGGGTAGAAGAACCCTCTTGGTCACGTGACCCGAGCGCCAGACCCACCGAGGTCAGAGCGGCTCACTGTGCGTTTCCGCCGTTTGTGGAAAAGCAAGTTAAACCGCTCTGGATCACAGACGCTGCAATGTAGAGCAGCGAGTGAATCATCCGTCACCTCTGGTTCATTCACCCACGTCTCCCAACACATTGAACCTTGTTGTCTGCCTGTCGCCCCAAATTACACCATCATATTCTAAATCCACCTCCGGGAGGAAAGCAACAAAAAAAGATGCTGTTACACACCCCAGCCCTGAATTATTATAAAAAACATACCCTGCTATCATTTCTTATCCTTGGCTCATACACTGATGGAGAGACTTCAGCAAAGCAGAGAGAGAGAGAGAGAGCTCCCCTCTTCTCGGCTCTCAGGTTTTTTCTATAAATAACCGCTTTAGTTCTGCTGTATCACAGATAAAAGCATCGCGGCTCCTCTCGTTCCCGAGACTCAACTCCGGGGAGAGAGGAGGCAAGTGTTGCCAGGCAGATCAGTTAAAGGAGCCCTGTCACTCAAAAGGGGGCGGCGCCTTGTGTCTCCGGTGCTCGCCGTGTCAGGCCGCTGCTTCTTTGGCACGTCAGAGCCCGGTGTCTTCATCGCGATGGCAGCCGCGGTTTCATCCCGTTACCACGCCTGTCCCTCAGAAGGCATGACTCGAATGTCTTAGTAATATCCCTGGTTGCCCCCCCCCCCCCCGCTTCAGAGAGCTGCACGCTTCTTTCACCGTGCAGCCTAATTGATTCGTCGAAATCCCCCCCACCCTTTGTTGTCACTTTTCATTTTGCCAGAATGCTGCGTGAACTTCTGTACTGGGATTTGCTTCTTTCTCTGCTCCTCATGCTTTTTCCTCGATCCCCCCTCTCCTCTCTCTCCCCCCCCGCCCCCCCGTCTCTCCCTCAGGTTGGAACGAGCTCCTCATTGCATCATTCTCGCACCGTTCGATAGCCGTGAAAGACGGGATCCTGTTGGCGACCGGGCTGCACGTGCACCGCAACAGCGCCCACAGTGCCGGAGTGGGCGCCATCTTCGACAGGTCATTATCACCCCGTGTTTCACATTCCGTCACTCGGGAAAGAAAACCTGTGAATGCAAACTGTTCGGGCGCCGCCGTCTGAAGGCTCATTCATGCTCAGCGTTATATATATACGGACACTTTCATTTGGTTTGTGAGGACGTCTCAGGGACACGTGGAGCAGTGCCGTCCTAGATCGTGACGCCAGCCGATAGTTCAACCACAGGACACGAGGAATACGTTTCAAAAGGGGCGGAGCTTATTGAGGAGAGAGTTGGCGAGTTGCTAGGAAACTACCGGTGTCTGCATGACACTACTTTCCTCCATCGACATTCTAAACTTAAAATCATTTATAAGACGTATCCGGTTTTGTACGTAAATGCAGCTTAAAGTCCATTTATTGACTTTATCATTATTAATGTTTTATAACTGATCAATAAAGGATTAAAAAGGACTTCAATATTACAAACCGCTACTTATAAAGAAGAAAAGCTGTTTTTACTTTTATGTATTTTACAAGTGGTGATTAAAGGTTTCTGCTCATGTCAATAAATCATCAAGGTTTTGATCATGAAGGTTTTATCAGTCAGTGAAACAAGGGGGCGATGATAAGTTCCAATTACTGATGATCCAATACTGATGCTGAAGATACAGCTGAAAATCTGTTATTTGGTAAAACTATGAACTTTCATCTTGTCCCCAGAAATCACTTCTAGGGCATTAAACACATCTATACAGGGTTAGAAGCATGTAGCTGTCAAAACATGTTCTATGAGTTATTTAAATTCACTGGTATCAGATCGGAGTAGATCGATGCCCAAACCGGTATTAGAACAGCTCCAGTTACAATAACCATATCTTTGTAGAGTGGTTTAAGTTCTACTGAAGCGAAGGGCAAAGCAGCACAGGAGCTATCGATCGCCTCCCTCCTATTAAATATGTACAGATGCATGAGTGCATGAGTGGTCACACACAAGAAACACACACACACACATGTCCCTCCCAGCGATGGGGGGGTGCGTTCAGGAACCACACGCCGGTGACGTCTCCGGGCAGGAAGCTCTCTGACACACAGGAAACTCACCTGCATCTGAAATACACAGTTTGGAAAGTTATAAAAAGACACAAGCAAACTGAGAGACATGTCAGCAACAGGTGGCGTCATCACATCCTCGCCCGCTGCAGCCTATCTCTGAATATCTGCCTCTTCTCCTCCTCTCTCTCCCCTCTCTCTCCTCTCTCTCCTCTCTCCCCTCTCTCTCCTCTCTCTCCTCTCTCTCCTCTCTCTCCTCTCTCTCCTCTCTCTCCTCTCTCTCCTCTCTCCACTCTCTCCTCTCTCTCCTCCCGTCACTCGCTCGTTGGCGCTCGCCGCCTCCAGGACATGTTCCATCTCTGCGTTTCACTGGGGCGAGCATTAAGATACAGAGGAGCGATAATGTTCCTTTATCTTCTCCCCTCTCTCTCTTCGCCATTCAAATGAAGAGCCCGATTAGCTTAAACACTTGAGTCTTCTCTTTTCCTCTCTCTCTCTCTCTCTCTTTCTTTCTTTTATTCCAGGCCTGTTGTTCTTCCTCGGAGCCAAATTGAATTAGAGTGAGCAATGGGCCACAACTTACTTTACCATCTGAGAGAGGAGGGGTTGGGGGGGGGGGGGAAACGGAGGTAGAGGGGAAGTACAGAGCGCCGGGGAGAGGGTGTGACCGAGTCAAAGAGGGGTGAGGAGTTCGAGCGCCGCCCCACCCCCCCCCCCCCCCCCCCCTCCTCCCCAGTGATGTCACACGCAGACAGTGGGAGCACTGGTGTTCGATTACAGCGTGTGTTTACTCTGCGGCTTTCCCCTTTATGAAAACCATGTACTAAATATAATTACTTTGCAGCCTTGTAAACTTTTCCACTGATCTAACTGTGCCTATGTGGGCTGGGAGTACACTGTTTGTGTGTCTGTGTGTTTGTGTGCATGTGTGTTATTTGTCTTTAAATAGATCTGAGCTGGATCGCAGTTAAAACACATTTTGAATGTCTCAGTCTCGATCTGGATAAAGAAATGTACCAGTTAGACCCAAATGGTTTCCTGTGATCTTAACTTCTGTGGCGCTTGTTTGCTTCTGTGCTATAACATGAACACAGGCCGGTAGCCAGTGCAGGATTAAAAACACACACTTTTCTTCTGTGTAACTCCAAATGAGCTGAATCTGTGAGTGTTGATGTGTTTTCTCCCTGTCTTCCCTGCAGAGTGCTCACGGAGCTGGTGTCTAAGATGAGGGACATGCAGATGGATAAGACAGAACTGGGGTGCCTTCGAGCTATCGTCCTTTTCAATCCAGGTAGCTATCACTGAACAGTGTGTGTGTGCTTTCATCCGCTGTGTGTGTACAAACCACAGATCAGTGTTTTATTCTCCTGTAAAGCACAACAGAGAGCAGGTAAACACACAACAACACAAGGATCTCTGTGAGCTGCAGCTCAGCTATAATGAGGTAAAAACAGATGATATGACTAAGAATAGAAAATGACTCATTAAGCCTAAAGTGATCCTCAACACAAGCTCTGGATAGATATGGAGAATCAAACAGTCTCCTCCTAGAAGGCTTGAAGTAGTGTTGCTTCCTCTCGTGACGCAGCTTGAGTTTGTTTTAAAGAATGGAATCACAGGAGGAGAAAGAAAATGACCTGAAACATCTGTAGGAAGTCTGAAGCCTCATCGATCTCCTCCCTGCAGCAGCATGTGGACCTCTGTTAAGTAAAGACCTCGTCCACTGCAGATACTTTCAAAAGTTCCTCAGGAGCCGGACGCTGGAGAATCTCCTCAGGTTTTGGATCGGGCTGACTCAGCTTGACCTCATTAGTGTAACTTGAGAAGTTTGACTCGGCTTTGTTTTCTTTGAGCCTAAATCTGGATTTGTTTTGAGGGAACTGACACTTGTTTGTGAAAACTGACGCGGCCCCGCCCCCTGCGTGGCACTGAGGTCAACTCAAAGGTCGGAACATGTATTGATCTGGATTTTAGGCTGTAATAGATCTTAAGTTCAAATATTACATATTAGGTCTTAATTGTGTTATGTTCATTTAACGCTGCTTCCCTTGAGCTTTATTAGTAGTATCATAGTTTTTAATATCTCTGTGTGTCGTAGTTCTTTTTAAACAATATTCGATTTTAGAGCAGGCTGTATAATAATAATAATACAGCTTTATGGATATAGCACTAAACAAAGACAAGTTTACAAAAGTGCTTCACAAATATAGAAACTGAAAAATTACACAAAGAAATAAGAAATCTAGGTAAAAACCATATTACCAAAATGATGGAACTGATACCTTATTTTATTGGTTTTTAATTTCATCCTTAAGTCTTAATAATTAACTTGTTAAAACCTGCAGAATCCCTGTAAAAGCACAAAATAAAATCGGGTAAAGTACATTTTATTTTAACTGACAGATGAAGCTATAGAAATTACATGATTTGGTTATTTGATGATATCACTTCTCATTTCACGTGGGACTTTCATCCAGAAACAGCTCAAAGCAAATGTCCCTTCACTCCTGCTGTCACGCTGCTCTGTGTTCAAACCTCCCCCCCATGGCACCAGGCTTTAATAAACCAGACTGTCGCTGTGCCTCCATGTGGGGAGCCTCCCTCCGGCCCTCAGCGGTGCCCCCCCCCCGTACACCGATCCAACCCCGTGCTCTGCATTCTGTCCCGGACACATCCAAGCCCACTGGCCTCGGTTCACTTCTCGGCTTGTTAATTAGGGATTCGCAAGACCCGGTCCAATCGAGGGGGGGGGGGGGGGGGACTCCGAGGCCAAAGGGCTAAAAAGGCCCTCAGTCCTCTCCTTTCCCACACTGTGTGATCCAGTGCAGCCAACGACAACAAGTGTTCATTCACTGTTCGACCCGACTGCGTAAAAAGCTTTTGTTCACCGCTGACGTGTTTGTGTTGTTAATCGAAGATGAGTCGTCCGCTGAGGCCGAATTTAGCACCGCTTTGAATTCACGCTCCTAATTGGACGAACCCAGAATGTGGCGACACACGTCCGCGGCGAGCCCGAGAGATCAAAGCTCATGTTGTAAGCGAATCCTGCGAGGTGCCCTTCAGCAAGGCACTGGATCATAACCAGCGTGAAGAGGAGTCTTTCTATAACTTCCCACAGGATATAGATTGTTGTTATTTGTTGTTGTTGTTGTGTAATTTGAGTTTTGTGTTTCTCCAACAGACTCTAAAGGTTTGTCGAACCCAGGTGAGGTGGAAGCCCTGAGAGAGAAAGTCTACGCGTCGTTAGAGGCCTACTGCAAACAGAAGTACCCGGAGCAGCCCGGCAGGTAGGAGGACCGACACAGAATCAGACCCTGGACAGACCTAGAACCTTAGCAGAACCAGACCCTGAACAGAGCCAGACATTAGCAGAATCAGACCCTGAACAAAACCAGAACCTGAACAGAACCAGACCCTGAGCAGAACCAGACTCTGAGCAGAACCAGACCCTGAGCAGAACCAGACTCTGAGCAGAACCTGACCCTGAGCAGAACCAGAACCTGAACAGAGCCAGACATTAGCAGAATCAGACCCTGAACAAAACCAGAACCTGAACAGAACCAGACCCTGAACAGAACCAGACTCTGAACAGAACCAGACCCTGAGCAGAACCACTGACTTATGGATGAGAGGAGGACTTGTATTTATCGTGACGTCAGCTCAAACATCTTGTTCCCTCCAAAATAATCAGCCTAATCAACATCAGATTGTAAATGTCAGATTGTGCAAATTAAAATCCTTTCAAATGTAATAACACTCTTAAATTTCCCTTTTAAATTCATGGGACATGCGCTCGACTTTATTTTCACCATTTTAAGCAGAATACCTCAATTAAAGTTTTAAAGGTCTGAATTAAATAGAGTCGTCCTCGTGCAGGAACATTTTGTTCTCTTGCTCTAGATGTTTCTCCGTCAGGTCGGCTTGTAGTCACCAGACCCTCCGCTCTGTGCAAACCTGCTCGTGAATTGATTATTTCAGCCTGATGAACTCCAGCTGTTCATGAGTTTGTTGGCGAATTTCATTCACAGAAATGTTAACGAAGCATAAATTTAAAAAGAGAGAACGTCACGCTGTGCTATTTGAAGTCAGCAGATAAAAACAGAAGATATTTAACAAGGTCAGGAGTCAGTGGCGATCAACAAAAACAAAATGTTTTAAATTTTAAATCAATCAATATTGTCCCTCATTGCCTGTACACATCTGGAAAGACAGATTTTATGATTTTATATAAAGATGAGCTACTTGTCTCCACTTCCTACCGCTAATAAAAATAAAATATCCTGAATACAAGAGTTGCAGCATCGAAGTTCCGCCCATACACGCTATCAACCAATCACGAGTCAGTCTCAGCTGTCAATCATCATGTTTCGTCCAGTTTTTGTAAATTAAAACCAAACTTAGCGGAAAAAAAACAAACATCTGTGTGACAAGAATCTATAAATGAAAGACACCATCTTTGAGAAGTATTTATTAAACTCTGAAGTTGTTTCTATGTCCCATCCACTCACGTGGAGGAGGCGGGGCTTCTACACTGCAGCCAATCATAGTTTCTATTTGTTTCTCGGAGAAATCTCTTAGCATGATTCTCTTGAATAACACATATTTGTTTAATATGTGGCAACTGCACATTACAGTGGACCTCATGCAGTGTGTGTGTCCGTGTTGTGTAGTTTGTGAAGTTGTGTAGTGTGTGTAGTGGTGGATGGTCTCCTTCCGTCCCGTCTCACTTTGTCTCTCGTGTTGTCTCAGGTTCGCCAAGCTGCTGCTGCGGCTGCCGGCGCTGCGCTCCATCGGCCTCAAGTGTCTGGAGCACCTGTTCTTCTTCAAGCTCATCGGGGACACGCCCATCGACACCTTCCTCATGGAGATGCTAGAAGCGCCGCATCAGATGACATAATGGCGCCGATGGTCGAGCCATCCCCCCCGGCCTCTCCTCCTCCTCCTCCTCCTCCCCCTGCCTCACCCACCACCCCCGGACCAGGCGCAGGGTTCCTCCTCCTCCTCTTTTTTAAGAATCCCCTCTCCAGCGAGGGACGGATCACGTGACTATTTAGGATTCTGGAGAACCTGTCTCCTGCCCGTCTCTCCTCCTCCCCCCGCACCCCCGCCCGTCCTTTTGAAAACAATGAAACCGTCACGTCTGCGGGTCTGTTTTATACTTTGTAAAAAATATTATAAATAAGAAAATATATATATGGAATAAAAAAAAAAAATCACACGACAAACACGAGTGTCATCGGAGGACTGAAAAGAGGACGGACAGAGGAGGAGGAGGAAAAAGTATTGAGCCATTGTTTTCATCTTTGCTGATAAGACACTTTGACGAGAAGAAGCAGAGACCATCAGATTTTTGGGGGGGGGGGGGCGGGGGGGTAAACTGTGATGATGTCATATTTGGACACTCAGCTTTGTGATCGGGACAATCGTGGACCTGGAGAGACTCGGGACACTTGAGCCCTCTCTGGACTCAGGGCTGAACTTACTCCGGGGGGAGGGAGGGACGGTGGGGGGGGGGGGGGGGGGACCGTCTGCCCCCGCCTGACTCGACTGAACACATCAGGTCTTGCACTAGCTGTTGGTTTTCTTTTGTTGTTGTTATTTTTTTCTCTCAGTGTGCGCTCTCTGGAGTAGAGGCGGGTCAACAGGACTGCAAGTGTTAAAAAAAACAACCTCAGGTCTCTGCCCCAATACAACCAGTACAACCATGTCTTACTCTGTTAGCACTGTGGAGCATCGGGGAGGACGAGGCGTCCGTCCAACAATCAGCCGTTCGGTCCACGTCCCGGTCGATGAAGCTCGTTACAATCTGCACTGTTCTTTCTGCACATAGGAAAAATGTTCACGAGCTCCGGTGGAAGAAGCTCGGGGAAACCAGCCGGTGCAGAAACCCCGGAGCAACTGGTGTCATCCTCGTTTTCACCAGTTCACAACAAACTGACACTGGTGGAAAGAAAGTGAGCTCCCCAGTCTCTCATCTGCGTTGGGAGGTATCGTTTTCCATCGGCCGCTCGAGCTCCTTCTTCTCCGTCTCTCATCCAAACCTCCATTTCACACGAGAAGCTTGGCTCTCACCATTCACACTTCCACCCTCAGAAGAAGCTGTGCTCAGCGCAGCAGGCGTCAGCTCCTTGAGAAACCTCATATTTACCTGTACAGAGAGTTACAACCATTCACAGTATTGACGTTGTGTTCACTTTTTCGTTTTTTAACAACAACCATGCACACAGTTTACCTCTGTTTCCATCCTCGGACCTTCACCTTCGGGAAAGAGTGTGTGTCGTTGCAGCAGAGCCATCTTTGTTTTTATTTTGTTTTGTTTATTTGTTTATTAAGTGGCACTTAACCTCATGACAGCGGAGTCGGGTTCCGAGTCGGAGAGCTGACGTCGACGCAATCGACCTCTAGGGGGCGGAGCTTGGCCCGGTCAGGCCCAATCAGGAACGCCCCGGTCCTCGTCCTCCTCCTCGGAGGGACACGCACAGTCGCTCTCTCTGCACTTCTCTGGACAACCAAGTGTTATTCAAGATGAACTGAAATTTTTGAAAAAGGAAAAATGTCTCCATGCCGTGTATAAATATGCTTTACGCCCAGCTTCTGCTTTTTTTCCATTTTCTCCACTCGTTCTTTTCTTTTCAATGCTGCAGCTGCTGCAGGTCTATGCATCCAGTGCATTTCCAAAGATTGTCCACAGAGCGGAAGCATGTTGGAACAGCCGAGTCCTTTTCAGAGCGTGTCTGTGAGCCCTGGGTCCACGAGGAGCGTTCACCTGGACGGGGGTAGAAATGTAGTGCAGGGGATGTTCAACACGATTCAGATATCCTGAAGTATTCAGCCTTAAGTGATCTCATGCAGATAAACAGCGAGTAACCCTCGGTTTTAATGGAACAGTGGAGTTTAAGGGCACGTTTAGATAATAGAAGAGTAAAGAATTCATTCTGTTATAACCACTTTTCCATCAGTTCATTGTGTGAGCGAGTGTATGGAGTCATGAGAGCGCCAAGTTATTATAACTTTTTGGGGTTTCAGTCAAAATATAATTGAAAAACCTCAAATATGATTAAGATTTAAACTCCAAAGACAAAAAGCAATATTCGACTTTTTCTTAATTAAATAATAATCCAATTTCAAAATTGAAACACATTAACAAATACACATTTTTTGTAATTATTCCACGTGCCTGATTTTTTCTGTCTCAAGTTTTGTTCGCTGCTTTAATGTCGATACCTTCATTAAATGGCCGCTTTCATTTAAAGCCGTTAAAGTGAAGTGAAGCTGTGATTGTCAAGTTCTCGGCTTGTGACCCACCCCCCAATTTATTAATGTTTATTTCCCACAATTTGTCAACTTCACGAATCTCCATTAAAGTCGAAAAACAGAAGGTTTGGAAATAAACTCTGCCGCCCCCCTCAGGACTCCATGACTGGCCGGTTACTCCTCCTCTGAGAAACTGATCCCCAGACGACCAGTGATCTTTTTCCTCATGAAGAAAAAGAAAAGAAACAACAGAGAAAGCTTTGAAATGTCAGATAGTGTCGGCTTCAAGCGGGATTAGAACCTTTTACCTTCAGTCTCTGAGCAGATTGGACAGTAGAGAGAGATAGAGAGAGAGACAGAGAGAGAGATGGCCCGGATTCAAGGAGCTGTGAGCGCCCTCTTGTGGAAGAGAAGCGGCGCTGCAACATTACTTGAATACTTTTCTCCCAGTGTTATCACCGAAAAAAAAGTAGCAATAACTTGAGTGATGAATCTCTAGGCTCGTTGTTTTTATTCTGAATCGACAGTTTAAAAACAACAAATGGACTGGTCTGTGTTATGACTAATTATCCAGGTGACAGTATTGACTGCCAGCTGCAGCTCAGTTTACAGTATTTATAATCTGGGGGAAATGATTGTTTGTTTAAGAAAAATAATCAGTTTGGTGGAAATAGCTTTTCTTCTTCTGTCCTGTGAGATCAGGTTAGATTTGTACCTTTTTAGAGAAAAGCTGATTTTAATGAGAAGCACTCAGGAGATCCCACACGCCTCCGCCGAGGCCCAGCAGTCCCCTCACATTCTACACAGCTGATCTCATAATGTTGAATAAAGTGAAAACACACATTCCTGGATCTGAACCCCTGATCTGAAACAGCACTACGATTTGAACGGGTTTTTCCCTCGACCACGGCATCCTTGTATTTTAGAAGAAAGGATGAGATTGAGAATATCTCGTTTAGGTTTGAATCTCTTCATGCACAATTTAAGTTACCAACTAGCGGCAGATGTTAGGGACATTACTTCAGTTGTGCTTTGGCCTTTTGTTCAAGGAAGAAGGCTGAACTTGAGAACACGCTGAAGCTAAAAGGTGAATCTTTAATTTCATGGAAATCCAAAACATGAAATCCTTGGCGGAGGTAGTCGAGAAAAAGGAGTTTGTGTGTTCTGACCCGACTCGAAGACGAATCTCCTCGTGCTCTTTGTTGTGATGCAGTGTCCTGCTCTGACTTTACTGTGACCAGTGACCACAGGTCTCTTAAGCCATAACGACTCGGGAGCTCGACTCCTTTTTGCAGGAAAAAACGGACGGACAAGGATCTTCTCCGACGACGAGACACAGAAACGATCGCCCACATGAATGCTTTATAACATAAAGCTATATTTTGTTAATATGTATATGTGTATATATTTATAAATATATATCAACAGGTCTGTTGATTGGGAGAGAGAGAGAGGACGAGTGTTTCAGACCAAACTGCTAGGCGCCGGGTTTTTCTTCAACTCAGTCTCACAATGTTTTTTCTCCACAAATATCTGAGGGGGTGTGTTGTTCCTTTTTTGCATCTCGCCCTCGAGTTTATTAAAAATCTTAAATGTTGATCAACCAGCAGAAGGGCAGCAGGTCTGAACTCAAAAGGAACCAGCTCCTCAGCAGTTCGTGGAACCTCACCGGGAATAAAACAATGAAAGAGAGAAAAACAAAACAAAATAAAAAGGTTTCTTAAAAAGTAAAGTAAAAAAAACTCAGAAATGTGTGTTGCTTGGCAAATCAATGTTCAAACTGTGTAATCAGGAAAAGCTGAGCTCGTGACACAATCACTGCTTCTTCGTTGCATAGATGGTAAAAATGTTCAAGCAAAAAAAGTGAAAAGAAAAAAAAAACACTTGGAAAAAAGATCTATTTTTGTACAAAGGTAATTTTATCCCTCGCTTCTGTGCTCTGTTCTTCGCCTTTTCTTCTGTGGGCTGTTGTATACGTTGTGGAAAAAGCTTATTGGACGAGGCAAGAGAAATTTTTCTGGAGGAACACGAGAGGAACCTTTTACTTCGCCATTTGCAATCTGTCGCTGCGAGATGGGAATGTCTTCTTTCATTATATTTTTGTCTATTTTTCAAAAACAGGAGGTGGAATTTTGTCATCTGTTCTTTGTGGGTTGTTCTCTAATGTTCTTTCATGGACTGAAAAAAAAGTTATTAAAAAAAACTTTAAAAGTGACAATCGGCTGCTGCCCCCCCCCCCCCCCCCCTGTTGATTTTGTTACAGATCCTCGAAAAACTGCTTTGGCTCACGGACTCAGTGACATGAAACATACAAAATCTGGTTTTATTAAGTTGAAGGTTGTTGCTGTCAGATGTAAAAAAGAAAAACTTATTCCACAAAGGATTCAGGTGAGTGAAGAACAGAGGCCGTCGGCTTCACGTGCAGAACTACGAGCTAAACGAGGAGCAGAACTTAAACAGAAATAAAACAAAGACAGCTAAAAGAAATCACAATACAAGTGTAATATATACAAAATCCTACAACACAAAATAACTGCACTTGGTCACTGTGGTAAACTTAAAAATAGGGAATTTGTGTGTTTGAAGAGGAGGGATCTCACTTCAGGGACCGATAAATTAAATATTAAGATGTTTTAAGTGACTTCATTGTTTCTTGAGGCATTTTTAGCTTGTGTTCTTTCCGAGTTGTTGCCTGAATAATCAAAACACAACTTAGAGAAACTGTTGAAATGATATCTCACTAAAGCAGAGCACTAACTTGAGATGTGACTTTTAATATAAAGGGGAATAAAGGATTTGTTACAACAGACAAAAGGGCCTTAGATCCCTTTTTTTAACTTAAAGCTCCGTGTCTGTCGGCTCTTCACCTTAAAGTCATTTAGATTCTACAAACTTAGACAAATAAAAATAAAAAAAGGCAAAATAAATGATACTAAAAGTCCAAATGACCGTTACATTTATTGTACAACAGCAGAAATGTCAGCGAATGTGGGAGTTTGTATGAATCGAGAACATCAAGGTTAATGCAGGGTTTTAAAAAAAAAAAAGAAGAATACTGAAGAACAAGAGCGCTGATGTGAAGTTGAACAGAAGTCGACCGTTTCCCTCTCGAGAAAGAAAATCTGGCGTGTGTGAAATATCTGGTACGTGTCCACTGTCTCCCCGCTGGGCTCGCCGTGCTGAATTTCATTACCTGCTACATCCAGCAGGAGCTCTCCGTTAGAATAAAAAGTCCTTTTACATCAAAATGTAGGGAGGGAAGGAGGGGGGGGGGGGGGGGACAGAAAGAGACTTGAGTGAACGAGGGATCCCAAAAAGATCCAAGAGGGCTTAGCAGTCGCTTTTCCATAGCTTGATGGTTTTGTCGTTTTCTAAAGCCGCAGACGCGATGATGTTCTCTGTCGGGTGGCAGGCGGTCGAGATGACGACGTCTGGAGAGAGAAGACGAAGGGGAAATTTACTGTATTGACACGCAGCCACAGATCTCAGCCGTGAAAGTAGAGAAGTGGAGTTTTTTACTGTACCTGTGTGGCCCTGGAGCTTCTGCACGATCTCCTTCGTCTGCAGGTTCCAGATGTAAACCATGTTGTCCTCCGAGCCCGACACGATCCACTGCAAGAGAGAGAGGCCGCCGTTAAACGTTAAGAGTTCACCTGCAAAACATCAGCGACCTGAACACCGTCACTGATACGGAAATAACAAAAGACGTGCAGGACCGACGGCTCCTACCTTTCCACCTGTGACGGAGAAATTTGCAAATATGCAGTACTTCTCGTTTTTATGGCCCGTGTACGTTTTCAAACACTGAAACGAAGGAAGAGGTATTTAACTGTCAGAATACCACGTATCAGTGTATTTACTATTAAACAAATACCAAGAGATACAAATAATTATAAATAACTTCATCAGGTTAAACAGATCATTATCTACATTGAGATGGTGTTAGATTTTCATGTTAATATCAGTCTCTTTGCAGGTTATTACACATCAGTTTTCACTCTTCTACTATTTGCACTGTTTTAGCAAAAGAAAATTACCGTTTGCACAAAATATGATATTATATTCAAATACAAACTGTTTTTCTACTTGCTCATACCACTGCACTTTACTTTATAACATTTCTATACACACCACAATCAAAACATGATAGAATGATGTGAATCATTACCTTTCCTTTGCTGTAGTCCCACAGCTTCAGCGTGCTGAAAATAAACACAAATATCATATAAAATAAGATGTATAATAAGTATTTCCCTGCAACTTCTTTTTTTTACATAAAACTAACTGATAAAAGTGTACTTTAGAGTTATACTGCCCCCTGCTGGTGAAAAGTGTAAGCAACAGAGTAGGAACGACATGAAGACGACGTGTGAAACAGAAAAATAAGATTTATTAAAACTCACTTGTCCAGTGTAGCAGCCAGGATGTATTTCCCGTTGGGAGAGAACTTCACAAATGACACCGGAGGGTTGTCGTCATCTGAAAACAAACCAAAGACAGAGAGCAGGGGTTCATTGGGTTGGTCGAGGGGAATCCAACGTGGTCTGAACGTGCAGCAGATATGAGATGATCTTACCTATGAGCGTCTTTAAACACTGGCCTGACGCTGTGTCCCAGATTCGGCTGAGAATGTTTAAAAGACAAAAAAAATGTCAACATGTTGTTGTTGAGGTAGTTGGGAGGTAACACAATGTCTAACACAACTATAATTTACGTTAAATAAATAATCTTTAATGGTTGTGACTATCTTGGGGTTGGTGGGGGGAGATAATCCAGAGTGTTCTCACCAGAGGCCGTCGTAGCTACTGGACACGATCAGGGAGCCGTCTCTGTTGAAGTGAACCTGAGAACACATCATCACATCAGTGACACCATTTCAATCTTTACAACCGTTCACTGATGTCCAGAAGTTTTAAATAAATAAAAAACTTACAGCCGAGACGGGATCAGAATGAGCCGGCAATGTTTTCAAACACTTCCCAGTCTTCACGTCCCATATCCTGACACTCTCATCAAACTAAAGCAGAAGAAAAAATGGTCTCTGTTTATTTTCTTCACCACCACACAGAATCGAAGCAGTCCAACATCTGGTTTCCATTTCTCGCTCGTTTCGGGGCGAAAGGCGTCTTACTCACCGATCCTGACACGATAAGGTTGGACTGGGGGTTGAAGTTGCAGCAGAAGACGTAGTTGCTGTGACCTTTTAGAGTTTTAAGGCATTTTCCCTAGATTAAAGAAAAATAGATGAAATGTCACATTCTCTCCTGGCAACACACGAGAACAATTAGACCATCGTCACTCCACACGGGGGAAGTCACTGCAGATTTAATAGGGGACTTTAAATATTTATCTTTGCGGAAACCACAGATATGAATCTAAAAAGTGGGCAAGACTTCCCCTGTGATACGTCATGAATGTGTAATAACACACACAACACTTCAAACACACACTGCTCTTACTTTACTTTTGGCAACATTAGGATTCCAGTTTTACACACGATTGTTTCTCCACATCTGCACATCTCTTACCGAGCTGACGTCCCAGATCTTCAGGGTTTTGTCGTCTGACGCAGACACCAGGAGGTTGGAGTCAGAGGACCAGGCCACATCAGATATTCCCTGTGGATTCATGAGATTCAATTAGTCACACGGCACTGAAGGCTCGGATTTTACCAGAGGTTTGGAACTGAACTATAATCCCATCTTTCAGAACAGAAACAAAAAAACATGACCACTGCAGCAGTGAAGGTAAGAACCCGTTAAACTCACCAGTTTGTGTCCAGATATGGTTTTCTCAAACTTGCCGTCATACGCTCCCCAGATTTTGATGAGTTTATCAGCAGCTGTAAAGACAGAACAAATGTGAAAAGACATAACAGTTGATCAGCAGAATTAGTCACAGCCCTAATTTACTTCTGGCTAATAAAGTGGCTTGAAGGAAACATGACTCACAGGAGCTGGCGAGCCACTCTCCGCTGGGACTGAACTTGACCGAGGAGACAGCTTTAGTGTGTCCGGCTAATGTGAATTTCAGGCTGTAGTTTGGCTTGGCGGGTGCAGACTGCAAGTGAAAACAAAACATGACATTTAAAAATCTCCCCAACGTCCCACCTCCACATATTTCCCAAAACCTGCCTCCGAATACCAACAAGCAGCTGATGAGTACAGTTTAAAGAATGGGAGGCTGTGGGGGAAACACTAAAAAACCCAATGAAACGGATCCAGACCTTGCTTTGACTGGCGGACGCTGACGGCACGACCGGAGGTTTGGTGTCAGTCTCTGGTTTCTTGTCTTCTGTTGCCATGGTGAGGGAACTGGCAACCACTGTGCACAATCCTGAGACCAGAGAAGAGGAAGATGGTGATGATGATGAAGATAAGATCAAACTTTATTGATCCACTCACCGGGCGACATTCTATAGTTACAGCAGCAGCCAGGTCAGAATAACAGAATAAAATATAAAAAACAAAGGCAATTTTCACTGTAGTGTTGTGTATAGAAAGGTTGTAAAGTAAAGTGCAGGGATGCGAGCAAGTAGAAACACAGTTTGTATATAAATATAAGATCATATTGTGATGTGCAAATGTGCAAACAGTAATTTTCTATTCACTGAAACAGTGCAAATAGTATACGTAGAGTGAAATGAGATAAAAAGCAGATGTGTAATAACCTGCAAAGAGTCTGAGTCAGCATAAAAAGGTTCTGAATAAAACCGTTTTACAAATAGTGACAGATTTTAAAGTAAACACTCAGTGACAAATTCATATTTACTGAATTTGCAATTACTCTAATTGATTTTGTAAAAGGTGGTGTACAGAATACGAATAATAATGATCTGAAACTGGAATCTCTTTTATATAGATATGTATAATTCTTATTCTTATGGCAGATTTGTTGATCTAAACGAATTGACACTAACTTGTTGTTATTTAGATGCGTTAGCTTATCATGCTAATGGTGTAAACACTCGGTACACAGCCACGTAGCCACTCAAAATTAACCTGCACCCACTTGCATTGGATTGAATCTGACATTTGCACCTTAATGAATGACACAGATGTTTATTTTATTTAATTGCATGGTTTTCAAATTCGTGACGTGTTAAGCTGCCTCCCCCCCGGACGGGCTGTACATGTAGCTGTCAGCTAGCTTTAGCGTGCTAGCAGCTAGTTGGCCTTATTGCTGGTGAGCAGAAGTAAACAGAGACGTTTTACACGGTTGTTCAATGCTGGTGTTTGTTTGTGTGACACGTTATTTATTATAATTTGTGTTTTTATGTAATAAACGTGTAAAACGAGGCGTCAGACAGTAGCTACAGCAGAGCTGCTCGACTCAAAGTGATGCTAACAGCGTAACGTGCCTCCGCTGCTTCAGCCTTTAGCATCTTAGCTCCCGGGTGATAAAGAGATAAACGACTCCATGTTGGATTCACTGGTTTCATTGAAGGGGGGCTAAATGGAGTGAGAGCGTTTCACTGGTTTGTAGAAAAAAAAATCTAAATGATGCTGTTGACAAATGTGCATAGCTGCCACGGAGCGGCCCTCCATTCAAACAATGAGGAATCGAACATGCGGCGCTACTCACGGTGTTTACAGCAGCTCCCGCGGTCGCAGCGTCGCTTCTCGTTGAAGGCTGTCGAGGGAAACACTCGAACATTGATTCAAGCGATCGTGTACAAGGCAAAAGCGGCTCGTGGCGCCCGTGGAACGTTCGACTCCGGGGGAAAAGAGACGAAGAAGAGAAGCGGGGGGGAATGTGCTGCGGCCGCGGCCTCTCTGCGCATGCGCGATCCGCTCAGAGGCGACGGAGGGCAACGAGGGACATTATTAAATCAAAACGCCCAAACACTTACCTTCTACCTGGATGGTCCAAAGTCTTTGAAATTGTTTTAATGACGTTTACATTAAAAATAATGTTTAATTTAAAATAAGGTCTCACTTTTCAAAATCCTGAAAGATGAAATGTTTTATAACATGTTATTATATTATGGGAACACGTTATTATCTAGTGGGAACAAGATAATTGATCTTGTGTGGACAAGCTGAATAAAGTTTGCACACAGGATTAAAGGGAGAGTTCACTCAAAAATGAAAATTATTTCAATCTGTACTCGTTTTGGGGGGGGAGGGGGTAAAGACCTTTTGGATTTCCAGGTGTAAAAGGTGTTTCAGCCAAATCCAATAAGATTCAAGTGAATTGGACAGAATCAAACTGGTGGTATCTGAGGGAATAAAACACAAACATCTTCTATAAATAAATCTCTTGTTTCTCATTTACAAAATTGTCCTATTGTTAGGGACTTTTGGGAAAGTCACTTAAGATCAAAATTAGTGGAAGACTTCTGGAAAGTGGCTTAATATGCCTATAGTTATATTTCAGCTGAACTTTGGCACGTTTATTAATTGTACATTAACGTGTAACATATTTGAATCAGATTTGGCTATTTTTCAATGTCAGGAAAACAATATGATACAGAAATAATGTGAAAAAAATAAAATAATTAAATGCCGTGAATATTTTCTATATTTACTGTAATGTCAAAGTTCTCATCACTAACATTTTTTAAGCTAATATCTCTCCTTGTCAGCATCGGTGTGTGCCTGCGCAGACTCCGGCCCGGCAGGGGGCGGTGTCGCTCGGAGAGGACCAGTGGGTCTCCTTTACGGCGGGACAACTCGTCGGTTCCAGCGCTGACGGTATGTTGTCGTGTTGTGATGCTAACAGGGCGGATTCTGCACGGGCTGTTTCCTCCCGGGTCTGCTCGAGAGGCTAAGTTTGGAAGCGCTGGTGCAAAGGAAGAAACTTCAGTGGCTTCTCTCGTACGTTTCACTTTCACTTTCAACTCCTAGTTAAACCAGCAACTGTTTCCGTGCTAAGTTAAAAGCTAGGTTAGCTTTCCGCCTAGCTTCAGCGTTAGCAGCAGGTTGAGTCTCACGTTAGCTGCAGGTTAGCAACAGGTTAGCTGCCCCGCGTTGCATCTGTGTGTAAACTGAGTGCTTGTTTAACAAACCAGTAGTTAGCAGTGGGTCGTTTTTAAAACATGCACAACGTGTGTAACGACGTCTTGAAAGTATATTTGAAGTGGTTCTGCGGAAGTGAACTTTGTCCCCTAGCTTAACAAAAAAAAAAGTTGCTGACAACAACGTCACGTAGTTGTGAGTTTTGCACGTTTTACTGGTGCGTTAGTGTTTGTTATTGAATTGTGCTGCAAAAACACAGGGACCTACTTTCTGTATCTGATCACTTATTGTCTTATTTGTTTTGCATTTACATTTATTAGCTTCATGCGTTTAATATCTAAAGCGATAGCCCCCCCCCCCCCCCCAATCCAGTCATAGAGAGTATTGCAAACCTTTGCCATTAAAATAAGAATAAACTAGAAAAGTAGCTTTGCCAATTTTTGGAGTTCAAGTAGAATAAAATAATAACATTCCTGCATCTGCACCGAAATGTAATTTAAAGTGTTCGTCCTTCCACCAGTTTTGTGGTCATTTGTCCAGTCGTGTGTGTGTAGTGCTCCTATAACTAACAGAAGAAAACACAACCTCATTGGCAACTGAACAACTAGAGCCAACACTTAAGTCACCACTTCGGTTTCCCCTTTGCTAGTTAAATAAAGTAAAACAAAACATGTGATTGAACAATAACTTGTATATTTACCTGAGTACTCAGATGAACTGGCGGTTACACTGAAACTATAGATTCTCTTGTTTACAGACTTGTTCAAGTATATTAGTCCACACTGTTTGTTTAATGTCACATTAGATGGGCGTGGCCACTAAATTCTTAAAACATGTTTACAAAGATCAACACCTTTCATTCTACCTGTCTATAAACATAAGCATTAATCATTTATATACACAACATTTTCAGTATTTAAAAAGTAGCTCCCTGTTTGATAGGGTTCACAGACTGCGGGTGAATAGCAAGTATCATCTAGTATTTGAAAAGTCACAACATTACAGCATGTTAAACTTACTATTTTGTATGAATTTACTCCTTTGAGGAATCTGAAAGTTTTATTGAGAAGGATTCTGTAATAAAAAAATCTCCAGCCTGCAGCAGCTCAGATTTTGAGATTAATTGTACTCTGATATCTCCATTTTTGATTTTGACAAGATTCGATCACAGTAGCATTACACCACATTGCCAGCAGAGGCTCCCATCCCCCACACTGTCCTAACCTATCAATCTTTTTTCATATATATCAACAGGCCCCCTAGTGTGGCATGAAAACAATGCACGGAGCTTGCAGATGTTCCCCCGAAGCCGTTGACGAGTTGACAGACGAAAGCTACAGAATCCACAGAAGATAACATCTCTCGACAGCCTGTTGCCGCCATGTCAGCAGCCCCAGTCCCGGGTCCTCCGCAGGCCGTGAACCCTCCGCCTCCCGAGGTGATCAACCCCAACAAGTCCGGCCGGAGGACCAACCAGCTGCAGTACATGCACAACATAGTGGTCAAATCCCTGTGGCGTCACCAGTTTGCATGGCCTTTCTACCAGCCTGTCGACGCCATCGCTCTTGGACTTCCAGTGAGTAGTTTGTAAATGTTATTCGAAGCGGCATTTATAGCAGCACATATATTATATACAGCATTTATAACATCATGCGACAGGAAAAGGCCTGAAGTAGATGTTATTATATATGTTTTCACTCAGAAATCCCCATACATCAACTCTCTGTCACTGTGAAAAATATGTGTTTCTTTACTTTTGGAAAATCTGTAAGATGATTTTTTTGTTTCATTGAAGTCAATTTATCTGTAAATCATAAATTTCCTCCGGTTTTGAGACAACATCAATCTGACACATTGATTCTTTCCCCTAATCAGGATTATCATAAGATCATAACAACTCCCATGGACCTGGGAACCATCAAGAAACGACTGGAGAACAACTACTACGCGAGTGCAAGTGAATGTATGGAAGACTTCAACACCATGTTCACCAACTGCTACATATATAACAAGGTGAGGCACCGTCATTACTGGAAAGTCATCAAACTGGTTGGTCACTTGAAGTGAATCCTCACAGCTGCTCCCCTGTCCTCCAGCCTACAGACGACATAGTGCTGATGGCCCTCGCCGTGGAGAAGACCTTCCTGCAGAAAGTGGCTCAGATGCCTCAAGCGGAACTGGAGATCTCACCTTACGCAGCCAAAGGGAAGAGCAAAAAAGGAAGCACCCCAGGTAATGAACTAATATTTGTGTCTTAAACTCTAAAATCACCTTTTACTCTTTAGTCTAGTATATGTATCGTTGTTGTTTTTGACGTAGAACCTTTGTCCATGCCTGTTAACAGGTGGAGAGGATGGATCTACGCCCACAGGTCCTCCAACTAAAGTGAGTCCCGCAATCATAATTAAACCCTGAGAGTTTGAGGAGATTTGTCCCTTATTGTGTTTTTTTCTGTTCCAATGAAGAAGATAGGGCTGAAAAGGAAGGACACAGCTTCCACTGATTCCTCCTCACCGGTCTTAACCAGTTCAGGGGATTCATCGGAGAGCAAGAGGCGACGTCAAAGCCAAGATGTCAATCCTTCCAAGAGCGACTTGGATGAAAAGGAGCAGCAGCAAAGTGAGCAATCGGGCAAACACCTCAAGTATTGCAGCGATATCCTGAAGGAAATGCTCTCGAAAAAACACGCGGCCTTCGCCTGGCCTTTCTACAAACCTGTGGACGCCGAAGCTCTGCAGCTGGACGACTACCACGATATCATCAAGCACCCCATGGACCTCAGCACTGTTAAAGTACACACACACAAACACACACACACACACACACTAATGTCTTCATCCTACAGGCACATTCTGTCTGTCCTTCACTTAATTTGAACCTCTTTGCTAACCCTGAGATTTTATTTTGCAGAAAAAAGTGGATGGAGGAGAGTACCAGGATGCTCGAGGTTTCGCTGCCGATGTCAGGTTAATATTTTCTAACTGCTACAAATACAACCCCCCCGATCATGAAGTGGTCGCCAGGGCCAAAAAACTTCAGGTGTGTTTCTGATACCTAATAATAAAGTGTTTAAAATATTTGTCCTGGTTCTGTAGAGTCGGGTTTACTCTTCATTCATTTCCTCTTCCTCCAGGACCTGTTCGAGACGAGGTTTGCTAAGATGCCGGACGAAACCGTGGAGTTGATTTCAGCGGCGAGCGCCAGGTCCACTAAGAACGCCGGTTTAAGTCAGAGCAGTGGAAACCCTTCCTCGAGCAAGGACACGTCAGACTCTGAGGAGGAGCGCGCCACAAGACTCGCCGAGCTGCAGGAGCAAGTGGGGGCAGAACAGGTGGGTTCCTGCACACACCTCTGCACCACAAAGGCTTTTCACCTGTAAACTCTACTGTTTGAATGAGTTCAAAGCTCAACACAAACCAAACCGTTAAAAGGGTTTGCTTTAATTCCACATTCGATAAGTCTCCTCATGTTCTGCATCTAGCTGCTTCAGGTTGGCCACTTAGTGGTTCAGCATTCTGCATGTCAACACACTGAGATCACGTGATCAAGTAGAAGTTTGTGTGTATTGAGAGTTAAACTCCTACCACAACAATCATTAGCTCTGCACTCTGCCAGAACCATTACTAAACTATTTCCACCGCTGTTTACTTTCTGGCTCTTGAATCCACTGCAGTCAGAAATGGAAACATAAAGAATACCAGTAGATTGGTAAAGTAATTTGTCAACTGGAGCTAGTATCCAGTGAATCACTCAATAAGAACCTATTACCTGAAACAAGGAGGTTATGTTTTCACCTGCCTGTTATGTTTCATAAGAATAATTTACAGAATAATCTAGTTCCTCGTCTTGCTTTCCCTCCAAGTTCCTTGTTTACAGCTTTAGTATTTACTTTTCCTGGCACTTTCATTTGAATATTATCACATGGCACCACAGTGACTCTCTTCTGTTGACTCTTCAGCTCAAAGCTGTACATGACCAGCTCGCTGCCTTCTCTGAGGTGCCTGTGATTAAACCAAAGAATAAAACAGAGAGAAACAATGAAAAGGACAGCAGGGGGAATAAAGGGAGTGCACATTCCAAGAGTGCTTCACATTCCAGCTCCAGGTTTGACATGTTGCAATTCCTAAGAGCTTTGTTTACATCTCAGTTGGCTCCGTGGTGACCTCCTCTGCTTTCTCTTGACCCTCAGACACTTGTGGAAGGGAAACAAAGACTGCGACTCGGACGAGGAGTCTCTGCCGATGACGTACGACGAGAAGCACCAGCTGAGCCTGGACATCAACCGGTTGCCGGGAACCAAGCTGGCCCGGGTGGTGCACATCATTCAGAGCCGAGAGCCCTCGATGTGCGATGCCAACCCGTACGAGATCGAGATCGACTTCGAGGTGCTGAAGCCGTCCACTCTGCGGAAGCTGGAGTGCTTCGTCAAGTCCTGCCTGTACCAGAAGTTTAAGAAGTTTCAAAGTAAGTGTAAAAGCCTTTTCCACCGCCCTCCCTCCCTCTGGACATTTGAGCTGAGTTGTTTTCAAATGAATTAAAATGCCAGGATCCATTTGGCATTAATCGCTGTTGGTCCTTGTTCCTTGCAGAGAAAAGCGGTCGAGCTGCGTCTCACCACGTCGGCAGCAGCAGTTCTTCAGACTCCGGCTCCAGCAGCTCCAGCGGCTCCACCTCCGACAGCAGCGACTCCTGACAGCTGAACTCTTTATTTATTACTTCTTCTGCGACCAAATGAGAGTCCCTCAAAAGTGTTGAACACCTTTATTTTTGTATTTGTTTCATGGTCACCGTGTTGGAAATTTAAACTTCCCTCTTCGTTGTTTTTTTTCGGGGTCAGTGTGGGCTTTTCTCGTTCTCTGTAATTATGTATCAAATACTCTTCACTGGCATTTCTCATCCGACGCTATGAACCACAAGAGAGCCTGGCAGCGTACATCCTGTGAACTGGATTTCAACAAACATCATGCTCCTGTCATCTGTTCTGTCCAAACTGTTTAATTAAAGGGGTTTTTCTGCTGTTGTTCTGTCTTAACAAGGTTCCTCACTGAGGGAGGGGGGGGGGGGGGACTGGCTGTGATTGGCTGGCTAACTGGGCTGGGATTCTTATCGAAGCAACAATAGAATTCCTCGGGTCTGTCATGCAGCCAGGAAGGAAAGATCATCTTGACCTGCAGATACTTTAACAGCCTGAGGAAGCAAATGTGTTATCTCGGTGGAGAACGGTTCAGTATGGAACCAGTGTGAGGGAGGAACTGAACTGATAAAGACACACAGCTCAGATATATAGATGTGCCGCAAAGTGATGAAATTAGAACAATCGTGTGCAACTGTTGTGACCAATCAGCAATATTTCAACCCTGTAGGAGGAGCCTGGAGTAACAAGGTTAAAAGAATATGTCAGAAACGACTTTCTTGGTTATGTTTAATCTGAGTTTGACTGTTAGTTTGCAGAATTGCTTAAAAAACGATATGCAACAATTTACTGCACAACTTGGAAGAATGGGTAGTGAGTCAGAGAAGCACCCATTGAGTTTTGGGGCAGATCTGGATCAGGGGCCGGCAACATTGCAAGATAAAGCATTTTCTAATATTGATTTCTCAGAATACTTCATGGATCTTGATGAAAAACAATCGGGTTTGATGTTTATGAATGTGCAACTTGGTGCAGATCTATAAAGGGGATTTGTGATTTGGTTCCTTTTGAATCCAGAATTTACGAAATTGTTTGATCAAATTCTTTCTATGAATCGAAATAGTCAAAATAAATTCATCATAGAAATAGTAAAACTCCTTTAGCGTTGTTATCTTCGGTAAACAGCCGAGCGGTGACGGTATACGATGACTCCACTGCCAGCTGCCCTGCCAGCTGCCCTGCAGGGACTGGCACGTGCCCAAAGAGCTGGTTCCACACCTGCTGCCTCCACCAGCTCACGCTCCACTGGATCTCAGGGACTTGCTCCTTTCAACGTGGACGTGGAGACACTGGAGCTGACAACACGGGGAACCAGCTGCCCGTTTGTGACTGCGTGCAGTTTGGCAATCAGCCAGGAGGGGGCCATCATGCACCATCCTGGGATGTTCAGTTCTCATATAGTGCAGCTTCTGTTTTGACAAAATCCTGCAGTGGCTTGTTGAGCTAATGATGGATGCATTTCTTATTTATGCTTATGAATTCAAAGGATTTTAATCAATTATGACTTTTTAATAATAGAATAAAACAGAAAATGATTAAGTAATTCGTGTGGGACAGCTGTGAAGTATATGTCCAACATGGATCAATTGTGAGTTGCTGCTGAATTTCTGTTTATTAATAATGCTCCGATGGCCTCTTGATGTCCTTGCAGGGAGACGTGCTCTTTGGGACCTGCAGCACCATCGCAGCACATGGAACATGCCCCCCCCCCCCCCCCCCCCCATACACACACACACACACACAACCTTGGGCCTTGATGGATCAATGCCGCAACTTCAATGGCAACCAGTCATTTCTGCCACTTCTGGCCATCACTCACAGATCATGAATCCCATGTTAAAAACACCACACACACACACAAACACACACATGCACACGCACACAAACATGCATGCAGTTCTTTCCAGACACATGACAGACTGGCTTTACTTTGATTAATGGATCTTTGGTTTTCATTTTCTCTTCAGCACCCTGTGGACGACCACTTGCGGGGGGGTTAAAAAATACAAACTCAATGAATGTGGTCTCACAGTGTCAATTGGAATCAAGGTGTGAGAGTGAAGTGCACATGTATGCACTTCTGTTAAGTTAACGATTTATTCTAATGTGACATATTAGGAATTTTAATTGCAAACAAGCTGCTAATACAACTGTTCTCTCCTCTTATTTCATATGATCAGTTTGTAGCAACATGAATTTATTACATTTTTAATTGTTCAGGCTGCAGAGCATCATGTGTAGACACCATTTAGGTGTTTGATTCAAAAAAGAGAACAAATGCTGTTCTCTTTTTTGAATCAAATAGAGCAAACCTACTTTCCAAGACCTCAACTTCCTTCTCTGATGCAATTGTGTGTGTGTTAGCATTTGTGTGCATGTGTGTGTGTGTGTGTGTGTGTGTGTGGGTGGCAACAGGCTTCCCTGTGGAGAAAAGGCCCCACAAAGATGTATATGCCACATTTCAGGCTGATGGGGTTTTTCAGAAGGTCTTTAAAGGTTAAGTGATCCCAGGTTGGCCAACTCAAACTATTTGGACAGCATGAAATGCAAAATGCAGGGGACAGCAGCCCGGTGCATTATTTATAAAGATATTATCATAGTGTCAGAGTTAAAGAAAAGGTTGGAAAGTCCAGAAACGTCACCACAAGTCAAGTTGGATCTTATTTATTAACACAACTGGAAGGAGAAGTGATTTGAATTCATCTCACTGACGATTCTGTCACATTACAAATTGAGGAGCTTGAAGATTTGAGATGTTAAAATCCTCTCTTCAGGTTAAACAACACATCACACTCTGCTCGGCTGCTCTGTTTTCCGCCTGGAGACAAATTACCTGAATGAATTATGTCCCTGTTGAAGTGTGGAGGTGAAGACCGACTTTAAAAAGTAATGAGACGTGACCGAGAGGTTCTCACAAGGAGCAGGTGGCTGGTTGATGTTTGTGATAATCGGGTGATAAATTTCTGATTATCTCATTAACAGGGACAGGTGATGGGAAAGCAGGAAGAGGAAGTGTCAAATTCAAGAAGTTTAACAAACTAAAACCCACAGCATCCTCCTCCGACTTATGTGTCTGTGCCAAAACCGACAGGCTCCGTTTGAACAGTTTTATGGCAACACCGAAAAAACTCCACAGGTATGAGGAGACAAGTCGTAACAAGACGGTCACATTTCTCGGATGCAGAGTAATGGGGGCAGCTCATACCACAGCTGACGTGCTGGTTTGAGTTGCTGCACTTTATTAGGAACACTTGCTAATTAATGCAGTTATTATTCAAGCAGCCAATCACGTGACAGTGGTACAGTAGAATCACATAGATACAGGTCAGGAGATGTGATCTCAGTGTTTGACTCTGGTGGGATTGTTGCTGTTTGCCAGACTGGTTTGTGCACCTGCTGGGACAGATTGGGGAGAATTGGTCAGGTGAACACAGGAGACTGGGCAGACTGGTTGGAGCTGCCATTTCTAATGAAAAAAGAACATTGAAGAAGTAAAATAAAGAGTTCAGCCTCCTACCCCCATCAACCAAGTCATTTTCCTATGGTTTTCATTCCACTATTCAATGTGCAGCACCTTGCAGCTGTGTTCTGAAAGATGCCAGTCCATATAAATAAAGTGTATTATTATTAATATTAGTGTTATTAGTTGGAACTGGCCCTTTAATGCCCCTGTAGCCTGTGCAGTATGCGTTTAGTCCATCAGAGGGCGCATCCTCTCCTCCTGGTCAAACAAACTACTCCCTGGAACCGCGGAGCCACTTCAACAAAGTGCCGGAGACTCGAGACCCAAGTTTCCACCTTTACGCGCGACAAACCTGCACGTGCGAGCGCGTGTTCGAGCTTCGGGAGCCGCACCGAACACCGACGAACGGACTGGGGTCCCCCCTACACCCCCCCAACAAGGTTTTGTTGTTGTTGTTTACGCACGGGGCTCCGGAGCTGGAGCTGGAACACCGGGGGAACCCGCTGAACATCTCCGACCGAAACGGGAAACGAGGAGAGGAGGACGAGAAATCACAGGGAAGCAGAACCGTGTGTGCGCGTAACGCTGTTCGTGGGGCGTGCGTAAAAGGCGCGAAGCAACGGGAACATCCATCGGAGAATAACCAACGTTATAACCGCTGCCTCTCCCCCCCACACTCCCTCCCTCCCTCCCTCCACCCCCGTGTTTCCTCCGGGCATGTTTCCGCGACACGCTGGGCGATGTGGAGCCGCTGCTGCGGGGAGCGGGTGATTCTCCAGCCGCCGCGGACTCACGGTTCCTGCGTTTAATCTGGAAATTACCGCAACTTCTTGTTTTTTGGACGCGAGGGAACCGCACGCTGCCGTCGGGGAGCGTGGACTTGTACAATTGAACCGGACTTGAGAGGCTGTTTTGTGTGTTTGTGTCTCCCTCACATCGTGTTTGTGTCGGTTCACTGAAATGTGAGACACCGGGGAAGTCGGTTCATGACAACCCGCTGCGTCCAGCTGTTCAACCCGCCGCCGCCGCCACCCTTCGCCTTTTTTGTGGATATGCTGGGGAAACTTTTTGAGGATGAAGAAGGTCCCCGGAGCTCGTCTCCGTGTTCCGGTCACGCTCCCGACTGCTGAACCGTGTTTCCACCCGAGTCACGCCGAGGGGACGGGAGAGCTGAGGACATGCGTGTGGAGCGGGGACACGTCTCACCGTCCTGCTGCCATTAGTCCCGAGTTGTGAACCCGCCTGGTTATACCGAGCTGATTGTGAATGATTGAGGACACCCGGAGCTGAGAGGGAATCGACCCCACAGCCTGCTCTGACGCCGCGAACCGCCGCCCTCAGCCCCGCTGCGAACCAGCTCCTGGACCCGGTTACTGTGCGAGGAGCCCCCCCGGAGCAGCCATGGAGGAGTGGAGACAATGCGGCCGCTGGCTGATAGACTGCAAGGTCCTGCCCCCGAACCACCGGGTCGTGTGGCCCTCGGCGGCCGTCTTCGACCTGGCACAGGCCCTGCGAGACGGGGTGCTCCTGTGCCAGATGTTGCACAACCTCTCGCCGGGGTCAGTGGACCTGAAGGAGATCAACTTCAGACCCCAGATGTCCCAGGTGAGTGTCCAGATGACGGGGTTTGATTTCCACCTGCCGTGTGGATGCGTGGAGGTGTTGCCATGTTTCAGTTGCTCCTCAGATTTTGACGCAGGAACCCTCCTGTCACAAGGAGCCCAGATCTTGGCCCCCCCGGTCCACAGATCTCCTGTCAGTGGTCTGTCAGTGGTTAAAGAACCATGGCTGCAAACACCCTGTGAGAATAAACCTCTGCACACAGGTTGTGGGTTCTGAACCTTCCAGACCTACAAGTGTGATGCCTCAACATTTCATTTCTCTTCTGTCTTCTGCAGAGGTCACATGGAATTTGATGTTTTAACACCTCTCCTTGCAATGGCTTTTCAGAGACGGCTACAGCATCATCACTTTTACTTAAAATGAAAGGGTGTTAAGTGGGTTCTGTACGTCTACTCCGAAGTGCAGGGGGGGGCAGTGAAAGACAGTTCCATTGACCTTTGACCTTTGGAGCACCAGGTGGGTGTGGCAGATCAATACAGAGCTGGGTGAACAGATGAAAGTGCCTTGAAATCAGTGCTCAAGGGTCATGGAAGGATGGCTTGACACTCAGTCAGGGGTGGCTTCATTAGTTGCCTCCTGTTTAAATTTCTTTTTCCTGTCACAGGGTGAACAGATGAAAACCTGCCTGTGTGTATAATTAGACTCCAGTGAAACCTACATCTGACACTGTGGTGTGCGATTAGAGGTTTTTGGATTTTCCCAGTTGTCCCAGGCCTGCGCTTCTGGAAAGCTCCCCTCGCCACCTCGGCTCACTGGTGTTTTTACAAAACCAGTACGAGGAAACGCCGGGTGCCGCAGGAAGTTTGCACAACCGCAGCGGCAGAAGTAGAAGTGCGCTGTGGCGGGTTTCCACTATTGACTTTTATTCAGCCTGAAGTCTGCTGCTGGAGAGCCACTGAGCCACCATTAGTGTACTGGGAGAAGTCAGGGAATTGGCGTGGGGAGTGAATCCCAGTCGCCTGCATGCAGACTTGTTTCGTTTATCCTCAATTGTCGTGACCGCAGAGACTGAATCGACAACTGGCAACACGTGAGTCTGATGTTCTGAGGCCGAGTCTGAGGCTCTCAGTGTGTTTGGGATCTGGATCTTTCATGTTTCCAGAAATGATAAGTAGAAACAAATATTTGAGCGAGTTTTATTTGACAATTTTGAATATGAATCAATCTTTTGAAGTCATTTAAGAACCAGTGTTAAACAAAGTGGCTCTGGTTCCTCAGAAGAGAGCGTTTTTCATGGTGTTGTACGATTGTAGCTGCTTTTAATCATCCACTGAACTCCAGACGTTTTCCTTAAGTTGTTTTGTCTGAACACAACTGTATCTGGAAAAGGTTTTGAGTCAAACCCGTGTGAGACTACATCAGGAAAATCTCCAGAAATTATTATATGCAAAAACCTGGAAGAATCCAAATTTCCCAGAACCAAAAAATAAAGACTGATCACAGAACAGTTAGAGACGAACATTAAGAAGACAACGCGATTCCCGGATCCACAGTCAGACGCAGGTGGTGATGAGCTGTAAACTAAAATCCTGTGTTTCCTGCAGTGCTGTCCGGCCTCCTGCTGCTCCACCCGGGCACCACGCCTTCCCCCTGCCTTCCACACATGTTCCTTTTTGTCGTGGACGCGTCTGATCAGAAAATCTCCTGCTGCCTTCCTCATATGAGAAATGCAAACTCAGGGAAATGTCCAGACTTATTTTCCAGGCATTGTCTGAAAATGACAACATATCAAACTCTAGGATGGTAATTTATTTAGTGTTCGACACCCCCCCCCCCCTATGCCCAGTGAGCACTGGTAGCCTTGTCTGATCAGGTCCAGAAGCTACTGACATCCATGATCAGAGGGCCAGAGAGGGGTCTGGGTGGCATGCTTTGATCCACCCACTAATCCCGTTCTTCCAGTCCCACAGAGGGAATCTGCACCGCTGGTGGAAGGGGGGGGGATGGGGGGTGTTCTCAGTGACAAATTGGGTTAAACAAAAACCTGGCAGCAGAACAGTGGGTGCGTGATTTATGATAAGGAAAAAGGTCAGGGCGCCGGTGCTCTAACGCTCGGAACACGGCGGCAGGGCCTCGGCCAAATGAAGAGGAGGGTGGAGCAGAGCGATTATTTTCTCTGGACCAAAAATTCTCATCAGCGGCTCCGCGGTGATTGATGGCTTCCAGAGCGGAGTTTTGTCTTTCAGTGGCTCCTTCCTCTTTACGCGTTTAATATCCTCGGATTAGTTTGACACTCGGAGTGGGTGTTGACGTTGGGTGTAAAGTTGTGTGACCTGCATCCCACTGAGGCTCACGGTGAGAGTGTAGCACTCACACGGAGGGGATGTGCTTCCCTGCTAGTTAACTGTGGCCGAACGTAATAACAATAAAAGTTTAAGCGTTGGCATTGATCCCAGTTTGTGCTCCAGTGCATTATCATTAAGTTAAAGTGCATGCTGCGCAGAGCACGGCAGGTGGGGGGGGGAAGCGTTTCTCATGATTTGAGCTTTTTAATGGTTTGCAAGGGGACATTTTGAAAACGGTTGAAAAGGGAAATGTCCATTCATGCATCCTCCTTTTGCAACAATGAGAAGGTTACTCGGGTTATTGTGGTCATCAGTAAGTAAATTAAAACGCAACGAGCTGCAGTGGGATGAGTCAAAATGCACCAGCGTGATATGCAAAAAACAGTTTCAGTTTTAACAGGATGGGGAACAGATCCTGTACGTTTGGGTGAGTTTCAGACCTTTTGTACACGTAAAGTTATTCATCTAATTCTTGCATCTTGGCCTCTGGTCCAAATTTAACAGGTGTCTTCAGTTGATGCAACAGGAAACCTCAGCATTTGCCTGAACTGGTGCTTTGATACGTCGATGTGAAAAGAACCAGCACGTGACTCTGCATTGACCTGAACCATTCATCAAATCTGTAACCACTTAAATTAATAAATTAAATGAATAAACCTTTTTTAAAGACGAGTTTGGGAACAAGTGAACCGACTCCAGGAGATGAAGTAGCACTTGCAAAGAGGGCATCAAGATGACCTTCATTTAGAAAGTCAGTAAACCCCCTGATTATGTGTTTTATCAGGGGTAGTGAAGCATTTGTCTTTACCACCAGGCTCTGTAAGGAAGCTTAATGAGCAGTGGAGTTTGGAGAAGCTTCTCCTCAGCTCAGAGTAACACATCCAGGAGCCAGCGCCTCAGGCTGCGTCTGAAAGACAAAGACCCGGCTCGGCGCTCTCTGTTGCAGTGTTAGTGAGGTAGTTGTGAATTCCTTTGGGATGACTCAACCGGATATGATTATGTGTGCTGCTGTGCAATTGTTTCTTTGTGTGTGTGTGTAGTTGCTTGCTATGTGTGTGTCTGTGGGAGATGTTACAGTACCTGTCTTCACAGTGAATCACTGTTGGCTGAGCCCAGAGCTCTCCCGGAGTTCCCCGGTGCTCGACAGGGCTTCCCACACAGATGATGCTGCATCTGGATTTTCCTCTTTGTCCGATAATAATGTTTTTTTTTTCTGCTATTGACACTTTCGGCAAAGGCAATAGAAGCAAGTATTACCATGCATATTTCAAATGGGGTTCCATCTGTTGTCATTGACAGTTAGTTGATTAAACAAAGAGAGAGTTGGCATTCATTTCATTGTTGTTCAGACCTAGAAACGACAGAAACAACTTGGAGCTAAATATTGAAACTCTGCCTTTTGGCCTGATTGGCCACCTCCTACAGGAAATAGTCTCCAACCAAACTGCTGATGACAATAATTGTGGGTTCAACATGGAGTTGTTTCCCCACAAGAAACAATATCTTGTCCTTTTTTTTTGTTTTGCTTTGTGGATGGAATAGAATCTGGAGAAGAACGAGCTTCCAGGACCTCGAGCATCTTTCTGAGAGAACTGTTCAAAGCAGCAGGAGAGGAGACAACGCAGGGAAATCAGTGTTAGATGGCAGAGCAAGCAGATCTAGTGTTGTTAGCTGCAAACAGGAACTGAGCAGCATCACTAGCAAGTGAAGAACAGATCTGATAAAACTTGCACCTTCTGACTATTTAAATCCGGTGTTCTCTCGTCTTTTAGCTCTGGTTTGGTCTCTACAAGCTTTTAAGAGTCTGTATTTTTGAGCTTGCTGCTTTGTCAGTTGTTACATGCAAACGTTTTCCAGCTGCTCCTCGATGAAAGAGTACAATGGGTGTCTGACAGCTCTCTGAATCTTCAAAAATCATGTTTAATTAACTGTAGCAGTCACGAACCCAAGACAACTAATGAAATAAAAGAGGCTGAGAAGCTCTGTAGAGCTGCACCGCTGAGTTTGCAGAACCCTTTCTCATTAAACAGTCATTCGACTTGGTGTTTAAAATATTTTCCTCTTCAGTTGAAAAGGAAACAAAAGAATGAACAGACGACTTTGACAGACAAGTCCGTACCCCTGCCTCGCCATTAGCTGTAACTCTGTGGGACCACTTATTCAGTTATTCAGTACATTCACCAAGAGTTATCTCTTTCACATATTGTTTTCCTGTTTCTTTAATTGACTTCTCGAGTAATGCAGTCGCTAGATTGCCAGTTATGCTTTTAAGACGGAGATCTGAGTCTTACTGAGCTGTGTGTGGTTGGAAATGAGATCAGAGGGAGTGAACTGGAAAAGGACACGGTAAATGCCAGCCCACCTACTACTCTCAAATCTCTGTTTGTGGTGGGGAGGCTGTGACCACCGCAGACACCAGCCCTGCCTCCCTCAGGGGTAATTTAATCTCCACGTTTGGCCTACTGTTGACCCCGTGACCCCTGAGCCTGTGGGATGCAGGTAATATGGCTAATGGAGCTCGTTAGAGACACGTCCTGGGTTGCACAGCTGGGATGGTGCCACTGGTAGCTAATGGGATTGACAGGGAGAGAATGGGTCTAGGCCGAGGGTTCTAAGCAGTAATCCCACTCTGAAGGTCATGGAAATCCTTTCAGAACTGGTCTAGAAACAATGATCGTGGGTGAAAATAGCCTTTTAGCCCGGGTGTTAATGACCAGCTATGAGATTAAGCCTCACAATGACATGGAGAGTTCAGGGGCAATATGGGAAAAGGGTTCCAATAGCTGAATAAAAGTATTTCAGCCTGCACATCCTCTGTTGACTCTTTAATCCACCTTCTCTGTTTACTTAGCTTTAACTAGCTGAATTCCATCGGTATCAGGATAAGGTAGAAGAGATCTTAGTCGTCGCCCTGTGACTTTAACCTGGTTAGCAAAGCTCTACAAACATGACTCGGGTATACAATATTCCATATTCCTTAAATCCAAATGGGGGATATAGTAGCAGCTAAATCAATGCATTGAGCCTTCCTATAGTTCGAATACATTTAAACCTCTAAACCTGGATTTCACACTGAGGCGAGAGTTCAGGCGCGGTATTCCCAGAGCTGGTAGGAATTCAGAATCCCGCTCGAGGTCACTTCATTAGGGCGGATGCTCTGCGGCAGGAAAGACCTTGAACTTCCTCGAGTTGAAAGACGGTCTTAGTATTCGCTCCGCCTAAAAATAAGCATTTCCTTGGAAGCATGGAAGCAGCAGCCGGAGCAACGGCAGCGAGTTCACATGCCCCCCCCCCCCCCCCCGCTGCTGCTTCTGTTCAACTTATCTAATTCTCTCGCCAGCTGAGTAAGAAATTATACTGCTAATAAAATACAAGTTGTCTATGCAGCAGCTGTAACAACATTTGGATATCCTTTGCATCTCAGACGAGGCGCTGAAAGGTGTCTTTCTACTTCTCCGGTGTTTGCACTGGCGCTGTGCAGTGGCTGTATGACACCCGGGGATATGAATAGGTTGAGTGAACAAGGGATGTACGAATATGTTTTAACTGTACTAGTTAAAATCGCTAATTCAACAGAGTCACTGCACCTGACCATCTGAGTTAATATGTGACTTCTGTTGCCTTCTGTGTTTATCTTTCGCCCGTGTTCTCTTCACCGCTTCCTCCCGTCCTCTAAATCCCAAGTGAATAACGCCACAACTCAGGCGCTGGTAGTGAGGTGTGAACATCTGTGCCCATTTGCAGAAGTGTTAAAGATACAGCACGGTGAAGGACACCGTCAGCTGTGATGAATGGGAGCCATTCATGTGTTGTGTATATGTAGTAAAAGCAGAAATAGCTTTGACAGCAGCCGGACAGAGACTCCAGTGATCCAATTCTAGTGAACTACCTCCAATAAGAAGAGAAATACATGAAAATCACTGGTCAGAAAGAAGTGGATTCAGGAAGTTTGGCTTTTCTACTTCCTGGTTTCTATTTGATTTAGTTTCACACTTTCATGCAAAGAGGCGGTAAAATATCTGTATATTAGGTTTGACTTTAAATTGTCAGTTGTTTGATTGAGTACTTCCTCAGCAACCTGGTAGTTTGCTCACTGTAGGGGAGGAATCTTCCTTTCCCCATCAAGAGGGCTTGTATACTCAGCAGAAACCAGGGATTGAACCTTTCTGCACATTCATTAGTGGGATATCATCTCTCACAGTCTGTCATAGATCGGCTCTCGTTAAAGTGAATACACTTCGAGGCTGTGAACGAGTTCAGCTTGTGGTGTGATGTGGGAGGAAGAATGCATACCTCAACGCTCAAGCAGGAGAGCAGTTAAGTAGTTGTTGTATAATGCAACAGTTGAATGAATCACACAGTAGTTGAGGTCGATTTTCATTAAGTGCAAATGAACGATCGCAGGTCGGTACGCGAGTACGACTCCGCAGGCCCCGCTGCTCGAGTGCCGTGGGATAAAGAAACAGGAAGTGCATTTGAAATTCAAACCAGAGCCTTTTCATACTTCTGACCTTCTGCACAGAGTAAATACCTGGAGCATCTGCATGTGCTGCCAGTTACACAAACCACAGCGACCACAACATGTGGTACTGGAGACGATTTGAGGCTCGATGCAAAGTCTTAAATCGCCCTCGGGGCAAGAGGTCAAGAAGTCAACCCTCAATTGTTAATGCAACTTTTGCTTCACTGGTTTCTACACTGGAGGCTCGCACCTGATTGGTGCACACAGCTGGCTCCTTTCCACCCAAAACCAGAATGAATCCAACTGGTTTGCAGCCAAATGCAAACAAAGAGCGCTCATCCGCTCAGGCCCCAATTTGAGGAGGTGCGACTGTGGACGGGATGGGACAATCTGGGCAGAAATGCTGCTGCATAACAATCAATGGGTTGAGAGGAAGATTTTTGAATGTGACCAGAATGCATGTGTTCTACTGACGTGTGTGTGTTAATCTCACAGGGACTAATAAAAGGGAATATTCAGATGTGGATGGAAAGGTGCTGGGAGGAATTTCATATCGGTTCTATATTAACATCTGACAGTGGTTTAATATTCTTCAGTGGAGAGCTATGATGCGTTGGGATCCACAACAATATAAAAAACTCATGCTACATTACCCATGGTCTTGATTTTGCTTATTATTGCTGGTTATTGCCGCACTAATCTTTTTATGAGGTCACTTGCATCCATTATTGAGTATTGTTCGAATAAAAATGAGGCATAAACTACTTCAGACGCTCTGATTCACTTCTAGTCTGTTGCCTCTGGTTTGAATTTTGATGTGTCATCCTAGTCCGAATATTAACTTTCCCCATATTCGGCTGAACATGCAGAAATGTAACCTCTGTGCTAGTGGCCTGTGATTGAGTTACTTATCTGTGAAATGCAGATTATCTTTTAGATGTCTAGTATAGACTAAGTAAGGATATATTTGCTCCATGATTCATTGCAGTGCTGCATGTATCAAGTCTCTCTCAGCGGTTTGAACGTGACTCAGCTGGTTGGTTCTGTAAAGCACTCACTCTATCATGTTTTTAAAAACCACTCCTCCATCCGAAAAACAAACCAACTCGCAACATTCATCCGTCTCCGTCCTCCGCTCTGCATTCCTCAGGGACGGCCTTCAGTCTGAAGTGCTGGCACAGGGTTTGTGTGGAGAACTTTGAGTTGACCTAATCCCTCAGCCCCCCCGAGAGGCAGAACTGAAGCGCTGTCATGTTAAATGCAGCTAACGGCGAATCCAGGAAAAAGAGAATATTTCCAGTGACAAGAGCAGAATTACCTTTTTAATTCCTGCATATGTAGAAACCTCCAGAGACTTGGTTCCTTCTGTTAGCCTCCTCTCATAATGATCTTATCTCACTGACCTCCGGGGACACTCTGAGGAAACACGTCCACCATGACAGCAATCTGCCGATGCTGCCATTCCACCAGAGATGGACAGAGAGAGAGAGATCGCAGAGCCTTATGGCCGCCGCCTGATTTCTAAAGAGGCTCCATCTGCACCGTGGTTGTCGGGGGGGTAATTAGCACGGGCATGCGGCGGAATGGCGCCTGAGTCTCTCCGCGGCCAGCCCTGCTCTGCTGGGCGCCATCGCTCCGCAGAGGAACCAAAAAGGCGACGGAGGCCACGGTCCTGTCTCTGCAGTGGCGAGGCAGATGGCTGAATCCCTCCCCTGCAGCTCCTCTCAAACCAGATCACTGGAGAAGCTTCTTCTTTCCTCTTCGCCTTTAATTGATTTTGACGCTTCATTTGTTCATCAGTTGCCAGGATTCCCCCCCCCCCCCCCCTCTCCACCCAGGCCTTGACGGGCATCTGTCTTCGTCCACGACCGTCTGAAGTGACACCGGCTCTGATCAGCCACCCGTCGGCGCGGTGCCGTTGCCAGCAGTGTAATTTGAGTTGTTGTGGTGTAGCAGACTGATTGTAGCCATTTCCTGTGGTTGGGAACAGATTAGGATCTGGATCGTGCTGCAGGGGAGAGGCACAGCAATCGCACCCCCTCCACACACAAACACACAAACACACACTCTAATACATCAGCACCCTCTTCCTGGGGGGGGAGATAAGCTTCATATTTTATTTCTTTGCCAAAGGAATCGAATAATGTGCTCCCCCGGTGACGCGCTGCCTGGTGCAAGCTAAGTCTAGCAGGAGTGTTTACACGTTGCACTAATCATGGATTTTCTTCTGGCCTTTGCCACACAATCGCCACGAGAAGCGCCAATATCCCATTACCAACGCGTATTGATCATATCACATAATTGGCTGCAGGGTTAGGCACGGCACAGAGGGAGTAAGGATGCAGCGTTGGACTCGGTGGCCAGCGAGAGGCCGACCACTTATCGATTTTCTCCGCCGCTCGCTCTCTAGCTAATCATGCAAACAAAGTGGAACACGGGTGCAGGTTAGAGAGGGCGGAAGAGATCACTTCCTCGAGCTCCACCTCGAGCTTGGGGGGGCGTGCCCTGCTGTGATTTGAAATTGTAGACTCTTCCTTTGTGTAGATTGTGTACTGTTGCGTTTAATTTCAGATATAACGTACGCGCAGCCTTTTTTATCACTATTATCTTCAAGCATGAAGTAATATATTATGCACACGGCACTGATTAATCTGGCATTTACTTATAAATACAAGTTAAATATTAGTGTTTGTTTCTTTCTCATATCTGCAAGGACCTCTTAAGTGGCCCTGTGGTGTAAAACTATAAAAAGTGAGCTTGAAGCCATGTGTTTGCAGTTTGCATTTGATTCTCAAATCGATGAGTCAGCGATAATAAACTGCACAGTATGAACTTAGGCCTTTCGGTTTCAAAGTTGAATATTAATCAGATTTGTGATTAAAGGCTCGGAGAATACAGATGTCATCATAATGTGTAACTTGTTTCTTTAAGAGGAATTAAACCCAGACTGTGCAGTTGAAGGTTAAAACCACCGGACGATCGGAATACAGGAGAAATCACGACCATGTCTTTTTTACAGATGTTCATTTGTATTCCGGGGGTTTCACACCAGCCCTCTGAGTCCTTCACATTCTACATTGTTGGACCTTTTATTCCTCATTATGTATCTGAAATCCGCTGCCAGCTCGCATACTAATCCAACTGTAATTGTCACTGCTAACAAAGGCCATGGAAACTACTTTAAAGCTTTTATCTAAGTTCTCGTGCTGTTACTAACAGAAACTTCAGGAATCCTTAATGTGGTGGACAGGAAGCTTTGGAGAGAGAACCCCCCCCCCCCCCCCCCCCCCCACAGGAAGCAAAAGACAGCTGTACATATTATGATTAAGTAGAACTGAAACATTCCAGAAGCGTCCACATGTTTTGTATATGTGTCCACGTGTTGATATTTAGTCTAGAGTCACACATCTCTGTGGGGGGGCTTGTTTTCCTTCATTAAACCTGCTGGTGTGCGTCTCCATCAGGAAACTCTTTTCATTAGTCCATTCACTCTGTATAATACTATATAACTGGTGGTTGCATATACAGGGTTGTAGTGCGGTTGGTTTATGAATAAAATGGATCAAGGCTGTTTTATTTAATAACCATGTCATTTATTGTCCTTGTAAATCTCATGTAACATAAGTTCATCTGTGATTTATGATATTTCCTTAACATATTAACTGGGGCCATTATTTTCTACACACTTACAGATTCATATCAGCATTTTCAGATCTGTCCGTGCATCTCAATACACTACATTTGTTTTAAATTTAGAAAAATCTGGTTATATACACAGATTATTATCATAAAAAATGGATATAAAAATTGACTACATGACAGCTTGCGGCGTCGTGATTGACAGTTGAAACTGACCTCAATGGTCGTGTGTGTTTGTCGTCGGGGATTTGATACAAAGGAGAAAAGATGGTGGCACCTGCATCCGGGAGATTCTTGGCTTCATTTTTGTACAATAGGAGGAAGTGGAGACTCATCATCCATCTTTATACACAGTCTGTGATTGAGATGCAATAACTCTCCGCTCCACTCACATTTTTAAATGGTTTTGTTACAGTTGTGTTGCTCTTACATTTGATTTGATGGCTTTTAATATTTGATATAAAGCACATTTAATTGGCATGTAGTTAAAGATGTGCTGCAGAGAAACCTCCTCATCCTCACAGAACGGGCCTCACACGAGAGGAAGGTGCTGAAAGACAGGAGCATCCTCAATCCTGTGTCCCATCTTAAAAAGGTGGAGGAAAACGTTACACCTGCCACCAGTTTTGGTGTTAGCTTAATGAAAGCAGCAGAGCGCGGGGAGAGGAAAGCTAAATAATTCAGAATTAAGGCCGGAAGCTCATGGGGGGGGGTTAAAGCACACACACACAAACAGAAGGTGGAGGGAGAGAGAATGTGATTGAAACAAGGCTTTTAGTGTTTTTTTCCTGTTAAACTGAGCGTGACCCTCTCACTGATGTTCAGCTCTCATCTGCTTCTGCACAAGTCCGCCTCTATTAGCAGGAGGAGATTGGCCTTAACTGCAGAACAGAGGCAACAAGCAGGATTTACACACTGCGTCACTTGTCAATACACCTATTGATGCTCTTCTTCATGTCTCACATCTGGAATTCTTCCCTCCTGTCGTGGCACAGTTTGGCTTCAGCGTTGTGCCGTTGCCCTGTGGGATTGTATCAGAGGGCTCACGAATAAAAACCTTTTTCCTTTGAGGATCTTTTGACAAATATTGAATTTGTGAATTTTGTGATGGTTTAATAATCGGGAGCACAGAGTTATAATGCACGTGTTCGTCGAGGCGTCCTGTCATCGCTCTGAGACAGCTCTGCTCTATACACTGTCATTGGTCAATGGGGAAATGGACTCAGACTCTTTATTAGATACATCTAAAATACTTTAATACCCCATGCCTGCGATAAATCCAATTCTAATACCGGGTATGACGTTTTAGAGGATCATTTCAAAGTTTCATTTCGGAGGCTGTAGTTTTGCAGTACTGTTAAATTGCATTAAACGATGATAAAAATCAATTCATCCATCATTTGTGCCGCGTCTCCTTTTTAGGGTCTGGAGTGAATCAGCTCACGTCGGGTGACGAGCAGCGTGCACCCCGGACGGGTTGACGCAATAATGCAGGGACGACAATCTTCTTCTTTTTAATAACTACCTTTCATAGATATGAATGGGATTGACAAAGTGTTAGATGAACTTTGAAGAGTAACTGCATCGAGAAAGAATGAAGTAGAAGTTACTTTCTGCTTGTTGAGTAACAGGTTTGTGAAGTGTAATGTTGGAGAAGACGTGTCTGTGTCTCAATAATAATCGATAATGTAAATGCCTTTGAAATAAAACAACGACAGAGAAGGTCCATCGTTTCTGTGTCCGCTTCAAGTTTTTCTCTGCTCTCTGTTTCTGAGGAAACTCCCAGCTTCCTCCTTCCTGCTCAGCATAAGCACTCGGTGGGTTAGCGAGGGAGTGAGAGGGAGAGTGAGTTGTGTAATCCCCCCCCCTCCCCTCCTCTCCCTTTCCCCAGCTCTTAGTCAGACAACAAGAAACATCTGGACGGAGAACAGAGAGTTCAAAACGCACCCATCCCCACCTTGCATGGGTCCAACAATGCTTTGGTTCAGGCCGTTGCACTTGGACAGCGGACGCCCCCCTCCCCCCCCTGTTATCCCACCGATCCCCCGATCCCCAGATCCCCCGATCCCCCGTGTTGCATTCTTATCGTGACTTTGCGGATTTCTGAGAAGCACACGTGGGTGTTGTTCTGCTGTTGAGTGTTAGCTGTGCTGTGCAGAGTGTGTAATTTCCCTGCTCCGAGTGGGGGGGATGAAAGGTGTAATTTTCCTCTCAACATCCCCCCATCATGGCAGCCCGACACGGATTTCCACAGGTTTTAATGTGGCGGATCTAAGTGCTGTCAGTGGAGGCGTGTTTTCACACTAATTCTCTCAATTCTGCTCTGTGCTTCCAGTTTGCTCCTCTTTCCATCGAATGGTAGAAAACTCTAACAGCTCTATGCCTTGATCATCTTGGTTAAGATCACAATAAACATCTTGTGCACACTTTTCTTGCATTTTTAAGCCCTTGAGATTCTGTTTTCAGAAAGAAAGTTCCTCATCCTTATGTCACAGCAGCTCTTTCTACATCATTGATCCCATGTGAGTATGCAGCGCAGGTGCAGCAGCCAGAATATCGGACCAGTGGAGTAGAGTGGGCTAACTTCTGCTTTTAGATTTGCCTTTTTTTATTCAACCGTGTCTGTTTCGCTCTCTGGTCCTTTCCCGCTCGTGTTTTATTTGCAGCATCGTCGGCCACGTGGAGACACGGTGGTTAGATACCCTAACCCAAACTCACACAAATTATTGAACATGTTCTGCTTCATTGGAGAAAGTGGATGTAAGGCCAGAGATTTTACTGGTAGCTTTGGCCAAGACTGCATTTACAGGAACGGCTTAGATTAGAAATCCTACAACTTACTTAAAGCCGAATGATGGTATATGAAAATCTAAATTTGAAAAGAAGGCAGTTATCCAATGGTTTAAATTGGCGATTGTGTTCATGGTGTAAATCAAACCATTACCAGTGACTGTCTTCAGCTTCAGATGATTAATGTTGAATCTGTGAATCGGCAAAACAAACAAGAACTGGGCTGACAGTTTGAATTCACACAAACATTTATATTTTCCTTATTGTGACGGTTGCAAAGCAGAACCTGTCCAATAAGATGTAGCTTTCACTACATATACAGGCCAGTAGCTTGATGACATAACATTTTGTATTTTGTGGAGACTGGGTCATTGAGGTTTAATTTCTTGTTTTAGGCGTTTTTGTTTTCGTGATTGACTCACAAAGAAACTGGGACGTTCCCTCTCTCATCTTTTTTTCTGTGTGTTCATGAACTCATTGACAAACAGGGTTCTCCCACAGGAGAGGTGTCCTCCTCATGCACGGACTCCACTGTCGTCCTCTGTGTAGGATCATCCAGAGGTGACCGTTTCCACTTTGACGTTCAGCTGCGGGGCTGATTGGCTGTTGGGTTTGACCTGCTCGTCTTTGCCCCCGGCCGTGCTCTTTCATTCCTCTTATCCGTTCCTTGTTTTTCCAATATGTCTTGACCTTGATGGATAGGTTATGAGGGGGAGGGGGGGGCATGGGATCACATTCTTCCTGACCACCCTCACCCTCAGATAGGCGTCTGAGATGATGAACTACGCTGCTGGGTGTCATTCATCTAATCCACCTCCTCTCCCCCGCACACCACCTGCCTCACCTCCTTTCTCTCGGCTGTAGGTGGAAAATAAAAAATCTTGCACTCAGAAAAAGAATCAAATACATATGATATAGAGCCTGTTGTTCAAATGCATTCTTAAAATTCAGTGGAAAAACACTGAATGGAAACTTTATGATGCACGAGCTTGTTCCTTATTTTAACCGCTCACTGTATTTCTGAAAAATTAGGACAGTGGAGCTGACGTGCTCCATTAGAGACATGCTCCCAGTTAATCCACACTATGTATTGGGTTTAGAAGAAGAAGTGCACAGACATATTGCATCCCTGAGGTATTTAATTGTCTTTTAAATGTCAGCATGAGTGATGATACTATTGGGAGATCATTACAGGCCTCGCTGACTTGAATTAGCTTACCTCTAACCAGACAGCTGAATGGCACTGACGATTGGCTGTTTGATTGGCAGAACTGATATATTTCGGCTCGGGGGGAATGTAATTTGCGAGAATCACAGAGTCCACATTTTTAGAAATCAAAAGAGCGGATTGATTGATAACTGCGAATCTGCTTTCGGTGTGTCAGTCATTCTGAAACGTGCTGTTTGCTCTGATTACTGCTAAGGACTCGCAGGAGCCAACGGGAATGCAGTTCACGATCTTAGGTTGATTATTTATTTATTATTTAATTGGGGCAATTAGAGCTTCAATCCTCTGGTGCATCTTCATGTTCATTTGCATGTCGGGGGCACTTGGCCATGTAAATAATGATGTTATCAACATAAAGGAAATCCTGTTATTTGGTTTGAACAGACCTGAGTGCAGCAGGCTTACTCTTCCTAAATGGTTCTAAAAAGATGTCGCTTCACAGTGTTGGCAAAAAACAAATTGCATCAGCTGATTCCCAATCCAAAGCTTTGTAATCACCTTTGTGTTTAGCGATGCCAGCAGCAGCATGACTCCTCGTGAGCTTGTGACTTTTCCTCTTGGGCCACAGGCAAGTCAAGAAATTCAAATCTGTGAAGTGTGCAGTACAATTAAATATGCTAGTAAACATATTGACATGTTGATATGATCCTCTTACCTGTGTTAGCCTTTAGCTCCCTAGCTGCAGCCCAAAGCACAAAGCTGCTGTAGCACAGCAGTACGTGAAATCACAAACAAATCTGAGTGCAGCTGCAGAGCCGTACAAAATACAGACGGTAAATCAATAAGCTCTGGTTTCAAACTGAAAAAAAAACAAGCTCTTGAGTAAATACAGGAAAAAAAAACAACAACATAGAAATAACACATTCATCTGCTGTGGGCATTTTCAGTAGAGACCTTGAGTTGTGGATGTTCTGCAGCATTTTGGATGCATGGGGAGAAACAAAGAGGTAAAATCAATTTAAACCGAACATCTCCAGGTGATGTTTTTAAATAAATCTGCAGTCATACATTATACAAGTGGTCGTGTGTTCCTGCTGTATAGTGCATGTTTCAAGGTGTCTGGTCACATATGTGTGAGACGTTGTAAATGTGTTAGCTCGAGTCCCCGAGGAGGTTTAGCTGCGGATGAAGGTTTGGCTGTCACCCCACATCTGTGAGATCACTGGGTGGGTGGGGGGGCTATAGGTCGGGAGCAAAGGTTTTTGAGGGCGACTCAGGGAGCGTCCTCATCGAAGAAATCCATGAGAGCAGACAGCTGCATGTTCGAGGCCCCTGGCTCCCCTGCACCCCCGCTGACACTTGTGTCGCCTGTGCTTCCTCCTCCATTAATTACAAGAGGCCCGGCTAGCATTGGGCTACTGAAATATTTAACTTGAGTACCACATTACCTCTGGTTAAGGACATCGCCGAGAATATTTAAACATTTACAAATGTCCCCAAATGTGCTGCAGAAGGTTCTGAAGCACTTTGGTTCATGGACAAATAAAGAGGATTATTCTATTTGGTAAATGTCTTGTTGACACTTCACCTCATATCCACTCCGAACCTGTTATTACCCTGATCCACATATTTGGCTGAGTCGTCACAATCAGAGAAAGGGAAGCTTCCTCCCAAACGCCCTTTATCCCTCGGACGCTGCCCCAGTGTGAGGATGGTAGTCGGTTCACAGCAGTGCACGTGGGACGGGTGCAGTTTTATCAAGGTTACGTGATAACGTTAATAATTATCTGCCCTGTGTTTGCAGCTTATACAGGTTGGAAGGAAAACAAGCAGAAAAGTGTGGGAACTCCAGCAGATTAAAGCCGCCGTGACCTTGAAGTGCTTCCTCCCAATTAAACCGAGTTGATGACGCACTGGGAACAAACACACAATCCTGCACGGAACTAACTTTTCTCTAGAAAAGCACAATCAAAACCGCTGATATATAAAAAAGAGGACATTTCCATTTTCTCATCTAGTTAATGACAGGTCCCTGACGCCTCAGGACAAACCAGGGCGCTGTAATGAGAAAAAACAAATAGGATGACTCGCTCCACAACAAAACGTGATGGGAACACACTATTCCCTCCCATTTGCTTTATGCCGACTTTAAAGATGCACTTGATTAATTGGCCATTTCGTTTTAAAGCGGTTTTAGCTGCACTTTCCAGTTGCAGCGCCCCTGGGCAAAGCAGATTCCGACTTTTACCCAGCGTACACTGTGTAGCTCCACTGTCATGTTTTTTGGACAGCTGCGTCCAGAAGAGAATGTCTCCTGCATGACTTCCCTCTTCACTGCAGCATATGCCTCATAAATTACTTGCCAGAGATCATTAGGTCTTCCTCTGGTTTGCTCAGTGGCGATCGGAACTGTCACCACAGCCTCGCTCGCCACAGAGAGCGGCCGGCAGTGAGGCTCAGGTCCAGGAACGTTCATGCTTACGGAGCCTGCAGCTTCCTGAGGCCGCTCGGAGAGGGAGCTGGACGCTTGCAGGCGATTCAAGTATGGAAATGGGTCGTGATCTCAACCACAAGAATAAAAACAAACAAAGTACAAGTGAGCATGTATTTTTAAAGAGAGGAAACAGAAGACATGGTTTGTGCATCTTCCGAATTTATACTGGGAAGCAACAGTGACATGCAGCGTCTGGTTCAGCAGTTAAAGTTTACTGAGCGAGTTCTGTCTGCTGGTGAATGATTGATATTCAGGTCGTGATCCGACAATGATGCCATCACAGGTTCTGTGGGAATAAAATATTGAAGTTACTTTGGATAAGTCAGTGTTGGATTTTTAGGGTTTTTCCTAAAAGATTTAAAATAAAAATAAATAAAAAAGGTAAGATGTTAAGATAGTAGATAAGTAACCCTAGTCTCCTGGATGACATTTCTTTGCGTGACCCATTCATTCACCCTAACCTGCTTTGTGTGCTTAGTTTTCCGGACCAGATTTCATAAAGTTCTCTGTCAAAAACTTGTGTTATTCTCCATCAATTAAAAGCAAAAAGTTTGTAAAAGAAAGTCTTCATAGTAATGTTTGTACAAAAACACAATAAACCTACTTTGTGTTTAGAGTGCAATGATAATTCAGAAATCATCGGATGAAAACTCAAATATTTAAAGTCGCATAAGTACCATTAAAACCTCTCAGAGCCAGAATGAATCAGGGAAACACACTTCCTGTAATCTTATTCTGAAGCTGCAGTGTATCACATGTTTACAGCGTCTGCAGATGTGTTCCATACAGTTTCATGTCAGTGTATTAATCACTTGTTCTGCTCTATACACTCACAGCACATGTTTAGCTGTTGATTACACAATCAGCGGTTTTTGTAAACGTGTTTGACATGCGATCATGGTTTTAGCACGCGTGCACGGCTCCACCTGTCAGGGCCGAGCGGTTTGTGCCACCGACAAACCACTTTGGCAGAAAGTAGTCGTGTGGTGAGCGAACAAGAATTTGCACAAGCACTTGACATTTTTTTTTTTTTTTTTTACAATCAAAACCACCTGGCATGTGAGTGATGGATTGTTGGTTTTGGAAACTTTCGGTAATTGCTGAAACCTCCTCGCCCACTTCCATCATGACGCCCCCCCCACCCCCCCACCCCCCCTCTGTACTCTTTAGCCTTCAGCGAATCACAGAGCGCGGGCCGTGTGTGTCTTGTTTGCATTTCTATCTCATTTGGCCCCCGTCCTGAGCGCTCGTGTGAAAGATCTGCCCGTTGATTTGCTGGATATTACAGCCATCTGTTGGCGTTTGCTCGCTCTTCACGACATCCCTCCTGATGTCTGGTGTTTTTGCCTTTTTCCACGATGGAGCACGTGAAGCACCGCGGCAGTCCAATTAGATCAGTGCTGCAAACTGACAAGACAACGAGCGCACACACACAAACACACGTTCGCCAGATCAAGAGCGGATGGGGGGGGGGGGGGGGGGCTCCGACGCGTTCACCCATGCAAGGAGTTGTGCACGTATATGCAAATTATCGTGCACGTGCCATCTGTAACTCCTGACTGTGGTCAACCAGTTTACGGTTAGAGTTTTAACCCCTCGTGCACCAGCGATTGTGCAACTTCTCCAACTTTTGCAGGTTTTTTTACTGAGAAGTACTTTTAAGAAAAAAAAGGTATAAAAACAAGATGGAGTAGTTGCTTTGTTGCTGTGAAACCACACGTCAGCGTCTGTCAGCGGCTACAAACTACTCCTCTGACAACCATATGCATATTATAACCAGATTGTGATGGATAGTTTCCAGTGGAAGGAGGGAAAGTGTGAACAGGCTGCTGCACGGAGAGAGAGATTGATCAGAAACTCTTGAGGGTGGGTCTGACTTGTGGTTTAATGAATAATTTAAATCTAGATGATGACTCAGCACTAGTAGCTGTAGTCTATACATACACATATACGTATATATAGTGTGTGTGTGTGTTTTGTTGAGTAAAATACATCAATTTGCTTCCTTCTGTGATACTTATGCAGAATTTATACCAACTTCCATGAAACATAATGGAAGCTGATTCACAGAGATAATTCAATTTCCTACCACTCTCTCTACTCCCTACTAATATCAATTTAATGACCACAGCAAATGTAGTTGAATTCCAAAACAAACACAAGAGATTCGAGAAAAGAGTTGTTCATCATTCCAAGGCCAGATGCTGTTCTGGTTTGTGTGTGTGTGTGTGTGTTAAATATTCTTATGCTGTAAGAACCTAATAGTGGAAATTTCCAGAGCAGAAAGAAACTTCATTAACAAACTGAAAACATAATTTTCCATTCTGAACTTTTGACATGCAGATCAAAATCATTTAAATTGAATAAAGTCACAATTTGCTGATTTCATTTGAGACATTTTCAAACCAAAGCATCTTATTTTCTTAGCAGATAAATAATTAATAATGAGCATAATCATTACTTGCAGCGTTTGATGCCCGGCCCCTGTATCTCACATACTTACAAGTCTGATCAATGAGAGTTTGAACCATCCATTACACCCAGTGCGACCCCAGTATAACATCCTCCCAGACTGATGCACAGCCCTGGGTTCATTCATTTTCACTCAGAGGGCCCCCCCTTTATTTTATTATGAGCTATGAATTATGGAGCTTGCCCGGTGTGTCTCTCTCTCTCCGTGTGAGAGTGACTTCTCTGATTTGATTCTCGGAGCTGTTAGGCCCCTCTTGTCAGCCCCCGTCTTGCATTGCATAGCCCCCCCCCCCCCCCCTTTGCCAGAGCCTCTAATGGATGCGGAGAGAGGACAGGCTTGCCTATTTAATGGCCTGGGCTCCTAATGCGATGCTAGAATAATCCATAACAGGGAGGCAGGATGGAGGAGGCAGGGGGGGGTAGGTTTCCGGTTTGAGGGGTTGCAGAGGTCGACGTGCCGGATCGCGGACTTCTGGGGAATCTGGGAGGGGAGGAACGTCTCTCTCTCCACCCCCCCCTGGCCCCAACCCCCCGGTGACCAAGGGGACAGTTGATCCCACCGGGAGGAAGTTGTGATGTAACTCCTCTGGGACGAGCCGTTATAGATTAGAGGAGAAATAATGTTGATGAAAGTGGACTTGGAAGTTTCGTCCTCTCACAGCGAAGCAGGAGGAGTTGAGACGATGAAAGATCACATTTGAACTTTGTTTGTTATTGCAAGATGATGCAATGGGGACAAATATAATTGGACTATGATCTTTTAAGGAACAAGGAAGAAGCGATAAAGCTGAAATGGCCGTTAAATCAACAGAAACTGAATCGGATATTATGAAAGGTAATCAATATCGTAATTTGTGGCTTTTTTTTTTTTTGTTGATGGAACAAAACAAGACATTTAAACCTCTCAGGGCCTGATGGACGGTTATCCATTAAAATCTGAAATTAAATGGATCAGGCAACTCATCGATTAATGGTTAAAATAATTGCTGGATCAATCAACAATGACGATAATCACACTAACGTATGCATGTCGCTGGCAGGATGTCTCCCCCTCTTAAGATCAAAGCCTTAATTCTTTGACCTTGTATTTCAGATGTTTATTGAATTAATCATTTGCTGCAATAAGTTCCCGAGCCATATTTATTTACAACCGTTTGAAGTTGCAAATTGCTTCTTGTACTTATTAACAGCTCAACTCGTGTTCCCTGCCTCCCATAGTTCCCACTCTCTGACCAAGTAAAGTTATGCAAGTGTGCTGGTTGGCCGCAGACGGGCCCTTTGTGTTGTTCCTGTTGCCCGAGTGCAGAGGAAGTCGGGACAGAGCCTGTTTATTTATGGGGCAGGGAGGTCTTTCCCCTCTCTGTGTAACTCCCAGTCGACCAAACAGACAGAGGAAGCTCCGTCAACGTTTTCATGTCTGGGCCTGTGGCACATTTTACAGGATTCATATGCGGGCCTGTTAAAGTTTTTAGTTTTTTTTTTTTTTCTCCCCCTGCTCTCTGGGAATCCCCCCCTCTCCCCCCCACCCGCCCACCTCCTCTTCTGCAGCTGAGGTCATCAGCGCTGGCTGGGTTTTCATTCAGGTCGCCTCTGACGACTCCATCACCGGCTGCTCCAGGATCTGCTCCTCATGTCTTTTCAGATGATAATGAACCTTTTACTCTGCGTTTGCCATTAGACGTAATTACGGCTAAAAAAAGGCCCTCACGTGATTCCTATTAAATAAAATCGCTAACATCTCCCGGCTGCGATGGAAAAATCCAGCTGAAAGAGCGGCGAGGCGACTCCAGTGCTCTGTGATGAGATCAGAGGGTTCAGGCTGGCAGCTCATATTTAAATCGAGGTGACCACATCGTCAGTCGAGCCTAGAGAGGGACTGCTCCGGCTCTTCCAACCATCGCACACACACCCACTGTGTTTACAATTAGCATTCACTCTCCCGCTGATTAGCACTATGATGTGTTGTGGACTGCTGGAACCCTTTGGGGAAAGAGAGAATATAAAAAGACTGACAGGTTCTGGACCCAAAAGGTTCTGCAGGTGATTTATCTACTTCCTCTGGATTCCCAATGATGTGTGCTTTACTGTATTATCCCCCAGAATGCAGCTGGGTATCAACTGGGCCCATAAAGCAAATCAGTCGGAAACTATTTGGACCGCGTTGGCCTTTAGGAAAACCGTTTGCCGTGCTTTTACTGTGCTGCTTTATTACGCAAACAAGCACACACTCACACACAGGTACATAAACACCCCTCATAGCAACACACACACAAATGGAAAGAAGTAACGCTCTGCTAACACTCCTGCCTCTGAGCTGTAACGAATGATATTTACATAGCAGTCTGGATAAGAGAGTGGTGCCATTAGAAAGATGGATGGTGGCAAAGAGGACGGGGATTTATCACAAAGCTTAAGCCCAGTGTGAGAAATGAGGGATGTCTCCTCCACGCTCACATTTCCATTCACTCTCTCTGACGGCGTGCTCGCTCTTTCTGGGCGTGGCCTCCGCCGCGCCGTCACGCCCGGGCCCCGCCCCCTTTTCTCCCTCCAGCAGATGGAAAAGCTCTTCTTTTATCACAGTTCTCCACCACACCTCGGAGACTTCATCATCCTCATATCTCCCGGCTGGCGAGGGGCCACACACACACACACACACACACACACACACACACACACACAAACACACAAACACACACATACACACACACACACACACACACACACACACACACACACACACACACACACACAGGCCCCATGTTCTGCCAGGATCCCTGCATCTTTCAGATCTTCTCTCTGTGTGTGTGTGGGTTCCTGCACTTATATTGTTGTGAGGACCATTTCAAGCATACACCCTACACAGTGCCAATGAGTGTCCTCGCTTAGATAGAAGTACAAACGTGTGTGTGTGTGTGCATATGAGGTTATCACTCTAATGCTTATCGGGTCGTTTGCATTATCTGGGCACAGCGGCTGCATTGTGTTGGATTTGCTGATCGCTGGAAGTGAGATGTTACTGTTGTTATTCCACATGGATGGATACAAAAGGGAGGAGGAGGAGAACGAGGAGAAAAGGGAGGAGGAGGAGGAGGAGGAGGAGGAGGAGGAGGAGGAGGAGGAGGAGGGAAAGGCCAAACCATTATCATGGATCAAAGATCAAAGATTGTGTATGTGATGATGGAGAAGCAGTTAAAGCAAACAGCCACATGAAAATCCATGGAGCGGTTTTCCCTTGCCTGAGGCGCTGAGCCATTGTGTGTGTCTGTGTGTGTGTGTGATTTGTGTGTTTTTGTGATGAGCTTGAGCTGCAACGGTTTGGGTTTTTATTTATTGTCAAAATCCGGTTTGCAAGACTGTTTGAAAAAGTAAAAATCTCCTGAGTCATACCTATTATATATATTGCATGTAACAATTCTTCATTATGAATAATACCTGGTCGATTTTCATCGGAAATGGAGGTGACGACAAAATCTGAGGATCCTGCGTTACTGTCTTTTATTATTATTTTGTAGAAAGACCCCTAGTGGCCGAAGTTACGTATTTAACCTCTGAACTTTGTTCAAGTCGATTCCTTCAGTCACTCTTTATTCGCTCTCCTCATGAAAAGGGACAAAACCTTCCTGTGCATTATCCTGTGCAGTTTAATAACGGTGACTCTCTGGTCTGAATTGGTTGCTGACGGTGATCCACCACCGTGTCAATATGTGCACTGATAACAGTGAAAGCAGCTCCAGGGTGAGATCTATGGTTATTGATCAGCTGAGCTGAACAGAGGCAGCTGCAGGACGAGCCACAGTGTGGAGGGAGTCCAGAACCTCTGGTGTGTCTCATGTCTTCTTTATTAGCAGGGGAGATTCGGCTGCATTCCCCCCCCCCCCCCCACCAGCTTGATAGCTACTATTCTTATTAACGATACTGCTGCTTTGAACACAATTTGAAATATTGACATTAATGCTAACGTCATTAGGTCACTGAGGTGAAATTGATCGCAGGGCTAATTTGAGCTGAAACGATCAGTTGCTCGATTAGCCAATCGATAGAAAGGGTTGCCTCCACAAGGAGGTTGTGGTTATGTGTTATGTGTCATTTCTCAGCAGTCTCTATATCATAGTTAACCGAATATTTGTGGAATGCTCAGCAAAAAAACGAATTGAATGGGTAGTTGCATTAAAATAAACACATACACACCAACGTTTGCTGTTTCTGCCTAAAATAAACTAAAGATTTGTTGTGTATTATTAATTTCCTTGGTAAATTGTGTATTTGTAGTTGTTACGACTACTTCTCTCAAAACAAACCCACCTGACGCCATATGTTTGAGCTGTGACATGACACAAGTATGCACGAGTAACTGCTCTTGATTTTGACAGTTTTACAGACCGTGTGGTTGATTTAACAAACAAACATATATATTATAGAGAAGTCCGTTTTATTTATTACAGTCCATGAAACTTCCAGAGCTTTAAATCTGTAATTTCTCTGCTCTCATCCTTGTCACAGACTATCATCTATATTAATGTCCACTTTTTTTAGAACACCCGTCCTGTCATATCATCCTTTCATGACACGAGAACCACTGAGGTACACACAGTTGTGTTGTTGTTGTAGTCAAAACATTCTCGTCTCCATCACTCTCGCCCCCCCGACACCAATCTAGTTTTTTGAGCAGCGGGGGGGAAAGTTGCTGCATCAACGCCACCTGAGGGACTGAGTTACCCTACATGTGATTGCTATTTTCATCCCTCTTCCCCCCTCAGTGTTTCTCCAGACAAATCCGAAGTGGCTTTGTCCAGGTGGGGGAACTGTGCTATTAAGGTGACTGAAGAGCCTCTCGGGAAAAGCTGTCGGGGCTGCAGTGTACAAACTCCACTTGCCTCTAGAGCGTTGTGGATCTGAAATTGTTTTATGAGAGAGGTGGTGATGGAGAGAGAGAGGGAGGATCGAGAGGATCAGGCTAACAGCCCCGGAATATATTCAGTTTGTCATGGTATTAAAAAAGAATAAAGAACATAATATCAGATGTATAACTCAAAAGTCCATCTTCTATCTTTAGCATTCCTCATATAAACACCCCAGATGATCTCATGTTAACCCTCTGAATCATAATGCCAGAAAAGTACTTGATAAACTACGAGTAGAGAAAGAAGTAAAGGTAACAACAACTGAGCGCTGGTTGTTCATGAAGTGAGATGTATCTGTGGTGGACCAGCATGTTCTCCATCCCCGGCTGCACACCTTCTTCTTTGCATCTGACAGAGAGAGAGAGAGAGAAAGAGAGAGAGAGAGAGAGAAAGAGAGAGATGCAGAAGGGAAGTCACGGCAGTGCACACAGCAATTTAAATTTTAATTGCCTAGATTTATCTTCGCCGTACAGTGTGACGGGCTGATAACTAGGGCTGATAGCAGAGAGAGCCGGTTTGTTAAAGCTTGGCAACAGCCGGATATATCTGGGGAGAGGAGCCACAGCAAAGAGCAGAATGGATTTACTGCAACGTTTCTTAACCTCCGACAAACACCTACGTTCACAGTACAATGCACAGTTCAGCCGAGGCCTAAGTGCTGGATATAACCTGAAAACCTGGCAAATTGGCCAATTTCAGGTTGCCCATGACATGAAATCACCGACGCCTGGCAGTGATGTGTGTTGCATCAACTTCCCGATCGCACAACAAACAGGAGTGTGGCAAGGTAATCTTCCCCCGAGTCGCGAGGTCGAAATTTTCAGTTCGCGAGGACATGGGGAGTCACAGGGAATTAAATGAGAACCACAACTCTGGAATTACTTGAGAAGGCTTCAGACTGAGGAGGCTCTTCTCTCTGGGAGCTCCACAGCTCTTAAAGTAAAAATGCACGCAGCCTTAAACATTTGTAAAAACGTAGAATAAGAAAATGTCAAGCTCTGAATTATGATAATTTTATACGTATATCTTTTATTTGACAAGATAGCAAAGGCAAGAGCTGTAAAAAGCAGAAACCACATTTATATATTTTAGCTCTCAGATTAAAGGAATCATTGAAGCAGGTTAACATCTCTGATCCTGAGCATGCTGCACGGAAACCACGTGCAAGGCAGTAATGGAAGTGATGGTTTTACACAAATGGAACTTTTCTCCCGGCTGGAGCCGTTTCGAGCTTTAACCTTCAGTTTGATCCCTTCTCTATCTGGGAAGTTAATGTCCAAAACCGGCTGCTTCATTTCTACATCCTCTAAAAAAATGAAGTATGATTAAACATTTAAACTTTAAGAGTTTTTGAAAGTTTTCCGAGTGCACGTTGGCTCCGCTGTCCCGAAGCCCTGAGAGATGGTTCATATGCTTGTGCAGATCCAGCTCATAGTTAAGAGCTTTAGAACCATTGCCCCTCTCTCTCTCTCCATCTCCATCTCCATCTCATCCATCCATCCCTCCTTGTCCTCCTCGTCACCCCCCTTTCTTCGATTCTCTTTCCACTACTCTCACCACGATGTCACTTCTCCAGTCGAGTCGGCCTCAAAGTGAAGATGCTTGACCTCCAATCCGTGCCTTGTTTTTTATTAAATCCTCTCACTTTCCATCTGTTAAAGCACCTTTCCCAACGGCCATTCAGCCAGACCTGCGTCAACAAACGCAATGAAAGTGTAATTGAATAATTTTATTACGGGACACAGCGGCACAATGTGTAATTTCCTCAGTAAACACTGTGCCACCATGCTGTTTTGCAATATGCCCGCGCTCAATAGGCACCGTGCCCTGGAGTTGCAGCTCAAATTGCACAATATGAAACAACAACCCAAGTGGGCGGCCGGTGAGGAATATGAACAATTACACTTTTTGTTTTCATCATATTTCCCTTGATTTGCTTTCCCCTCCTGCCGACATCCCGTCAATTAGAGCCGTGCAAACCCCACAATGATATACTTTGAACTGTCTGTGAGGAAATGTAATGAACCTTTGCACTAGACATTGGAGGAAAATGAAGTTTAATGCATCAGTTGTATATATATATTTGAGGAGATATCAGGCAGCGGCGAGGAGAGGCGGTTCCGTTCAGTCGACAGCTGCACGAGCTCGCCCGGTGATCAGGTAGTGATTCCCGTCCGAGCTCCACGTCTGTCCGGTGAGTGATGGCGTTCGGATGATAGCACGATGCCGAGCGGAATAACGAGCGCGGCAGAAAACCTGTTATCGCACTGTCACCGGATGGATAGACCTCGATGGTAATTAGCATCAGGATGAATGTCGGCTTCAAGTGCAAGGTGTTATATGAAGTATTCATTTGTCACCTCCTCGGCTGGAGTGAAATGCTGGGATCAACTTTACAGCTGTGGCGTGAATCCATAGAAAACATTCAGCCTGAGTCATGAAGGGAAGTTTCCCTGGATGTATATATTTTTTACGGCGCACATCAGCAGCAGAAAGTCCCTCGATCGCTGCAGGAGTGTGATCGTCAAAATTTGTTGCCTTGATCCAAACATTATCATCCTGCTGCCCCCCCCCCCCCCCCGACACACACACTTTATGCGAGTTTTGTGTGTGTGAGTCGAGGAACGTACAGTAGAGGGCTGAGTGTGTGACTCCCTGCCGCGTGATGGATGGACGGACACTAGAATATGTCTAATTATCATTAGCCTCCCGGAGAGAAAAGCCTGCTGTAATGGGCACTTATTACAGTTATGCCTTTATCAGCACCAAGCTGAGCTCCTGCTGGTTCGCTAAGCTGATGGGGAGATGACTGTTTGTCTTTCACACAAGTCCAGACACAAGCTTTGCTCAAATTATGACTCTTTCCTGTCGGTCTACTCATTTGAAAGCCGTTTGCAGACATCAACTCCGGAGAAGGTCTGCACAGTTGGTTCCGGGCTTTCAGGTACAGAAGGCCGGACATAACCCACATTGAGATCACATTGTTTCCAGCACATCTTCATCTTCTACACATACCATACTTTAGTTGTTTTGGGTCCGTTACGTGTAAGAGTTCACTCGCTTGCTATGAATCCTCCGGAGAATCTTCTCTCATATGTTGATTACCTTGGGGGCGGCAGGAGAAACCAGGGAGAAAGTGCAGAGTCATCTATTTTCTTACAAACAGCCTATCCGGATAATTTCGGGACATTATCCTTCATGGGTGCATGTCTGAATCTTGCTGAGGTGTCATCTCCTTTATCGCAAATATCTGCTTTTCACATGCACCATCCTTCATTGTTGACACAGCTCCAGCTTCAAATTACAGCATGAAGCAACATTTAAATATCCGTGTGACATGATGTTATTAAAACACACATTAACACATGTTCATCACCAACCTGAGGCCTGCTCATAAAAGTCAGCTTGGATTAAAGTCTACAGGAGGCATGTGTCATGTGTGGGTATTTAATAACTGCTTTATTCTTTGTCATGGTTTTGTAATTCGCTGAAACACTCTGCTGGATTTTCCACCTGAAGCCCTTCATTCCAATGTGAAGCGAATTCTTGTATCATGATGTTACCTCAGTGATGTTGGAACGTGGCTCAAAGCTTTTAGCTGCAGGTGATGGGGCAAACAGGATGAGCTGAAATGAATCTACAACTGTGCTTTTTGTCAGAATCTGACGGATTGTACAGCCGTCAGAGGTATATGCACATGGTAGATTATTTTATAAATAGATCCCTTTGTGCAGTGTGGTGAATACAGTTGTTTTCTAGGTAGACACGTAGGCTACATCTGGCCGGTGGCTGGTCTGTGTTAGTCCAAAGCGTATCAAAGTGAGGAGAGACGAGAGATCTTCCTCTGGATGCAGAACCCACCACCTGCTGCTGTTTAGCAGACAGAGTGTGTGTTTTTTTGTGCAGGTTTTGTTCTCGGTCCCTTTGTCGGTGCTCATTCCAAGGTACTGTCCTGCTGCATGGGAAAATACATGCAACAGAGTAAGGTACTCTGAGTTAGTAGGTAGCTACTGATGCAGCCTGTCTTTTAGATGTGTACATGCAGAACTGCAAATGGCTGATATTTATCAATCCACACACCCACCTGCTTATTCTCCTGAGGGTGGCAGTGGGGGAAGAGAATATGCTAAATCCAGAGAGGCTGGATTCGAACCACCAACCTTTGAATTAAAAGCCAATAAAGATGAAATAAGTAAAGATACACAACTGTGAGTGGTTCATAAGATGTCTTTAAGAATCCCTTTTGTCAAAGAAATGTAATTGATCCTTGATATTTTCAAGTTTAACCATAAACTTGGTTATAGATGACTATTAATTTAAAGAAAAGACGTATACGATTTGAATTTAGCTTTCCTATTGGTGCAAATCAGCAAATATAGAAGCAGATAATAAAATCTATGTGTGAAAGGCAAACAAAACTTTTAATTGTCAAACTCTGGTTGTGGAATTCATTGCAGCCGAATTTATCAGCCAACCGATATATTGGTCCGGCTCTATTATAATTGTGACCTGATAATATGCTGATACAAATGTCATGGTTTGCACTTCAGCCCTGGATTGCAGAGGTGATCTTTTTTATACAGTATTCTACCTCAGTTTCTGCTCCATTAAGTATCACAGCGAGAGCCATAAAGCAGGCCCTGCCAGCTCAGCTCACCTGAGTATACATGTGCCTGCTACATCGACCGTTCTATGGAGTCATTAAAAGAGCAGAGTCGCCTCGAGGGCTGTGTCTGCGCTGTGTGAGCAGAGGGGATACAAGTTTGCCTAAGTGTGTGTAACTATATTGAGATCGTATCTCACCCGTGTGTGCGTTTTCTCTTACTCGGCACGATCACGTCTCTGATAAAGCCTAATGGGACTGTTTGTCTCTCGGGTCATCTGAGTCACAGCAGCATGGACACACACACACACACACACACACAAACACGTGTATGGGCACAAACGGAGACAAAACACACACACACACACATTCAAAGCAGTGATTCCAGATGATGAAGAGTATTCAGGCAAACTGCCCAGGAAAATAATCAGTGGTAGAGTTGAAATGTTATTTTGATTAAACCGAGATACTGTAAAGCACAGAGCCAGAATTAAAATATTCCTTTTAACTAAATAAAAAAATAAGTGCAGAATATGTTCAATACTTGGCAACAGCAGCTTTGTTGTTACCTGCTTGTTTAACCTTGTCTCCAGAAAACTGCGGAAAAATGCTTAATTGACAAATGTGGCCGGTGGCATAATGTGGAGCAGTTTCATCAACATTAATATTTTTAAATACTTAATGTACCTGCCAACTGCTCACCGCTAAACTAAAATAGTCATACGTACATGGAATATTTGCATTCTAGGCTTATACCCTGAAGGCAGCTTGTTAATGATGTGATTTAATACAGAGGACTTTGGTTAAGGTTTGGGAAACATTGCTGTCTCTAAGCATCAAATGGGACAGAATTACTTTTTCAATTTCAACCAAAACCATCCTCCCCTCAAACACAACTAAACTTCAACCACTAAAACCAAGGGAAACACAGTTACTGTGCGAGCCTACACAGATTTCAATGGTGATGCAATCTGCCACAGGAATTCCAGAGATTTTTTTTTTTGTGCAGCTGTGTTTACAGTCGAGAGTTAAGCAGATAAGACGATGTCGGGATGGAGAGACTCACGTGATTTCACCCATTTGATCGTGAAGCGTCCGAAGCTAAGAGGAAGAGAGAAGTGCTGAGCCAGAAGCTTCATCTGAATGAAGTGTGGGTCTTGATCTGTGTTTCAGAATTGGTGGTATAGGCGATTATTAATATTTCAGGGATCATAATTTATGCACAAATGAACAGGATGAGCTTTTTAAAGTTTTGTGTTTGGAGATGGGGGCGTTTCGTGGAATTACTTGATATCTGCTTTTTCCATCATCTTCACAAAGTATGTATTAGCTAGAGATTTGTGTTGCTGTTATGAACTGATATGACATTTTATTATACAGAATAAATAAAGCAGAAAAATAAGCATTTGTTTACATTCAATATAATTTTTTTTCAAGTTCTATACATTTGATTGTATTTGTGTTTTCATTTTATTTAAAGTCATTTGTAATAACGTTAATGGTTAAACATTAAAAAATAAATTACATTTCTCTGTCATAATGATTTGAAAACTACATCTTAGAAATCATATAGAGGTGGATTCATAAGTGAATCAGCCCTGGAAATCCTTACGTGTCGGACTCTAATATTACCACAGAACTCTAAACATCTGTCCCTGGTTGGATTGGGGGGGGGGGGGGGGGGGGTGGGAATCAGATGGGGTTTGTGTGATTGGACAAACAAAGTTTCAACAACAGCTCACAAGTTTTGGACGCCTGTCAGCCAGGAAGACAAGCTGCTCCGTCCTGTCTACTTTTAAAGGACACCCCTTGGGTCTTTGAAGAAGTTCTCCACGTCTCACATGCAACACTTCTTGTTACACCTGTGAATCTGACCCGGGGAAAACAATCTTTTCTCAAGCGTGTTGCGTTCTCTGTCAGGTTGTTTCTCCTCCACCGCCCCCCCGCGTCAGGATAATAATAAAAATGACTGTCGACTTGTCCGACTCGCAGATATTAGCTCCGCCATGTTTGATGTTGTGTGTCTGCGCTCATCAAATATTCCATTACTCTGCCAGCTCCCCTGCATGTAATAGAGTGGACCGGAGCCATGTCCAAATAGTATTAGGCTCTCAACACACCCACTCGCTCGAATCAGTATCCAAATAATTACCTCTCCCCGCGTGTGCTCCGGCCCGGGATCGGCCCTGTGACGCCCGGCGTGTGTACACAGGGCTGATGGAGATGACTGCTCCACCGTGGTTTATTCAGACCAGGATCATCTGTCAGAGCTTGAGTACAAGTGTTTTTCATCAGGTTTTTTCATTGCTGTGGTTAATGTACCGACACTGTGCTGCTGTATTTGTTTCACGGGAACCCCGAAATGTATTTATTGTGTGTGTGTGTTGTGTGTGTGTGTGTGTTTGTGTGTGGAGGCTAACGCACATGTCGACGAGATGTTTTATTGATCTGCACAGAGAAATCCTCAGGCAGCACCACTCAAGGGGTCAGAGGTCAGGGTCGTCTCCAGCTATAGGCTCATTATCTTCGTCTCTCGGATGAAGTGCTAACTATCGGGTTTTTCATTTTGTCCTTTGAATCCTTTGAATTCTTCTCTTTTGACTGAATCACTGATCACAGATCCACCAAACTAAAACTCAAATAATGAAACTAAAGTATATTTACTCGAGTACTGTGCTTGAGTACAGTTAGAGTACAGTTTCCTTTCTCTGCTACTTCACAGTGAACTCTTTCTCGCTCATATTTCATATCACACTCAGATTTCTCCTCTGCAACCCTGATGCTTTATGGTTGATTTCTCTTTCAATTTGCACTGAAAGTTGTTGTTCTAACGTATCACAGCTTCCTGTCGTGTGGGTGTGGTAGGGTGTGGGTGTGGTAGGGTGTAGGTGTGGGTGTGGTAGGGTGTAGGTGTGGGTGTGTCAGCACGCTGCACCAAACCGTTAACACAGTAGCAACAAACAAGCAGAAAAACACAGAAGCTTCCAATAAAGGAACCAACGTCTCCTGTCTCTGTTGTGAAATCAGTTGTATTCTGAGGTTTGTGTGTCTGTTTCAGCTGATCTGCTTCTTGAAGGGGGTTTTCCCCTCACACACAATACAACTTGAATCTGGATCTTATCTCCTTTATTCCGCCCTGCTGCTCATAGCTCCACGTTTGTTTTGGCTTCCTGCCTCCTTCAGCTGGATTTTATTCCTCCTCTACACTGATGACTGGCGTCCTGGTGTGGGAGTCCATGACGTCATGTCACAGGCGTGTTCGATTAGTTCGAGATGGGGAGTTCACTCTGCTCCTCCGTTTGTCCCCCGGAGACAAACCCAGGGACTTGTCTTGTCTCCTCCACCTCACCCCGTCCTGCTGCCCTTCTGACTCGGATGACAGTAAACCACCGACACGCTTACGCAGCTTTACAAAAAATGCAAACATGAGGGAAATTCCCATTTGGGTGTTAGTGTGGACGCCTCGATAAGGACATCTTCAGAGGAGCCTGTAATTCAAAGCCGTTAGTAAACTACCTGGAGGACGTTCGACATGACGGCTGATCCTGTGATTAATCGTTGTCCTTGAGGACGTCTTGTTTGTGATATGATTTACCAAACGCTGTGCATTAGCCAGACTCGCGGAGGGGTTCTCGCGTGTTAATTAATTACAGATGGACTGATTGCAGTTGAGTTGATTGCTTCACCTCGCTCCCTGCTTATATAGGGGAAGTGTTTATCACCGCGGACTGCGAGGTCTTTATGGCAACGCGGTTTACTGCTGGCAATTTCTCTCGTCCTGCAGGGAATGTTTGTCTTATAGAGATGTATCTAGTGCCTGGCTTGTTTCTCCATCTCTGTCTCCCCCTTTTTTATTTCATTTTAGAAACCATCTCTGATTTATACCTGCACTATACCTGACCCCCCCCTCCCGACAGGCTGAGGAGATAAGTGCCTACAAGGGAAGTGTGGATTCACTGATCGATAGACGTCTGGGCAAAGTTAATGCTTCCCAGTTGTTTTTTTGGATTCTTGCAGCGTCATCTTTTAATGCTGATAAACCTGACCAGGAATCTCCTGAGAATAATCATCTTTACAAATGATAAGGCTCTGAACTCTCCTCTAAACCCCCCCCCCCTGCCATCCCTGCTTTCTTTTGGGTCGTCACACTCTCTCCGCCACCGCCACTTTCATCTGAACCTCTCCACTCTGTTATTTAGCAGCTTAGAGGATACCCCTCCCTCCGACCCACTCTCCTTCCTTCTCTTTTTTTTTTTTTTTTCGCCATCTGCTTTGAAATTAATGGGCATGTTGGAAAGTAGGCTAAATCCAGAGTGACAGCTTTTTCCTCCCTCCCTATTTTTAAAAGCAGCGCTGCAGGCGGCGTCCGTCCAACTGCGTGGGAGATGCAGGAATAGAGAGAGAGCTGGTTTATCAAGCTGCTCCTGCCTCTTAGATTCCCTCACCTCTGCCCTCCGGGACGCTCCTGAAACCGTAGCTCATAGCATCACTTAGCTGTCGATGATTGGCCGCGTTGCTCTTTCAGTTGTTGCTTATTCTCATGCATGTCATGTGAGAACAAACCGCTCTGTCAACCGACGCTCTGTCCCTCCAGGATCTCGATGTTGATAGTGAGGTTTTTTTTGGGTGATATTTGACGATTCAACATAAATAAATGGGGCTGAAATTTGTCCAAATGGCAATTCAGCTGTAAACACGTCATCTTAATAGACAGTCATGACATGCTCTGGGTTCCAGAGATTAAACATTTTAATTTATGGGCCCGTACCTCTATAATTTACATAGTTAGCTGGCCAGCTCTTTTTCTTGAGTTTTGACTTCATGCTCCAAGCCCCAACAAGCTCCATTAACCAAATATTTAGATTTAGATATATTTTCATTGACGTTTGCTTTTTTTGTGTGTTAGTCAGCAGGAGAAGGAACCCATTACATTTTGGAGTTGATCTTGATAAACATGGCGAGGTAGAGCGTTAGCTTCTTATTGAGTTGCTCTCCGAGACCCCCGTCTGGTTTGGTAACTCAATCAAAGCTAGAACAAAGCAGCCCCATTGGTTCTTCGATGCTCCGTCATCGTATCTAAGTTCTCCTGATCGACCAGTTACATTTCTTGGAGAGTCTGACTGGGAGCGGGGCCAGACCCATCATCACGAGCTGGCTCCCTCCACCCTGTAGTTATCTGGAGGTCTGTTTGTGTTGATTGAGGTCTTGTTTTTACTGGACTGCTGGTTCAGTAAAAGTGTGATTAGGATTTGGATCTGTTTTTAGAGAGAAAACTGTGATTATTGCTGAATCTGTTCTTTTTTTATAATTTACTGGAACAATTATTGAGAATGTGTGTCTTGTTTTTACTCATGTTTATGAATACATATATTTTACTTGCACAGATACTCATGTATAAAGGAAATGTGTGAGAAATATCTCTCCGTATTCTGTTAGCGTGCATGAAGCAAAACATATTTCTGATATATTTTTAGAGAGTACGTTAAATATTTTATAGTTTTTCTGGTAAAAAAGTCCTTGAGATATCTGTTGAAGGTCTTAAGACAAGACACATGTTCTCAGTGTCATCGTTGAGGTATAAAGAGAAGGAGAACCCTGTGTTTTTGATGGGTTCCTTTTCACTGCTGCCATGTTGTGGTTTCCAGACATTGTACATGGGCTAAAAAAACCTCAGCTTACGGAACAGGAAGAGTGTTGCAATCTGAAAGCCATAAGCAGCTACATATGTGCACACACACACACACGCACACACAGACACACACAGACACTTGCACACGGTCTACACATACTCTTTCCATGCTCGGGGCTCAGGGCTCTGATCTATCGAAGGTTTCCTCCTGTGGCCCGTGTGCCAGACTGTCTGGAGAGCCATGGAGGGGCCTTGTCTGCTGGGTGAAAAGAAAAGGCAATAACATTTGCTTTTTGTGGCACAGTTGCCCCCCCCCCCCCCTCCTCTTGAGAAGGATTACCAGCATTAACCGGACGTTTGATCCCGCCTTGCTCCTTCCATCTGACCAGGCTCTCTGTATCTCTTTCTCGTCCAGACTTCTCTGTGTTATTTCTTGCTGTGTCTGAAAAGATCCGCTTTAAGCCTCTTTCTTTCGCTCTTTGCCATTTGAATCTGCTCAGACTCCCACCTTATAGGAGCAGCCCGGACAGCTGGGTCATATTTACGTGAGGAGTTTATAATTCAAGTTCATCAGGAACGCTGCAGAGGAGATCACGGCGACAGGTGTGGGTGACACGTGAGACGATGTCGAAGGAGCGACATAAACGGATAATTAACTGTCACGAAGATATGAGAGGTTTCCACGACCGATACTCGCCATCTTTGCACGCAGCCTCAGAAATAAACACAAACGTGCTCACTAACCCTCCCTTGCCACCTCCGCTTAAGCTTTCCCTCTCTTTTTCTCTCTATGCTGACAATGCCTTTATCTCAACGCTGATTAATTGCCATGGACGGTGCCAACAAGCTTTCCGATGTAATTTGCGGGACAAGTTTAAGCAGAAAGTGTGCCTCCAATACATAATGTTGTTGATTGCGGCTACACTACACTGGAGGTGACAAGGGGCCCAAAAAAATTAGTTGTGACGATGTGATGCATTGTGACAGAGGACAGTATTTACTGACCTTAAGCTGTCAGGATGAAGTGTAAACACAGTGGCTTCATTTAGGCCACGGCTGTTGACGTGTTTCGGTCAAGATGAGCCACTCGAATGGAGAATTGATGCCCTCTCCACACAGCCCTAAACTTTCACTCCTTCCAGCTGTCGGAGGTCATGTCACCTGTTAACCTGTGTCACGTCAGGATAATGAGCTCTCTGATGCTGTTAATTGGCGCCTTGGGTTGCACACATCACACACTATACATTTTTTTACAAACATGTACATTTTAAATAATCATATTAAGGTTGTTAATCACATCAGAAAACACATCACTTTCCTCGTACTGCACAATGCTGCAGCTCCTCTTTTCAGCCTCTGTCTGAAACACTTGGTTTTGCTCATAGTCTCTGAGGAATCAGCTGGACCATCAACCAGCAGCTTCAAACTGGTTTGGTCACATGTGCTGGGTTGTCTACTTAACACTGTAGGTGCCGGTAATCAGGTCAAACATCAGCTGTGGGTCACGTTTGGGTAGAAATCTGCAGTCTGGGACGAACGTTGATCCTCTTGATGGATCTAGGAATACATTTATTTTACTTTCCTAATCTATGTTTTTATGAAAAATACATTTCTACCATAAGAACTTCACAGTGAAGTGTAGGATTGTTCGTCTGTGTCGGATGTATGCTCTCTGCTCCAGCGCCGGTGCACTTGTACTCCGAACTAAAGTGCCGTGTGCCCCATGAGTCCAAACCATAATCCATTAATTAAAGTTTTTTGCAGTCAGTTAAACTCATGATTATGTTTCAGTGAGCTCCAGAGTGTAAGATTTAGAAGTATTGTTGCCATGGTTACCCCCACCAGTTCAGCACAGTGGTCTAATATGATCTCTGCTCGAGGCGTCGTGCTCTATGAATCTAAAAGACACCTGCCAGCCAATCGGGTCATTCTGTGAAAGTATATCAAATTGTAATCGCTGCCATATAATCAATTGAGTTTATTGGCAAAGGTGCAGCTGTGGCTAATATTTAAGTGTTTTGTGCAAACAGCAGATTATCAGAATGTGCAGAATGGGCAAACACGAGATGTTGACTATTCCCTCTGTGATTGTCGTTCTGGATTCAAACCGTAGTCTGTGGTCTCATGTTTCACTGGCTCTGGCTGAGTGCCCAGTAGAAAGCTCTGTCCACGGCACCACTGAATGGATGGAAACTGTATCCAGTCACTTAATCTGTGAATTGGCTGATTGCTGTATTGTGTGTCGCAGCAAAGCCGCGTTGTGCGATTGAATGATTGTTTATCCAAGCTGTGGCTATCATGATTAAAGGAGGCCGAGCTCTGCCCCAGAGCCGGTCGGCTAATTAACAGGCTGTTCTCCATGTTAATAGCATTAGTCACCTCGGAGATAATCACAGCCATCAGGAGCCCGGAGCTGCATCCCCCTGTGTACCTGATAGTCTCCCTAAACAAAGGAGAGACAAACACTTGACACTCACAGTGGTTTCAGATGTCAGTGCCTTGGCCCTTGAGCACATGTCAAGAAGGGCTCTCTAGCCTGCTGCTACAATGGAATACCATTAAATCTGTGGTGAAAGACAGATTATAGGAGTAGCAGCAATCAGGCTGCAGCTCATAATGAAACTAAATAATGGTAATTGTGGATTTTAAGTGTCAGAAAACACAAAAGGAACGTCACAATTTCCCCAAACCCAAACTAACGTCCTCAGAAAGTTTGCTTTGTTTGACCGACACTAAAAACCCCAAAGAGCACTCAGTTAATTAAAGTAGAAATTAGGAAAAAAGCAGCAATTGTTCACATTTTAGAAGCTGCAGTCAAACAATTAGGATCCAAGGTCTCTTTTGTCATCACACCCGGGTACTCAGTACTGCTTCAGCCCTGATTGCTGGTTTAGCTCTGCAGATCCGGGGTCTGTCAGTGGGGGGGTTAGAATTAATTAGGGGGTTACAACGAAAACAACAAATTCATTTGAAGGGTTAACGACAAATCTATTGTTTCAGTTCTAGTAACAGAGCTGCGGTGTGTTAGTTCTCCTGCACGAGGAAGTGATGATTATGAAGGACGCTGCTTTCAGCTTGTCCCGATTATTGATCTTGCTCTGTTCCGCTGTTTAATCCACAGCAACTGATTATATCTCACGAGCCTATCAGACGATTTTGAGGGGGTTGTTTAATTGTAATGGAGCAGAAATATGTAAATTTCCAAGTTGTGTAGCACGTGAAGCTGATCAGCAGATTAATATCTCAACATAATTCATTTTATGCGTTTCTAGTGGAAGTATCATTTGCTTTGGATTCAGAGAAGTATCCGTGTCCATGTGAGATGATGTGTTAATAGGGTGTTAATGTTATTGTTATCTTCTGTGTCAAAATGCATAAATTCGCACTGATTTATAGTTACTCGTTAATTCTTTGGACGCATGTTTATAAGCCCAGAGCCAACTCAGTTCTGCCAAAGATCGTTCAACACAGTTAATGGACTTTAAACGTGTCCGTGCTCGGCACAGTGAGGAGGTTCATTGAGGTAAAGTTACACATACGATGCAAAGGGTTTCTTTAGCGTGGAAAGAAGTGAAAGATAACATTTCTCACCGCGGAGCTCAATCGCTCCCGTGAGCCTGAAGTTGTGAAGGGGGAACTCAGCGGGGAGAAAGATAAATGCAGCCTTCCCCTCCCCGGTCCGATGTCATAAATTACGTGGCCATTGATCCATGGGTGTCTGGGATCCTCAACGGACCTCCCTCTCACATTCATCAAGCCTCGAGTCTGCAGCTCCGCCCGGGGTAGAACTCTCCTGAGTCTCTGCAGCATGGCCTGTTGCTTAGCTACTCTATAGATTCATATTTACATGGAGTGTAGCAGAGAACCTGGAGGTCTGCAGCGTGCACCTTGAGGTTCCAGTGTCTTGGCCGACGTTAGTCCCGGAGTTAAAGGGTTTTCTGTCCCTGTGTCCTCGGGCTGATTCCTTGAGACTGCGACAATCTCCGAGTGAAGCGCAGGGCAGCCATCAGGGCACGGATGATTATGATGATGATGATGATGATGATGATGATGATGGTGATATTTATTATAGTCTGTTGGGAAAAAAACCTACTGCCTCCTCTTTGACAGAGCAAGTGGAGATAAAGACGGTCATCCAAAGGTGAAGCCTGTCTTTCACGAATCATAAACAGCCACAACAAAAACAAAGAGTAGAAATCTGTGGTGTGCAGTTTATACGACTTCAGAGAAAAGAGGCTTTTTGAATTATTACTTGTCCACAGAGGAAAAAAACATATATGAAAGAACAGAGGGAATTGAAAAATCAAGTCAGGTAGAATTAAGGTTATAATAGTCGATGCCTTTCTTCTTCATCAGCACTGTTTGTGAATGTCACCACTCGTCTTCCTCGGTGGGTTTAAATTAGTTTTATGCAAATTATTAATGAGGTTTCCAAGCTGTTAATATAAAACTTATACAATCAGAATGGATTCAGTTTTTTTGAATATAAAAAATATTGTATTTTCAACAATTTGAGGTCCTGAAAATAATCTGAAGAATAAAATGTTTTTCGCAATTTACTCTGTGCAAAATTACACTCTGAAATATTCCAGAAAAAAAAAGGAAGGAAATATGAGATAGATATGATTACCGGCTTATTGCCAGTGGCTGGTATGTTCAAGCACAGGTTGAAAAACATGCCCCTCTTCCTCTTCCTCTTCCTCTCTCTCCATGAGAGCAGTTTTTGTCCTGTGGTGGTTTCCGCCTCAGCAGAGAGAGGAGCAGGACCTTGAAGACATTTCTCTTCTTCTCTTTCTTTTCACTCTCTCCCACACAAAAGCTTCCCTTCTCCAGGAAGGAGCCTCCTCTCTCAGTCAGTGTCGGGTTCACTGCTTCTCTATCCTCACGAATGACCTGATGATTCCATGTTCTGAGCATGTTACCCATGGCATGTTACTCTCAGCTAAGGCTTTCTTCCTCACTCTTCTTATCTGTGACTTACCCCCCCAACGGTGATGGTGTGTTCTTCTTTTTTTTTTTATGAGTGGCCAGTGTTAAGGTGAATGTGGACTTGATTTAATTATGGAGTCATGCTCGACAATCATGGAGCCGTTCTCCCTCCAGAGTCGCTGCCCTAAGCCCAATGATCTTCTTTTGTAATGAGGATTAACCTTTTTAAAACTGTACTTAGCCTTTTTAACTTTCACATTTTAACACGAGCCACGTGGGCCTCGCTGATGAAGCAGTTCTGCTGATGAGACTCAAACCTGTGGTCAATCCACACCTGCTTACAGGCTCTTAGGGCTAATAGCACAAGATGAACACATTTGCATACTATTGCATTGAATTATTCATGTGGCGTCCTCTTTCTCTAATTTGCAGGAGCAGGGCCTTTCCCCTCACTGACTTAAACATCTGGGTGACCTGGAAGTGGGATCCCCCCAGTTCATTAATCCGCTGTGGGTGCACATGCACACCAGCTGGGTGTCCAAGTGCCACGTGGATGATAAACCATTAAACTCCTGGTTGGTTTCAACCACAACAATTAATTTAGCGTTGTTTAGAATCTCCTCTTTCTCTAAGTGTTGAAAGCTCGGAGCCTGGGAAACTGGGAGGAACCTTATGCTGGTTTTCAAACATTGATCAAAGCAGATATTGATTTCAAATGAGAGAGCTCATTGATCACAGACGTGGAAGTCCGTGGTCTTTGAAAATAAACTCTGGATTGAATTAAGTTTTGAAAAGAAAAACAGAGGAATTAGTGTTTGTTTACCTCATTTTGTTATTGATCACATCTGCTGGTGAATTGAGACACAAATTGATCACATGATACAACATCAATGCAGTGCTGGGTTAACTGGTGACAGGCTAGTTTATCATGGTATTAGTGTTTTTTACTTTGAATTGTTAGTTTTTCCTATTTGCCTGAACTGAAATATCATTAGTTTGAGCAGCAGTTAGAGTTTTACCCAAAGACTTGAGCTGAAAATGTATTATATGACAATTCATCATCTTCATGAACTATATTATCAGCTATTTTGACAACTGATTAATCACTTTTGAGAATATTTTACACATTGTATGATTGAATACTTGTATACTCATTAAATATGTCAAAGATTGATCATATTGATGAACTGCTGAACTTTTTCGATGGTAGGAAATCTGCATATTTGGATTATCTTTACCTCAGGCTGCTCTTTTTTAAAATGAGATTACTGAAAAGGACTTGAGTCCTATCTATCAACAATACAAGTAATACCAGTACTTTTCTTAACAGTACAAGTACATAAAAGCTCTGCAGGGAGTTAGCATCCCCGCGGGCAGAAGATTTATCACAAGAGCACATTTTCCTTCTTTCATTCTTTCCTCTGTCTTTTCATTTTCAGCCGAGACTGAATAAGACGCTGCTATAATGGACATTTTCTGCACAGCAGAGTCAAGCATTCTGATGAGGTGTATTTTCGGAAAGCTCCAGCGCTGATCACTACATCTCTCTCTCGTACCCGAAAAGCAATCAACACCCTTGGTTGTGGGATCATTAACCAGGCGCAAAGTTTACGCAATCCATCATCACCTGCAGAAAGCATCCGTGTGGTTGTGTGCGAGTTTGTATAGGTGTGTGTTAGTGTGTGTGTGCAGCCTGTCGGAAACAGCTCAGCTTTGTCTTGGCTTCATATGAGCTCCTCTTTGCTGCTGCTCTCTCACCTGCTGAGAGCCCCCCCCCCCTGTTGTTCTGAAGGTGTGGAGTGATTCACTGGCCTAGACACAACACGAGGGGGCTTTGTGTGCTTATGAGTGTGTGGATGTGTGTGTGTGTGTGAGAGAGAGAGAGAGAACACACACACAGTTCCCAGACAGTTACTCGTCTGTTTCATCGACTTTCATCGACTTGTCTGAGTGTGTGATCATCTTTGTGACTCACCTCAGCCTGCAGATTATAGCCTCCTTTAAAAGGCCAATGAGTAAGAAAATGGCTATCTGTTGAAATCATGCTAAACCAATAGGGGGCCAGAAAACCTGTTCACCCCCGTACGTCGGTGAAGACGTATTATTGTGTTATTAAATGTAACTTATACAACTTTGTTGTTCATTACAGCATCTATTTGTGGATAGAAACAGGAAATAAAGGCTGTTTGAGAGCTGAACCCCTTTTCTTCTATTCCCCTTATCCCTGAATCTGGATTTGGAGCTAAATTCATTAGATATCCCTGCAGCTCTACATATTTGACATCTAGTCAAAACTGTTATTTTAAAAAAAAATGTTTTAACTTATCATTTATTTACTTTCCTTTGCCCCAAATTGACCCACACATATCATTTCTAAAACCTCAATGTCTGCAGGTGGATAGAAAACCTGAGCCAGGCAGAGATGTGTTATTATTCAGTTGTAAATCTGTGGAGATGATTGATCCAGGAAACATGTTCTGTTCACATCATTCCTCGAACAGTTTCCTCTTGTCACAGCTTCTCCCTCTTCTTCTCCCTCTTCTTCTCCCCTGTGGGTTGAGTTCTCTGTTTCCCAACCTCTCCCTCCTCTCCGACACCAAAGAGCTGAGCTTTTGGGAAAACACGCCACCTTTTCCTCTTCCTCCTCCTCTTCCTCCTCCTCTCATCCTTCCCTGATCTGTCACATCTCCCCAAGTTTTCCCTGCTTCCCGTTTCTTTTACATGCTGTTGTTCAGATTTTACCAGGATGCTCTAATTTGTATCTCGTCAGACACGAGCATCTCAGAGTGTGTGCAGATAAGGGCCGCCCTCCCAGAGGAGTAATGCATTATTCCTCTGTGTGTGATGTGGCGTAGTGATATAGTAGATGAGCTTGTCAGGGAGGTGACGGCTCTTTGTTACCTGACTCTTTGCTGCTCCTCTTCCTCCTCGCATCCCTCCTCTACCTCCTTACCTCTCACTCCTCTCCCTCCTCGCCTCTCGCTCCTCTCCCACGCTCCTATCTCTCTCTCTATCCTTCCTGACAACAAGTCTACCTCTCTTAAGAGCTGTTTGCTCTTGACTGAGGAGTCAAAGTCTGAACTGACGCTTCAGTGGAGCACGCGAGCCAAGCTCCTTGTAAGTCCACCTACAGGCAATCGCTCTCTCTATCATTTTCTCCTCACCTCCTCTCTCTCTCTCTCTCTCTGTCTCTCTCTCTCTCTCTCTCTCTCGCTCTCTCTCTGACCTTCTTTCTCCTCGGCTATAATTTTTGAAAAGTCTGATTTAGCATCTCACTGAAAGCCTTGAGAAGCATGATTTTCAGGAGCCAGTATTAAGTGACTCGTGACAAGTGGGTTTGAAACGATGGACCGAACAGCCAGCCCTTGATGCAAGTGCTTCAAAACTGTTGCAGTTATTTTTTCTATAAAACTCTGTCTCCATTTTTTGTCACATGAAACTGCAAAAAAAAAGCCCCAACGACCTTTTTGTAACAGGTGCTGAAAAAAAATATTTAATAATGTAATTGCTTGTAATTGGGAACAAGCACCTGCTTAATGTGCTTCACTTGCAATCAACTTTTATTGCAACGTTTTAGCCGTAAAACCACACGTTTCTTTTGGTGGCTTGAAACGGAGACGCCACAGTTCTGCAGTATAATGAAACAGATTGAAACTGTTGTGAGGTAATGATCCCGTCTGCCGTCCTGAAAATGAAAACTGATGTAATGTGTTGAAGTTACAGGGGCGGATCCACGAGGGGCCCAATGCCCCTTTCGTCGCATTGGGAACATATTGACCCCTGAAGTGCCCCAGTCCTCCCACTAGTTGCTTGACTCTTTCACAAACTGATGCAATTCAGTTTTTCCTCTGGATAAGCAATTTCTGCTTCAAGAAAATTAGCTAAATATATTTAATAGTGCACGTCTTAATCTGTAGAGCAAGTGGTAGACAAGGGTTTGATTTACTGATTAAGGAATCGTTAATGTATGTTGGACATTAATGTGGCCCCCCCAATTAAGAGTGAGGTTCCCTTTATGGCCCCCGGTAGGGAAAAATCTTCAATCTGCTTTTATTATTTTCATAATCACTTATTTGCATTATCTTTTTAATAACTCTACTAAATGAGATCCAGATAAAGGAGAAAATTCCGCATTAGTCAGAAGCTCTTTGACATTTTTTCTTAATAAAGAACTTGAAAAAAGTGTAAATAACTAATCGTTTGATCGTATTATTAGTTAAACTACAGCCTGAAGTCCAATGTGTTTATTTTTTTTTATAGTTTATGTACATAAGTGCACATAGAGGACTCTTTCAACCTTTGAATTCTATCGGCATTGAAGTCAATTGAGCTCAGGCTGTTGTGTGAGCAACACGCTCTCATGACACAGTGAAAAATGGAGGAGTACCTGTGCTTTAATGCGTTGCAGGCCGATGTGAGGTAATTTCAGATGGATGGTGCAGCCCGAGCCCAAGGAGATGGCCGCGCTCTGTTTATTCCCAGGTGCTCTCACACTCCCCCACTCCACAGGAAATGGTGTATTTCTTTCATTTGGATCATAGCAATTCTCTTTTTTTACCACTACCCCGGCTCTGTTATCGGCAAACATATATTAGAATGTCAGACACATCTTCTCCACTGCTGATCCATATCTACAGAGCCGCTCTCTGCTTCTACCTCACATCTCCAACCCACTCCAGCAAATGTTACCTTTTCATATCTGGGCTTTTTTGTCCACCCACTGCACGTGAGGATCCGCAGGCACGATAACCTTCGCAGCTGAACTGTAAATGTCACTTTGGCGAGCCGGCCAATCGCGGCTCTTCCCACTGGCCAGTGTGTCTCTCTTATGGGGGTTCACACCCGTGACACTGGGAGCGAGCAGATGTGCGCACATGAATGAGAATGAGTCGGCGAGGCTCTCAGGTGTGGTCGGCAGAGGCCAAATGAAATACCGCAAAATACCAGAAAATATCAGATGGAGCCGCCTCTCCTCTGAAAAGTCAGTGGAGCGGAAACCGAGGGAGTTGATTTGTCTTTTCAGGCCTCATCCAAAGCTTGGAAGCTAATTAGTACAGGAGGCTGATGCGGTTGAAGTCCCACATTGTCAATTGTAGCAGCAGGAAACCGTGAGGCTCATCAAACTGCAGTTTAACTTGAAGGTTTTAAATGAGAACATTGTGCACTTTTTCTATTCCTGCAGAGCGAGGAGGCCCTGCAGTGTGTTTCTGTACCTGAAGCTGCTGTGAGGCTGATATTCAGCCCACTAACTGGAATATTCAGAGTATTGACCTCATTCTAAATGAGACTTTCTGGTTTGCATCTGTGTTTGTTCCTTTTGTCTGTTAGTTGGCAGCGTTACACACAAACTACAGGATGGATTTCCACTGAAACTCTTTAGAAGGGATGAGATATGGGTCTTTAATTCTGGTGCACATCTGGATCTGGGGGAGCTTCTAGGATTTGTTTTGAATTTCAATATTTCAAGATAGTTAATTTTTCATTTTATGTGTCAATCTCAGGGAGAAAAATAAACAGACATATGTAGGGGATTGGTGTCGATGAGCGAATCAAACATAAATCTGGATCTATTGGGTTTAAATGTGATTTCATGACATGTTTCGGCTGCGGGATGGTTAACAAATAGAATCACACATTTATCTAATCCCCAGTTTGACAGAGATATGAATCCCGTGCTGCGTGTCGATCTAGTTTTGATTATGATCTGAACACGAGTTGCTAATTGTCTGATTCTGACTCAACATCACATCCTGCTGTTGGTAACTGCCCCATACGCGTCACAATATACCGTGAAGACTCCCACAGGATGTTTTAATGCAATTAACATCTTTTACAAGTCAACACAACTTGTCCCAATACTTGTGTATCGGCTTAATTCAGTTATTGGTTTAACCGAGTGTAACTTGATTCGAGTTAAACCGATCAGAAAATGTTTTCCGGGACAGTGTCTTATTCAGAGAAGTGTCCTAATTGGTTTAATGTAACGTAGAAGGAAGCTTGTCCCTTCACCAGTTTGCACCCAACAGCCACTATGAGGATGAAGCGTGTGTTGTGTTGTCTTTCAGCAGAAACAGACAATTGAGCGTTTTGTTCCACGTCGGCTTCCCTCGCTCAAATCTATTGAGCGTGTTCATTCTGCCTCTGTGGCCATCGGTTCGTATCGCTCACGCTCAGAGAAATGAAAGGGCATATCTGAGCAGCATCTGGATTTGCACGCGAGGTAATGTGTTCTTCACACAGACAGACCGAGAGAGAGAGAGGGGGGGGGGTAGAGAGAGAGAGAGAGAGAGAGAGAGAGATGGAAGAGGGGAGGCAGTTATCCTGATCTTTAATATTTCAATACTTCTGTGCAGTTATGGTCTGTTCCACATCCCTGAAGGTTTATCTGTGCGATTGCATATTTTAGAAAGACTGGGAACCATCATTATCTGAGACCAGAAAATTTATTATGTGGTTTATTATGCATATTTTTGGGGCGTCTGCAGGCACCTTATTATATGAACCCTTCCCCCCTTATGTGAATTACCTGTCTCAAGTTCCCACAGGCTGTGTTTCATTCACGTGATGGTGTGGAGAAGCCATCACAGAAAACACAGATATCAATCTGCAATAAAGGAATATAAACTGAAATACTGGTCCGGGTTTCTTCTCTCTTCCAGATGTGGAACACTGGAGATAAGACATATTGGCCATGGCAAATAATGGCAAATTGACATAGTAATAAATCATTCAGAGAGTGAAGATTAAGAAAATAAATTCTTTACAATTTTGTGTTATTCTGAGAAGAGTTCAAAGAATCCCATAAAGAATAATCTTCAATTATCTCTGACAGCCTGGTCTTCTCTCTCATCTTATCTCTAAATAGCTCAAAGCTCTTCACATGACTTCAGGTTAATGTCTTGATTATTGAGTATATTTGAAAATAGTCCCGTGGTTGTTGTTTGTGAGATTGGCGACCCGTGACCATTTCAGTGCGAGGTCAGTGTCTCCATCCGAGAGGCCTTGTTCACCTTCGGGCGGGTCTTCACCGGTGGGCTCGTCTGGAGACACTTCTGAGCTCTGATGTCAGGAGGCTCCTCTGAGGCTCTTATCTGGATCAGAGAGAGAGAGAAGCTCAGGGGCAGGAATCAGTTTAACTATAAACTGTATTATAGATAACTGTAAATAAGAAATAAAACACAAATACAACCAAGTATATAGAGTAAAATAAACATGAAAGTCTCATTTCGGTCGTATTTTATTTTCCGATATGTAAAATATAGTAAATATTGTTTGTGTTTGTGACTTCACTGGAATCCTAAATCTGAAACATGCATTAAAATGTCGTTGTCTTGTCTGTTTCTTGCAGTTCCTGTGCTTGAAGAACATCCGGACGTTCCTCAAGGTTTGCCACGACAAGTTCGGCCTGCGCAACAGTGAGCTGTTCGACCCCTTCGACCTCTTCGACGTCAGAGACTTCGGCAAAGTGAGTTTAAACGCCGAACCCCCGACGCTGTGATTGGCTCTGAACCGGCGCTGCCCACAGGCTGCGTGTGACTGCAGCAGGTCCTCGGAGACGTGATGCTGCATGTGGGCGAAATAACATCAAGTCGGAGATATGTCCTACTTTTGTCAGATGAAAAGATAAACGAAGAATAAGCTTTTCCTGGTTTTCCCCCCAAGATGTGTGGGTGTTGGGATCATGTGACTATTAGCTGCACTGCTTCCTGGGAATGCGTGCCCACCCATGTTGCCCTCATTTAAATCTTTAAGAAGCTTGTGTGTGTGTGTGTCATTGGACGGGTGAGTTCATGTGTGGGTGAGCACACGTGTGAGAGCCGGTGTGGTCTGCTCAGGTTTGAAGGCACTTTGAAAGTCCAATCTGTCAGCTCCATCAACGTCCCTGTGCTCAGATGAGCATTTGGTGCAACACTTAAGGGTCAGTAATCTCATCTCAGGTCAGCGCGGGACGGGAGTTAAACCCAACTCTGCTTTTCTAACAGCCCGCTGTGGAGGTGGGTGTCGGCTCAGCAGTAAAAAGGCTGACTCACCCGCTGGCGTGTCCTCGGAGCTTCGTGGGGGATATTCAAGTGAATCTGTGCATGTGTTAAACGGGCAGCCATGAGACCACCTCTGAGGAATCGGAGAGGTTGTGTTTACCTTTCTCTGCTGCCTCGAGTCGTGGCCAGAAGGTTGGCCCTGTGCCGGGTTGGCGCTCTTGGAATTCAAGTGGAAGGAAGAGGGTAGTAGTTGTAGAAGTCACACTCTTCTGCCTTGAAAGAACTCCCTTTGTACAAACTCTGGGCACGTTGGACACAGATTTACAGTAGTGCCAGGGAGGATTATGTAGCCCACCTGGTTTCGGGAGTGCCTCGGGATCCCCCCCAGGAGCCGCTGGAGGATGTGGCACATCTGGGCTCTGCTGCTCCCGTGACTCAGACCTGGATAACTGGTGGGAAAACAGATGAAAGTTGTTTTAACTCCAGGTTTGTGGCTGTGTATCTCACTGATTCCATGCAATTAAACTATGCTGTGTACAACTTGTGAGAAAAAGCATCAATAGCAATTTGCTGCAGTGGAGACAGGAGGACAGGCGTCTCTTCTCGTCTCGTGGCTGAAAGCTCCTGGAGAGGGACCCGCCCGCTTGATAGAGACGGGGGGGAGGGATTGACTGGTAATCCATGATTGGCATTACCCCGCTGGCCTCAGCTTCTCAGAGTGAATTGTTTCCATCCTCTCTGTAATGCCTCTGACTGCAGCTTGTAGTGTGTCTGTGTGTGTGTACAGACAGAGGGTGAGGGGGGGGCAGGTCAGGACAGTTCTTTCTTGGCTTGTCGGCTGTTAATCCCAGCAGCTGGGACAGCATGATGTCATTGAATTGATGATGACAGCTCATGCCATCGTGTCAGGATTTGCGCAGTGTGAGTGTTAATACTGTATCTTTGCTGTGTTGTGTTTGTTTTTGTACTCCAGTAGTGTGGTTGGGGTTACTCTGCGTAGATATGAATGAACTGCATCTCATCTCTCCACGATCGATTGCAAAGAGGATGTGTTTGCGTTAAAAACTCATCTCCCCATTTATCTAAAGTAGCCGATTTAATTCAACATATCCGGCCTCTGCATGCTGGGCCAGAGACGAGGGAGCCGAGGAAAAGATGGAGACAGAAAAAAGACGAGAGAAAGAGAGAGAGAGAGAAGAGGGGGGCGAAAAAAAACAAACAAGGGCCCATTTGGCAGTTTGTAGATAAACCGCAAGAGCGTCTCTGAGAGTCAATGAGCTCACGGCGAACGGTATTAAAATCCAACAGCAGTCGGAATCAATCACAGAGACCCTCCGTATGTCAATTTGGAAATTGCTTTTGTATGGTCTCCGTGGTGGAGGGCTTGTCCCGCCATCGATTTTCCATTAAGGCCGAAAACATCACATTATAATATATCGAATTGAGTAGATCCCCACTAATGTGACATACATTTAAATAGCGAGAATGCCTCATAAACGAAACATAAGGGAGCTCGTCCTTTTTTTCCTCCGGTTACTTTCTTTATAGCTTTTATACTTTTTTTCCAGCTCGTTCGATTCATGCGCTCTTTTTCCTCTTTTGTTACCTCGGCACAAAAGTTTCTTTGTGTGCACATCCGCTTGCAAACAATGGGGGATTCTAACCTCTGTCACGCATCCAGTGTGGATCATTGTACAGTATCAATTCATGGCTTCTTTTCCTGTATCATCCTTTTGTCGCTAAATTACACAGAGAAAAATGTATAAACGTCAAACCAGGTTTGGAGCCTCTGCAAATATTAAATGCATCTTCTACAAACCGAGGGCCCTTTAAACACCCCCCCCCCTTCCGCCCCCCCATAGCACATCACAGTATCTGCTATATACAGGCCAAACACGTTGTTTTATAATATAAACAACTGCTGACACGAATCTACTGATAGAGCTTTGAAACTTGTCAAATTTCGTTTCACTTCTTGGATTCTCCTGAAACCTGCCTGAGAGTGGTGCAGTCGAGGCTGTAGGCGTCCCTCCCGTCCCCCCCGTTCCCCCCGAGACACACGTCCACCGACAGCTTTCGCTTGAGTGCATCACAAACTGCTTACTCTGGAATACCGAACTGTCTGGAGACGGACAGTTATATCACAGCCGTGGTTTAGAGAGTTTGAGAATTAAGTAAGGAAACAGACATCATTCATAATGTGTATGAGCAGTGGTTAACATTTGTGTCCTGCTACAATCTGATTTGTACCACCCCTGTGTTTTTACACCAAAGATTTCATACTTTGTGTTTTTGCCCTTGCATCATTACATACTTCTGTGCAGAAGAAATGCCAAATATTGGTCAGTACAAGTTCCTTCAATATAAAGATGTCCTGCTTTGTGATGTTATCTTTTGCTTTTGGACAGAAATCAGATTTTCCTGGTAAAGTGACTAATCCTTAGTGTTGGTGGGTGACATGGAGCAAACTACTACCTTTCTAAATTTATACACATTTAGTAAGATTTTTAAAATCAGTTTTTTATTCCAAAGTGGCAACTGAAATGATATCTTTCGCTATAAAATATGAAGTTGCTCTCACTGTGCCTCTGCTCCTTTTATTTTGAAACTCTTATCATATCCAGTAGTGTCTGAAGAGACAGACACAACCGACTGCTGCTGGGATTTTCAACTAACGATACCACTAGAGACTTTTCTTCGTGAGCTTTGGTTGCTGGCACGATGAATCTGGTACTGCACAGTTTTCGCTTTGTTTTTTCAGGGATTGTAATGCTCCTTTTGTTTTCAAGACTTTTGCTGGCACCTGTATATCTTGCAAAGGATTTGGCTCTGCTGTTCATCCACCTTCCGAAATCCAAACCATTCCCAGGTCACCTATGTTCTGTGATCTCTCTTTACTTCAATATTCTCACTCGGTGCAGCCATTTGTCTCACATTGTGTGTGTGGGTGTTCTGTACTGGTTTTATTACTGTAGCCTAATAGCTAACAGTAACACGGTATTGATGTGTTAGCATTATACATCATGAAGAGAACTGTAGCAGGAGAGGGGGATGAAAACAGAGAAGCAAAAGTAATTCCCTCATGGATGAATGATAATAGCTCTAGGTATGTACCTGGTGGAACTCCTCTGAACTGAAAATGTCGATATTAACCCCCCCTCTCTCATTGATTGGAATCAAAACAGGGGCATGTGGAGATGAAGGAAGATGGAGGAGGGTGTTGACAGCAGCTGCCCACATGAACATTAATCAGCCCATGCATCCACATTGGCTTCCCCTGTCCCGAGAGTTCATCGCCCATCTCTGCCTCCTAATGATTCCATTTCCTGGGTCGCAGGCTAACAGAGACTGGGAGGGCAACTGGGCCCAGTGCTGGGGGAAAAAAAAGAAAAAGTAATTGCCCCTTGAAACCCTCCCCTCGATCCAGTGGGGCTTGTATTAAAACAGATGGCGCACGTATCCTGCCCGATGTCCTCTGCTGAGTTTTATTTTCATTACTTAACTCATTTCAAGCGAGGAACACACTTTGCCACACACAGCGTGAGCTAGTACTCCCTTGTTGTGTGCTGCACTGTACGGCCTCATGCACACATCACCCACCCTCCTCTTCCTCGCACCCTAACCCATCCCCCATCATTAGAAATTCATTATGACATCATTAAACCGATGAAATACAGCTTATTACAGTAGACCCCAGAGAACGCTTCAGTTTAAACACCTCCCTCCAACCCGCACCCGGCCGCCTCGTTTCCTGTCTCCTCCCGACCGGTTTTAATTAGCCACCAAAGGAACATTGCTGTCATTTAAATGAACACGGCAATCAGTTTATTTGGCTGTTGCCTCGATTAGCATAATGAGCCCGTGCACCTGTTAACCATCTATCAACAGTTTGGTGATTTTTCGGTGGCGGGGGGAAGCGGGGCGGGGCGGGGCTGAGGAAGGAAGGCCCCCCCCCCCCCGACACGTTAACCACCGGATTCGTTCATCGTTGGTTTGAAACCCAGACACTGCTGCTGGCGTCTTTGTCTGCCTCCTCCGAGTGATGCTCATCGACTCCATAGTGTCGTGAATGGGTTTTTGTTTGTGCGCTGCATTTAAATGGAAATCGACCCGTCGGCGTGATCTCTTTGTTTACATGCATCTCACTCCAGGAAACTCACAGTGATGATTTGAACATGTGTGTTTCTCTGAACTTTTCCACTCTACAGCAAAAGTGCATTTCATTATAACGGGGGGGAATCAGATGTTTTATTCAGAAACGTTCTCTGCATCCCGTCCTATCATCAGATTGTTGTAATGTCTAATACTGAATACACACCTTGAAACAGATGGAGGGTACTAATGCGGAGGAAACAACACACACACACACACACACACACACACACACACACAATTTAATCTGTGCCAACTGCTCCGTTTCCAGGTCCTCCACACTCCCCTCATCTATCTCTCCCCTTCCTCACTGTCCTCCTCTCCCCACTCATTCATCTCACACCCACTCCTGGTGCGAGTGTGTTGTGATAAGAATGAGCCGGTGGGCGCTCGAGGCATCACCGAGTCAGGACAGTGTGACTGCGAGTGTTTGATTGTCCTCTGTGTCCCTCTGAGATCCTGCTCGGTTCCATTTCCCTTCGCTCCTCCGGTGCAGAAAATAGCTGTCGCTGCTCAGCGTCCACGCCCAGAGCTGCAAACATCTGGAACGTGCCTCAGCCGCAGTCGGGCCTGGACGCTGTTTACTGAGGTCGTATTTAACCTCAGCCCCAAGAGCTCAGTCTCTGACCCTGTTCTCACTATGTGAACATTCTCATACATGTAAAATACATTAGACCCCAGATATCTCTGCTGTCTTTTGTTGGTTGTGGAGGTATTTACATGCCTGTGGCTTGTGTCTGGACTGCGTGCCATGCATTGTTTTACAAGGAAATACCATTTTATGGCATGTAAGTGGTACTACACATTTTATAGAAGACAATTAAAGAGGATTAGTGGTATTTTGCATGTATTTATATGCACATATTTGAACAGATAAGTCCATTGGTGCTTCACTAAAGGGGTCAGGGAGGCCTCTGCAGGCTACGCCTCAGGCTTGTTTTGTTGTGTAAACTTTGTTAACATTTTGGCAAAGATCTGCTCCATTAACTATTCACAGAAAGTGTTTGCTCCGTAACAACAGCTACACTGAAGAGTCTAGTGCTATATAATAATAATTGTTTTTCCCTGTGGGATTACAAAGCATTTCCACAAAAATTGAGTGAACGATAATACAGGAGCTAAAAATAACCAATTGGATGTGAAAAAACAAATATATTTAGAGAATCCATATCTATGAATTAATGCAAGTTGGTGCAGCTTGAGCCACAGTGACCTGTTTGTATAAGAAGGATATGGACGAGCTTCTCTTTCCATTCACTCTGGAAGTTTACACGTTGACATTTTCATATATTTACAGGAAATAATAGAAACTGTACAGTGATTCATGTCTGACTCAGGCCGGAGAGAGCGTGGCAGTAAGTGTTGGAGGGGGGTTAAGGGTCAAGCAGCCGGGGTCACACACTCAGGTCAGCGCGTCTCCTTCCATTAGTGACCACATCCTCAGCAGCAGTCCTTTTACTGTCAAGACCCGGGTGAGAAGGATTCCTTATCTTTAGGTTCTGGACTGAAATGACCTCACTGACATAATGTCAGTGACTCAAAGTCTGTTTTACTTTAAAAACAACTTCTGACTGAACTGATTAAGCTCATCGTCACGTGGATATAATCAAATGCTCCAGTTTTGTTTTGCATCATAAACATACAAAAATGATGAATATGATGTATTATTTTAGATTAAACTTTACGGCTTTTGGAGCTGATGAAATTGTAGATTAGCTTATTCTCACATTTCAGTGTAGCATCTTTAATTAAGGGATGTGGCTCTTGTATTTCTTCTTCTCATCCAACATCCTCCACAGCTGGATCTGTGACTGCCCCTTCACGCCCTGTCCATCAGGACCCCCCCCACCGCGCCCCTCCCCTGCCAACTGAATGTTTTTACATAAAGCTTCCGACACACAATCAATAATTCATCCCAAATGCCACAGTGCTGATGATAATTCTCCTGACATGAATTATAAATGGGAGCTTCCTACCCCCCCTGCCTGTGTTTAGACCCCCCCCCCACCCCCCCACCCCCTGTGTCTCCTTCGACTCCCACAACCTCGTTATTCCCCTCTGCTCGTTACGGTGATACCCATGGAAACAGGTGGTTGCCCAGAGGATGCCGGCGAGGATGTGGTCCGACTCTCGGTGGACGAACACACAGACGATTCATTTGTGCGATGGACTAATGGCGGCACTAGTTTATTTATTTATTTATTTATTTATTTCAGTCCTCAGTGCCGCCTGGTTAGCGTGACGGACGATGAGTTGGAGGTCGAGATGATTTGAAATGTGTCGTTTGGGAGAAATCTTTGAGGCATCTGGATTTCCTCCAGCTGCTGTGGTTCTCAAATCCCAAATTAAACATATTATCATTTGAAAACTGCACATTTTCTCGTTAATGAACATTTGTATTCCAGGATTATGACTCCAGACAGATCTGTAGTTAGTATTTCCGACTGTCTGTGTAAGTGATGAATAATTACTAGAGTCAGATGTAGTTTTTATGTGTAAAATCATAATTGCGGACCGAGAAATCCTGAATACTTTAACACTTTTACCCCCCCACCCCCCCACCACCTTGTGTTTATCCCTTGGTTCGCTGCGCTGACAGAATTCCTCTGTTGAAACTGACGAATCAGCATCTTCCCACATCAATACACACTCTGTCTTTTTCTCGGCTCTTGCTACAGTTTTTCCTTCTGTTGCACAACACTGTCATTTAGAATCCACCGCGAGTGAGCGAGAGGAAAGAACACAAGTGATGAGCGATATAGAAAAACAAAAAATCATTTACAGAACGTTTACAGAGTCCTGTTGTGGAAATAATTGGCCTCTTCTGTTTTCGGGTCGGCCATTATGTTGTCTGTCTGACACCAGTCGAGGCTCTGGGAAGTTTGTTACCCAGAAGGCCGCTGAGGTGTGATCACACGCCTCTCTCGCCTTTTGGATGTGAGGCGGTGGTCACTGGAGGGCGTGTCCCTGATGTTAAAGGGTTGGTATCTTCTGGAGCACCTCAGGACCAAAGCAGTTGGATGAAGGGGAGAAGCCCCCTCAGAGGCAGAGTCTGCTGTGGATCCCTCGCAGCCGATGTGAGCTCTCATTATTTCTCCTCCCCCGATTCCTCCCTCCGAGGCCCCACAGGCACAGCCGTGATGGACAGGTACATTCTCCGAGGATTCACTGGCATGAAAAAAGAAGAAAATCACCTAAAAAGAGGAGCCCGTCCTCAATCACATTCCCATTGCTCTGGGATTACTCTCATTTGGAGCTGAGAGGGCGATAAGAAAATATACTTATTGTGTTCAAATTTGAATTTGCATGTCGGTGCAGTGCACTGGATGATGCAGTAATAACCCCACTTGCTCTCGAACTGCTGATCATTACCCCTTCACCTTCATTTTGTGTCGTGCTGTAAACAGTGGCTCGGCGGCTCCAAGTGGTTTGTGGGAGACATGTTGGCTCACGGGAACCGAGCAGCGAGGTAGCTCTGCAGGATCATCAGAATAAGCTGCTTTACAAAAACCGTGATTAAATCATGAGAGTAACCAAATGGCAGAGCATGTCACGCAAAAAACAGCCCTCTGTGTTTTGGATAAATTGGGGGGGTGGGGCATTGGCAGAAAAACATGCACACACTGCTCTTTGATTTAAAACAGAATATTGTGCTTTTTAGATGCTGAGTTTTTTTTGTGTGTTGGCTTTAAACCGGAGGAGCAGGCAGATTTGTAGTAGAAGAAGGGACAGAAAGGAAAATCTGCCTCTGCCAGTGAGTTGCACCCCGGTGTTATCGTGTCTGTGTTTGCTGACAGTGTTATTAGAGTTTGGCCGGAAGGTGCAAAGCTAGAAATATGCACTTTTTTACCATGTTGTGCATCCTGCACCTTGTTGCTCAGATGAATCTGCTGGAGATCTGAATCACAGCCGTGTTTTCTGTGGCGTTTGTTGCCGAGAGGAGCGAAGGAGCTCGTGTCAAGGACAGTTAGAAAAACAGCAATAAAAGAAAGTCACATATTTCTTTTGTGGGAAAACACATTTTGAAAACTTGCTTCTCTTTTTTTCATTTTGAGCATGAGAGAAAAAGGTGAGAAACGTTTTTTAAATGTTATTCGGGTCAGGGTTGTTCCCGCTGACTTGTCAGATTTTAGATTTTCTTTCACTGCCCATGTCTTTAATACAGAAAAACAAGCAGTAACCGTACATGAGGGGCAGGGAAAAACAAACTCAGTGCAGCTTTACCAGGCTTTGGTCGGGTTCAGACACAAACATCAGAGTAGCTCTGCTGGTCTATGATTTATTTAAATGGATTGATTGATATTATAACCGCTGTCTGGCAGATAATGTTTTAAACCCTGTCCTTTTTATGTGTAAGCAAGATTCCACATATCTAGCTGAATGGATCTCCATTTAACTTGGTGGAGATCCATCCTACAAATGTCAATTTGTAGGTGACTAATATCTGAGTGTGTGACATTTGGTGCAGCTTGATGGAAGTTAAGAGGACTCTATGGCCCTGGTTGGTGTGAGCTCTTCTGAGTTCTGCTTTAGTTTCTTATGCAAACAAATGGTCTGGTTTTGTCCCAGCACAGCACTGGTTTATTTACTGGGGTCAGGATATTAATACTTTCCAGCCCTGACTACAAGAGAGGAAGGTATTTCAGAATAACATATAAATTCAAGTTATTCACAAATTATATTTTTGAATAGCTTTTTGAAAGGTTGTGAAAGTTTGAGTCAGTATTCTCAGTATAGTGCTGTGATCTCTGCACCTCTGACATTACTATATATATCGTATTCTTTGTAACATTCGTAGTTATAAGTACCACGAGGCGTGACAGAGCTCAGCACTCAGTCCGAACTCACAGATGTCAACTTGGCTGACATGTCCTTGAGCAAACACCTGAAACTCCACCAGCTCCAGAGAGGCTGCAGCGCGGCCGACACCAAGCTCCCACCACTGGGGTTAAATGTGCAAATGTTCCCCTCAGGCACCAGGGAGGAATCAAAACAGAACAAAATGAGACCTGCAACCAAAGCACTCTGCAGGGTTTAAACTGCAGATGAGCACAAACTGCACAATGTCATCTTGATTAAACAAAGACCCTGAATAACCCACGTCTGCCCTGCAGGTGAGGCTGAGCAAATAAATGCAGGATTTTCACTCACTGACCGAAAAGGACTCTGTCAGATAACCATGACCACAGCAGTGAAAATAACTACTTTGCTCTATTGGAGAATTGGCAAAACTTTATATTGCGTTTGTTAAAATGTGTCCTTGCCTTTTATAAAGTCCAGTTCATCAACAGGAGAACACACACACAAACACACACACACACATTGGAAGTCTCTGTTGGATTCGCTGCTCTCTGATTCCTTTAAATTGGAAATGAGACTGAACGGGTGACGTGGTCTCTCATTACCTGTGGCATGTATTCCAGAAAGTTATAGTAGCGACACGCTCCAGCCCACTTACCTTTTCGTATCTTTATAATCCTCCCTCCTCTTCCTCCTCCTCCTCCTCCTCCCATCTGTCAGATTCTGCATCACCACGGTCCCCACCACTTCATTGTCTCCCTCTTTTTCCTCCCCTCATACTCTCATCTAGTTCCTCTTCCTCCTACCAGCTGTCACCTTCTCACTTTCCCTTTCTCACCTCCGATCCCTCTCGGTTAGGATTATTGTGTTGTTTGTTTTTTCCCGGCGGCTGCGGGTGTTCAGCGTGGCGCATAGTAATTCGACACGGGTGATAAAAAGCTAGCAGGCTTATTGCGCGGTGTCGGGTAACTTGCCAGGTGTTGGAAAATGCCCCCCCGCAGCCACCACTAAACTGATGCCCTCCTCAGTGCTTCTGTTCATTTATATCCCTGCAGGTAGTAATGATGCCCAGGCCTAGTGTGGCCGGCGGGCTGACGGCCCATTGAGTAGCTGGAGGTGAAACCTTCCACATGTGAGGCCACACTACCCGAGTAGTTAAAATGAAGGATCAATCTTCTTTATTTGCAATAGAAATAATTGAAGGGAACATAGAGAAGGTGGTCAAGGTTGTGCCAATGTAAATTCTAGTGATTTTAATGAATAGATATTGGTAAATACCTTTTGAAAGTAAAATATATTAACTTCAATTATAAGGTGCTCTGTAAAAACTATTTAGTATTTTAATATTTCATCATTCTGCTGGGAATTTGCTGTTCCCCTGACAAGTTACACAACTTTCCCTTTGATCGTTGTGCGTTTAGTAATATGTGTATATTTATTTTTGTTGAGGATTGTCACATTATCAATGCTGCAAGGTTCCAGACCACAACCGCATTACTCAAATATGCAGCTAATCTTTTAAGAGAATGTAAGTAACAGTTTAATTCAATTTGTATGAATTCATGGTGATATTTGTTTTTGCTGCTGTGGGTTGTGTGTCAGCCGTTGTGGGGAGAAACTCCACTTTCACTTTCCTCCCCCTGTAGCTGCACTTCTCGCTGCCCCACACTTTGATCAACGCAACCCGCGGAACAATCCGTTTAGCCGACACCGCGTTCCGAAGATGAAGCGGTCTGCACCTGATTATTTAAAGAAAAACAAATTAAGGAGGCGAGAGGAGGAAGTCGGCAGCGGAGCGGGCGAGAGGTCCCGACTCCAACATGACTGATGAGGAGGGTGCAGGTGCAAGCGGGGAGCAACTGAGGAAGAAAAAGCACCACTCTGAACGAATCTGAAAGCTGCGCTGTGTGTGTGTGTGTCTGTGTGTGTGTTGTCGGCAGTGTGGCCCTTCGCTCATTGCAGCCAGTGCTAAACTTGTTACCGGGTCAACACAGTTTAAGCTTGAAACTTTTCCCAGCGCCTCTCAGCCGCTGTAAGAGAGTAATGGCTCGATGGAGGGGAATGAAAAGGTGGACTTCAACACTGCCTGTGACACAGTGGAAGAGGAACTCCTGTTCACACAGAAACAAAGGGGGCAGCCGAGTGGAAAAGTGAGTCTGGAGCCGTGAACCAACCGTGGGGATGTGGTAAAGTGATGTCGGACAATCCAATGACACTTTCAATGTATTGATCAAGCTTTACAAATGGGGCGTTTTTGTAAAGATTAAGGCAAATTGGTTTTCCACTGTGAAGCTTTTGCTGCTAGGTCCCCGTCAGATAAGGCTCCCAGTAGCAGAAAGTGAAAGCAGGGAAAAGTATAGTGTGTGTGTGTGTGTGTGTGTGTGTGTGTGTGTGCCTCGGCCCCCATGCTGTGCACCGTCTGCCCGGCCTGCAATTACCAGTAGAGCCAGTGCCCATAGCTACCTGCTCGTCATCCCAGAGCCAGACAGACTCCTGGACAAAGCACATCCAGCAGCTTCCTGCCAGAAACCGCATTATGGAGATTAGAGTGAAAGATTGACAATGGGCGGCAGAGGGAGGTGGACGGAGACGGACTCGATGAGGAGCAGTGAGGCTTCAGGAGGGGGGGGAGGAAAAATGAGTTTGCTTCTGGGTGCTCCCCTAAGGCTGGAGAGGAGAGGAAGATGGAGGGATTGTCTGAGGGATGAAGAGGGAAAGAAAGACATGGGGGGGGGGAGGGACTAAGGGATTATCTTTCATTGACAAGTCGAGCTTCCACAGAGGTCATTTCTGAAAACGATTTACCAACAATAATCACTAAGGTCAATTAAAAATCAACCGTTCTCTCAGATGAGCAGATTAGCTTGAACATCTCTTAAATTTAAACGTGTGATATCTTTACTTGGACCTTTTCTTTTACTAGAATTTGATTTGTTTCTGTAATTACAAATGGATTTACTTTTTAAATAGAAAAATTGTATGTCCGTCCTTTTTTTAAGGATCACAATTATGCACTATGAAGACGGACAGAGACGGGGCGAGCGAGTGGCTTAGGCAGTGAGAGGACACCAGGACTTGGATTTGACACCAAGACAAAAACACTTTGAGCTTGAGGTCAAGTATTTGACGGGGGGGAAGTCTTTTGGGTGGAAAGGGGACAAAGACGGGAACCGACAGGCTAATTGCAGGACACTGAAATATAAGCATAAGAAAGACGGATGAAAAAAGAAAAGAAACTTGACTTAATGGAGATGGAGAAAAGACACAGAGAATGAGGAGGGACATTGCTGCTGTTCATAGTGCGGTGGGGGTGCGTTCACTCAGCGAGGCTCCTCCGTGGCCTTTGTGATGAAGGAGAGTGGTTTCACTGCAGTCGGGGGTGCGGAGGATAGCAGGCTAATGGCCGGACTGGGCCTGTGTCAGCCTAAATGGCAACAATCAATAATCCCCTCAGTTTCGCCCTGAGAGGCTCGGAGCCGGAGCCGCACCGATGCACCCGGTGCTGAGATTTGTGTTTGTGTGGCTTTTCTTTATGTGCCGCATAAATATATCCTTTATGTTTAAAGCCAGTGGTTCCCAGCCTGCGGTCCAGGACCCCCCCCCCCTGTGGGTCATGAGCTGAATATGAAGGGTTGTTAGATGATTCACCGGATATAAAAGAAGAAGTTATTTTATTTTTTTGCCGGTTTATCGCCTCAGGTGTCAGAAACTTCTGCAAAAACAGAATGTAAGAAGTTTTAAAAGAGATGGTGTCATGTTGACTTTACAAGATGACTAGTTATAGTATTAAGTTTAGTAGAACTTTACTTTTTCATCTGTATATTAAACTGCTTATTCACTATTAACTAGTAGCTCATTAACTTGAATAGAAGAAGCATATTGACTCTTTCTTAGTCATTAAGAAAGAGTTCCATGCATGACCCTATTCTAACTATTGAATTTTCCCACAATAACTTTCCATTAGTCAGTATTGATGGGAAGTTGTGCATGAACTACAATGTTAAGAGTTATTCTCTCTTAATAAAACAAATAAATACAGTTCATTCAAAATATTGATAACATCCAACTAAGGTGCTTTCACACCTAACTTGTTTCATCTGGACTTTTAAGTTTAGTCTGAACCATAAAACAAACTAATATTCTTAACTGAGCTCCATAAATTAAAGTGTGAAACAAAAACTAACCAGATCAGATGTAAACCATGCAACAAACACATCCAGCTTGGTTTTGGATCAGACTAACATGTATGACAACGCCATAATTCACCTGTAGTTTGGTACTTGCTAAGTAATAATGCTATGGCATGTTTAATAAGTTGCATGAAGCATCTTGTTTCTCTAGAGGATCTTTTAAAGGATTGCTACCCCGCCAAGTGCAGCACCAGTTCCATCCCTGCAGTCAGACCTTTACTGGCAAATAATTAACTCTCGCCCATTCTCTTTTATGTTCCTCACTTCCTCTTGTGTGGAGAATGATGTGGCGTTGAGTTCAGTTTGTAGAGAAGGATGCCAAGCTGTGCATATGGCATTAAAAAGCCAAAGTGAAACCAGTGACCGGTCACACCTGCAGCAAAGCTCCAGACTGGACAGCAGAGTGTTTTGAGAAGGCCAACACACTGACCCACTCACACACACAGTGGGGACTTTGTGAGCCTGCTGGCACAGGCAGGCTTCCCGGTACAACTTGTTTCCACCCCGGCTAGAACAGTGTGGCTGTTGTGTGTGTGTGTGTGTGTGTGTTTGGCTGCAGCATTGTGTGGATGCAGGCAGCGGTCACACTGGATTGTATTCATTAAAGAGACTCGGTTGAAGACCATCAGTCAGTGGTGTTTACTGTCAGAGGGAGAAGACTTATGTCCTGAACTGGGAACACTGGACTTAGAGTCATACTGGAGTCAGAGAAAGCAAACATATAAATTATCAAATGGGACATAATGGTGGTTTGTCCAACACCTAACATTAACCTAAAGTATCCTGGATACGAGTGCCACCATCTTGCAGGTTTCACCCTATTTGTATGGCATCTAATAACTAATTAAACCAAACTTGTATGTTTTAAATATGTAGATTTGACATGTAACATTTACTTTGACATTTTATAGTTTGGTCCTCGTCCTCGTCCTCCCACTAACATGGAGGAGACACAGTCCTTCTTTATTCATAGTTTCATGTCTGAATCAACAGGAGTTGTTTGTTGAAGCTGCAGGAAGAGGAAATAGAATTTGAAATAATGCAAATCCATATAGATACTGAAGATTTCTATAAATGCTGATCTGAAGGAGGAACAAGAACCATGAACACCGTCCATTCATGTGGAAACAAAGAAGACTTTGCTCCACTGTCCTGCAGCAGTTGTGGGCACATTATAAAACATCTAAAGTAACTGGAGCTTCTGACTGACACACACACACACACACACACACACACACACAAACACACACATTTTTATATTATCTAGAGAGAGAACAAGCGGCTATGCTTCCCTGGCAGTTTAATATATCACTTCCTCCTTCTGGCTTTTCCAATATCACTTGGTTCTTTTGGTTTTAAAAGGGTTTCCGAGCTCATTTTCTGCTTAACGGCAAAAGCCTTTTCTTTTATTTTTTTACTCTCCGGGCTGTTGGGTTGACCCCGGTTACCAGAAATGCAAAATCATTCCAGTGCAGAAAGTCTCATGGACCATGGAGGGTTGTTTCCTCTTTGTGCCTGAGTGAAGCAGCAGCATTGATCTCGCTCCCCTGGTGTCTGCACTGCACAAGTTTTAGTCAGAGGCTGAGGCACAGGGGTGATGCTGTGGTTTATAAACTCAGTGACACACACACAGACACACAGAAACACACACACAAAGCCACATATATAGACATACTGTACACACATCCAGTGCTTACTTCCCACTCGCACACTGTCATGAACTCAGATTCACTTTCTGACTTCATATTGTCCCTGACAGGACTTGATTTGACTCAGTTGAAGACATGATGTGTTTCCCCAGGCTTGTGTGTGTGTGCGTGTCAGATAGTGTGTGTCAGTGTGAACACCATGTCATAGTGTGAGTCAGCCAGTATCGTGGCTATAGTGATGTTTAGTGATCTTATATGTAGAGATGTGAAGGTTATTCAGTTATTCAGTTACATTTCATTGTCATTTATTATATTTGATGCAGTTATTAAGAGGAAGCTGACAAAAAAATTATGTTACGCTGAAAAGATTTTTGATTTAGGAAGATGTTTTGTATTCTCTCCCAAAAAAAGTTGGTTTTATTATCATTATCTATTCAAATCCAGTTTTCCATTTATGATGTTTGGCTTTGAAACCAAAATGTCCTCCCTCAAAAAGAGCTGTGTGACTCATTCAATTTTTGTGGCCTTTATTTCCGAGCTAACACCGACAACAACATGTGCTTCTGCTTTCCAGTTCGGACGCAGCAGTGACATTTGTTTAAACAATCTTCATTTCAAAATACACCAATCTTTGTGATCATGTTTGTTCAGGTGTGAACAGGAAACAGATTATCCAGCCGACTGTTTAATGACATGGAAAACTTCCGGGATGTTTCCGACAACAAGGTGGAACTGTTCCCGACCGTGTTAACTTTGCATCTAGCGAGTCGGAGCTGATAAGACCCAATAAGGAAGTGGAGGCAGGTGACTGGTTCATTGTGTCCAAGCATCTCTGTTCCTCCTCGCACAGCAGCCCCCGGGAGTTCTCACACTAAATAATGTGATATCACAAACTTCTCAGTTTTAGCCCTGACTCCTTGGCCCCCCCCCCAAAAAAAGAAGATTTGTGTTAAATAAGGAAAAGAACAAGTCAGTGAGCGTCTGTTTAGTTTATCCTCCGTCTCGGTCTTCAGAGCCTCAAGCTCCTCTAAAGCACGTTGACTTTCATCAAAGCGTCGCCCGGCTCATCTAAACATTTTCATTTGTCCTGAGCGGGCGGCTCGGATACAGCCTCTGCATGACTCAGCACTTTGATGTGGAAGGCCGTGATATTTCACCTTACACGCTGAAGCAGTGCACGGGGAGGTAATGAGATTTGTGTGGCCCGGGGAAATGAAGAGCTTTCAGGTTTTTCAAAGTCCCAACATCTTGTTCCCGAGTGAGCTGCCCTCCCTCCCTCTCTCTCTCTCTCTCCTCTGTGTTCTCTGTGTATTCACCAACCCCCCCTCCCTCCTGCTGCTATAGTATGTGCAGCTCAACTAAAAATAGTTGAGTGAGGATTTATTTATGATGGTTTTTGAGGCGAGCTGAAACTCTTGAATCTCTTTTTACCAGCCGCAGCAGCTGGAGGTGGAGAATGCTGCTTTTCTCTTGCTCTTAAAATAATGAAAGTTCATCGACAAACAGAGATCATGATGTCGCTCTGCCAACTCACACACAGGTTGATAAGATCATCTGCGTGCAGGTTGAGGCAGGGGAGGAATTTGGCTTGTGTGTGTCTGTCTCTGCACCACGTGTGCGACCTCGACAAAAACTTTCTGACTCACCTTCATGTTAGATTTGGTCTTGATGTCATGTGCTGGTTCTGATGCAGAATTAAATATATGTGTAAAATTAAGTGGAACTTACTTTACACAAAAATATGTTGATGGATTATTTGATTTTGAGATGGTGGCGTTACAATAAAAAACATATGAAGTTTTAAGACATGAAACAGGATGTGCCATTTTTAGTTTCATGTTCATGTTTTGCTGCACTGCTGACATGCAACTGATTGATTGATTGATTGATTGATTGATTGATTGATTGATTGGATGACTGCATGAACGAGCAGGTGTACAGGTTTGTTTTCCAAATGATCACGGAGAAATCAGATTTTATTGACGTCACATGTGAAAAGTCGCTGGTTAGCGAACATCTGTTAACGTCACATCTTTAAATCGACTGTAGTTTTTCCAGGAACAAGTAATTTTCCCGAGCTGAAAAGTCATTTCAGTGCCTCGTGGATAAAATCAGGATAAATATTCTCCTGTGGAACTTCGTTACACAGCAGCTACGCTCTGAGCAATGAGTTGCACTACGGCCATTTTTCACTTTGTGCTTTCAAGTTTTAAAATCACAGCTTCCATTTGCTGCGCGAGGTGGAGGGAGGTTCCACTGAATCATTTTTCATGTGCAGGATTACGGGGATGGTTATTTAACCTGAGTCCAGGCCTGGCTCCATTGTAGGCTTGTATATATTTAACCAAACCGTCAAGTCATTTTACAAGTTTGAATAATTTGTAATATTATTTCCACGGCAGTTAATAAAACAATTACTCAAACGGCAACTTTAAACTGCCGCTAGCGTTTTCACTTGTTCTCCCTTCTGCACCAAAAGTGTATGAATCACAAACAGAAGCAGAAATTACTCAGTGTGAGGGGTTCCTAATGATGACACTGTTTCACGAGTGGAGAATGGATTAGTTACATTTACATGCTGATATGCTTCGGAGTCGGGATGTTAATAACGCCGAGGAGGGTGAACGCTACGAGCGGCTCGTCCCCGCCGAGGACACCGAGGAGGACGGGGAGGAAGAGGAGGAAGAGGAGGACGGGGAGGAAGAGGAGGAAGAGGAGGACGGGGAGGACGGGGAGGACGGTGACACTGACGAGAGACAAAGCGACAGCGCACTTGCATCACAGCGAATTTGCATCACAGCTTCTTACCACTTCTTCTCCTTTTCACCTCTCAATCTCTCCACCCTTCCCCAGGCCCTTGACCTTAATAGCAGCCTCTTTCCCATTTGACTGGGAGATGTATAATCTAATAAGCACAGCACCCTGCCTGGCACCATCACGTACACACACAAACACACACACAAACAAGTGTGCGTCTGCAAGCGCTCCTCAGGCTGATGGGCGAGCTATTTTTTGGAACCGAGGACGTCTGCGCCATCTTATGCTAAAGTGCTGCACGGGAGGAAAAGCTCTGCGGGGGAGCGTAGATGATTCGGCACAACCCGTGTACTCTCCTTGTGGCGTATGAACTTGTGCAAGGAGCAGAGCAGGAAGTCGTCTTTGCCTCATATGCTCGTGCTTCCTGCCTGGGAGAGGGGGGTGGGGGGGGGGGGGCTGGCTGTTTGTTCAACCTCTGGCCTGTGTTCCTCTGTGTTTGCCCCCTGTTGGTTGAGGAAACTCCTGACCTCACAGAGCCCTCGACCATCTCTCCACGTTAGGGTTGTTTCTCTCGGCTTGTCAGAGCCTTTTGGGATCAGCTGTGTTGTCTAATAGAGCCCCCCCCCATCCCCCAGCTGCAAAGGGATAATGACTTCTTTCTGTTTCCTCTCTGTTATTAACCCATTTTGCTTCACGTGTTTCTCTAAAAAGCCCAATTATTGAATAGATTATTTATTTAGAGGAGACGTTAGAGTTTTATCCTGTTGTTCACATTCCCTTTATAGTTTGTTATGGATATAAAAGGTCTACAAAGTCATCATATTACGATTCCCTTCATTTGCATAATGCACGCCTAGCGTCTCATTAGACACGCCCCCTCACAAAGTCAGGTGAAGGGAGAGGAGGTGCTTCAGACAGAGGCTGAAAAGAGGAGCTGCAGCAACTGAAAGTGATGTTTTATCTGAACATTAGACCATGCAAACCTTTACAATTAATAAAACAAATATGAGGTTAATATGTCGCCTTTAAAAAAAAACATACAAGGTAAATGCACTGTGGATTAACTGAGCTGGAGCTAAAGCTGGCAGCATCTCCGGCTGCTCTGCCAGAGCTGCATTAATGTCTGATTACCACAAATGCCCCTCGGCCTCTCAGTCGTCTGTCTGGGAGCAGACAGAGAAGAGATGGTCAATGTGAAATCAAAGGAAAGTGCAGACGAGGTGAGACGAGGCCAGAGGAGAATAAGGATCAGGTAGAAGAACCCAGATCTTCTCGTTCTGTCTCACGTGTGCATGTTTCTCCAGATGCACACGGCAGCAGGAAAGGTCTCCGGTGGGTTATTCTTGACACAAATGAATTCAAGATCAAGCTGAAAAGCTCTGGGTTGTTTTCTAAGGATGCTGGCTGTGGAGGTGGCGTATAGGTTTTTGTCTTCCCATTACTGACAACATCTTCCCCATTGTGAGCAAGAGCTGGCAAAGACGAGCAGCTCCACACACAAACAACCTTGTCTGATGTTCTTTCATGAAGCAAGATGGGGGGGGGGAAAAACACACAAAAAACAAAACAAGAGTGAAGGGCTTTTCCACGTCCATATCATAAATCTTATCGTTGGGTTTTTCCTGAAAGCATTTTCTATTTGCAGTGCTGACTTAGCAGCAGCACCGAGCCCGGAATCTTTTGTGCTGTGAGAAAGAAAAACACCACAGTGGGACGTTGGTTCAAAAGCTTCAAAAGAGCAGGGCTGTGTGTGTGTGTGTGTGTGTGTGTGTGTGTGAAACCACCGATATCTCAATGCTGCAGTATAATCACCAGATGCATTATTAAAACCTGCCCCGCCTAATTTCAACTAATCTGGCCTGAATTGGCCAGGTACACGAGGGAATTGATTTGTTGAGCCTGGGAGCCGTCCAATAAATTGCAATGCTAATGGCGCCGCTGAACGAGGCTCCCAGTCCTGATAAAGGCAGATTTAATGGAGATATTTCACACAGAATCATTTATCAGCAACTGACAGGCAGCGAGGAAGACCCCAACCCCCCAACAAAATTACACACAGACACACACACATGCACTCACACCTTAATAGACATGGGCCATGTCCCCTCTTGTCAGTGCTTCATCCATGACCCTACAACTGTATCTGCCCGCTGCAGATTAATTTGAACTCAGTTTGTTGTGAATTAAAAAAAAAAAGGTTCATATTTACATCAGGATGGAGCAGAGATAATTTCGGGAGCTACTGAAGCGTGAATGGAGACGAACAGAGAATAAATCAGGCTTGGAGATTTTGTATTTTTATGCTTGAGATGATGCTGGTGAAGCAAATCATAGATCACTGATAAAATCTGACAATACAACCCCCCCACCACCACCCCACTCCCCCCAAAAAAATGATTGTGGCTGAACACAGGGAGCCATTGTAATGCAGGCGTGTGCTTGTGTTGGCTGCATCAATAGCTTTTCCCAGCCTACCAATTTGTAATGCTTTTGTGTTTTGTACAATCTTTGAAAAATCTCCATGATGACTTGTACAATAAATCAGCTGTAGCTTTTTTTTTTACTCCAGCAATTCAAAGAATAAAATAGTGTGTAATGTGATCTCTAAACACAGAGTGAGGTTAGTTAATGTAACCCCAGCTCTATGAGTGCTCTACAGCTAGAACACTAATAATGTGTTTCTCCTACTATCCCGAAATAAATCCAAAATATTCTGCATATGAACGATCTAGTGCATTTGGATGTACGGTATATAATTAATGAAACTACTTCCTGCAAAATACTGGACCTGAGCTGACACTTATAGTAATGAGCTGTCTGGAGTTGGATGGTAAATTTAACCAGCACAAAGTAATTGATAACCAAACATCAGCCTAATGCAGAGAGAACACGCCACACAGCAATAAATGGCTCTTTAAAAAACGCCCTCGATAAAGTATATTTAGATTTTGATACATGCACTTTAGCATCGAACGTAAAAATCCCCACTTTTAAATAATTAATGTGCCAAAGCTAAATGGTTTCTTAGGAAAAAAAAAGTAAGATATTTATAGCCAGTCCCAGCATGGCCTATTATACTTTCAGCATAGTCAACCGTTTCCTAAAATATGATTCATAAGCTATAACAGGAATGAAATACTGGCTTTAATACTGATAAAACAGAAAATAAAAAAAGGAATTAAAACCTCGAGTGTTGAATCAAACTGTATAAAAGCCAAAATAACATGCAAACATCCTTTGGGTAATCAGAGTGGCTGCTGTGAAGGATTTGCGACCAAGAGGTCAAAGGTCAGATTTCAGCGTTGTTATTCCTGAGGATCCTCGTCGTCCTCATCCTGACCTCACCTGCCTACAGCCTCCTCTTCCTCCTCTCTTCATCTCATCTGTCTGTTAATGCCGCTCCCCGGGGACACGACTGCTCTGTGTCTCACACCCTCCCTCCATCTCCCCTCTGCCTCCTTTGTCTGTCCCCCCCCCCCCCCCCCATAGACTCCATCTATTCCTGGAACTGGCGATTTTAATGAAGAGCCCGGTCACTGCACGAATGACCTCTCCCATCAGGAGTGTCCACTCTCTGTCTCCCCGGGTGTGTGTTCAGATTGGAACTAGAGCCGGCTGCTTACTCCGCTATCGATATCTATCACTCTCACTATTTCATATGTCATTTCTTACATTTGTGATTTTACCTTTTGTAGGAAAATGCTTTCACACAATTTGCAGTGCAGGCCACTTTCAGATTTTAAATAAATCAAGATATCCCCACACCAGGGGTTTCCTCTGACTCTTCTTTATCACAACATCCTCATGCGTTGCTGTTAAAAGTTATTTTGCGATAATTCTCTTTATCGTTTGATCGCCAAGCCCTCGCGCTAACAGAGGCAACCACAAGACTTGTTAGAGGAAAATCTCCTCGGCTTGTTCCTCTCCTTAGACCCTGAAGTTAAAATATCAATAGCTGCCATATTCCTGGTGATTTCATGCTTAACAGACCTGGGGGGGCCGTCCGACCCCTAGCACCTGTCTCACATCCTCTTTGTTCCCCTTGTGAAGTTTGCCGGGCAGCGGCTCCACGTTTCATCCGACAGTGGCAGGGATTTGGCGATCCCGCTGTCAAGGTAATGCCCTGTAATTGGTCTTTCTAATTCTCTGTGATAATGAGGCCGGGAGTGGAAGGCAGAGGCGACGCTGCTGTATTTACCTGCAGGTCCAGAGAATTAGTGCACGTGATGCTAATCACAGGCTGCCAGGTGGAGCCTTTAATGAGCCCGGGAAGGGATTTGTTCTCACCTCCGACTCGATGTGGGCAATTTTGTAATGATTATTAGTTCATTACAACATTGTTGTGTCCGGAGCGATAGAGTTTTCTGTTCCGGTTAACTGCTTAAGTAAATTACGCTTCATTTATATAATTATATTTTGATAAAGCCATTAGCCAAAGCCCCAGTACCATTTATCCAATTTGAGCAGAGCATGTTTTACAGACTCAAATACATGATCAATTATTATTTCATATTTAGGCTATTGGGGGATCTATAGGGAATGTAAGAGCAACATGCAGAGATATCCTCTGGGGATCGTGATCATACATATTCAAAGATTTGATGTCTCCTCCACAGAGCCCCGATGATACTGTGGCTCAAAATGACCAAACCAAAGACATGATTTTTGATGTGCATCCTTTTGCTGCTTCCTTCCCATAATTGTTGACTTTAAACCGTTGGTTCCTCAGGAGGCCTTAACGTGGCTCCACTCACACAGCCTGTTAATCTCTGATGGGCAGACCACAGAGGGTCAACCCTTCAGGGACTCCACATGAGGAAAGACAGGTGCTGATTTAAGGAAGTGTTTTAACGTTTCCCACAATGCAACAGCTGTAGTCGTTCTTGGTTTCTCTGCTCTGAGAGATGTTGGAGTGGAGCGGCCAGGTTCGGATGAGACGGAGCTGAGAGATGAACTCTGACAGAGACATTCAGATCTGTCCCAGCTCGCAGGCAGGAGGAAGGACGGGGACTGACGGGCGTCTCAGTGGTGTCCTGCCCTCTGATCAACATATGCTCTGCTACAGTTTTACAATAAAGACACGTGTGCACACATGCATGTTCACACATATTAGGCATGAAAGACATGTACTCGCTCGGATGCACATGCTCAGTCTCGTTTAAAGAAATGCATGTTAATAGCCATGCTCAATCCCGTGCTCTGGCTTCCTTTCTCTCTCTCTCTCTGTGGAAGTGTCTTTCTTTCACTTTGAATTTGTCTAGTGATGCCAGGCTCACACAGAACGTGACACAGTCACACTGAGAAATACATGACGAGTGAAAATATATGTTTTTTGGACTTCAATCTCCACAATCTCCAGTACTCATGTGGTTTTCACATCTGCAGGGTTCAGTATTTTTGGGAATACAGACTGGAGGTGCCGGGGATCAAACCACCGACCTACTGGTTTGTGGGCGATCCTCTCGGCTCATAATTAGTTTTCTAAGCTTCTTTTAAATCAAACAATTTGCTTGAATACTTTTGATTCCTCTGTATAAACGTACATGGTGACGTTGTGCTTCAATCTCCTAAAACAGCTGTCCCTGTAGAAACCCCCCTAATCTCCCACCTCCTCCCCGACCACAGTCTCTCTGTCATGCGTGATTCACTCCATTATGTCACATGCAATACTTCTGGGCTCAGACGACTCAGACACCCTGACCGGCCCTGAGCCTCCTTTTTGTTTTCACACAGGCAGCAGCTCTTGTCGAGGCATCAGAGGCTGCTTTATTAAGTCCATCACTTAAATACTGATTAGATTGGACACCCTGGGATCTTTGTGATTACGAGGACACGGAGCAGGTATCCCATCGCTGTGCGTGTGCATGAATGAATTTGCGCTGCCTCTTTATTCATTGGCGCGTGTGAGAATGTGATTTGTGACGCTCCTCTCGGGTTCGGGATGAATAGAAATATCTCCCCCCGAGAAGTAATAACCACAGGCTTAGACACAACACAGTGGCAGCATTTGTGTTCCTTTCATTTTATTTATTTATTTCATTTTGTCCCTGAGAAAGGGAGCCATTGTCTGTGCAGGCCCATAAAGTGGAAATCAATGGCAGGCTATAATTCGCAGCCGCAGGAAAAAGATCCCATTGGATCAATCTTCTTTGTTGCAGTCAAGACGTAAAGAAGACCCGAGCGCTGGTTAGTTCCCAGCCTCTGATCATTTCACATAACTCTTAAAACGTGTTAACATTTATTCATAATGCATGAACATGTGTGTAGGAGCTGTTACAAGATAAAATGAGCAGAAGGACAATCTGCTGCTTTTATGCAAAATGGGAGAAGATAAATGAAAAGGATTTGTTTATTATACTGTATTTAAGTATCAAATCTCAGTAGTTTTTTATGTAGTTAGCCTTGATGATTTTAAAGTATCACATTATAAAAATTAGCTTTGGATCCTTTGAATTTGACTCTCATGCTTCTCTGCATATTTTGGGGATCAGATATTTTCCTTTAGTTTTAGGTCCAGCTTTAAAATGGAAGTTGTAATACAAAATATTGGATTTCGACAAATACCTTTAAATGAGCTCACATATTTGTCTGTAAACTCAAAGTCTGCTATTGTGCTAGAAGTATATTGTGTATCTCTATGAGGTTTTTGTTATCACAACACAACAGCTCTGACGGCTCTTTATAGCAAGATTGTGAAATCATTATTTATTTTTTATATATCGAGAAATAAATGATCACAAAGTTACAACAAGGCATAATTACAAAGTAAACAAACTTCTGTATTATTTACCAGAATAATATCGCTCACTTGTTTTTTTTTAAACACACAAAAAACTCATCCTTCCAAACGTGCATCATAAAATCCATATCCATCCTTTTGTGTGTCCCGGTTTTCCCTCTGGATCCCTGTTCATCCACCGCAGCCATGTTTTTTTTAAATGTTTCATCTGCTCCAGGTTTCCCTGTAGCTGTGAACTGTAGCCGTGTCCCAGATGAGCACGAGGATACGACCACACGTCCTTGGAGCACGCCATCGAGTGCAGAGTTCAACCGCGCTTCTTCTATCTCAGGGGGAAACGAGGTGGCCTCTGTTGTCGCTCCTTGTCAAAGCGATGGTCATCTGCCATCCTCCCCCTCCCCTGCCCCCCCGGGTCCTCGATGTGCCATCCTCCTGCCACGTGCAGTGACGGCTGTTTGTTGACAGCTGGTTTTCTAATGGTCGGACTCACACGGGAGCCAAAAATTTGCGTTTGTGTCCCGTGAACGTCCCACTGCAGCTGACAGGACTCGCAGGCCGGCTGACTCACAGCGGCTCCTCAGGGCCTCATAGGTTCTTCACCCACTTTCTGCAAATACAAACGGGTTCATGCTCCTGTTGAGAAGTCATAGGAGGTTATTTCAGAGATGTTTCACGCCCTTATCTTTCATCTTTACTGTTTTGAGAATGAAACACTCTTCATATCTTTCTCCTGTGCAAAGTATGATGAAACCCAAAGATACAGTGACAAGGAGCCTCATCCGACTGGCTGTCGTCCATCTGTTCGCTCCAGACACTCGTATCTTCACAGCTAGAGGTGTTAGCTGCTGCACACATTTACATTTGGCAACATATTTTGTGTATTTAGATATTTGGACAGTATTCTGGAGACAAATGTCCTGAATACACGGCACCTACACATGGACAAGAATATGCTGCAGGGAAGGATCCAAGCAAATAAGTAGTTAAAACACTTTTCCTTAAACTGCCGGATCAAGGCTAAATCTTGTGTCACCTCACGGCAGCATCTGAAAAGCGTTCCAGGTGAAGTGCATCACAATGAAGTGAAGTGTGTTGTATTTACAAGCTACGTTTCCCCGCAGCGACTTCATGCAGAGAAAACTCCCTGCGTCATTTGTCTTTGTGAAACTAGTCCTCCTCCTCCTCCTCCTCCTCCTCATCCTCCTCCTCATCCTCATCCTCCTCCTCCTGCACATCGACTCCCTCTCAGGTCTCGTGTTGACTCAGGATTTACACATAAATGACCATCTAAATGAGCTGTAATAGCGGAATAATCTCTGTGACCCATTAGAGTAATACAGCAATAAAACAAACAGCCACACACACACACACACAGACACACACACACAGACACAGAGTTACACGCACAGTTAATTGATTTGCTGGGGTTATTTGTTTTGTTGCACGCTTATTTAAAAGGAGGGGATGTTAAGTGTGCATGTGAAGCATGCTGATGATTATGCTGTTGAGTTGCTGCATGTGTTTCACGGGAATGCCTCGGTAACTGTGTAATGGTATTTTCGTGTTTGGCTAAACGACGGAGATGGAAAACAAAAAAACCTAAAGATTAAACTGGGAGCGATAAAAGTGTCGCACAGCCGCAGCGATGGCTTTACTCACTCGCATGTTCTGGGAGATTATGCAACCAGGGTTTAAGCTCTCTGTGAGATGGAGAGGTTTCTTAAACTCTTAGTAGAGCAGCTCCACAGTGAGTGGTTCTCATAGAGGGATGGAACTGGAGAAGAGGGAAAAAAGTCAAATGGACTAAAACTAATGAAATTATTTTATCTTTACATCTGAACGCGACTGAGAAAGAAATTAGAAACGTTGTGTCTGACCAATGTTTTTAGATTCGAGTAGGTGTGGGTGACTCCAACTCAATTATAATTTCAAAATTGTTTACTCTAACACGGCCCAACTCGTCCTGACGGGCTCGGGTCGAGTGTTCACCCTCTATGAAGTTGAATGAAGTTATGAATTTACGAATATGAGAATTTCCCCGTGGCTAACTTTTCATGCTAAACAGCAGCACGGCAGAACTCAAGTACACAATCCCTATTTAATGGAAACCAGCATTTTAAATGGGGATAACATCAGGAAACACAGTTTTTCCTCAATGTCACCTTTTAGCCAGAGATGCTCTCATCACCAATGAACAACCTGAGCAGCCGGCAGATCCCCCCTGAGGACCCCCGAGGCCAAAGCCCATGATGCTGGTCGTTTGCCTGTATGCAACATTAATGTCCTCTACCAGCCAGATTAGGGTTTAAATGATGGTTTGAACTCTCTGTGGCTGTTTTCAGATGTTTTTCCATTCTACAAAACTTCTGTAGCATCAGTGCTATTTGTCCAAACAGGAAAATGTTGTGTCAACTTTTCTGCATCGAGAGAAACAAATCAATATTTCAGTATTTGTGTTGCACTGCGAAGAAACACGTTTTATTTTGGATCCTCCGAAAGAAACACGTGATGCTTTTCCTCTGTCTGTTGTGACCTACATTACACGGAGCATTCACCGTTTTGCTGAATGTTTTGTAGAGTTGAGTCGGGAAGATCCAATTAGCCGTTTTTTTGCAAACTCCAAATTTAAATGACTTTCCCTAAGTTTTATTACTTATTTCCCTGGAGCTCCAACTTTCTCAGATTTATGCCAGCACCACCCAGTAGACCCATGACCTGAGATACGATGCCGTGTCAAAATAAAAGCATCCCCTGGCTGACATGTGGCTCGTCCGGCCTCAGGCTCACACACTCACTCGGTGCACATCCCAGCGTTCTAGTCGTGCACAGATGTTATTTTAATGCATCATCTAAACTCGCCGTCTGTGGGGTTTGCCTTTATGCAAAATAATGTGTGTACCTGTAGGTCTCTGTCAGTTCAGGCTCATTAATTAAGACTCCAGTCAAACACAGTCAGAGTCAGATGATCATGTTTCTCCGATGTAAATAACCATGGTGATTGGAAACGAGAGAACAAACCACCGACCTGGAGCTGAGGAGGGAACTTCATTTTAAAATAATGACTTAATTAATTACTGTAGGAAGCTTCTTGTGTTGTGGCTCTCTCTCTCTCTCTCTCTCTCTCTCTCTCTCTCTGGCTCTCTCTCTCCGCGCCACATTAATTGAATGCACCATTAATGGATTTACAGCGGAGCCAGAATGCGACAACTCATCCTCTTGAGTTGTCTGCGCTGTCTCGGGCTCGTTGCGTTCACCTAAATCAAATTGAAAAATCCCAACGAGTCAGATGCTGTTTTTGTATTAAACCGGAGAGAGAGAGGGAGAGAGAGAGAGAGAGCGAGAGAACACAAAGACGACTCGAAGCAGAGTCAAGCTAATGATGGAGCGTAACACAGACCATCTATGTTTGATGAGCGTTAGCCGAGAGAGCGAAGAGGGAGATGAAACAAAGATGAAAAGCAAGAGGCAGAGCAGTTACACACAGAGAGAATGGGTTGATTAAGCTGCAGCGATAACAACATAGACACACACACACACACACGAGCAGAGAGGAGGAACGAGCCTGTGGGCTGATGTTCGCCACGCTTCATTAAACGTGTAAACATCTGCTCTTCTTTCAACTTGCACTATTTTCTGTCATCAGCAAAAACTTGAAGATGAATCTCCGACTCGGGAAATTAGTCGAGAGATGAATTTGCACCTTGACACGCTGTCAAAGTCAAGTTCAGTAAAAACAGAGTGAATCAAAGTGGGAGGAAGTAAAGACCGGTAGTCCATCTTATTATGGGATAGATGTGTCCACATACTACTTTGGTTGAAAATGGTTGCTGAATACTAAGACACAAACCAGACACTGCCTATCTAATGGCTCCCCTCCTTCAGAAGAGTGAGCTCTTAACGCTGCATGATTCAGTGCCGAGTTTATTTCTGTGCCGATGCTTCTCCTCGTTTCGAATCAACCACCTGACGTCTGTGTAATCTCGCCCCGGTGTAACTATTCCCCCCGGTGTGAAGGTGTGTGTTCCAGATTCCGTCTTCACAGTCATTAGCACGTCGGTGCAGCCGCTAATGGAGTGGCTAGCCCGCTGCTTCTCTGCCGGGCTTGGTTAAAAGCTTCTGTGGTTATTAATATCCTCCGACTCTTTGGTTTCTCTGTCTGAGTTTTTCTTTGTCAACTCCAATATTGCAGCGTGCTCTCTCTCTCTCTCTCTCTCTCTCTCTCTCTCTCTCTCTCGCTCTCTCTCGCTCTCTCTCTCTCTCGCTCTCTCATCCATCATTTCAGCAGTTTAACTTTCTGCGTTAGATGCAGTGCAAGCACATGCCGCTGTCTCCGCTCGCTCACGCTGAGATGAATGTTACTCAATGCGATGTATCAGGACGTGCAACACGGTGGTTGTTTCGTGCACATTCGGTGAATCAACGCTCCACCACACCGTGTGAGTTTCACGACCACACAGGAGCAGCAGGCCAACGCCACGTCTGCAGGTTAGCGAGTGAGTTGGTGGAAGGCTAATAACATCCTCATTCAGGAAGTGTACAATGTTTAATCCTTTATTTCAAATTAGAAATTCATTATCTCCGACAAGCAGAGCCTCTTGAACCTCTCCCTGTTGATGCGTTCAAGGACAACCCGGCGTTCCAGCCTCTTTCAATACCCGGAGCAAATTCACAGCATTCAGTGTTTCCAATTATCGGCAACTCATGAATTCTCATGTATGACACGCTTTGAAGATTTGCAAAGATAATTTTCAATGTTTTCAGATAGGATCCATCATCTAGCTATCGAACCCTGTTTGAATATGTGTTGTTAATGGCCCTAGGAAGTGAAATGTTGAATTTGGTGCGAGGTAGAGACTTTGTAAGCTCAACAGGTGAACCTTTACTTTTCCAGTCATTTACTAATCAATCATCTGAATTAACAATTTAACTGTGACAAATTTCCACTTCTATCAGCCTTTCTTTTGCATTTTTCTTTTTTTATAGATCCCACAGGAACATAATCTAGAACATATTAGATTACAGACAGTAATTGCTGACGTGCTCTTCCACCTCACAGCGGTATCCCACTGTAGCTCTGAATGAAGATGAGTCATTTTTATAGGGTATTAAAACACAAGGAAACAAATGTCTTCCTGGACAGCAGGTTACTAATTTAAAACTTTACTTTCCGCCCTGAGGCCACGATTTGCAATTAGTGGTTTATTGCCTCAAACATGTGAAACCAGTATATGCAGCTGTAAATCCGAGACGGAAAAATATTATTATCTCTTTTGATCATTATGCACCTTTTTACTGTTTCCTCAGAAAAGGCCGAGCCCCTCCGTCACCCTTCCACTTTCTTCTTCCTCCTCCCGGCTCATTTTTTTGCATCTGTCTCGGCCTCTTCTCTTTTTCTCCGTGGTGTTTGATCCATTATAGATCAGTGATGTAATGTAATGATTCCTCAGTCCCGATCCAAGGCCCCGTCTCACCTGCTCTGCGCTTTCTAAGCATCCGTCTGAAGAAGATCAATCTGCACGAGTCAGTCAAACGGCCCTCCAGGGCACCATCCCACCGAAGACACTTGAACCAGGGGAGGACATTCCCCGCCCGCAGTCTCTTATTTGTCTGAATTTGTCTCCCTTTCCCAGACAATTTCCACCCAGTGTGACTTTATTGAAGAGGCACATCTCTTTTTGATTTGATCTTTAATCAGAGCGGAGGTGAGGGCGTGACTGTCATCACACAGCGGGAACAAAGGAGGCCCTGACTGCTGCAGTAGGGCCCGGGTCATTAATGGAGGCTAATATCGTCTAAAAAGTCCAAGAAGGCAAAGTGAGAGCACAGAAGCCGGCGTCGTGTTTGATGCACACACCTTTCAGCTTCATTACCCGGCGCTGTTACAGCCCGTGCCCGCCTGGATCAGTGCTCATGTCTCTGGGCGATTATTAATATCACACTGAGCAGGTTTTACAAAGGTATTAAGAGATTACCGAGGCAGAATAGATCACATTTTACAAGTGCTTGCGGAAAATGGATTTTTTTTTTTCTTTCATTTCTTTCTCCTTCAGTTTATCCTCTGATCTTCCTCCTGCCGATCTGCGTCATTAGTGTGAATATCAGTGTGACAAAAGCCATTTAGGGCTGTTAATCTGAATTCATCATTCTTTGTCTCTCTTTGTTCTGGATTTTATTTCTAATTTTATTTATGATCGTGGAATCATTCATCCAAACAAATTTCAAAAAAATCGACTCATTCTGTTGTTCCAGTTTATTAAACCTCCCGATGTGAGGTCTTGTATATCGCAGTGAAGACTCCCTAGGCCCAAGTCTACACTGGGATGAAAGTTGCAATTACACAACTGAGTCCACAGCCGAACCACATTATTTATTTATAAGGTGTTCGAGCCGTCGCCTGAACCCTGTAAGTGTGGTTTCAGTTTAGTGCAGCTCGATAGAAAGTTACATTATTCCACTTCATTAGACCTGTGAATGCTTCATAAAAATGTTTCCGTTAAAAGGGATAGTGGAGAACAACTTCCTGGTTGAACTTTGACCTTTTATAGCTCTGACCATAGAAATTAGGCCAAATGACGTCATTGAGAAAACAAGAGTCTGTGCAAGAGCGATAAGGGGATGGTGTCTTTTGAGAAAAATGTATTTGACATGCACCTTTTGGAGTTGGTCTCCCCTCATTTGCCATCCACTAACATGGAGGAGGCAGTATTCATAACCTAAACTGCAGCCAGCCTCCAGGGTCAGTGATCAAAAGACGCTTTGGCTTCACTTTTGAAGCCGTCACATTGTCCATCTTTCTACAGCTCAGACTCTCAAACCTAACACATGTATCTCAGGTGCACACAGTGTGTAATAACTTTGCAACAACAGAAGCTTGTTTATTCTGTGAACATCATAATGTCTCTGCAGCCATATTTCCATTTCTTGTCTCTTAAGCTGCTAAGTGCTCCAATCTGTTCACCAGCTTGTCGGTAACTTTGTGACTCTCCAGTTTGACGCTGTCCTCGTAACAAACAGTGACATGTTGCAGCTTTTGTCACTGTAAGTATTTGGCGGCTGCGACTGAGGAAGACATGGACGTCGTCCCAGGACTGGACCCAATCATTGACGCTGCTTGGACCACAACCAAAACAATTGGCTGAGGGGAACTGGAGTGTTGTGTCATAATAATCTGTGTGCCACACTATGAGAAACGCATTTTGTTGTAGTTGATTAATCGTGGAAACAAAAATATGATTTAATCATCTGTTGAATGTGCTGATAGAAACATTTTCAATTTCACTGACTGCGAGATTTGAGACTTAAACTGACTGTTGCTAAATTTAAACCTGCCTGTCTGTTAAAATATTTAGCATCTGTTAGCTCTGCCAGGTTTTGACCCAGATCTGATGGGAGAAGTGCGATGAGCCCTGTTCCTCACGCTGGTCACCATTGCTATAGGGACAAAAAAAAAAAGAGATTCTAATGAGGGATGTCAGGAGAAGATGACACAGATGTAAAACAGGACGCTTATACTGATGTGAGCTGCTGGACACGCGTACCATATAATGTGAGACACAGTAGGAGCTAATGGGCCGCCGCACAGTCGGATGTAACGCAGCATAGAAGACAGGACATCAACCAAATAAAGAGTGAAGCTAATGCAGCGTCACATCAGACACACGACAAAGGCCAGGATGAGACATGAGACATCTGAGGGTCACCAGACTGGAAGGAGGCCCAAAGGGAAACTATTGGATTCCTCACCACATCTCGGAGATGTTACCATTAGATGTGTAGTGGCCTCCAGCGTGGACGTCATGTTCTCGACCCTTGTGCGTGTGATTATTGGTCATAATCACAGATTTTTTTTAAAAAGCAGGATTAAGTGAAATGTCTATTAAAGGATGAATCGTGACTCAAAAAAGAACCAATTCAATTTCGGCAAGGATCTGGAAAAAGGGGCAGTTCCAGTAATTAAGCATTTTCTTTTCTTATTTCCATAAAATCCACATCTAGAGGATTTAAATGTCCATAAGGGCCTTGGCAAAGATTCACACTCTACTCACAAGAAAGTTGCCACTAAGATTAACTGTTCTATTTAGCATTTTCACTATGTAAGTTGCAAAATAGACTTTTATTTAGCTTTGTCTCACATGGTAACGATGCACGATCCATGCACAGCTGTAGCCTGAGGGCAGAAGTGTGCATCTGCAGCAACACGCCAACATGCAGCAGGATGATGCTGTCACACCCTGCTGTCTACCTGATGTTAGCTGTTGCAGAGTCACACGTGTGCAAAGATCAATCGCCCCCTGCTGTGATTATTCCTCTCGGTTCTTTCCCCTTCCCCTTGCTCTCCTTTTCTCTTTAGTCAAGAGTTGAACTGTTTGACTCTTTTGGTGACATTTAAAGCACCGGCTCTTCTCTGGGTCTCGGCCAGGTTTTAGATGCCAAGCACCAACGAGTGGCCGCCCTCGCAATGTCTCTGTTTTTAATGACCTCTTTTCACTGTGGTTAATTGAGCCCTGCAGTGTGTGGGCAAAGCTGCAGACCAAAATAAACTCAAGATCAAAACTGACAGGGGGACACACACAGATGTTCAGCTGGTGCCCGTAACCTTTTGGTTTGTTGTTGTAAAAACAGTTTATTGTTAAAGATCAAACTGTTGAATTATTTATACTCGTCTCACTTCATATTCTATACGTTGACACTCACACTATATAAAGTACAGCACGTGTAACTTAAATATAGTGGGAGTTCTCCATCAGGTAAACACCCGGACATCCAGCTCAGGGCTGTAGAAAACAGAGCTGTGACCTGTCAAGGTGGTCAACCGTGTCCCATATGGACCCCTGTCAGCTTGAAAGCACCCAGTGTCCCCTGTGCCCCCCCCCCCCCCCCCCCCCCCCCCCCAACGGTTACTTGGAATTTACTGGAAACACTGAAGCTTCCCAGGGAACTGTCAGAGTCATGAAATGTTCTATCTCAGATCCGTGCAATGAAATATGCAGCTTCCTCCTGTGTCTTCCATAATGTAATTTTTAATGGATATATTGAACCAGTATATCAATCAATCATAAGTTGTCAAGATAGCAGCGTCTCCTGAAGGTGTCTCTGCTCTCATGCAGCAGAAGAAACCAAAACATGACATATTGTTTTGGCATTATAGTATAATGTTACCAGCCATAGGAAACGATAAGGGAGAGAGAGGAAGTTACCAAAACTTGACCACATGTACTGTGCACATCCATGGAGCTCGGGGCTTCCAACAACTGTCAAGATCCAGCTCCAACAACCCACAGTGTGAATGAGCCTCTCGCTGCCAGGCCGGAACCAGCTGACGTCTGAAATAGCTCCGTGACGTCCATCAACACTTGTCTCTCACTCTCAGATGCTCGTGGCTGATTAAGGCGCCTTAATTAATAAATCATAGACTCTCGCGCGCTGCGTTCTGTAAGCGACTCCTGCTGGCTGAGGTCCTCGCTACGGGACAAAGTGTGGAGTCAGCTGCAGGAGAATTGGAGCGGAAAACAGCCGGGGTACAGTGCGAGCAGTCAGATTGTCACACTGACCCGTGCACAGCTGAGAGGCATAAAGGCAGTAAACCCTCAGAGAAGGCCGGTAAGGGGAATTCTGTTAAGGGCGAGGCGGAGGAGCTCAGAAGATACTGTTCTACTCAACGTCCTGAGGGATCGCCTTCATGTGAAGCTTGCAGGAACAGGAGGAACAGGAGGAGGGGGGGTCGTCTGCAGAACAAATGTCTTTTTCAAAAATATTTTCATTTAAAGGCAAATGTAGAAAAAAGAAGTGTGATATCATTGTAAGTGACAGAGAGGAGGAGGAGAAAAAGACAAAGTCCTCTTTGTAGAGCACAGGCAGATGATGGTTGTCAGAATGACTAATTTCCCTCATGAACCCCCCCCCCCCCCCCCGTCTGGACCTAGTGGAATAGAGACCTTATTGCATGGCGGGTTGTCATTACACGCTCACTATAGATAGAGCTGGAATCCCTTATAGACCTGGCCGGCCCATTTTCTGCTCATCAGAACGTGCGACTGGAGATTTGAGTGGATTCTGCTCGTGCCCCCCCCCCGTGTGCTGGTTTGACCTCAGACATGATGGTTACTGCCGGCAGAGGATCCGTCTGGACCTTCTCATCGGATCGGACTCAGTCTGTGTGGTTCACGTCTGTCGGAATGTGACCTTGGAGCCTGTGAGGGTTGTGTCAGGGTTGTGTCAGGGTTGTGTCAGGGTTGTGTCAGCCCCTGCAGAGGCAAACCTGTGTTGTGTATCAGCTTAAATGAATAAACGCGTCGTACTTTGCAGACTGATGTTGTTAATCCTCACCGTGCCTCATGCGCTCACTGTTAACGCCTTGTCCTTGAACGTATGGTGCATATGAATGTTTGGGTGTTTTTGGAGTCCAGCCCCCCCCCTCCTTCTCCATCCTGCTGTGGCAGGAGTAGCTCTGTTTGTTCTACGCCCCCCAGTTAGTTGCTCGTCTTCCCTCCACTTCATGATCGATTCCTCGTCTCCCTGCAATCTCTTTCAGCCCCGAGTCTGTCCCGAAAGACTGACTGACTGCCTGGATGAGAGGGGGGGGGGGGGGTAGAGAGTAGAGACAAAGAGAGATACATGTAAACAAAGAGAGCGAGAGAGGGCGTGTGAGCGGTGGAAGTCGAGAGAAATCACCCCGACACAAATCGAGGATATTAATTGCGAGAGCTGATAAACATCACAGATATTTGATGAAGAAGGTTTTGTTTGATTAAAAACAAGAAACCCAAAACCAATGTTTCATTCAGGGCTTACGATTTAAAACAATGAAACTCTCATCAGTATTCAAGGTGGAGTAAAGGAAGAAAACAGTGACAGAAATGACTGTCGCCTGATTGATTTGCAGTCTCACTTCTAATCATCACCTGAATGTGTTTTGATTGAAATGTTGTGATGTGCAGAGGAATTTTTTATTCCCCCCCCCCCCCCCAAATGAGGAACTGTGTCTTTGCTGCAGCCGAGTTCTCTCAAGTTACATAAACAGTCAGATAATTATCAAATATGATATCACAAATCTGTATGAATCTGAAGGGAACTCAATCCTTAACTCATTGTTTGATTAGCAGATCGTCAACTGATAAGGAGTTTAATTGCAGAAGTTAAATGTAAAGGTTTGATGTTCAGGTTTTAGGAAGTTGGTCAGACTGAAGGTTACATTTCAAAATGTGACCTTTTCTTCTTCTTCTGCTTTCTGACATGTTGTAGATTAATTAAAGGAAGTGATCACATTTCCTCTAATTAGTTTTGTTTTCATATGATTAGTTTTAAAAGTCCAAACACCCGGAGCAGAACACAGGATCAGTGTTTTGCCTCAGTGCTCCGTCTAATCACCTCCAACCCCCCCCCCCCCAGAGCGTCCAACAGCCTCACTTACAAAACAAGGTGCATTACATGCAAAACACAAACGCACAAACACACAGACCCCCTCCCGTCAGCAGCATCTCCCTCCATCTTCACGCACACACCTGCCCTCTGACACACACACACACACACACACACACTCGTCCTCCCAGTCCGTCCTCCCACACCTTAATGAGGAATCTCATTACAGACAAACAAGCCGGCGCCGCTCTGAATACACAACGAGGACGCTGCCGCCGCTCGGCCGAGCGTGGAGCTGCCGGCTGAATATCTTATCGATTGTGAAAGTCCAGCTGTTGATCTGTCTTGTGTACTCGTGTCATTAATGTAGTGTGTGCAGAACAAACCCAGTTCATCAGGTCACACGACTGGTTCAGTGGCTGCTTCGCTGCTCCGGTGTTTACACTTGGATCAAGGTTCTCATCTGTGGCCACGTGTTGCTCTGGGTTCTGTGTTAGTGGCTCCTCACATCTACTGGGAGATAATATTAAATATGATATTTGGAGTCTGACCAATTTCTCGTTTGGTCGAGATGAGATTTTCACGGACATATTAATATCCTCGTTTATGTGATATTTATTTGAAAGCTTTCGTTTTACAGAATAAACATTAGTATTTTCACATTTGACATAAAAAATTGTTATTTTCTCAAATCTTCTTATATTTTTGCTTGTGTTTGGGTTTATTTATATTTTTTTATGATAAAGTTTGTGGTTAAACTGTATAATATTGAGTCTCAATGACTTCTCTTGGTCATGAGGGATTGAAAATTGTTGTTGGACTCTAATGGTTTCCATCAAGACTACTTTGAATTTAGAGCAATATACTATACAAATCAAATTTGATTGATTGATTGATTGACTGTTAATCTAATCAGGCAATTAGTCACTTATGTGGGTGAACTGTGACTTCTGAGAGCCTCAAATATGATCATATATGACATTGACTGGTATTTTGGTCTTCAAAATGAAAACCAGATTATAAGAAGAATCCTGCATGTTTACTTTTATCGCTTCACGTCACAGACACACTTGAGTATTTGCCCGTCCACACTCAGTAGAGGCGTGTAGAGCGGTTGTTTCCAGAGGGTTCAGTGATGCACCTCTAGGGTTCAGTGATGCACCTCTAGGGTTCAGTGATGCACCTCTAGGGTTCAGTGATGCACCTCTACCGCCCCAGCCCTCCTCTAGTCAGACGCTAGTCAGCCCGGCCCCCGAGTCCTCACTCCTCTGCAGAGTTGAGTTCATATTGTTACATGTTCCTCATCCCATGTGACCTTTTATGTGTGACACATAATGTGATGTGTAATGGTTTCTCTCTTTCTCTCTCTGGAAGTTGCTGTAGACTTAATATAAATGCAAAATGTGCCCTGCAGAGAACACACGCCACGCTCTCTGGAAAACAGCGGCGATGAGGTTTAACCAGTTTGACACGGCGCCGTGAACGTGTTACTCTATCAGCAGCGTTCGCTATTGTGTGCTTTTTTTGTGTAAGTTTCAACCTCCGTGCAAGTTGTTCTTGTTCTAGTGCTGTTTTTTTTTTAAATACAATTTCATAGTGAACGCCAAATTAAATATATTTTGTTGTGAAGCTTTTTTTATTCAAATGTCCCTCGAGCCAAAAGGCTTTTTTAAAGCATACAGTTGTGGGAAACGACGGGGGGGAATAAATGCATGAACCTTGGGGCGCAAAAAGCAATCTGAGCAAAGGAGTCCACGCAAATGTAGAAATATATTTATTCTGGTACCTCGTGCTCTTGAAATTCATGTTGAATATACAGTCCGTGCATTTGTCATTCAGCTACACAATCTACACAACAGAGAACACTTCAGATTTTCCAATGTCCTGTGAATAATAATAACCTTTCAACTCACGTGCCTATTCCTGCCGTCACTCTTGTGTGTGAGCGCGGGGGGGGGGGGGGGGGTATGAAGCTGAGGTGTGTCCAGGCCGAGGTCTGGCCGGGCTAATGAAGTTTCCCTCCAAAATATAATTCATTACAGCACTTATCTGACCAGACAGAACCCGGCTCGATGGATTGTATGAGAGGCAACATGTTGGTCCTGCGTGGCCGACTGGGAAATGGATCGTGATGATCTCCCAGTTAGCAGAGAGCAGACGCACACGGGCCCATCACCTCATATCAGATCAATTAGCGCTAAAGGCTTTCTGCTCCACAGTACTCAGCTTCGTGATGGCAGCTTCCTCCCGACTGCAAAACACAGGCGTTCATTCAGGAGCCGTGTGGAGAGTCTGGATTTAAAAAGCCTCTTGTCGAGTGAGTCAGAAAATCTCCTTTTGTTTGACGTGTAAATCTTGTTGTGGGTGATTTCATGTGAAGTCAGTAAAATGATTTTGGCTCTAGAATGAATGAACAGAAAGCCAGAAGTCGAGAAGAGGAGTTCTGGAGTTTTTTTTTCCAGATCAGCTGCTTGTGTCGTCAAGATTAAGATTAGCTTCACATTCAGATTGGATTCATCTGATAACTCTCTGAATTTGAACTTTAAAACTTCCACAATGTGGAGATTTGCAGTATTACAGCAGCAAGAGTAAAAAAAAGGCATCGGGACGTAATAAGTAAGTGTAATGAATATATAGAACATTATGAATGTAATTAAGCTAATATAAACAGTGTAAAGACAGTACAAATATATATGCAGTGTGAGAATATGGACAGTGAATGGAAGTGTTAAACTGGAGACTAAAATGGTTTCCATATCTAAAATATCTCAATACCAAACATATCTTATGTCCAAATTTCAAATCTTCAAGCGAGGCACATTCCAGAGAGATATAGATTCTACGCATTATCGTTGGAGGACTTCACGCCTTTAGCACCAGCTCCTGAAACATCCCCCAGAAAGCAGTTGGGTTCTATCAGGATTCGAGTCACATCCCCTGACAGCCAGTTGCTTCTTGTATTCTCCCCTGCAACACGCAGCCGCTCCGACATGACAGCTTACCAACACTGATATTTGGAGGTTTAATACTCTCCTCGCAGAAAGTGGCTCAGCAACCAAACAGCAGCTTCTCACAGCCTGTCTGGGGAACAAAATGCAATGCCGTGTTTTTTACATTCTTCTGCCCCTCAAGGGAAGAGGTGCGAGCGTCTTTATCTCCCCGCGGTCGACGCTTCGCCATATCCCGTCACTAAATTACTTCCTCTGCCTCCGTGATGGAGAAGTAAAGAGGAAAAACGATAAGTCAGACGAGGTGAATATGGAATTTATATACTGAATAAATGGCAGTTTCTCATGGCTGTCGAGGAGAGGCTTCTGATAGGGCGGAGAAATACCTGTGAGTCCCATGAGGGCTGATCGGGGGGGAGATGGATGTGCAGCACCGAGGAGCAATGATTCCATCATCTGTTAGTTTGTTGTGTGGCTCAGGAGAACCTGTGTGTTTGGGTTCAGCAAGTATCTGAAGTATTGAAGAGGGTTTAAAGAACATAAACAAAAAAAGTCCCAACACCAAACAGCTCTTTAAAAGGAAACGTTTACATTCAATCAATAAATACAAGGAGTATTGTAATCGTTGAATATTTCATTAAAGCTCTCTTTTATAATTTATATTTCAGAATAACACAAACAATAATATTCAACAGCAACACAAACTACAGCCCCAATACAAATGTTAACACTTTCAACAAAAACAGAACATCAAGCCGAGCCTGACTCAGCGACTGTAAACTGGGTAAACTGGGTAAACTGGTGCATCTAATCAAATTCCACTGCAGTGAAAAGGAATAATTATTCTCCTAATTGTATGTTTTTGTTTGTTTGTTTATTTAAAAGGAACAAAAACATGAATAAACATCTTTATTTAAGTCTGAGCCATGCAGGCCAGTCTTCATCTGCATTCCCGGTGGATTAATATGTAATGTTTATGTTTTTGAACACTGAGTTACATAGTTAATAAATCTATAACATAACTTTGTATGACATATTAGACCAAGGCAAAAAATAAAGCCAATAAAACAATTAATAAAATGAGAATATGAAATGTTAGGTTGTTGATAATTTGCAGAGCATTACTCAAAGAAAATAATTAACTACTGAGTCTGTTTGGCTGGAGGCAAGATTCAGTGTCTGTGATTAATGGGACTGATGATGATGATGATGATGATGATGCAGTCATTAGTTTCATTGTTAAACTTGTTTTCCAGTTTCCAGGTGTTGCTGCAGTGTGTCGGTAAACAGATGTTCAGAGGTGTGAACGTTTGTCACTGTGACAGAATCATGTAAATAAAGTTGGAGAATTTTAATTGTTAAGTTGTTGTTAGGTCGTAGGTTCTACTTTGGTTTAGTTTTTCTGACTTCAGTTTTTTGCTCCTTGGTGTTTCATTTACATTTCTATGTTTTCAATCCTCTCACACACACACACACACACACACACACACACACACACACACAATGGAGTTTTGTTGAACTAGATTAGTAAACAACACATTCACCCTGTTTTCATATTTCTCAGTAATTTCCCTCTGTGATTGTAACATTCTCGCTGCTGTTTACTGATTTTGGATTCATGCCTTGTTGCTTCCTTTGGTTGTTGCATCTCAATTCAAGTCATCCGACCGTAATGCAATGACAAAAAATAACACAATCTTTTCCTCTTGCGTGTGCCCAGAGGCTACGCCCCGTCTCTGCATGACTAAACACATCAGGGTCTCATCGGTTTGCATATTCCTGCTCTTTTTTTGGGCTCTATAGGGAAAGTGTTGAGCTAATGAGTTTGACAGCACGACAGCAGAAATCCAGCTGAACTTCCGGTTGAGCAGCTCCTCTCAGACGCGTCAGATTCACTGTAGGGATCTGTGTGACTGTGGCAGCAGATACACAAGTCAGCACAGTAACAGAAATACTGAAATACATTTTGTGAGTCTGTGTCATCTTATGGAACACAAACGAAGGCGTCTGCTGCAAAGCTTTTGTGTGTGTGTCTGTGTGTGTATGTGGGTGTTTTAGTTTTATTGTCTAAAGCTGTTGTTTGTCCACGTATCTTCAGGTTTTGCTGAGTCATGATGAGAGGCCTTTGTTCAGTGGATTCAATCTGTTTCAGTCGCCTGCAGCCGTTTGTTCCCGAACACAAACATTCTTTCTAAAAAGTTCCTTCTCGACAGACACACATTTGTGTTGGACTGATGGTCACACTGCATGCTCTGTAATATTCACGTTGATTCAGGTCCAGGGTTCTGAGGACTCTTGGACTGATGTCTCAGTGGCACAGGGAGTCTTTGAAAGACTTTTGAGTGACAGCTTTTATGAAATAATGTTAGGAGTCATTGAAGTGACTGGTAGACCGACTGAACATGATCATCTCATCTTCATCAAACGAAGAAGCTCTCAAGCCCAGAAGCAACTTTTAAGCACATGACATGATGGCTTCATGTAAATTCAGTCTTTTGCTGTTAAACACTACCCCCCCCCCTCACTTAACCCACCCTGACCCCCGGATGAGGCAGTGTCGTGGAGCAGCTGCCTTGCCGTGATCTCCTCTTCTCTGCCACTGCCTGGTCACTGCTGCCCACCACCTTCCTGCAGGACGCCCCCCCACCACACAGAGGTATGCCGTGTGCCACACTGTGGGCCTCCACCCCCCCCTACTCATCTAAATACCAGCCGATGTGGCCTGACAGCGTCCAGCGCAGCCTGGAGGGCACCGGAGACGGATCATTAGGGAGAGGGGACATCTGTAGTTTGCACACCGGAGACTGACACACTCACTAAAACAAAAACACAAACTACTCCCCACCTGTCTGTTGTGCTCTATGCATGTGAAGGTGTGAGAGCAATGGCCTGAAGTTCGAGGGAAGTGCTGAGACGTAAGAGGTCAAGCTTCAGGCTGCAGTCTCCTCACATCACCACAGAACATTTTAGATCCACTCGCTTAAACTTTGAAGATCTTTAAATTGTTAAAGTCTATTTAACGGTTGGCAGTTCAATTCCCAGCTTCTCCCAAGTGTTGCTGGGCAAGACCCTGAACCACTGAGAGTGGAAATGATGAATGACAAATAACCACTGCTTATAAAAACCTCTGTTTGAACGTGTGTAATCGATAAGTTTAGAAAAATTATATTTATTTGAAAGTTAATTTACCATTTAATATAGATGTATATACATAACAACACACGAGCAAACAAATAAAGGATCATTATATCACACAAAACTGTTTCATTCTATATTCTCAGTTCCTGAAGCGGATGCATGTTAATACAAAGTGACTCCCAGACACTGGATCCACCAACAAACTTACACCAGCAGTAGATATCTGCCTTTATTATTCTCCTATTAAACTCAATTATTCCCCATAGAGACGCACGTCAGGTTCATTCAAGATGTGCACATGTATCTGTGAGCGTCTGTGTGTGTGTCTGTGTGTGTGTGTGTGTGTGTGTGTGTGTGTGTGTGTGTGTGTGGACATTTCTATGCAGCGTCCCAGCATGTGAGACTCGATCCGAGATGATGTTTGATAATGCTCTGATTCATTTTGCACGGTTCATCTCACTTGACTATTAATGCACTCCTACTTGATTGTGAGGTTTTTCTCCGTGGCACAGATCTCAGGCGGCTCTGCTTGTGATGCCAGTCCCCTGTGCATGTATGTGTGTGCATGTGTGTGTCTGCAGCCCACACACAGCAGATAAGGACTCATTCTCAGGCCCTGTGTGAGTGGCAGTGAGGAGACAGTGGAGGGATAAAAGAAAACCTTGGGCCGCCCTCTTTTCTTTCTTATCAGACTGGAGAAGAGGCAGCTGGATCAAACGGACACAAAGATACTGGTATCGAGTGGCAGTCACTTGAAACCTTCTTTCTTTTTACATTGTGATATCTAGATGAACTTTCTTTGCATTTTTTTAAACAAGCGGTAACACAAGCTACAACTGCTTGCTGCATTATGCATAAAATTTGATTTGAAACCGTTATCTGCCATAACTTTGTCGATAAAGTAGAAAGATAAATACCTGTAAACACGTTCAGACATGCGTAGAAGACATCGGCGAAGATGTGCAGAGAGTTTGCGGTGATGCTGGTGTCAAGAAGTATCACATGACCTCCGCAGTGGAGTTAATACATCACTTCCTGTCTATGTCTGCTGCATCCGGCTGCTCCACCTCTTGGAGGACTTGTTGCTGTTGCGTTAAGCGTCTGTGCAGAGAACCTCCAGCTGCGTTGTGCGTGTGGAACCGATTCTCTTCACTGACCGGATCCAACTCTCCGGACTCTATCCACTGGTTGTGTCTGAAAACTCATTAACAAGCACCTACACATAAAAGCAGTTGTTATTCTCTCGAGGCGGAGAAACAGTTGTGTCTTAATTATGTTCTTCTCCGCTGGGAGTGATGGGCACAGCTCCGGTTAATGCTGAGCCAGCAGTCTGCAGGACAGCACATCAGTCCTGAGGGAAGTGTTCCTTCCTGACAACCCCCCCGCATGGAGCAGCCGGGGACAAGCGGAGGCTCTGAGACAGACAGAGGCAAACACAGTTGGACACAGGCCAGACACCCCTCAGGGCTGTTTGGGTTCCCTGCCTCTCACCCAGATGGACTTGATTTCCAAGATTTAAAAGTTTTTATACTTCATATGGAAACTGTGAAACTGGGGTGAGAAGGTTAACATCAAATGCCCACTTTGATTTTCTAAAACAAGACATCAGGGTCTGAGGTTGATACTAAATTTCCATTCTGATTCATGACTTTGAACTGACATCAATTATAGATGCTGACCGGTAAATATTCATGTAATTGACGCCTGTGATGTATGTTGGTGGATTTGCATGTTTACCAGTAGTTTTCAGCTGGTTGGAAAAACTGCATTTCTCATTTCTTTAATCATTCTACGTGCTACACAATTCTACAAACTCAGCGGTATACAACTATAGTTCAAAACAAGAACTATGTACATGTGTATTCTATATAATAAAGAATTACCATGGTAGTCTTTGTAGAAATGCCCATTCTAGCTCTACTGTTATTGGTGGAGTCTAACACTCTCTCCAAACTACATTGGCATGTCTTGTAAATATACTTTTAACAAGTTTATGCCAGTTTATGTTAAAGAAAGTATGAGAACACAGTTGGACAACTTCAGTTATGTAAAAACAAAGCATCACCACATTTAAGGGGGTTTAATGTTCAGAGCCTTATTGTAGAATTGGGTTTTGGTAATTTGTTATTATCTAACAATAATAATGTCTTTTGCAGTTCTCTGTTAATATTAGCCGATTATATATCTATTCTGCCAGCATTTCTCAGATTAACAGATTGTCAACAATGGTCGTTGGTTAAAAACCAATGCAAACCAATGTGTTATCTTTATTATAACATAATCCTTACATAATGTAAATGTCAATAAATCGTCCTTTCAGTTCAATGGAGGCAGAAAGTTCTCTGGAAACTGTCAAAACTCGAGTTCCTCATTTATCATTTCGTCACATGAAGCAAAATCCAATATTTTCCCCCAACAACTCAATATGTCTTTTATACCTCAAACTGAATCGAATCTTATTTTCGGTAATAATATTTTTTGTCTGGCGGGGGGGGGGCCCAGCTGCTGCCGAGCCTCTCCAGTGAGATACCGCTCGTCTCCCACTCTGCTCTGAATAATAGTTGAGATGGCCTTGGATATATGGCCTCAGGAAAGATTTCCTTTTTCCACTGAATAAACTGCAAAGCTAATGCTGCAGTGTGGAGGTCAGCAGCCTCTCTCCCTGTCCGCCGTCCTCCTCCCTCATCCCTTTTCTATGGCAGATGTCATTTTTATTATGATTACTGTTTTGGCCTCGGTCAGATTGAGTTTCCTCCAGGCAGCAGTCGGCCTCATACTGCAGCTCTCAGCTCAGAATCAGATGTTTCAGCTCGATTATCCTCGACCTTGTGTTTGTGACGTTTCAGGACGGATAAATTACGACATCATCAACGTACAGGAACATTCAGTGACACGTATTTGAAGACAGGATTTTGGGAAAGTACAGTATTAACAGGAAAACATATTTCCTGTACAAAATTACGATGATGTGAAGAAAAAAGATGGCAAAGTTATATCCAGCTTTTTATTATTCAGACAGTATCGGCATCATGAGTCAGTTTTGTGTCTCTATGCAGATATAAAAGAATCCAGATCAGAAAACAAAGGCTTTGTCTTTCTTTTTCAACTTTCTCTCCACACGTGGATGGTTCCTGTCATCAATCATCCTCCCCCCACCCCACCCCCCTCCCTCCCTCCCTCCCCTTCCCTGTTTCTCAGCCAACTGTTTGATCAGGTTGATTTGTTCAAACACTCTGTGGCTCTCTGTGGTTTCTGGGCAAACGTTCCACTCCACAGGTTGCGTCTCTCGGTGTACTTTTCATTTATTTTTAATGGCAGAGCCCCTCGGGCGCTGGACTCGTGAGCCGACCTCCTCCTGCGGTCTCCGGTCGGCCGCCGCGCTCCTCTCCTCCCGGGGCTCCCCCGGTGGCGAGGGTAAACGGCTCCAAAGTTGAGGTCATCCTCACGTTAAGCACGATTCTCTGGCTGCTAAAGCTGCCGTTGCAGCTTTGAGGGCAGGATGTGTCATGAGTGAAGAGTCCTCTGCCCGAGCGCCAGCAGGGCTCTTCACTGATCTAATGCCTAATGGACAAGGAGTCCTGCAGTGAGGTTGGTTGAGAGCTTATCCTTAACTTCCTGGATTGTAGGAGACAGATGCAGCTGAATGGAATGAACCTAAATGACCACAAAGGTCCGAATTGTCCTCATCTCACCAAAAGTGTTGCATTGCACCAAAATCTGAAAGATACTGCACAATATTACGATAAATGTCATGAAATATGAAACCCTTGTAGAACACAAGTAATGCTTTCTGTTTATGTGGATGAACACTGTCCTCTCTACACAACTTTGTCTACAATACTCTATACATAATTTGTTAAGCAGCATTTTTGTGTGGTTTTTGTAATCTATGACCATCATCTTTCAAGTAGATGGATGCATAATTCATGCGTTTACAATTTGCATAGACTAGCTCCCCAGTGTCCACTGGTATAGATTGTGGTTGCAGATGATTAGTCTTGTTGATTCTATGCATCACTCAGACTTTTGATGTTCAAGAAGCTTTTTGAAATTGATTTCAAATGAAAATGTAGCTTTGAGAACCAGACCTGTACACAGAATAGAAGCTGCTTCTCAGAACTGCACCGAACTCCGCAGATCCTCCGTGTTTTCTCCGGACCTGGAGAATCCGATGTGAGAACCCAGCAGGGAGTCCTGAGACCAGAGAAGGAAAACTGTGGGTGAACTCCGGACCCAGTACTCTCACAGGTCATGTTCTGAAAACGGCTGTACAGTCACTCAATGAAACTCTTGATTCAAATTCTCCTCTCGCGATACCCTGTGTAACAATCCCTTGTGTGTGACAGCGACACATAGACACATAGATCGGCCTTTCACAGAGCCCCAGTGGAAACTGTAACGGCTACAGCTTCCTTCATTGACTGTATATAAAGGCAATAGCCACACAGACACACAAAGCTGACTCTGTGTGCTGCTTTCTCCACAGGGATGCTGGGAGATTCCGTGGCCATGGAGATGTCACACAGACATTTGCTGCAAACACACACAAACGCATGTTTTACACATTGTTCATAGTTACACGATAGCTCGTAAGCCCATTAGCCGACACGCTCAAAGCCCAGATCGCACCCAGCTGTTAAATACTCATATCTGTGTATATATACATGAGTGTGTGCAGGAGTGTGTTTGCAGAGCTTTGCAGAGGAGGAGCCGTGAGAGGCTGGAACTAAGACTGTGGAGCGCTGCAACAGCCTGCTACTGCTGCTGCACCCCCCCGCCTTCCTCAGAATGAGCCTTTTCCTGGGGAAGAGGCTGTTGCCTTGTGGGTTCACCGCTGAGCACTCGGAGCTGCCAATTAGGCCGAGCCTCTCCAAGCTCACCGCTCCGCAGCGCCACTGTGTTATTACACCAGCAAGTCCTCATCCAGTCACAGACACGTGCAGCTGCTTCACAGGGTTCAGACCTGAGGGTCAGATACTGGGAGTAGGGCTGTGTACTGTTCAATCTTATGTTAGCACAATATCAAAGTATTAATAATCCAATTTTCTGCTGAAGTCCTCAAATAACAATATTGAACGAAAACAAAGTGATAGTGGACATTAAATAAATACATTTTTAATTAACTGCTCAAAACCCATACTTCCATTTGTCAATTTAAAATAAAAAGATATGTATTTCGGTGATTTAATATACAGTTAGCTCAGAATACTGTTTTCTTTAGTGTGCTCTCAAGCTGCCGCTCATCGACTCCTCACCAAAGGTCGAAGGAGTTTTTACTATCCCCTCATTTTATTAACGTGACGTCTCCAGTTGGTCAGTTTTAAAAAGAGAGAGTCACATTTCATTACTGTGCTAAAGCCTTTAATTGTGTTGAGCTTTTATACTCAGAGTTATTCAGAGGAGCCGTTAATACGAGCGTGTTTTATCCGAACAGAACCCCCTTTGCTTTACTCTCTTTAATAAAGTGACTCGTGTCTTGAAGAAATTGAGCAGTAAGGGGAAAACGACCTCATGAATGAATTAGTCGTCTGCGGCAGATAAAACCGCTGCAGTAAAACAGCTTCTTGTAGTTTCTCGCTTCGACCTTTGCAGCCACGGAAGAGTCCTGGTGTCACCTCCGCTGCCAAGGGGCGAATCCTGAGCTGGGTGGATGCTGCTACATTACAGTTAATGCTCTACTGCTGTTTGGAGGAACACAACAACAGAAACTAGGGGGATATTCATTTTGCTCATTTATTCTTTTGGGCTTTTCCTTTGGCCCAGGTTTGGCTTGGGGCCTTTTAATGTGGTATTGGTATGTTCCCTGTTTCCCAGCATGGGTTCTTCTGGCTGCTGCAGTTTCCTGCCACATACTATAGACGTGCACTTTAGGTTAATAGTCAACCTCAACTTGCACATAGGTGTTAATTTGAGTGTTAATGCCCATGTCAGCTGGTATCCTAAAGAAAAAGCAAAATAGCAAATGGATGGATCCACTGACCTGACCCACAGAGGCTCCCAGTAACCATAACCAGTTAAAGCACCACTTGTCCACATTTAGATTTTTGTAATAACAATGCATTTCACTCGTAAGTACAGTATTTGTTTGACAACGGAAGATGTTGTGATGCAGAAAAGGTTGAGTCAGGTTTAACTGTTTTGCGAATCAACTCTAAACCATTGATTATGTTGCAGAGATTCTCTAAACACATGAAGACCAGTGTCAACAGCTCTGGAGAAGTGGAGGAGGATGTTTGAAGAGTGTGTGAGCTTCAGCTGGATTGTTGGCTCCTGTGCAAGATGGAGCAGCAACATGGGAGTGAAGTGAACTTGATCACTATCCAGAACCCTTCATTTGTGAGAGAGTGTGCGACCACAAGGGTCGAGAGGGCGTTGCATGGACAGTCTGATTAGAGTGTGTCTGCAGGAGGCTGACATCGTGTTTGTGTTTGCTTCAGCAGTTGCATCCTGGATAGAGTCATCCATCTCTTTCCGTTTTTTTACAAGTTGTTTCCAAAGGCGCGGCCACTGTGCAGCATCACCAGGCCTCAACTGTCTACTATTAAAGCACAGGGTCTAAACCATGTGACCGGGGGGGATGCCTGTAGCAGCTGGCTCATCTCTCTCCTCCTCGTTCCTCCTCCGCTGCTTTTCCAATACGACTGCGAGGTCCAGGAAGCAATGAATAAACAATTGGGGGAACAAGTGTTACATGCACGGGCCCAGAGCCTGAACATGTCGGGCGGTGGGCGTCCACATGTTTTGCTCTGTCACGTCCGTCTCTCTGCCTCGCGCCCCTATTTGACAAATCCCATTTCCTGGGCCGGCTGCTCTGTGGATGATCAGGAGGCAGCGTCTTCCATTATGGAAAGGTTATAAAACAAACAAAACACATCAGCTGCTTTTATATGTCCCGGTGAAGAGAGGCAAAGGAGATATGACAGCAGAGAGAGAGAGACGATGTCGGAGGAAATAGGATGAGAAAAAAAAAGTAATTGAAACAGCTTGTAGCCCAGCGATCTGGAAACTCTATATTATTGCTTTTACGTTTCCCCCATCTGCCATTTCTCTTATGGCGTGCACCACAACCACAGCCCCCCCCCCCCCCCCCACTCCCACCCTCTTCCTGCATCCTTCCTCCCAGGTACATTTAGGCTAATGTACCATTTAATGAAATAAAAAAAATCATGCATTGTCATCATGTCCTTGACCGCAGTAGCCATGCAAGCCGTTCAGACACTTCCATTGCTTCATCAGTAGTCGGAACAGGAACCCCAGTCTCCGAAGAAACAATCGGAGCACAACATGCCCCGGCCATGCAAATCTTCACCTCTGACTCCAGACAACACATAGGTAACTGGATTTAACCAATTTCACACACAAAGCATTGTGTAGGTTTCTATTCTTCCATGTTTCTGAGGAAATCCGTGGCTGCTCCTCCGGGACAATACCAGTCTCTGAATAGGTGCCTCTACCTTTCAGCCTTGTGTGTTCCCAGTCAAACATAAAGCAGATTACCCATCATCCCATTAAGTAAAAGCTTGTAGATGCTTTTCAAACAGTAAAACCTGATGTCTTAAAGGAATTTCTTTACTATTGCAAGCTATGTCGTTTTTTTTTACATTTGGACAAACTTCCCATATAAATGTTTAAAAAATCTGATACATTGATTAGAAATGGGATCTGTGAGTGTGTGCAATTTGGTCTGGCTTGTTTACATTTTAAATTTTCAACCAAACTTTGGGTTCTAAGATGAAATGTGTACTTCTTCCTGAAAGACGAAACTAACTTTGCCTTTCAACTTTGTCCTTTCCTCTGACATCACTGAGAAACAAATGAATGAAGCTTTTATTTTGAGGTGTTTACAGTTTCACCCTCTCACCCTCGTCAAGCTGAACACACTTTCTCACTTAAGAGAAGCACACATCCCAAATCAGATGACTGTTGCTCATTACCGAGAGTGCATTAACACCATGAGCCTCTGGCTGCATGAGGAGCCGTGTACACTAAAACCCACTCTTGTCACTTCCGATAGATAAGGTACCTTCTGTTACACCTCGTGCATTATTCATCGTGCAGGGACTGGCTTTGTCACAGCTCATGACCTTGGTCCTCCTCACTGTAAGTAAGCCCTAACGCCCATGGGAGATGGGTTTGGCCGTGGTGATGGTGTCTGGCTGAGATTTCAGAGAAGAGCCGTTGTTTTGACTGCACAGGTAGATCTCCCAACGTGAGCTGAAGAGTAAGCACCATGTTAGCCTGCAAATACCCATAGGAAGAAAGAGATATAATATGGACTCTGCTTTGTCCATTACTCATTGGGCATTGTAGGTTAACCCGTATTAAGTTTCAGGGCCATCAGGCCAGTAGTTATTTAGACAACCTGCTGCTGACCAAGGTGTTGGATCGACCATTTGACCAATGATGCGCTTCATAGACCTTACAGCCTTGTTGTATTTCCTGTGACTGCACTCACTATGTGTCATGTGATCATGTTGATCATGAGCTTTCCAGAAGCTTTTTGGCTTTTCATCGCACATTGTTGCAGCTTTACAGCACAAGTCCTGCCCTGCACGTGTGAACACAACAACCCAACCGACAAGAAAACTGCTCCAAATACACACTTGTGTTGCTCATGTTTGGCACTTGTGTAGCAGCAAGTCATAATTTCTTAAAAAGATGTGTAAGTCCGCTTGCTTTGGGTTCCACATTCCTCCAATTTGCCAAAAGGATCCAATAATCTCATTGTTATGCAATGAAAACCACAATTGTAATTGCCACAGGCTAAAATACGCTTTCACATGTTTTCCATAAATGTGTTTACATTTGTAATGTGATTGAAAGGGAAGTCTTCAAATCACCAAATTAAAGTATTTTGACTGTTAAGTCACACAAAACTTTATTAGCAGATCTTGATTTGGGCATAAAATCACATTTTTGTGGGATTACATCAAATCCGGCTCAGATCCTCAATCCAGACACAGTCTCTGCTGAGCACTGTTACCTTGTTGACCCCTCCTTGGCCGTCTGCGGCTTCCCCTTGTCCCTCCTTGTTCCACTCTTGTTTTAGCCGTGGTTTTCCGGAGCGTTTGGATAGTGTGGCTGAGCCGCTTTGAGCTCCGGTCATAACGGCTGCGGTTGCCAGATCTGTCTCCTGGTGTCATGTCCGAGCGCCTTGTGGCTGCATTACATCACCCTGAGTGCTTCAAGAGGCGACCCTGCCCTGCAGCAATGATATGCACATGGAATTTGTGGAAGCACATCCAGTAAAGACAGCGCACTCCGCCTCCACTTTGTGTAGAGACACACACACATTAGTACATGTGTGTGAGTGTACACACACAGTGACACTAAGAAATCCATTAGGAATGACATTCTCTGATGTAAGACTGAATAGATAAAAGGTACGTCGCTGCTTGTTGTGATTTTGCGGTTTTCTCCAGAGATTGAATGAAAAGACTGGTAATAGCCTTGGATGCATGTAGCCTCCAACCCCCCCCACCCCCCCTGTAGATGACAGGGCCGCTTGTCAGATTCCTCCCTGTCCCCTGGATTCAGGGTTATTGAGAGTGTCACTGTCTGTTTCACTTTGAGCTCACGAGTGTGGGTGTGCACAAAGCCACATGTGTTTGTACGTCCCCCTCCCCCCCCCCCTTCCTCAAAGCCCTTTTTCTTTATTTTCTTGTGTGCATGTGTGTGTTATTTCCTCGACAACTTTTGTGCTGGTGTATGAACGTGTGTACACTATACGTGCATGGAGCTGTCCTGTCCACTCTCGGCTGTTGTGATTCGGGTTACTGTCTAAGTGACAGACAGGTCAGTGGTGTCCTCCGAGCGACGAGCCGTCACATCGATAATAAAACCAGCTGTCAAACTCACTTGTTCCGTGTGCGGGGGGGGGGGGGGGGGGGGGGGGGGGGGCCTGCTCCTGACACCAGTAACGCCAATAAAGGTGGACGAAGATGAAGTGTGGGATATTGCCTCGATATTGGTCTGGGGTTCGTGTGCCCGTTTGATTTGTTGTTTTGGATTTCGAGGGAGATTGTGAATGATAAGCTCTGATAGCGATGGGCAGGGGTTGTTCAGTAATATGCAGTTGATGGACGACTTCGGATTCCTTTTATGCCGGAACAGGAAACTACAAGAGAAACCGGCTTTTCATATTAAATACATGAAATTAACACGATAGAGCAACTAAGTACTGCTTGTTTTGTGTGATGTCCTTCTCTCCAGAGAACAGGGGAGGGAGGAGGGGGTAAAAAGCTGGGTCCTTTTCTTTCCACGTCCCACCCGCAGATCGTCTTACATTATTTACATGTGTACACACTGCTAAATGCTACAGGCAATTGCAGGAGGTTGTGAAAATGGGCTTATAGAGCGATCATGATCCTACAGCCTCTCCCGTGCTCTCTGTAGTCGGACTGGCCTTAAGGAAAAGAGCACGGTTTAGCAATAAAATTAGACAGGTGAGTCCTGGACGGCACTTTTCAGCACAGAGACAACTGACAACTTAATGGATTTCCCTGGTTTGAAAGCCCCGTGTACGATCCCTCCAGCGTCAGGGTGAGAGCGAAGGCAGAGCCGGCGACTGGGCTGTGAACCTGCCTTTCTGTTCGCATCTCTGTCAAGGGTTGAAACTCCATGAGAAGAGAAGTATTTCTGCTTCTGGGGTGTGATCGGAGTGAAGGGATAACAGAGTGCCACTACGCCATGGAGGTGGAGAGAGAGAGAGAGAGAGAGAGAGAGAGGATGAGACTGGGTATGACAATGGCTCCCATGAAGATACGTTTGTGCTCATGAGCTCCCACAAGGAAGCAAGTGTTTTGAGGTAAAAGAAACAAAGACAACAAAAAAAACCTCAAGTCCATCAGGTGACATTTGTTTTTTTTTGGGGGGGGGGCTGCAAGTGGAGGTTTTACATACTTTCCCACTCTCTTGTATGAAATATGAATTATTGAGAGATCCTGTTTGATTCCTGATCACCAGATTGAAACCTCTTGACTCATTGGCTGACATTTAAAGTTTTTGGCATCATGCTTACTTCATGACTTTGACCTGTATCTGCCTCATGTGGAAGGCACAGTGTGGGAAGTGTGATCCTCTCACATCCAGCACTTCCCTCTTGAGCATGTTTAATGCAAAATGCATGTGCAAAGCCTTCTCTCCAACATGTTTAAACCATGTTCTATTGTTCACATCATATCACGTGCATGTGTAGGAAAGGAAAACAATACATGGAGCCAGCTCTCTCTGGAGGTACAGAGACTACAGAACGTTTGACATCCCCCGTTTTAAAAATGGTGTTGTCTTGTTGCTTAGGGGAAAAGGAATTGTTGTCTTTTCTCTGCAAATACTGAAAAAACCTTTCTCTCTGTCAGAGGTTCTGTGGTGTTTGTATAATGTGATGGTTACTCTACAACGCAGCGGGGCTCTGCTGTTTCTACTTTAGATTCTGTAAAATACTCAAATATTTCCTCTTCTTATCTGAAGGGATCTTCTCCAGATGAATTTTAATATCAGTTATCCAACAAGTGCTCCTCTGTCTGCCTCTTATTTTGAAATACTGTATATGATATTAACTGCAATGGCCTGAGACGAGGTTTGGACACAGCAGGAGATTCTCTTTATCAGACTTTATTTATTTTCACCTCCTGGAAAGAGTCTTTTTGGGGTTTTCAGGAGGAGAACACAAAGTCAAGTTCTCCGATATCCTCATCTTTACCCGTCAGACATTTTCGTTGGCATCGTTGTGCAGATAAACTTTCTTCTCTTGGCAATAAAAATGTCATCAACATGCACACGTGGTTCAACTGATTCTGCCGTAGACATCCTCACGTACAGCTCCTACAGATATAAAGCCCTGATAAGCCCAGTTTTGCAGAGGATATGTGAAAGCAGCATAAGCAAAGAATTCTTGACTGTGGATCCCCCCCCGCCCCCGCCCTCTCTGTATCCTCTTCCCTCCCCCAGTCTCCTCCACACTGTCCCCGGTGAGACGAGCTGAATGGAGACCCATAATGAGCCCCTGTCTGTTCCAGCTGACACAGTCTGAGGCTGTGATGTGTCACTCGGGCGGAGCTGCTCTCTCTCTCTCTCTCTCTCTCTCTCTCTCTCTCTCTCTCTCCCCTCTCTTCAGACGTCTGGGTGCTGAATAGAGGATTCCTCCCCAGAAATGCTTCCAAACGCCATTAAGGGATGGAGGAGGTTCAAAGCCCTCCCAGTGCGGTCCTGTGGCCTCGACACAGTCCATCACACATTCCTCTCAACACGGACTTCTCAGCTTTTATCCCCGATGCCCCGTAACCCTTACCATATTTAGTTTGGAATGAGATAATCACAAAATGAAATTCCTGTTTAATGCTTTTTTACATCATTTACGTTTGTGTTTGTCACGGAGGGGATTGAATTATGTGCCTTCGCCCGACTTCTAAACAATCGCAGTAAACAATTTAGCTTGTTATGGGCTGTGTGCTGCTTCAGATTGGTTAAATCAGACTCTTGGACGCATGGTCCCCGTAGTGCCGAGTGCTGTTTATTTTTCATTAGTGTAAGTGAGACAGTTGGTGAGAACACGTGTCAGCAGCAGCAGCAGCAGGAGTGACAGCCCCTGCCTGGAAGTGCAGCATCTGCCTGTGCATGTGAGGGAGCATATTAATACTGAGAAACCATTACAGGGTTGGTGATGTTGTCGAGGCTGAAGGGGCCAAGCTGTGTCTGGAAGATCACTGGTTCGAATCCCTTGCGTTTTTTAAGTTGTTTTTTTTCCAGCCCTGAGACCAGAGAGTGAGAGAGCATCATAGTTGGGTGTGGTCCAGAGAACTGATCCTGGTTCTGTTATTAGTCCCATTGACTCCATGCAGAATGTGAGAGGCTGTCTGCTGGTGCATAAACCTAATGATGGTAAATGACACATTTATGTTCAATACCACCATGTCTAACTTTTAATTTGTTGATTTATTAATGGAGGGAAATGATTTGCAGTGTCGGCAGTTCACGGTTCTGATGGATCATGATAAATTACTCCCAAGTCACACCTGGGTAAACTCAAGAATCTAGACTAACTCTTGAAAGATTGCCATCAAGCGATACTTGTTTGAGCTTCAGTTGGTGAGCAGTAAATCTTCAGGATAGTACAGAGCAGCTCAGTGATCTGGGCTTTGTGCGCTGAGGCTCTCAGCATCGGCAGCATGATGTATTATTCAGTGTTTATTGATCATATACTGAATGGATAGTGTCCCAGGACCCGGAGCAGCTCTGAATGTATGGAGAATGGATTTATAAGCTTGAACAGCACGTCTTTAATGCCTTGGACCTTTTATATCTGCAGACATTTGCCTCCAGTGTATTCCCTGACATAGCGAATGGCCCGGGGCCCTTTATGGCCATGAAGCAACAACTGGGGGATTGTAGTCGGCTAATAGTGGACGCATTGTTGAACAGCACATTTAAGCTAAACCCAAAAGACCCACGCTGACTCATGTGGATCAGAAATAAAGTCAGATTTTCATCAATCTGTTTCTGCTTTATGTCTTGTGTCTGAAACAGGGTTGTCATGTTTCTGGGTGGAGTCTCTGAATGGCTCACAGATGCTCATCATCCTCAGAAGGTTGTTTTTTGACATCGGTCTTGAAACACATTGCAATAATTCTGGCTAAAGTATAAATGTTATCTTTAGTAAACATAACGCACATCACTCTTCTAGAGCCCCGCCCATGTGAGATTGAAAGTCAGGCTGTGGTGAATCTGACGTTCTCTCTCTCTCTTTCTCTCTCTCTCTCTCTCTCTCTCTCTCTCTCTCTCTCTCTCTCTCTCTCTCTCTCTCTCTCTCTCTCTCTCTCTCTCTCTGACTCAAACTCAAACAGAAAACATACATTTGCTCGAATGGAAATTTGTGCACAGACTGTCACGCATGGGTGCATGCACACACACACACACACACACACACACACACACACACACACACACACACACACACACACAGACACTCACACACACAAGTAACACAAGTAAAAGACAAGCTCTCCACATCCTGTTGGAGAAGAACCAACAGGAGTGTTTGCATTGTGACCACAGGAGCTGGATGAATCCTCAGATTTCTTCCATCGCCCAACCACACTGTGCTTAACCTGGCAGCCTCCATCTGAAACCACTCCCTCCAAAGGTCTCTGCATTAAAGATATCATTTTAATCGTCAATACTTAGCATCAGTTCCATCAGTTCATTCGTCCAAGATACTAAGATACACTGTGGATTTGATGGTTTAACATCATCAGTTTCCTCTATTATCCCGTGAATCCTCCACATTTGTGCACGACTCTGTTGAATCACAGCTTTTTAAGTGTGTGTTTGTTTTGTGGCATCGAGATCTAAGCTCGGCCGTGGCAACAACAAAATGCCACACAGTGTTCCCCGGTGACACGCTGGCACGGGCCGCGGCGTCAACCCGCCTCATGAGAGAGAATTATTCACCAGCGTGGATCTGTACAATCGTGGCCACCTTACTTTCAAGCCTCAGCCCCCCCCCCCCACTCATCAGCATGCATTATTCTTTTTTTCGGTGTCTGTTCACATTGGCTGACGAGCGCAGTTTGGCTGGCGTCGCCCGGAGCTGCAACCACATCACACGTAGGGCGCACACATTCATCCCCCCCCTCGCCTTTTCTCTCGCTCTCTCTCTCTCTCTCTCTCTCTCTCTCTCTCTCTCTCTCTCTCTCTCTCTCTCTCTCTGTGTCGCACGGGCTGTTAACAGTGTTTTCAGCATCAGGGAATGTGAAAATATTCAGGGAGAAGCGGGGGGTACGACTAAAGAAGAGGGGGGGGGGGGACGCCACACAGACTGCCAGCGTTGGCTGAGGCGTCGGGGGCCATCCTGAAAGGTTAACTGGCACCAACCTCCCCTCCGCCCCAATGTGACATGACACTCTGTGCGCTCCCGTCGCCGAGTGTGACGTGTCGGTCCTTCACGGTTCACGAGCTCGGCGGCCATGGGAGGGATCCTTCGCTTTCCTCTGTGTAGGACATCATATAGAGTGGCAGCACGAAGAGGATCCAATTTATTATTTTCTGGATTTTTCTTTTGCCCCCTTTTGATCTGTTCGCATGCAGACACGCACACACATGAAGAAACACACACACACACATACTAGCACATAAACACACATTCTTCCACATGTGCCACACACTGGCAGCCAGGGTTTGGTCACACCCCCTGCAGCCGCCATGCATTGTCTCCCTTCACAGAGGACATTAATAAGGAATGAGTTCTTTTGAAGTCGGGCTATGGGCCACCACATGTGAACTGACATCATCATCCTCAAGAATACCCCCCCTACACACACACACACACACACACACACACACACACAAACCTTTTAACGTGCACTCCCACGCATTCAGCCTCCCTCTGTGCGTACGCAGAACGACTCTATACCTGGAGGTGTCGTCTTCATGTGTAATCCCAAACCCTCAGTCACTCCTGTAATCCTTTTGTAGTTTGTTTTTGCAGCTCTTTTTCTGGTACCCTGCCCCCACTCGAGTTGTGATTGATGTGCATGTGTGTGTGTGTGTGTGTCTGTGTGAAGTTCAGTCTGTCTCTTCAGTACCTCAGGTAATCTGAGGCACTGCTGTGACCTCTCCGTCACCCTGAACTGACGCCCACCCCCCCCACAGCAACTCCAACAGGCCTTTATTCTGACTGTCAATCCTGTATCTGTCTATTTTGAAAGTAAAAACGGTAAAAAAAATGTCATTTTGAAATTGATAACACACGTACCGAGGTGACTAATGAGCTGCTCATTTCCTCTTCTCACCCTTTTTTATGATAATTTCCTATTAGCAGCAGTGGTGGAGCTCCCACTGTCACAGGAGGATGTCATTTACTTCAAGCTGAGGTGATCAGTTTGCTCCTGCAGCTGAAAACAAGCTTTTTGGTTCACGTGGAGGGCGGATCAAATAGAATTCAGCTGTTTTCTGTCAAATATTTGATTTTCAGAAGTAAACACCCACATATTCTTCAGTACATCACATGGTTACCATATTGAAAAGCTCAGCTATAGAAATAAACCAAGATATAAATAATATTTTTAAAGAAAAACCTCATTTTATTCATTCATTTTTTTTTGTGATAATCCTGTATTGTGCAGCTTCTTCAGAAGACTAACCCCAATAAAGAATAATCACTGGTCTGTTGTCAGAGTCCAGTAGAGTCAGGGAGTCGCCTCCCAGTCATCCATACTGTGTCTATAACATGTCACACCACTCCATCAGCCTGATAGATAAAGTCAGACTTGGCGTCTCACCCTCCTCCCCCTTACACCTCAGGCTCATTTCACACTTCCCGACTTCCTCGCCTCTGTGCCAGGCACGTGTTTGACTCTCTCTCTCTCTCTGTCTTTGTGCTCGAGACTCTGGATTCATTTACTGGTGCTGCCTCCACATGTGTCACTGTGCACTCAAGAAAACCAGTAACTTACCAGTTCGATGCTGCACAGACGAATAGTAATGACTTAATCACCACATTGATAAGTTGACATGCATTTGCACATCCATTCATCTGCGTGCTACATGCTTGTAACACACATGTTCACGCACACTAACGCAGACAACATGTGAACACAGATGGAAACACGTCGACACCATCACTGCTCTCACACGTACACACATGAACAACACAACTCCCTCATGCATCAGAAAAGCCTATTGATTCCAAGAGGAATTGTGTTTTCTGCAATGAGGACACAATATATTACACTCAGCATTTTGTGCGGTTGTGTTTATCAGAAGCTGACAAACTATCCCCTGTTCTTGTGCTTGTGATTTAAATAAAACATGGATATATGCAGGTTACTACATATCTGTGTTTGCCTGCACTCGCCTGTACGGGTACTGCATACTGTCGATGGCATGATTGTTTTTCAGGGATATAATGTGTACATTATAAATTATGTATAAGACCTTTCCTGCAGGTCAGGAATGCAGTTTGTCATATTAATAAGGCAACCGGTTCAGTCTTGCAACAAAATAAACATCTGCAGGCTCAGATAAAAAGTTATATGAGCTCAGTTCCCTGCTTTCCTCTGTGCAGGACACACCGTCCCTGTTGTGCATCACATACTCAGACTGGTAAAGGTCAGTTTTATCAGAATATTGGCACCTGCACTTCTACAACTCTATTCTAATCCTATAATCTACCTTTTTATTGTTATTTCTGATCCTGGTGAATTCGATCCGTAGGAAATCGAGACTAATTATGTCCAGTGTTTGTTTTGCTTGTACCTGCCTGGATCAGGTTATATTGAGGCTGTACCTTTTTTTTTTAAAGAATTGATCAGTTTACCAGATTTCATCCTTTTGATTTTGTGTCACCATGAATTAAAAACAGTTCTGGCCATAAATCACATCAAGACAGAAAATGTCACATCAGTCGATAAGTATAACCTTATTTATTTTAATCTTTGCTCCAGTTTTAAACTCCTACACGTCATAAACAGCTTAACGTTCTACAAATGTGAGGGTGGAACCATTACATGTTACACCTCCTCACTGTGGACAATGTACAGGCATCAAATCGATATGGGACTTATGTTTTCATTGCTGCTAATGAAGGTTGTATAGATTATTGATATGGTTTTATCGCTCCAGCCTCATGTTATGGTTCCACACCGTCTCACTGTCTTCTCATCTGATGACTCTTCACGTTGTGTTTGCTGAGGAGAGGAATCAGCTCCGGGGCAGACTGGGTGTATCACTGTGCTCCTACTGGGACGTCGTGGTCCCAGCGGCTCAATCAGGACCCGGCCGTGGGAAGAAACCTCGTGATTGACACATTCCTCAACCGTGTGGACAAATCCATGTTGATCCTGTTACAATCAGCGTGTGCAGGGCTTTGTATCCACCTATTGCACCACTGACTTACACAACTGTGGAGGGAAGGTGCATGTGACCTATTGTGTGTTGTCGGTTCCCGCTGTCTATGGATGCCCACACACAGAAGGCAGATCTCATGAATAATAAAAGCGTCAGGTAAAGAACAATATTAGAATATGTCTAAAGCCCTAAGCTGCTTTGAGGCAGTTTCCTTGCGCACAACAGGTCCAACACGTGAAATACCAGCAGCTTGCATCCATGCAAAACATTTATTATCTTCAATTTATTATGTCTAAACCTAATTTGGGCGTAATTTAGATGCCATTTTGTTATATTAACACAATACAACTGGTTTAATTGCCATTTAAATGATCTTTGTTCTTTATTGCGTAATTAGAAGCGATGAATGGGACTATGAACACCACAGGATTTATTATTGCTCCCCTCTCTCCTCCCCTCCTGGTGATTACGCTCTCACTGTGGCTGCCATGTCTGCTTAGTGAACATTTAACCATGGAACCACATTGTCTCACACAGTCCTGCTGGAGGTGAGGAGGACGTCTGTGTCCCTGGGACCTCATCGTCGTCCATTAGCCAGTTGACTTTCTTCTTGCTGCGGAATCGTTGCTCTTATTTCCTCAAAAACTATTATTTCTGTTCCAAGTTGCCAGAAGAATCCCCTTTTTTTCAAAGTCATTAAAGTTTGAAGGCTTATAATCATGTTCTCTGTTGATTATGTGGCATTATTCAGCATAATTAAGCTCAAATGAAAGAGCCTCCAATTTAGTGAGTCTTGGAAAGATGGGATTTGTGAATATATACTTTAAAACATCATGCTTTTGCATGACTTTCTGCAATTTTTGTGTGAATATTTTTATCTTATTCTTCCATTTAAAGGTACTTCCTGGTTTGCACATGCAGCCACGCCTTTTGTGTGACACTGTGCACGAGGTAAAGATGTCCAAGCATCTGGAGATGATGATAAACTTTGACATTATAGGACTTTCTTATAAAATGGGGGTTTTAAACTTCTTTACTGCTGCAAAAAAGAAAGATGTAGGGGTCCTTTTTTGGTGATAAATGCCAAATAACAGAAAATAAATACTGCCTGGTCTCTTGTGGACATTCAGGTGCAGCCCAACAGCTTGAGATTGGCCTTCGTCGCCTCGTGCTCCTCTTCATCTGTCAGGGGCGCTGAGCGTCCCACAGACAGGGTCTTAATAGCAGCAGAGTGAAAGGGACAGCTCCTCTAATGGAACCCCTTTGTTCAGTTGTCACTTTCACTGCTCCCAAGGAATCATCCTGCTGGCCAATCAGACGAGCCCTGCAGGTAGTGGCCGCTGCACCTCTGCCAGCGCTCGACTTGAGACATCGATCACATAGAACTCTCTGAAGTTTCTTTTCTCCTGCTCAGGGTTTTTCTCACCCAGAGTCCGGGCGAAATGACCTTTTGTGTCATTTAACCACATGAATTGCTGAATGGTGTTTTCAGTGTCGTCCCCTGTGTGGAACCGAAACGAAAGCCGTATCGTTGCCGCGTGGAGAGAATTCCGTTTCCCTCCCTTATGTTCTGGATGCCAGAGTTCCCGGCTTATCCCCTGTCCCTGAAGTGGTTATGAATACACTTGACTTTCCACGAGGTGAACGTGAAGGTAGCCCCGACTGCATGCTCCTCTCCCACAGGGTAAACACTGTGCCGTGTGATAAGGGTTTCTGAGGAGGAGACGCTGGCAGAGTTGTGGTGACGGGGGGGGGGTGAGTGTTGAGAGAAGATCATCTGTATCTCCGCTGCAGCCAGTTGGAATATAAAGTGCCAGCGGGTCACTGTTGGATCTGTCTTCCAACAGAAATACAACTAAAGACGGCAGAGCAGGACTGTTGCAACTGTGCACTGAGACGAGGGGGGGGAGTCGTCCACTTGTGTTCTGAAAAACGAAACCAATAAGCTCGAGACTCTGGAGACGAGTAAACTGGGAGAAGACGGAGCGGCTGCTACAAAAATAAAGTTACAGGGAATCTTATTACCTTGTCAAATTCATCTCATCAATATGATTTGAAAGAGAAATATAAAATATGGTCATAAAAATATACGGTGTGGGATTAGATTTTTAGTTTCAACCACATTATATTTAATTGCTACATTGCACGTGCAGTATTTGAGGAAGTGCACGTGTTTGTGTTCTTGTACTTTGAATAAAACATATATTTTTTACACATGACTTTTATACATTTGTGGCTGCGAACGTGTCCAGTGCAGTGTACAGCATTGTATCTGGGGAAATACACAATAAAATATGGATAAAAAACCAGTCCTGCAGATGCAGTTGGTCATATTAATAAGGGAACAACGATTGTCCTACCACAAAATAAACCACTGCAGGCACACGTGGAAGGTTACGAGGCCTCAGAGCTTCAGTGCAGAGTAACAGCTGCTTTTCTCTGCAGAGGAGGAACGTCCGTGTTGTGCATTAGTGACACAGGGCCGAGAGAGAAATTGATCACCACTCAGAGCTCTATAAAACACAACAGGCACTCAGATGTTAAGAGAGCTCTTTATTCTGTCCGGAAAGGATTGTGATTGACAGCTCCCTGTCCGGACTGATGCGGGTCCATATCCAGAAACAAACCTTTCTCTCAGTTTCAGCCTCTCGTTCACGTATAAACTTTATTTTAAGTGATTTTTGTCAACGTCTAATGTGCAGATTTTCAAATACATGTTGAACATTTGGGAAACGATGACAACGCAACAATGACGGCTATAGTTTGCAGCTAAATTTAGCATCACTGCACCGTATTACAGACATTACTCGCCCAATATTACGTGGATTTAAACTTTATCGGCACAGCATGCTTGTTTGAACATAACTATTTGTTTCTTAATGTAAACTAATAAAATGATAGTAGAGCAGTGTCAAAACCATCCAGTTTTAACTTCTGATCTTCATTTAACGAAGTTCTGAATACCAAATAAATAGACTACAGGACTTAATGAAATATCAGTCATTAAAAAATGAAGGTTAACAGTCTTTATCAGTTTTTAATTGGTTATTCCAAAGATTGGTTTGGTCCCGAAAGTTCTAACTAATTGCTCAGAGACAGATAAAGAAAGTAATGCCCAAACGTTTACAAATATAAATGCAGATAAATCCTGTTTCAATGTCCTTTAACTCCAAAAATCCTTCATTTTTCCATCCTGCAACCCAGAGCCTGTTCTCATCAGAGCGTCTGTTTCTGATAAACACCCACGTCTTTGAGCGAGGCCCTGTTTTGTAACTCAGCACATTTTGATTCTCCAGGGCTCGGCCCGAATCCCAGATTGCATCATACCATGAATCGTGACCTTTATGTTGAAGTCCCCCGATGTGAAATCCTGAATTCAGATGTGTGCATGATGCAGGGGTCTGCAACCCCCCCCTACCCCACAAGCCCAGCACTCCCCCCCAACTTCCTTATCTCCTCCAGCAGCGGGGTGTGGGCAGACCTCCCTCCCACAGGCCAGCTGGATTACTCATGTTGGTCTAATCCCATTCTTTCTCTCCGTGCTCTGTGTTGCACCGACATGCACTGGACCAACACTCTCTCTCTCTCTCTTTCTCTCTCTCTCTCACACACACACACACACACACACACGTTCAGGTGCCTGTGTCTGATAAGAATTAGAGGGAAGTACTCTCTCCTCATCAGCCCCTCCCCGCCACATCATGGGAAATCCCGTTTCCTCCCGTGATCCCCAGTTCGCCCCTTATCACCACAACCTGCTTCAAAGCCCTAAACCCTCGTGTCACCATATGCTCCCGACGGCTTTGTGTCAGGGATCATTCTCGGGTGTGCACACACTGGGGCGGGTAAATCGGAAAATGGTGTTTAAACGGGAAAAATGAGTCTAGTGGACACCAGCGTTTTCAGGTTAGTTCGTTTCAGTGATTGTGAGGAGATGTGGCCTCAAGGAGTCGACTTCTCTGAAATGATGAAATTAAAAAGAGAATCTAAAGGGCTTGTTGTGGAGGAAGCATGAGGTTAATATGTCCCCTTTAATATGTTAACTTTATTATAAATCCCAGCCTATGTGTCAAGGATTTAGTGTTAATACACATGCTGCTGAATTAGTTCCCTCTCGTAAATGAATCTGGAAGAAACCCCAAAGAAATAGTTTTTTTATTTAATGTCTAGATATTTCTCGATGTCGTCCATCAAAGAGAAAATTTGTTCCATTTCAAATTCAGCTTCTAGAAAAGCTAGAAACTCACTTTTGCTTCTGTCAGAAGCTGCAGCTCTAAACGCTCCAGCTCTTTAATTGGTGAGTGTGTCAGTGTTTCATTTTGCTTTTCACCAACACAGGACTTGTTTTGACACTTGTCTTCTACAGGGGATTGTGCTGAACCATGATGGATTTTTACTTTGACATCCTGTTGCCTGTGCTAACATCAGTTTTCCTGCTGCGTGGGCCCAAAGTAAAAAAAAAAAAAACGAGAGCAGGGAAGACTGAGTGATATCTAATGGATCGGCTGAAGGCAGCAGCTGTTTGCTGTGGAGACCTGAGCCAGACACTGTTGTTTGGCAACCTGACCGAAAACCGCTCTGCAAACAGCGAGCAGACACAACAGATTACACGTCTGACGGGCCCTGAAAAATGCTGCAGCCTCGGACGTGATGCAAGACGCTCCAAATAGTTTATTTTGATTCGTGCACGTACTTCTTTGTCAGGACGTGCACGCCCCTCATTTCCCCCTCAAACTAAAAAAAGTTTCTGGCCTCGTCTGCCTGAGATGTTTCGGGTGAGGAGATGTGTTTCTCTCTGGCTCACTGCTTTTACTCTGCAAGCGTATTCCTCTGCCTTCACACAGCGCCTGCCAATCTACCCCTGATTATATCAGACCATTATATCATCTTCTCCAAGTGATGTCTGGCCACCAATCCACAGATTTAAGTTTCCTGTCAATGCACTAAACCACTTTGTAAACATTCTGGCTCATATTTGTGTCTGTGATTCAGACCTAATGGACACACTTTGCTTCGCTGCACACTTCTGCCTCCGAGTCACTTCTCTTCCAGCTGTTTGTTTGTTTCAGGCTCAATTTAACCATGAATTGACATTAACGCTCCGCTCGCCAGGTTTTTTTGTCAGAGGTCGCCTCGTGCACACGTCTGTGCATGATTGAAATGTCAGCGATGGTCAAGGAGGTCGGACCGGGTCGCAGCTTGCACACAGCGAAACATGCCGGGAAATTTCCACCACAGCAGGAGGGAGAGTCAGTGTAGCATGCAAATGTCAACCTCCCCCCCCCTAAAAAAAACTGGGCCAAATAAAACATGCATGCATGAGATATGACAATACACTCATGCCTGCACACACGTCCACTTGCCTCTCTCTTTGTGTGTTTGAACCCTTTCAGCTTGGAAGAGGATTGAGATCATGAGTAACAGTGGACAGATTGCGTCTGAGATCTCAGCTCATTTCCCATCGTGGTAGACCTGCAGCCAATGAGACGCTGGGCGAACTGACAACCCCGTGGACGGGTTGGGTGCCATGTGTGCCTTCAGGAGGAGATGAGGAGACAGACCGAGGTGTAAGAAGAAGGTCTCATCACTCACCTCTGTGATTGAACCCTTTGGGCTCTAAGTGATGAGGGCTTCCTGCTGTCACACATTTATCACATCACAGTAACACCCGAGCCGTTCACTTTACAACCTCTTATTGAACTCTCACCTAAAAGAACACACACACACACACACACACACACAGTGTTTTTCTATGTCATGTTTAATTGCATCATAAGAGCAACTCTTCCAGATCCAAAGATGATGTAGTCACGATGATACAAAACAGAGTCTCAAGTTCAAGAAGCTAGAATCAGCAACTCTCTGACGTTATTCATTTTTAAAGTACAAAAAAAAACACTTGTAAATTGTGTAATATTTGTTTCAGAGACTCAACCGAGTGAAAGCAGCGTGTGTGCAGGTTTTTTTAAACTCCTCAGTGGAGGCAGCTCCCTCTGAATCCTGCTGCTGAGTCACCAAACGCCTCCGAGCTCCTCCTCACCACCTCCTCGCTCCCCAAACCTCCCATCTCCACGCCCAGCCTCCCCACCCCCCCACCCCCGAGCCCAAACACTGCAGCGATACTCCAAACACACGGCCTCCTCATTCATTATGAATGGACCGGCTTCGCAACCAAAAATAAAAGCTAGCGTGCGCACAACAATCATTAGACACCGGTTCCTGTTCGGCGTGGCAGCAGTTTGTTTCTCATTGTGCTATTGTTGTTTTGATCCGGGCTCATTTACACGGGTTATTAATGCTGCACGGCTCAGACGGCTTAAAATATGGATTTGCTACTTAAGCCGAATCGCAGAGTCGTTCAGGCGGCGTTTCTGTCGACCTCCATAACCAAACCGTTTATCTTGGTTTATGGTGAAAAGATGCTCTGCACGCACGGAGAGCAAATCCATGGGGTCTCCTGCTGTCCCACATTCTGCCTCAGAGTCCCTAAGTGATAAGACTGAGATGCATTTGGGTTGTTGTGACTCTTGTTCAAGCACTTTGGGTGTGAAATTGAATAATGACAGTGTGCGTTAATGTCACTTGAAGTAATTCTGTTGCTGTCAGATATATTCAAATCAGTGGCTGGTTATATTTTTTTCCTGCTGCTTCTGTATTTTCCTCCTTATCTTATTTATTTTGAACTGTATTTCACTATCGCCATTGATCTGTGTGTGTGTGTGGGTTGTTCTCATGAAGCATGGGCCCTGAATGCATCCTATTCATATATTAAATTGATCCTTAAGTCCCTAGAAAGTAATTTTATAAAATGAAATCATGCAACATGTATAAATGTCCCAGGAAGTTCCTCATAAACGCAACACAACTTTATCTGCCTTGAAAAAGGGCCTTTAAATGTTCCATCAGCACCACAAGCGTTGGGGATTACACACATGTACAGAGTGTGGTCCCACGAGTGAGCGAGGCCCATGTCTGAGGATTTAGTGTGAAATGGGACGGGTCATGGACACGGCTGCGGTGTATTGGCAGGCGTTTGCACACATTAGCCACCGTTGCCCTTTATGCTCGAGGCAGAACAGGTTCACATCAAATCAATATTCAAGGCTCTTAAGCTAAATCAGCTCCAAAACCCATTCGTAGGCTATAATCTCATCTATAGTATGTATTGATGGTCACAGGAATCTGACGGTTAGAAATCCTTTAGCATCATCAGCTCTACGTTAAGCTATAACCTACAGTCTCTGTACATTCTGGCCCCAGTGCCCCTTGTGGGCTCACAGCCACTTGGTTTGGCACAGAGGCTAAATGGTGTCTTTGGGTCAGGAGCAGCAGCCGCAGCTCTTTTTTTTTGGCAAGGACAAACGCAGAGACATCTACTGTAATCAAGCAGCTGGAGGTTCTGCTCTCAGGAGATTTAGTGCGATGTGGCAGGGGCCAATCTGACGGGGGGGATCAGGATTTGCACACAGGCCTCGTCTCCTGATAGCACTCATCAAGTTTAACACATGAGCTGGAGACTGATCACAGTCATTTCATGAGGTGTACTGTCCAGCTCTCACTCTGGATCTGAGACAAGGGGCAGAGAAGACCTGTAGAGATGTTGTGTGGTGTCTCAACACATCCCAGAAGAATGAGTTTGTGTTGTGTCCGTCACTTTCACTGTAATTCAGGATAGCACAAGTTCTAGGGTTGGGTTTCATTCATCTGTCCTTGCTCTATCTGTTGCTCTAAACGAGGGTCATCACAAACCACGTGGCTGCTCTTTGGTTGCAGCTCACGTATCCGATCATAATCAGTGGATACACATTTGCATGTGAGTTTGGCAAAGCCGTGCATGTGCAACACAATCACATCCAGGTGTTTGATTGTTCTCAGCATTTCCTCTGACTGACTGCATGGGTTTAATATCTGGCTGCAAACAGAATTAACTTCTTATGATATTGTTGCATTATTGCCAGTTTGATTTAAGTTGTAGTTCTGTGTTTTTTCATTTTGATTATATTTCTAGCGTTTAATTCATGTGCATGAACGTGCAGCGCTGAGAGAACCTTTGCTTCGTGGCCTTTGAAGAACACGACATGTTCATGTGAGAATCCTGTGCACGATACAGAAAGGAATCTGAAAGAGAGAGAAAGAGAGAGAATAAGAGAAGGTTTGTAGATGACAGAAACTCCCCCGGAGGCAGTGGGACAGTAGGACACACAGACACACGCACACAAAGACGCACACACAGACGCACACAAACTTCTCTCTTAGCGAGGACACTCTTTGATGTGATGCATTTGCCAGCCCCTTACCCAAACCTTAACAATCACAACTAAATGCCTAAACCAAATCTAAATCTAACCCAAGTCTTAACCCTCAAGCATCCGGAGAACCGGCCTCACTATTCTCAAAATGGTCCTCACAGATACATACAAGTACAAGTACACACATACACACACACACACACACTGTCGGGCTCAGCCGTCCTCTGTGTGTCTATTATTGATGTCGGGCACGCAGGGTTCCCACTCAGCCATCTGTTCCTGGCTCTCCCTCTCCGCCCCCCTCTTGCCTCATGCCCACCACTTTAGCAGGCTGGCAGCAGCGGAGGAATGCTGTCCTGTCAAAGTGTGAATTCTCCATAAATATATCTCACTGCCGGGGAGGTGGCGGCTGCTGGAAGAGCGCCGGAGAGAGAAATGAAGAAAAACTCACAATGCTGACATATTTTTGCATTAATCCTGCGTCTTTGTGGCACGGTTTTTCGGCACTGCATCGATTTGTGGCGTGAGCTTTGATCACGTCCCGACTGCAGCGGACCTAAAAACCCAATTGGCAGTTGGGTGTGTTTCCTGACCGTCTGCCAATTCCTCTTGTGCACATTTTCAGACCTTGATCAGATCACAGCCCCGCCCTCCTGCGGGTAATGGCACATGGCGCAGGTTTGATTCGATTTGGAACTGATGACCATGCATATTCGGTCGCCCCCCCCCCAAGATGCCAGGGGACAAGAGTGTTTGCAAACACTCGGCATCGCCTCACAGTTAATCCAGAGATGCAATCCTTATCCCTGCCCTGTGCCACACACACACACACACACACACACACGCACATGTGCAAAAACATGTTTATACAAACCCATGATGCAATGAATTATAAATGTAACATGTCAGTCTGATTCAGAAACACATGCATCAGTGATGGTGTCTGACTGAACACGTGTCTTCAGTTACACTCCTCTGGTCCCATGTGAGTAAAGACCAGTAAGGAACTGGGAAGGGGATGCCCGAGAAAGTCACATGAAAAGAGGAAAGAGGCTTTATTTCCTGCCCAGCCCCAGAGTTAAGACCCCCCCCGCCTCCCTGCTCCCTGGGGAGGACGAGATGAGAAGCAAATGAATAATGTGAGGAGAATCAAAGGATTTGACTGAAGCACAGGATCAGAGGAGGGTGAAGAGCGTGAATCAGAGGTAAAGCAGGGACCAATCAGAGTCCTCCAATTGGTCCGGCCCCTCCTCCCATTCAGAGAGATTTACATTCCTCGTTAAAAAAACAGTTGGGCCAATCACAACCGTTTATCCAAATGCAAATTGTCGTGGCGGTGATGCTTGGGCCCGGTTCCCAGTACTAGAGGAGGAATTGAACCAGTGGCAGAGAAGAGGAGGGGAAACCCAATCAGAGCGTCTGGGACGTGAGAGGAGTCTCATTGTGAGAGCGATAAAACACATCAGCTCTCAAAATGTGTTTCATAGAGAAACAGACTGTAAATCTGTGGTCACAGCGTCACTCGCCGGCTTCAGACGCTCCTTCCATCCGGGCTTTCTGTCGAGTAAGAGGCTCAATAAATCAAACACCGCTCTGTATCCACTTCCACTGTCTGCAGCCAGAGAGCAGCTCCTACATTACAGCGATAAATAAAAAATGGAACTGTCATTTTATGCGCTTGTCAGTGTGAGAAGACTTCTGCTCCGCCTCAGCTGCTCTGGAAACAGATTGCAAATTAGCATTTTTTTCTCAGCGAGGCCAGAGGGAGTCGCGGGCCGCCTCCCAACACGGAGACATGTTTATCACATTATGGTGCGTGAGGCTAACACAAAGTGAAAAAACAGGAACAAACCGCTTAATGTTAAAGGAAAGTTGATGTTTTAATATTAATGGACTTTGTGCCGTGACGTCTGGAAGTCACGCTAGCGAGCTTGGGCGCCTGGCACACTCGTGTCCCCCCCCCCCCTGCTTCTTTGAACCTGGACCAGCCTGCTGTGTGTGTCTCTCCGACCCCAGCTGATCACACCACCCAGGATTAAACATGGCTTGTCACTGGCTTCATCCAGCGTCCTGCTCACTTCAGTTTACCGACTGCTTCTCCTCTCACAAAGACAATGAGGGCCATTAGGGCCCAGGAAGAAGAGCTCCTAACGACTCTGGGGCCATGTGTGATCCCCTCGGTGCCGCGTGGGGCCAGGTGGGCAGCACGCCACCCGGCAGCACAAAGGGTTTATCCACAGTGATTTATTAAACAGCCTAACCTCGGACTAAACAGCTAAATTAGCAGCCGGCCCTCTCCTCCGTCTTTGTCTCCGCCTCTTCTCGGGTCCCCGGCTTCACAGTGCAGTTAGAGTCTATGTTAAAGACGTGTGTAATGGTAGACCGGGCACATATTGGAACCATTAGGCGGGAACATGACTGCCTATTACACGGGTCTTTAGCGACCCTTATCATCCCGGCGAGCCCCCCCCCCCACCCCTCCCTCCCATAGGATGGTTCCATGTCGATGAATGTGATTCAGTGGAAACGTGATCCCTCCACTTCTCCACAACCGATTATGTTAAACACCAGGAACAACTTGAATAGCGAGAGTGAAAAGAGGTTTTCGGTCAAAACCACTTCAACACTGAATACTGAATACTCACTACGGCCGTTAGTGCGAGCTCACCCTGAATGTTAAACACCACGAGGCGGTGACATTGTGTGTTTTTAAGAGGAGAGCGAGGTTGAGGCACCTGCCGAGGACGAGGGGCTGAGATAACAGTTTCTCCTCCCTGTCGAGGAGGCATCTGGCGTTGTCACGGTGCTGCAAGCGGAAATGCACCCAGGAGGGGGTAATGAGGCGTGGGAGACGGGGGTTTGTGTTGTGTTGTGTGTGTGTGTGCGTGCGTTTCGGGGTGGTGGTTTCCTCATCTTTCCTGGACGAGCCTTTGTGGACCCTCAATAAGCGGCACCATCTGCAGTCGTCAGCCTGGTGTGACTCACGAGCCGCGATGAATCAGCTTAGATAAAGACACACATGTTACCTGCTGGTAGGAAAACACAGGAACAAAGAAGAGAGGGAAAGTGTGCGTCAGCAAACACACAAAGCAGGACAGACATACTTGTACTTGAGGAAGAAGCCGTTAAATGTTGGTGCTGGATCCTGGAATTCCTCACTTTCTTGGACATTGCAAAATAAGGTTTCTTCATTGATTCCTCGGGAATAATTAATTGATCTTGATGAAAACAATCTGATATTTATTTAAGTGTGTGAAATTGGTGATGATTTGACTTTAAGGGAACTGTTGGGCCTTTGCAGCAGATTTGGACTCAGTCGAGTGTGTTCTTTATTTACTTTTACTGCAGATGTTTCATCTTTTTAAATCATGGAATCATTTATTTGCCTTTTACTGTTTATTGTTGGTACTTGTTCCTATTGTGGTTCCTGCTTTTCACTTTTAATCTTTTATTAACATTGTCTGATCCCCTGTTTGCTTTGTCAAAGTATTTCAGGCAGTTCACATTAAATAAGACGTTATCCCAGTTTGACAACACTGAGCAAAACCACAAATAACCTGAAAAACAAATTAACTGTGCAAATAAAAGGTTTAACAGTAATTAAAATATGTATAAATACTAATTTGACTGTAACAAATCTTTTTCTTTGTGTTCCAGGTGATCTCTGCTCTGTCGAGGATCTCCCAACACAGCATCGCACAAATTAAAGGCATCAGGTACGTGTCTCACCCGCTCCGCCCCCCGTTCATCATCTGAACAGCCGCGGCACTCGAGAGCCTCGCTGTCACACAGAAAACACTCTGTTCTATATTTACTGTATTAAAAACGCAGGTGGCTGTTAACATCTGCTGCTCATTTCCAAGTCCATTTACCATTTTGTTTCTGTAATTAGCTGCAGCTTGTAGCCGCCGTTATCTCGCGAGGCACAAAATCCACACAACACATTTCCATCTGTCACTCAAACGACTCGGCGCGTCAGGAGAAGCTGAGTAAATCCTCCGCGCTGCTTTATCAGGCCTGAAATGGGCGTCTGATTTCTCTTCATTTGCTCAATCTGCTCGGTGGCTCGCCGCATAAAAAGCCATTTTTATCCATCTGAGTAATGAGTTGATGGAGCGCGCCCATTAGGAGCCTGGCCAGGAAATGAAGGGAGGAGAGGGCGGAGAGGGCGAGTGACAAAGAGAGAGACAGAGAGAGAGAGAGAGAGAGTCCTTTGCCATTAATAAAAACAACACAACCTGCTGACGCTCGGCCAATTCGCCGCCTGTCCACTCGGCTGTAAGGTGTCAAAATCAATGCTGGTTTGACCTCGGTGTAAATCAGGCTCCTGACTCTCTAACCCCCCCCCCCCCCCCGACTCACTTTAAAATTCAAGAATTGAATATTAATTAAGCTGTAAACTATTATTTAAAGCTCAGATCCTCAGACTGTGTGTCAGAGGGCAGAGACAAGATGGAGTCACCGTCCTGGACACGCACCCGACCGCTGACATATTCACGAGTTCAAACTTTTGAATTCCTTCCTTCCTTCCAGCCCTCGGGGGGGGTTTAGCCTGACCTGGGACAGGTTATTGAAGTCTGTCTTTATCAGGTTAAGGTCACGTTTGACTTCTGTCCTCCAGAGGACAACGTTAAGGTTGTTGAGTCAAACCAGTTTGAGCATTAGGAGTCAAACTGGGCAGGTCTGTGGATCAGGCTGTTTTCCTCTCAGTGGTTTCAGCAACCAGGACATATTCTCTGTTATTATCTAAACAGTGCTTAATGGAGCTTGAAGCATTCGGTCCTATCTCCCTGTCACCGCCACAGGCTTCACAGATACACACAAGGACACATGACACATGCGTGACGAGCTCCGAGGCCACTCTATGTGTTTGTCACTAACACGGGACTGTTTAACATTGCACTTACACAACACGGATGCTCACTGACCCCGCTCGGCCCCTCTTAAAGGGTCTCCTCCCTGACTTCACGGTAACTCTGTTGGGGCAAGGTCAACGCCATTCAGAGGTCGACCACATGACAGACTTCCTCTGTCTCGCTCCAGAGCTCCTGTCAGCCGCTCACAGACCTGACATCAGCTGTAAGTCATTCAAACACATGCTGTGCCACGAGGCAGGATGTCCGTGCCCTCCAGGTGTACTCGTGCACGGACCCGGTGATGTACGGCACCTTTCAGAATCAGGTGGCCACGTGCATTATGGAGTCAAAGCATGTGTCACGGGTAAAAAGCAATCGAATGAAGCTAAATCAGATCAAACTGACAACTTGTATTCGATTTTCTTTACATTAAATATGTAGCTGTGGCCACTAGGGGGCTCTCAATCAAGACGATAACAAAAAGCACCACCATTTCTAATGATAATATATAATAACAGTTGTATTTGTGTTGTGCGGCAAACGGCAACGAAGAATTGTTATCCAGTGATTGTATGTATTACAATGTATAAGTGATTAATACATTGTAATACATCGTTTGTCTCAGAAGTTGTGTTAGAATTGTTACACGTTAAATACTTTAACACGTTGTTACTGCAATTCTGAAATTCTCAGGCAGAGGATTTAAGGGTTTCGAGGAGGAAGTCACATTTGATCTTGAAGTGTCCTCACAATCAGATGGAAGAGCCATGATTTGAGAAAACCAGATAAGATGATTAAGATGCACGTGATGACAAGTCAATCAAGGAAATATTCAAATCATTTGGTTTTAAAGATGTTCAATCACAGGCAATAAAAACATAAAAACATTTCTCCGATTTTTAGCACTCCAGTAACAATTAAACGTGTCACCTCTCGTCTGAATCACTTTTGGGTCACTCTATCTCTTTTGTTTTTCTTTCCTGGTTCAGAAACTAAACCAATTATACAAACTGCATCAACTCCTATAGAAGAATCTGTTTAAACACTGAAGGTCAAGGATGGTTTCCAGCTTCAGTCCCTCAGTGTGTTTCTCTCAATGTCCACACAGTTACCTCTCTGCTCTCAGATCAGTTAAGTACAGACGCTCCAACAGGACGTCTATCGAGCTCCCAGTGACCGGAGAGTCCGTCACTCTGTTAAATCTCTGGGTAACATTGCCACAGGCGTGTCCATTGACGTCCTGTTGAGGCCCATTGATCTGCACTGGGATGTCTGTTCAGTGTAACCAGGCCTCAATAGTTCATGTCTCTGTCACTGTGTCAGCATTCCAGCCCCTCGTGCACCATCCCAGGCTTTGTGTTTGAAACAGGGACATTTAAATGTTCCTCTACACATTGATAACAAAAGATAGTGCCGTGATTTCTTCACTTATACTTTCTCTGCTCGTGGATTCGGCTTCAATCCTTCTTATACCTCAGAGGCCTCACAGTAAATTCTGCTGAGTACAGTGAGAAATATGTGATTCTTTCTTTTTACACATTTGAATACCCTCTCCCCACGTCGTCATTTTTACTCTGAAAGGAGACGTATGATTTTTTCTTTTACTTCTTGTGTGTTGTATAGATTTATTTTTGCAAACGTAAAAGTAAAAAAAAAAGGGAGCTCCTCCTCCTCCATAGAAAACACTGAAGCTCCTAAACAACCTTTTCATTACTTCTGCACCATCGTGTGTGTTGTGACGTCAGGCATGTTTAAATCTTAGTTTCATGTTTTTATTTTGATATGATCTGGTTTTAGAACCCTTAGCCTCATTGGGTCCCCCCCCCCCCCCTTGTGTCGTGACCTCATGTTCCCATCTCGCTCTCTCTCTCTTGGTGTGAACCGGGCTCGTTGCGACCTTGTGTTTCTCTCGAGCTTATCCACGGTGCCATCCTCTGTCCTGTTATTCCACAACGTGCTCCTTCCTACCGCTTATCGTCAACGTCCTCAGCCAACCCCCCCCCCCCCCCCCCCCTGCTCTAACCTCCAACCTGCTCACGCTCTGCTGGCCCAGTTCATGGCTGATCCCTGCTGTGCGTCTGTGGATGGGGGTCGTAGAGTGCGTCCGACCTCTGCTCAGCATCAAGACGCTCAGCAGTTTGCTGACGGTGATATTTAAAACCTTCAAATCCTCCTGTAGGACAAGGTCACATGTTCATCATGTACTTCCTGTGTGTGTGTGTGTGTGTGTAGGATTTGATGTGTTGTGTCATTTAACAGATGCAGTTAACATGTGTTCTACTTTGCACGTGAACAAAACACTTATGTTGATATCTTCACGTTGTCTTTAAAGTGGATGAAGAGGTTTTCTGTGCAGTTGAGAAGGTCGAGCTGCCTCAGTGTTAATCGTCCTGTCATCACAGGGCTGCCCCCTCATGCCCCGGAATCACTTCACTCACATTAAAGTACAGTTATCACGTTGCACATCCCCCCCCCCTTCATTCTCATGCCCACTGAATGCATAGCGTGTGTCAGTTCCACACGCAAATGGTGTGAAAATAACTTAAACGTGCCGAGGAGAAGAAGAAAAAGAAAAGGCTTTTACTCGGATGTTACTTCGGCCTCATGACCCCCCCCCCCCCCCCCCCCCCCACCCCTGTGCACGTGTGTGTGAAATGAAAGTGCACGTTTTAAAGGCGGAAGGGGAAGCTTTATGGAGCAGGCCCGGTGCAGTGAGTGCACGAGCCGGCTCCAGCTCCAGCGGTTTATCGACCCCTGCAGAAACAAAGCCGCGCCCCCGGGACGTGGAGCTGCTCCCAACGCCGGCCACCGGAGCCGGGTTCACACCTAACGACCACACCGCTGCTGCTCTGCTGCCCGACAGCCGCTGATCTCCGGGACTGAGTCGAGGAGGCTTTTGTCCAGAGCGTGTGTGCCCAACGGCTCCCCGTGCACCGGCATCACCGGCTTTATGGAACATGGAGAAGAAACTTGACATAAGCAGTTTGGGGTTTATTGGAATGATGGAGATAATGCAGAAAGGGCAAAGCTGTAATGTCGGGGAAGAGGTTGTTTGAGGAATAAAGAGTGAGGAAGGAAGGACACACATGTTCTTTATCTTGTTGTTAATTAGATATCTTCGCTTTTTAATCACCCAAAAATACACACATTCACTCGTGCTCTTCTGAAACACATAAAACCTTCTTATTCGTTTATTTTTTTTATAAATAAGAAGTAATTTGGTCAAAATGTTCAATTTAATTCAAAGTTTATATTCACTCAAGTGTTTGGATCGTCCTATTGTTTAATTCTAAGCCTGAACTAAAAAACCTGTGGGTTATGGTGGTAATTTCATTTGAGGTAATTCACTGTGTTCAGCAGTTGAACTCTTGTGAAACATGTTATTGCAAAAGCTTCACTGGACAAGTTACAATACTTTGATCATCAGAAGCTTCACTACTGGATCACCAGAGAACGTCCGATCCCAACCAACCCGAACAGAACTGAGTGATTCTGCTTCTTTTTTTTTTTTGCTTTCATGCATCACTTGTTGGGAACGAGCTGCAAAACATTTCTAACTTGGAGTCGTCATCCTGTCTTTGTCTTTTAAAATCAGTTGTCACAGAACAAGGTCGTTGTTTCTCACATGTGCCTTTTGTTTTTCCATTGTTCATTTGTGTTTGTTCTTGCTTGTTTGTGTGTCTGTTTTGTGTAATAACCTTTTTTGTTTTAGTTTGTCGTTAATGTTGTTTTTGCGTTATTTGTCCCTGTTTGTATTTATATATTAAACTTTCCTTGTTACATAGATTCCTTAAATTCATTGACCCTTAAAATTGAAGAATTGTAGCCTCAAAGAATGATGAAGCTCACAAAGGGAGTGTGGGATGAACAGAGAAAATACTAAAGAAGAAAGACAAAGAAAAAAGAGAGAGCTGCTCCGATGACAATGTTTCTCTAACACATTTAAATCTGCTGAGAAACTATTTCAATTAAAAAGAAAACACTAAAACACACAATGAGCTGGAATGGCACTCAGTAGATTTCACACCTCTGCCAACAGTCCCCAAATGAAACCACATTTTAATTCAAGACATCCAGATTTTTTTTAATTTGGATCTCCTCCAGATTTCACACACTTTTTCAGATAAATAAAAAATATCCTGTTTATAACCTCTTCATGTGGATCAGCACTAAAGTCGAGTGGGTTCTTCCTCGGCCCCTATAATCCACATCTTTTCACTTGTTCAAATAAACAGGGGGGAAAAACCAAAACCTCTTTAGCCGAGGTAATAACAGAAACACTTGAATAAACCAACAGGAAGTTACACACTCACAGGAAACGCACACAACCGAGCTGTATCCAATCGCCGAGAGACGCCTCATCACGGATCTGATGAAATAATAAACACAGCTCAACTGCACCTGGTTGCATCATTTAAGAGAAATGAACCCGGCAGCTGCTGGACCCGGCTCGGCTCCGCAAAACCTCACCGCAGCGATAGCGAAGCCGGCGCATCCCCACAAACTACTGTGTAATTAAATTTTGCCCTGCGGGACTCCATTAATAACTTATAATATAATGCTCATTTCATTGGAGGGGGGCCGTGAGATGTGGGGGTGTTATTGCGCTCTGGAGGAAGCACCGCCTGCGCCGCAGTCCCGCTCATAACAGTGTGCGAGGAAATCATCCCAGGCTGTTTTGTGTTGTTTTTCTTTCTTCTTCTTGTGTGTGTTATTATTTTTTAATAGTAAAACTTGTAATTAGCTGTTGAACCTGCAGAGATTTTAATGAAGTTACACCCGTCAAACAGGAAATACAGATTAGAGGAGGCAGAGGGTTTGCAGGAGAGTTTGGTCCGTGTGTGTGTGTGTGTGTGTGTGCGTGTGCGTGTGCGTGCGTGTGCGTGTGTGTGTGTGTGTGTGTGTGTGTGTGTGTGTGTGTGTGTGTGTGTGTGTGTGTGTGTGTGTGTGTGTGTGTGTGTGTGTGTGTGTGTGTGTGTGTGTGTGTGTGTGTGTGTGTGTGTGTGTGTGTGTGTGTGTGTGCATGTGTGTGTGCATTGAGGCGACCTTTGACCTGCCAGCTGAGCATTCATTAACCCGCGGGCTGGCACAGTCTCTCAGTGTGACCACTGCTTTGATTAAAACAAAACTCTCACAGACGCTCGGAGCTCGACGCTGCACATTTGAACAACTAGAGTAAAATAAGCTGCTCTTGATTTTTTAAAGTTCATGATGCACTTTAACTTAAACATGTGATATTTGGCCTTGATGCAGTCACAGCTCACTGATGCAGGTTGTCTAATTCATGAGCTTTGAATGGTTGGTATCTTCTTTTCACGGAACTCACTTCAGCCACATACAATACACACACAGACACACACACACACACACACACACACACACAGACACACACACACACACACACTCATGTATTCTCTTTCTTGTTGTTCTCTCTCCTGCTGCAGTCACGACATCGATTTCAAACTTTCCCCAAATGCACTTAAAAATATAGAAAATCCTTTTATATATATTAAAAGGATATTAACCGGAGTTGTTAGACATAAAGTCCAGATGCATCTATTGAGGAAGATCAGGGATATAACGTCATGCAAGCTGGGAAACACATGTATCATTTTTGCAGAGTTAGTAGTGTAGCTGTTTGAGTTGAATAATTTGTGATGATTTCCAGACATACTGAGGATTTGAAAAATGTAACTGGTCCGGCTCCAAGAAAGAGAGAAATATGAATGAAACTTTAAATCATCACCTCATCAATCAACGTGATTCGTGCCTGAGTCAAGTCACATGATAGATTTTAATCAGCAAAGTCCCATGATCCCACACCACAGCATCAAAACCATTGTTTTGATTGAGAGACCCCCTAGTGGCTGCAGTTACACATTAAGATTGACTGATATTGTGTTACTGTAATTGCAATAGGATGCAGTGAATGAACCTTCCCACTGCTGGAGCTGGTTTGTTATAGAAGTGATGGTCACACACGTACAGGTGAAGCCTGCGTCTCGCTTTCCCCATGACCCTGAATCCCTCACTCCCCCCCCGCCTTCCCTCCGTCCTCCATCTTTTCTTCTTCTTGACAAATGGCAGTGTAGAGTTCTGCGTGTTTGTGTTTCCAGTGGCTCTTTGGCAGCGGGGAAAACAAATCATGTGTCCAGTAGTTACATTATACAGGGAGGGGGGGGGTCGAGGTCGAGCTCGCAGGGCTTGTTGTTTACTGCTGAAGGAAACCACCGCTGCTCCGTGTGGGATTTATCTTCTGAGGAGGGAGACGGTGAAAAGCCCAACGCTGCTACCGGGGAATAAACAAAAAGCTGAAAAATAACAAAAACACCAATAAAATCAAACAACACACTCCTTTTAAAATACAAAAACAATCACAGTGATGCATTTAATAGCTGCTTACTGTCATTAGATTGTGTTTTATTCCCATTTTACCGCCCTCACAGCTTGGAGGTTAGCGATTCACAGGACATCCTCTGGATTCATTTTAATTACACCGACTTGTTTTCCGTTTCAGAGACGTTAGCGTGGTCGGGTATTAGATCCGATCACGGCCTCACTGATGTTAATGGGCTTCAATCGTGCACAACATTAGCGCTAATCGGCAAATAATGTGTGGCAGGCGGCTTTCGTGGAAGAAAAATACATCTTTACAAACACGGCTCGGTTCATGGGGGCGGTATTTTTTAAAATGCTCCGCCGCTTCCCAGGATGTTGTAAACACATTCAATGACGATGGGTGGGGGGCGGGGGGGGACGATGGCTCTGAACAGTCATTTTCTATATTTCATGGATCTCCACGTTGTCCCCGAGGTTCCTTGAAAGCTGCACAAACTCCCAGAGAGGATTCACACGACACCTGCTCGTCCATCTCTCCGGGAAAAAGTCCCTGAGAAAGTTGACTGTGTGCGAAGATGCCATTTTTTTTATTCTCTGTTTGTCTCACCTGTCAGCTGCGGTGCGCTGATGTGTTGTGACGCGGTTGTGTGTGACTGATGGCGTCCTCTGTTGAATCCATCCCGCTGTTGTCGCCGCTGAAGTGATGGAGCAGCGAGTGACAACCCGACAGATGGAACATGCAGCTTCTCCACTGGTTGTTTTGTTCTAGCCTGGACCCTTCGCTGTGTGTGTGTGTGTTTGTGATGATTTAGCGTTGTGTGCCCTCTCTCACTTCCTGTGTGTGTGTCTCTTTGTGTGTTCCAGGCCCTTTCCGTCGGAGGACACCGCTCTGAATGAGGACGATGTGTACCGGAGCCTTGAGGAGCTGGCAGAGTGAGTATGAATTACACTGCACCCACACAAACCTGGTTTTGATGTCACCCACGAGGACACTGCAGTTAATTAAATTAAATCTCTGGAGTCTTGCTCCAATCAGGAAATCCACACTCTTTAATTTTATGGTTTACTTTGTGGGGACCAGCTTTTTGAGACATGAACTCTGGAGCTCCTTCTGGATCCGCCTTTTTACAAAACCATCTCCGGATCTTTTAGGTGAGGGGCGGAGCCTGGGTAGAGAACGAGTTTTATATTAAAAAGTTGATGCTTCCCTATTCATTAAGGGTTCCTACGGTCATGGGAAACCTGGAAAAGTCATGGAATTTTAAAATGTGTCTTTCCAGGCCTGGAAAAGTCATGGAAAAAAATAAAATCCCAACAGTTTTGGAAAAGTCATGGGGATTTGTTGTATTTATATTCTCATGTCGTTCATTTAACACAGAGTTTTAAATCATTCATATGCTTTTAAAGAAATACGCTCAAAATATAAGCAGGCATACTTGGGTTTGTGTCATTTTCGATATACTGTGTGCCTTGGAATTCTCATGGTTAGTTTAAATACTACATTTTGTCCCTTTTTCGCATACACACCGAGATTTCACAAAATGTTCAGTCATGGAAATTTGGTTTAAAGTTATTGAAAAGTCATGGAAATCCATCGGTCAAAATGTGTATGAACCCTGTTCATTGCATATAGAGTAAACCTCCCTGATGTGATGAGAGCAGCACAAAAAAGACTCATGGAAGTTAGAGATGTAAACGTGTAGAAATGAAGAAGAAATGCTGATTTAGCTGCAGATAAGCACGAGAGCTTTAATATAACGGATGAAACTGCAGAATCGTTGTGTTTCTGCATCACCGGCATTTCATACCTGATTTGAAGTGTTGTGTTTTTCTTTTTTCTGCTTTAACAACAAACACAGAAGAACAAAAGAGCAAACTTTCATTCTCCTCACATCACGTGTAGCTCGATGCATCTCGTGACGTCTTTTAAACGAGCTGTGATTCCCACTTTTGTCAATTTCTCCTAAACGACTAATTACATAAGGGGCCTCAGTCACTCTGCCTGTTGCCATGGTGACACCAGCGCTGCTCTGCCTCGGTGGCTCGATGCCCGGCTTGGTGTGTGTGTGTTTGTGTGTACGTGTGTGTGTGTGTTTGTTCCCGGGCACGGAGGAGAAGTCACTGGGTCTCCTGAGTTGGCCGCCGCTCGACTCAGATTAATGGAGGATGCTTAGTTAACCGCTCTGAGACGGGTGTCATTCATCACAGGGAGATAGAGAAGGAGGAGAGAGAGAGAGGCGGGCGTGCGAGCTGGAGATATACCGTACATGCCCGCTGAATACATGATGGAGATTTTCTTTTGGGGGGGGGGATCGGAGGGAGAATGTGTTCTCACTAGAAGAGAGCGGCAGCCAAGCAGGTTAATACTGGATTAGAGTGCAGCTTAGCCAAACATGCAGCCCTGCGAGCCTGTAGCACGGGCCTTTACCTTGAAAGTCTTTCACAGGGAAGTGATCCTGAAGAGACGAGAGGAAGCAGGAAGGTCGATATTAAAGATTGTAGTCACAAAAACGGGGATTGACGTTTTTAAAATATGTCTTATTTCATGGGTTTGTGAGGAAAGTCTCAATGAGGGAGCGTCAGAAGATGTTAGTTGCATCGGAGAGTTTCCTTCTTCTCCAAGTTGTATCTCAAATATCCATCCACCATGAAAACGTGTTAATAAATCTGCTTTCAAATCAGAAAAACAATGTTAAATAAAGAGACAAAATAATTGGCCCCTTTGTTCGGACACACGGCAAAATGTTATAATTATAATAACTGATCCTGAAGAGACCAGAGGAAGCAGGAAGGTAAATTTAAGGATTTTATTCACAAAAACTGTGAATTCAAATCTTTAAAATGTGTCTTATTTCATTGGATTGTGGGGAAAGTCTCAAAGAACTTCTTCTTCAAGTTATAACGGAAACGCAAATATCCATCCACCATGAAAACAGGTTAATAAATCTTGCTTCCGAATTAGAAAAGCTACGTTAAAGAAAGTGAAAAACTAATTTGCTCCTCTGTCCAGATACACGGAAAAATGTCCCTTCCTATAATGTTCAATAGTTTTTTGTGTATTCCAGTGAACAAGCTCCAAAGTTCTCTCGCATGTTCTCTATTTTACCCCAAATCCAAAATACAAGAATCCACGAGTAAACCAAACAATATAACCCTGAGATATAGAGTGTGTTTCTCTATAGAGTGTGTTTCTTCATAGGTGTGTTTCCTTCTCCTCACACCTCGACCCTGTGAAGTCTCCTCTGTCCAGCCCCTGTAACCTTGCAGCAGCCGGAGCTCATCTGTTTCTCTGACATGTTTCGGTGGTATCGCCTCCCGGTGCTCTTTGTGTAACCTGAAGGTGCCGAGGCCTGGATCCTGTTGAATTAATCATGCTGCTCGGCACCGCGGCCGCTCCTGACCTTTTACCAAGAACACGTATGCATTTAGTTTCATCAATGAGGAGACGCATAATTGATTCATCAGCAGGTCCTGCACCTAATACAGTCGGACACACTTAGCACATGAGCCTCGCTTCGCAATAACCCCCCCCCCCCGCTCTCAAAGACTTATTAATTAGCCTTGAATATTGATGCGTGCATGATTGAATATGAGCGACTGTGATGGAGAGGACAACGATGATCGCACAGTCACTTTTAATGGATTTTTAAAAAGGGGAAGGACAAATCGTCTCGTAAAAAATAACATGGTGTCAGGAATAAAACGCCAATTTTTTTGCCACCTGAGATGTTTAGCTTTGGAAAATAGAGGCCGCAGCAAAAGATACAAATCTATAAAATGGCATCGCTAAGTTTAGCGGTATAACACGAGAACGGATTCTAACTGCTCCGGGGAAAAAAAGCGATCTATAGAAAATGGATTTTCGAGGGGGAGGTTTGAAAAACGGAGATCATGTCAGCGGACCAAATGTTAAATGGAAGATTTCAGCAGCTGAAGATCGATGGACACCTTTCAGTTAATCCGGAGCAGGGCGGAGACTTGAACCGATGAACCTCTGCGCTCTCTGAGGACTCGAGTCTGGAGTTCAGGCTTCACCAACGTAGTATTTAACAATAAAACTCATTTATTAGATATTTCTGCATCCAGGCAGCTCCGTCTACTGCATGAGAGGTTTCAGATTGACTCGTCGGGGTCTGACGATGATCTCCACGATTACAATATCCCGTCCGAAGAGCTGCTGCCTCATGAGGTGGATCCAGGCTTCAGGCCGTCAGACTGCTCTGAACGAAATGATGTGGAGATTCCAGGATGTGTGTATATTTACAGAGCCTCCTGTGGGACGGGGATGTGTTTGCAGGAGTGTGTGAGTCAGGTAGAGGCTCGTCCTAATTGAGGTCTCCTGGGTTAATGGTAAACCTGCTCCGCACTTCCTCCCTCTGGCTCCGCGATGCCTTGTCTTCACATCGCTCTAACTCCCGGTCCTCCCCGTCTGGAATGACCCCACGCTGGAGTTGACAAAGCATGAAATGGGAGCGTATTGGGCACAGTTGCAAAGGGACTTATCCCCCCCCCCCCCCCTAAACCTCTTGCGAAAGACACACATAGCTTTACGTTACAAAGCAAACAGTGTCACTGAGCTTTTTGTCACTCTTTTGCAGTTTATTATGCTCCATTAATCCCTCGGGCAGGTTGACATGAAAAATCAATAGCTTTGAAATGGATGGAGCTCAGTCTCTGTGTTATTTACTGCGAGGTATTAGGTGGCATATCTTTTTTAAATCACACTTTATGAAGCCACAGCAGCAAAATACCAGAATTAACAGGAGATGGAGGTTCAATGATGTGTTCAAGCTCCAGGACCGTGGAAATGTCTTATTTTGAAGGGGTTTTCTGATAAAATTGGCCTGTATCTAAGTTTATGTTTATATATATATATATATATACTATAGATAGAAGAGTTTCATTTTACAGATTTAAACGAAGCAGAAAAGATGACGTTACATGTTAAGTAAAAACAAAACGTGTATCTCCTTAAAGTCCAGAGACTGTAAAATAATGAGCCTCAATTATGTTTCTTCATCATAAATTAATGTGGTTTTGTTTTGAATATTTCAGGAATCATCGCTTATTTAAAATAAAAATCGTTATCAGCCATATCAATATCGGAAGTTTTCTACTCTGTAATATGGATATTTGCATCGGCCTCCAAAAATCCATATTGCTCTTCCTCTAGCTTGAGGCTCCGGGTTCTGTTTCACTAGCTCATCCTGAAGTTCTCATCCTCACCACCCACTATTACTAATCATAATATTGTTTTACCAGCAACCTGAGATGCTGCTGTGCCTTCTGGGAGATATCTGCTCAGTGGCTCTAACATGGCGAGTCCCTCTCTGATGTAACTCTGTGTCATCGGGGCCCCGGAGCAGAGGCTCGGGGGCCGATCACATCCAGACGCCCCGCGGCCCCTCACTGTGTAATCGGACAGAAAATCAGACCTAATTCACCAGACCCCAGGACTCTGGTCCCACTCTGCACTCGCTCGTGCCCGTGATACACTCGCATGCAACAAGCACACACACACACCTACACCTACACGTACAAACACACACTCAGGAAGGGATTTGAATGATTTATTAATGTCCGCTAAAGCCCCAGAGACAAGGCGATATAAATAGAACTGTGGCTGGAAGACGTGTGTCCCTCTCTTTCTTTTTACTAACACAAACACACACATCACTGCCCCGTGCACATCTGGAGCTTTTAACCAAAGACAATAAACCGCTAATGCTGAAGGGAGGGGATGAAATCTCAAAACCAACCAATAGAGTTCATTAAAGCCTTTATTTTCTGGTTTCATATTTGCAGATGATAGAAACACGACCGGATTATTCTTTAGTTTTTTATTAGCCTTATTTATTCAGTCTATTATTTACTCCAGCTCCTCCACGCTCTCCCCCGGAGACCCCTGCTCATCTCAGATCTCTCCACAGGTCGTGTTCACGCCGCTGCACTGGACCTCCCTTCACACAACACTGTCCCTCAGAGATTCAGTGAAAGATGAAATGCAACATCTGCTTTTCTGAGAACTCCATGGAGTCTCTGGGTTCAGAGAGAGAGAGAGGGACGATGGGATGGCATCGTCCTCCCACGCAGCCTCCTCGGTATTCAACGCCTAACGGCTTTAACTTAATGAAGACAGAAGCGGCACATTGCTGACGGTGAACCAGGCCACCTCAATTACAACTTCAAACATTCAATGACGACAACCCTGAATATCTGATTTAAAGCTCCTTTATCCTCTTTGTACACAGACAGGGATGGGAGGGATGTTTTAGACAGAATGTTCAATGTAGAAGGTCAAATGTAGATATCTCAACAAAATATCAGTTTCTTTTTATTTGTTTGTTTTGTTTAGAGTATTCATGCATTAACAAACTACACACAATCCAAATAGAATATTCACTCTAGGAGATCTTAGCGTGAAGGATATTGATCGAGAGCTGGAGGACGTTCACCTTTTCCCCATTGGACAGCTGTCAATCACACGGTATCCATGTTTAATGCATACCGTGCTTTATCGTCTATATGACTCTAAATGTGGCCTTAATATACAAAATGGACACCATGCTTTATTTAAAAAGACTTTAACCTACAGATTGAGACAATAAACCCCTTCTGGAATTGTTTACTCTGGATATAAATCAAGAGAGAAGTCATTTTCTCTATGGATAATTATTTTTGCCCTGGTTAATTTGGTGCCCAAAAAGGACGTCAAGGGTTTTCTAGCAGAATCACACAGATAGTTTTCATGCTGGGGATCATAAATAGATTTATTTGGATGAGGTGCTATTCATCCAAAAACAGAAATCCTCCATTTACTCGCCATCTGTTGATTTGGCCACGAGTGTCCTGCTGAAGGACGTCTGAGCAGGACGGACTCTCGCTGGGTTTCAGAGGTGGAGGGAAATGTTTATCTCTATTTATTTTTAGTATTCACGACTTTATTTCCTCCCAGATCAAAAAACAAATGAAGGTGAAAGGGACGGGTGCATGCAGGGTATGTAAAAAACTAAACTTCAGAACTTGACCTACAACAATCAAGTTTTTAAGTTTATTTGAGTATGAAAGTAATCCAGTTATTGCTGCTTGTATATCCACGGGTACTTTGGAAACAGAAACAGCTAAAAACTACTTCAGGATACTTACAGTTGATATAGTAATAGTAAAATCAAACTAACAGATTGGCACTAAACCTGATGGAGGAATGGGACATGGGCCAAGAAAACACTCATTACATTTTTGAACTGAATCCAAACAAATTGACATTTTCCCCAATTTCCCAGGGAATAATTCATCGATCTTGATTTAAAAAGAAAAAGGCCACATCTAGAGAGCCAATATCAATGAGTGTGTGCGGTTTGGTGCAGATCCAAGTCAAATTCCATATGTAGCAGTTTTTTAACCACAGTTTCACAAGGGGACTGTTGGGCCTTGGCGGGGTTCCTCGCTCTTCTGAGTGCCTTTCCAGTTTGTTTACCGGATTTTTAATAGATTATTTCCTCTTTTCTTTTAAGACTTAAAGCTCCCTGCTTATTAAATACATCCATATAGGCCCGTTGTGGCCAGAAGCATTTTCCTGCTGAGGCATCTCAACTGCTGCAATATGTTTCACCGAACAATAACCGCGTTGACGTCACGCAGCACAGGGAGATGCAGTGTCGGCTCCTGGAGCATGTTTCCCAGTAGATGCTGCTCTCCACAGTGACTGTCTGTGCTCTGCTGGCTGCTCGCCTAATTAAAGGTCAGTTGGGAAGCCGGGTGCCAGAGCGACATCAACTCATTAAAGAGAAATGCCACCATTCAGTGACACAGCTCAGTGGAGGTTTGTGAATGTCGGGGGGGCCCGCGGAGGCCCCTCTGACTGCACCGCTCTTCAGATCCGGGTCGGGAACGATATTGAGCTTGTTCTTGGTTTGACTGCTCGCTGCCGCTCTTCGATCAGTTTAAATTGGACCTATGAACACTTGTTGGGCAGAAGAAGGATTCATCCTCTGTGAGCTGTGGTTGAGTTCAGATCAAGTGGCCACCGGCTGTGAACTCGGCAATTTGGTACCAGAAGAAAACCATATTTGAAGGATGTTTGCTCTCCCTCCTCCATTGGACGGGTTGAGTTTAGATCTTTTCATCTAACATGTTTGTTTCTGGGTTTTTCTTATTTCCCAGTGAACATGATTTGGGCGAGGACGACATCTACGACTGTGTCCCCTGCGACGACGATGGGGACGACATCTATGAGGACATTATTAAGGTGGAAGTACGACAACCCATGGTGAGAACCTAGTGCCATCAAATCTCCCTTTGAATCATTGTGTATATTTGATTATTTATAGATCTTATAAGTGTTTGTACTGTGAATATTATTACAGGTGTTTTCAATGTAAGACTCTGATAGTGTTCAGGGCTTTTCTTTTGCGTGGTTTCATTGACAACACTTACATTGTTGTCGTACACTGTTTGTGTGTTTAATGACTGGCGCTGCTTTGCCTCCCTCACGCTGCAGATCAGATACATGCAGGTGAGTGCCGCTGTGTTTGTGACTCAACCCCCCCCCCCACACACTCCCAACCTGTCAGTGACCTCCCTCCATCACAGTCCTTTAAAACACACTCATATTGTCCCAAGAGAAGGAGAGGCCAATTATATTAGTGACTTCATCCGCTCCCGAGTGTGACTCAGGGCCAATCAGAGACGTCAGCTGACTCGACGTGACCTATAGGACCCACCGGCTGAGGCGTCCGACCTCAAAGCATGAGACAAAAACACATGTTATCCTGCCAGGGGACTTAGATGATGACTCAGCTTTAAAGACGCTCATATCACTGCCACAGTATAGAATAACAACTGTGTGTGTGTGTTTAACCTGGCTCATTAGAGTGAGTCACTCAGAATATGCATTACGTGATGTTGTTCTTTCTCTACAGAATGAGCATGTATACGTACACACACACACACACACACACAGTAACACACACACATTTAGACATCAGGCCTCATGAGAAACGTTTGTATCTTGACTCCATCCTCCCACTATGTGCAGTCTGCTTGGATGGCTGGAACTTGATACATCTTCATATACATACACATAATGCCTCACTCACACACACATACACACACAAACCCACACACACAAAGCTGCTTCTGTGTCCTCCACACCTCACGTTATCCAAACCTCGCCAGCAGCTGTACTCAGTCCGTCTTCTTACGTGTGAATTTTCCATCTGGTTCAGTCTTGATTTGGAAATCGAGTTAATTAATAAGTGCATTTAGCTTCTGTTCCAGCAGTTGATGTTAATGACTAATTTCCAAACAGGAAATTACATATTCAATTATGTTACCCAGAAGTCCCTGGAAAAAAACAACCTCGTGGAGAGATTACTGGAACTTAATTACGTCTTGAATGTGTTGGTAAATTTACGTATTAAAGAAGCCGTAAATAAATTGATAATGAAGTAAAAGATTTGGTTTCCACTAAGATATTCTTGCAGAACAATATCCACCTAGATACTGCAAAGTCAGTTGTAAAGTACTGTGATTTGTAGTAAATTGTCTCAAGCTTGAATTCCCTTTGTATAAAGATCATCATAAAATTCTTGTAGCTTTTTACTGTAGATATTATTTTCATGTATAATCTTTCAGTGAAACACCGAGAATGAAACGATCGTGCGCAAACTGCAAATGATAAAAAAACCCGGATGAAGAGAAGCATGACGGAGTTCATACGTGATCATTTACAGTCCCTTTGTCCTGATTGGTTGTCACTATAGAAAATGGGTATGACGGAAGATGACAAGAGGAACTGCTGCTTGGTGGAGATCCAGGAGACGGAGGCAAAGTACTACAAGACTCTGGAGGACATAGAGAAGGTGAGTGTGTGTAAAACTTCATTTATTTTAAATCCAGGTACAAGAAGTGTTGTGTTTCCTTCTGTGAGCTCCGGGTCGCAGCAGGGAAATGTCAGCTATCGGCAGATTGACTTGGGAGCAGAAATGTCACAGGAGGTAATCGATGCGGTTATTACTGGCTCAGCCTCCCGAAGTGACACTGAGCCCCGCGGCTTTAAGTACACGTGAACACACACACACACACACACACATACAAACACACTATCTTAACACACATTACACAAATTGCATCTCCTAAAACGGATCTTATTTTGGAGAGGTTGAGAAACTTGTCATTGTTTGTTTCCGAAACAGGAAAACGGTAATCTTTTCAGAATAAGAGCTTTACCAAATGTATTATAGCTGCTAAAATGTTTTACGCTAGCATCCCCCTTTTGTTACACATTCTTCTGACATTTCTTTTATTTATTCATGTATTCTTCATGAAATTAATTTTCACCTCCACCACATGCTTGTGTATCGATTTGAAATACAACTCCCTTTAGTGTTTTCACTTCAGTGTTTGCTCCTGTTAGATTCTCACACAAGCTTTATGACTCATTTTTGATGCTTTAATGAACAGAAAGAGTCTGTTTCAAATAATGTCGCTGTCACTGACCACATTCTTACACGCTTCCTTTACGTTTTCATGGTTTGTTAAGCGATACGTCCACTAGAGGGCGGCGCAGAGTCTCCGACATCAACTTAACTGGCCACCGTTGGGGAGGAGCTTGTGTTTATGTACGCACTAGGGTCGGAGAGACGCCTGGAGTTTAGGACCAGCTCATGTCTTTCCTCAAAAAGTCCTGCCATTGTTGACATTCCTTTCTCTTCTCCTATGATTATCTCTCTCGAACTATTGGCTACATTGCCCCCACATGATTTCCAGTGGTACTGCTCCGATTGCACGAATAAAGACGAAAGGAACTCAGGGGACAGACAGAAGGTTCAGTCCTCTTCCGTATATACGTTTAACTTTTTGCCTAAACTAGCCCTGTAAACACTGTAAAGTACCATAATCAGGAAATTCACTGAAGTAACATCCCTACCCTCAATATCACTACCTACAAATTCTGTGTTTAAGGAAGCACATACACACACAAACCCACACACACCAGTTCTCTGTGTGGTAATGAACCATTGTTAAGATCTGCGCTGCCCACGCGTTAGTTTCCCCGCCGACAGATTTCATTCTCGATTTGATGGAGAGCCACAAATCATCCGCTTCGCTAATTTCATTAAACTAAATGTGTGTTCTGCGTTTGCCGCTTCAGACCAACACGAGACCGGAAGAGGAATAAATAACCTTCCTATGATCAGAGGACTCGTTAAGCTTAATTGAGTTGGGGTTAATAAAGCCCGTCATCTCTTCATTGCTTCTTCGTTCGTCTATTTGTTATTATGATGATGATGGAATGTGACAACCGTAAAACAGAGCTGGAGAAGGAACAGGCGGACTTCTTCCTCCTGGAAGAGAGCAGCTGTACACGGTGTGTTTATGACACGCTCAGTGTTTTAACAGTGAAATCAACTAACACCACACACCCTGTGAGCAGAAGTATATCGAGTACTTTTACTGCGTACCCTGGTATTGATGTTCTCTCGGTTCACTTTCAGTTCTCAGATCTGCTAAAAGCTTCGCCGGAGCTGTACGTCATTTCATTGATAAATCTATCAACTCTGAGTTTCTATTCAAGCTTTTAAGAGGAAATCTATTCCTATGTTGTATGAAAGAAGAAATGTCCCTGACTCATCATGTCTTGTTTTTTCCCTTGAAGAACTACATGATCCCTCTGAAGCAAGTGTTGAGTCCACAGGACATGGAGGCGATCTTTGTCAACCTCGAGGTGAGTGATCGCTCGAGCGGAGAAAAGGATTTCTATACAGCACAGCCCCGGATTTGTGACACAGCGAGTGAATAATTGAATGTGTGTATGGATGGATGGATGGATGAATGAGAGGATGTGTGGTTTATTCAGTGTGTGCGTCGTGGGTGTTCATGCAAATTCACCACTCGGTGTGCAGAGGTGATCTGATGTCAAGTTTTCATTACAGTTACAGAAAAGAGGAAAAATCTCTTTATTTTTTATTAATTCTGAAATATTTGCAGTGGTTCATGGACACATTTGGTTCCAGGACTCAAAATAAACACCTGTTCTTTAGTCTGCTCTCAAAATTAAAACGTGAACCAAAAAACTAGAGTGTTTTTCATCTGCGTTCGATTCCAGTGTCGGTTACACTGTCCCAGTTAGCTTAATGGATGACGCTTCGCCAAAGCCAACAATGAATTGTTTGTGTAAACAAGTGTTTACTCCTCGGTGCCAAAGAGCGTGTTGTTGTCCAGTGACTGTTAAATTAAAGACACATCAATAAAACCTCACTGTAGCACTGGTGACCTTCAGCAGAATGAACACAGCTACTGTAGTTTGTTCAGATCCCCATTCACTGTCCTGCAGCTGTCGGTACCTGCTAGAGACATTAAATAATAAATATAATAAATCATTTATAGGTACACTATGTTTTTATTTGTATCTGAGGGATGTGTGTTAAAAACTGCAGCGTCCACATGTTTGAGAGAATCTCTTTTCAACAATAGAATTTAAACTATATATGTGAGCCATTTATTAATAAAGAAGAAGTTATGCATAATAAATAACATCCTGAACATTGGAACAAACACACTTCCTTTGCAGACCCACTGTACCTCGTAATCTATAACCATGTGTATATAATGTATATATGTATGTTTATGTATAGATCCATCAATGAATGTGACAGTGTTTAACTCTTTATTGTGGTTTCTGCTCAGGAAGTGATCAGAGTCCACTTTGCTCTTCTGCGAGGCATCGACCTGAACATGGTCACCGGAGGAAGTGGCCTCGGGAAGATCTTCCTGGACTTCAAAGAAAGGTTTGTCACCTACAATCCAAACACAATGTCTACACACACCCTGCGTGAGGCTTCCGGGGCTATGTTTTTTTTTTTTTGCTTATATAGTTAAAATCCCCTTAAAGCTAATTGAAATAAAACAAGGTATTTCTTCTGGCCATGCTGGGAGTCGGAGGATTGATGGGATTAATGTTCAGAGAGTAAACAGGTTAAAACAGCAAAGAAAGCTGAGTAAGCATATATTGTTGCTCTTTCAACCGAAACAATCAGAATAAATCCTTTCAGGAAAGCATTAGCGTGTCACAGTCCCATTCCTGTAGTCCCCTTGTGCAGCCACAACGTCGTGCATTGTGTTTTCCTTGCATTGGATTTTCCTGTAAATGATATTATTTCTAAGTTTTAATCCTTAGGATGAATGAAATAAGCCTTCGCAGCCATCTGCCGTATCCATTCCATCTCAAACCGAATTCTCACAACCAGCTCGTTTCCACCGGATTGATTGAAAAGTGAAGGATTTTAGAGACTTTAGAGGTTTTGGATTAGAAAACTCTTCTACTTTTGTCTCAGATGAGTTTCTGTGTAGCACAGCTGCTGAGCAACGTGTGGATAAATTGCATCCCGGGGGGGGGGCTGCTTCACAGGTAATCGTAATGATGGTGATGATAGGTTCTGGCCCCGGTCATTATTTCATCCTCGGCCGTGGATCCGACCCTTGGAATGATGCACTCATTACTGCAGGAGCGAGTCCCCCCCCCCCCCCTGCACGTGTGCCTCTACCTGTTCTTGCATACCTAAGTCTGATATTCCCTCTGCCAGGCGATCCCGATGGCACACTTAATCAGACAGCCGCTGCATTTCTGTGGGTGATGTCAGTTTGCATAGGTAACAGGCTCGTCGCAGGCCTCCTCCTTAAGCCTGGAGGGCCGTGTAATGCAAAGTGGGTGTGACACGACAAACTCTGTTTATTTAATAGACGGAAGCAGGCCCTTACTCTGTCCCGCCATCTCACATGCACACGCTCCCACTCCCTCGTTCAGCTCGTCTGACTCTCTGATCTGATTGAGCGCTGGGCTGAAGTCGTCCTTTGCACGCAATCCCAGATAAGGTCCAGTCTGGCGAAGGTCCCAGTATACAGGACCTGGACCATGAAAGCTCCGGAAGGGAGATGTGAGAGGAGAGGGCGACAGGAATTATGGTTTCTACAATTACTAGATTCTTGTCCGGTTAAATGGTTGAGGACATCTTCTGGACCAACATCTGGACTTCGTCTTTCAGGGATGAAGAAACACAGGCAAAGGTTCCACAGCTTAATCTCCATCACCAAGAGCTCTCGAATCTCGTTGTCTTCCCAAGATGATGTCTTCTTCAGCATCTTCTACATGTTGCCTCCTACTCATCCTGAGATATTTGTATTCGCTCATCTCACTCCGGAGTTTTTCCTCCCTCTAAAAAACTCCGGAGCAACTGATTCGGCCATTAGCATCCTCACACTCAGCCCCCGGAGTTCAGTGCTAGTCTGTAAACAGCTCAACCTGTTTGTTGTGTGATGGATTTTAACCTTCCCTCTCCGACAGAAATGTCACATTTACCTTCTATTCATAACCAAATGTGCTTATCGTAAAGCATTCATTGTTATAAATCACCCTCGGCGACATTTTCCAAAATGCGACGCAGGGTTATTTAGAGAAAAGGGGGATTCATTAGATTTGCAGATTCCGTGCGTCACAGGCTTTGATTCCCTGCGTGTGATTGACATCTTTACCTCCCTCATTATCGGCCGGCCGCGGTGTCTCCGTGGTCATAAACAACAGTGACCGGGGGGGATTTGGATCCGCTCGGCGCCGCTCTCATCAAGCAGCTTGGCAATTTTCCTGAGGACCTGCCTCTGCATAAATAATTTGCTTATCTCTGCTTGTAAGTCCCCGTGACCTTTTTGCAACAATGTGCTTGTTTCTGTTTTTTCTCTCACATCACCGCGAAAGACGAAAAGCCCTTTCTCCGGATTTGTCATTGAGGTGAATGCCACGTTGAAAATGTCACCGGTTTATCTCGAACGACGACTCCTCCATCCGTAAACAGGCAGAACCAGAGGAGCTCTACGAACCAAACGGGCGTCTAAGTGCCCTCTTGTTGATGTCCTCATTTGCAACTTTCCCCAACTCATTTCCTGGAGTAATCTTCTTCCCCTCCTGTCCTCGCCATGCCTAATCACGGAGCCTCTTCATCGGAGGTCCTCGCTCTTTGTTCTCCTCCATCTACTGTATGCTGGGTACGCTGAGTGGAGGTGAGGGGGTCCCAATGCCACGTGTCCCAGAATATTAGCTGGTTCCACAACCCTGTCACTTTTGGTTTGCCGGGAGATTTCCTCAGTCGCCTGTGCTCGGCTCGAAGGGGCTCAGCCGGGGCGGGGGGGCGGGGGTGAAGGCCCAGGGCGCCGCTACTCCAAATTGCATTTCCTGTGAAAGAGCGTGCGAGACAGCATCCTCATTATGAAAGAGGCCAGCACAGCAGGGCGATAACGCCGGTGCCCGAGAAACAATATGTACAGCAAGTTTTCACTGCACCAGCAAACTCCACCGCCCAGAGGGAAACTCCAGAACCAGTCTGCTGTCTGGATGCCGCCGTGCTTTGCTTTGCCTTTTTTTCTTGTTTGCAAATTGAATGTTGTACTGCTGCAGCTTCTCTAATGGCCCGAGTGAAAACTTGCCAATTGGTCCTAATCGGAGAAAATAAAAATGCTTTTATTTGCGATTTAACAATTAAAAGTTAATGGGCCTCGTCCTGCTGCCTCGAGGACTGAGATAACTTTTATTTTGTTTCCCTCGACATAAAATCCTCCCTGCTCCATCCTCGTTGTCCCTTAGCTGCATCTTATTCATATTTCCACTCGGCTCAGTGAGAAGGAATAATCAATGAAATGCATATTAACACATAATCCTCTGCTTTCCCCTCCTCGTTGTCGAGAAACTGTATCGTATTCATATTTCCACTCTTATCCGTGTGAGGAAAATCAATGTTTGCTCAGACGCAGACGGAAGGTGCAAAAACAAGGAAGCGTTTTTATTATTTACGCTCAGCTGTGGAGAACTCTGGAGCTTTTACAGCTCGGCTGAGTGAATATTCCACGTGAGATGTTCAGAGTGAATCATTTTACAGCATTTCCAATCTCTCAAGGTTTCTTTAGTTGCTTTTGCAAAAGGCTGGAAAGACGCTTCAGTGCTATATTAAGATTTGCAATTTAATTAAAAATATTCCGAACATTCAGGACTCGATTATATTTTTTTTAACAGAGTATTTTAGTGGGTGAATATTCAAGCAGAGCCGCGGGGTAGAAAACAGGAAATGGTGAATACTTACCTCCCGCTCTGACGTGTGTCTACAAGGTGTCAAGAGGAGAAAGTGCCCATCACAGACTGATGATGGCTGCAGTGTGGTAACATGTCATCAGCTCCTTTGTCCCACTGCCTGTCTCGGTGAAGAGGTCTCACGTCTCCGAGGAAAAGCTGTTATTAAAAATAACATTCACATTTTTGCACATTAACCTTTTCCTGATGAGTTGTGTCTGATTAAAACAGCTCGGGTGAGATGTTTTGATGCCAGGAAGCAATACCGTTAATTATGTGCTCTATAAAAACCAACAAGATTTATTTATTTTCGGCTGATGTCGTTAATGTTCTAGTTTTTTTTTTTTTAAATCTTCCCATGATGCTGAAGACACAACTCTAATCTCTGATTTATCCACACTGGTCTGTTTGCATGAAACACAATATGAATACATCCAACCCAGTTTGCACACGGTTGGGAACTTTATTTTCCCCCAATGTAGTGACAAACTTTTGCTGAAAACAACAATGTGTTTGATGAGAGGGATGAGATTGAACCATATAACACATGTGCTCTAAAAGTGTCCCCAGCACAGCGTCATGGTTCTGGCTGTCTCGGGCCTCTTATTCCTCGTCTTCCCCACATTTTCTTTTACTGCCACAAAGATTCCCCCGTTCACAGCAGCAGCCTGAGCACTTTGCATTCCTGTCATGGAGCAGCTTCTTTAAAGAAGACCTCCACGTCATTTTTGTGTCCCGTCTTTATGATGGGCGTCTCTGGCACGCGCCCCTGGATCCTCGGTCCGCCTGCCCGTCTTCTAATTGATCAAAGCCCCCATTAATCTCAATCACTTTGCAGTCCTTGAGGAGCGGGAGGAGCTAAGGGGAGCTGTCTCTCCAACCGTGGATCAAGTCTTAATCAGGGGCAGGATTTTGCCCCCGGCTGGTTTAACCATGCAGGGTGGGAGCCTCTCTGCAGGGGGTCCTTACTCAGAACTCCTGCCTGGGCTCCAGTGATGGTTCCTGGTAGATCTGTTGGGAGGGGTGTAATGGAAACGCTGCTTTTAAGGAGCGGGTTTGTTCTTCCGTGTTCACATTTGCACCTCTGGCAAAAACATGACTCTGAATCACACGTTTTACAGCCTCGACATTTTAGAAACAATTTCTGCAGCGGAATAATTCATGTGGAGAGATGCTTTTGTATTATTAATGGAGAATCAGCAGTTTGTTCCTTTTTGTACGAGTTTTGAGAAGAGCAATGTCAAACTGAAATCATTTTTAAAATCTACTCACAGAACTATTAAAGTGTTAAATATGGTATTTTATAACTTTAAGAGTCAGTGTTTGTCTTGAACCCAATTCCACTGCAGGGAACATCCCCAGCTGTTCATGGTCGTTCTATTTGGAGCTGTGCATGTTCCCTCCTTCTGTTTCCAGCTTCCTCTCACAGCCCAAAGTCATGCACAGTGGGGTTTGGTTAATTGGAGACTTTAGATTGACTTTAGGTGTGAATGTGAGCTTCCTTGACAGAACGGCTCTCACGCAGTGTCAGCTGGGATTGGCTGCAGTTGATCCCTAAAGCATAAGTGGTATAAATAATGTCTGTATCTGTGTGTATATATGACCACAGAGCAGGAATCCATGTGATCATGATTTGTATTTCACTCCACATTGTTGCACCGTTGCTCCGTCACACAACCTCTCCCCTGTCAGACTGTTTGTCTGCGTCACACATCTATCAGAAGCCTGATTAAGTCTTCGGGCTGCCAGCTCTCTGCACCCCCCCTTACCCCCCATTCAAGGCTCAGATTGAGAGAGTGAGTGCCAACACCACCAGGGGGCGTTTGGCACCGAACCAGCCGTGCCAATGCCCTACTTTGACTCAGCGAGAGTGAGGAATGTGTGCCGGCTTCCTCCGGGCGAGATGACTTTCAACTCCCTCCCTTCCGACCCCACAGATCTGTGTCAGGCTCCCATTGTAATATCTAATGAGCACTGCTCTCATATCCTCGCTGCTGGAAATTAAGAGATTCTCTCCCTGCCTCTCTCGTGCTGATAAGAGCAACAACTGATAAAACACAGCATCTTTCATTCGGGCTCTGTGATTACGGCGTATTTGCTAGAGGAGGCCGCTCCTCCAAATATTGCCCAGGGATGAGAATCCAGTCATTATTTATTCATGGTATTCACATCTATTCCTAATCATAATACATGTATTCACATATTCATTTATCTGCCCCCATAGTGCAAAGTGATCCTCAGGCTGACCTCTCAAATTGTGTTATTAATCTTAAAATGAGTCGGCGGGGCTTTGCCTCAAGGCTCCGGGACGCGAACCAGTTCAGAGATGATTGTGGACTCAAGCAGCGATATCTCCTTCTTTGTCTCTGTGTCTTTATGAAAAAAGATTTAAAGGATTCATTAGCACTTATTAAGGCCTCATTTTTATATTATGAAAAATGTCGTGAGCTTTGAACAATTCTCTCACAGGACGAGCAAAGTCAGATCCCCACCTGGAACAATGACTGGAGGTTTATTTATTGAGTAGATTGTTCCTCCATCACTTCACAGTATATTTCAAGGTGTAGACATAACGTGAGTTTGACCTTTGCATGTGGCAGAAGCACCCGGGGGTCAAACATTTACAGATATTCAACAAAATGTGCAGATTCCTCTCAATGTTCCCTGCAGGGCAACAAGATAAAGACGAGTGTCGGGTTTAACAGTTGTTGCATGTTGTCGTTCTCCAGGTTGTTGATCTATGGTAAGTACTGCAGTCACATGGAAAACGCCCAGAAGACACTGGATGAGCTAATAGCGACGCGGGAGGACGTCAAGATTAAAGTGGAGGTAATGTCAAATATAACAATCCAACTTTAAAGTAATACCCTCATGATTGAAATATAAATAGTGAAGGGCAGTGTACAACTGAGATATTTAGAGTTTATTTCTACTGCAACACAGCGGAACTATTTCAACTCCTATTCCCCGACCTTCTCCAAACCAGAATCTTTTAGCAGAATCTGAATTAATGATAGCGTAAAGCTAACACCCTGCTCAGCCTGGCCAGAGAACTGACTGTGGGAGCTGTTGACAAACAGAACCAGATGATTATAACTCCCTTTGTAGAAGAGTCACAGCTTCCAGTTGATGCCTCACACTAAAATCTTCAATTAGCAGGTTTTGTTGCCTCACAGCTATAAAAGCTGAAAAACTCACTTATTTCTGTGAGGGAGCATTATAGGAAGATTCCAACAAAAGACAGTTTCTTCTGGAGCCAGAATATGAAAATGTAAAACATTATCCAGAGGAATTCAGGAATCGGCCTGCGAGCTAATTGTGGCAGAACCCTGGAAGAATAAACTGGCCTCATTGTTGTTAATGGAGTCGCGTGAATGTGTGGAAGCAACAGCCCGGTGCAACAAGCCATGATGAACAATTCAATAATGAATGAGTGCTTGTTTGTTGGGGGGAAATTCACAATGGTGCATTATGTGTAACGACTGCTCTGCTGCTGCTGCTCGTGTTGTCGCCCTGCAGGAATGTACCCTGAAGGTGCAGGAGGGGAAGTTCAAGCTGCAGGATCTCCTGGTGGTTCCCATGCAGAGGGTCCTCAAGTATCACCTACTACTGAAGGTAGGAAGCTTCACACGTCTCTTACACCTGCAATATGAAGAAGAAGATGGCTTTTAAGTCATAATATATGATTAATAACCCTCTGTCATCGAATAGTTGAAGGAATTGTATCTCCTTGGATGAAGCAGACTGAAATGAACTGTTTTTAAATGTCACTGAGGAGATTCCTGCCTCAAACTGAGGATTTAAGGCCGATCACTGTGGAATAAAGTCAGATTTTTCCACTTGTAACTTGTTTTTATTGTTGGCTTTAATCACTTCCTGCCCTGTTGACTCTTTTCTTGTCTCAGAGCTTCAGCAGTTTCTGGAAGTTGTTGTTGTTCTTCTGGTTTTTCACCAGCACTGTGATTCTCTTTCCAGACGTTTGACCTTGCCACATGAAACAGTGTTTGTTGGCTTTGTAAACAGCGAACCAACAACTTGGACTCAGATACAGTCACACAAGCTGTTAGTTGGCATTTAACTTGCCTTGGCTATTTTCATTATTCATTAGTTTATTACTTTCCTTTTTGGACGATTTGAATTTGTAAAGATTTGAATCTTTTCAGGATTTTGTTGTAACCATTCATGAAAACTGATAAGCTACTTGTGGTTCTCATCATTAATTGAAGCCCTTTTACCCGTTATGCTAATGTGTTAAATCACAATATCTGACCTCAGCCAGTGTTTCTCCCGGCAGCGCCCCTCCTGGTCTTCAAGTATAAAACAAACTGAGCACTGCAAATACTCCCAGAGAGTAATTGACGTTGCATCTCAATTATGGATGAGCGTATGAGTTTATGATGCGTTGCATAATGACCGGGGGGGAGGGAGGCGAGATGTGTTTGTGTCAGGTGGCCATTGCAGGTCCACACACACACAGAGAGAGAGAGAGAGAGAGAGAGAGAGAGCCAGCCCTGCACCTTCTCTGGTGTTTGTTTGAATCGAACCGCTGCAGGAGGCTCAGCAAGGCACTGGAGTCAAATCAACTGTGAGCTAATCAGATTAAATTCAGCCCATTTCACTGCTTCCCACAGCTTTGCAGGAGAACACTGCTGAGCTGCCGAGGCCCTGGGCATTGTCAGAGCGACAGGATCCTCCGTGTGTGTCTGTGTGAGTGTGTGTGTCTGTGGATTTGTGAGAGAGAGAGACAGAGAGAGAGTTAGGAGCGAGAACGGTTTGATTTAGTTTTAGGGCTTAAAGGGGTTAGGCATTGCATTAAGTTGTGATGGTTAAGATTGGGGAAAAGAGATTGTGTGTGTTGTGTGTATGTGTGTCCGTCCTCACTTGATGCTGCATACATATCACCGCAGCACGTCTATTTGCTCACGGTGTGAAGTGAACACTCTGATCTCTTCACTCTTCATGTCCTGCAGCTGAATGCAGTGAATTCAGCACAGCGGTCTCTGAGGTGATTCTCTTCCAGCAGGTCGTGAATATTTGATGAAATCACCGAGTTTTTATGAGACAGTCACTCTTATATCTGTAAAACAGCTTGTGCAAGAGTTACAGAGTGTGGAACAGTGGTTCCCTCCCGGTGGCACTGATTCGCTGGTGGGGAGCCAGTGAGGGGTGACGTCCATGTTGGAGGGCGGGCTGTTCAGGGCGCCTGCACATCGGGGGTGCAGCCGGGAGGACAACATAGTGTGGTGTCCTCATTTGACCAAAGTGTCGAACAGAAAATACACAAAAGCAATAAAACACCAGAAATAATTGACAGTTACAATATCGCACAATAGATGAAATCACTGATCTCAAACTCATCCAGGGAGAAGAAGAGATTTTAAGCTTTTGACTTATATTTGATATTGTCTGTTGTAGCTGTGTAAAGCCTCAGGAGTCAGAGGAGGAAACTCAAAACCTCATAGTGACTGAGTTTGGATTATTTGTCTGTATAGAAATTCCAGTCACAGTGAATGTGTGTAGTTTGTGTGTGTGTGTGTGTAGTTCCTCAGTTTCTCTCTCATCCTGTGCAACACTTGACTCAGAACAGAGACGACAGTGACACAACCTGAACACGCACACGGTTTGTGCAGCTCACTGTCGTGCACTGGGTTTTCAAAGAGTACAGTAGTTTGTTTAGTCATGTGTCACATGGGATTTTGAGCCGGTGCCTGGAAGCTGCAAAAGATGACAAAACCGCAAAAGATCTGATCAGACTTTGTTTTTCTCTTAGTCACGATGCAGGCACGGATTTTACTTTGCTTGTCATAACTCTGAGACAACCGAGGTGTTTATTTTTTTTGTATTAAACACCAGCTTTTGTTTTTCATAATAAGACCAATAATCGAAATCATCCTTGTCTCCCTCTGCAGGAACTTTTAAGTCACTCAGCTGACCGTCCAGAGAGGCAGCAGCTCAAAGAGGCACTGGAAGCGATGCAGGTCGGTGTTACACACGTTTGTGCATTCATGAGTGTATTTTAAAAAACAATATTACATAAGAACTCTGCTGCGCTTAAAGCCAAAGATGCATAAATGCCTTCAAACAGCCACTGTGGCTGGAAGTAGCAGAATTTGACCCTGATATGACAGCTGTCAGAAAGATTCCTCACTTTCAGGCTGGAAGTTAGTCTCCCTGTCTCTCCACTCAGGACTTGGCCATGTACATTAACGAAGTGAAGCGGGACAACGAGACGCTGAAGAAAATCGGCGAATTCCAAAACTCCATCGAGAATCTTGTGAGTATTTGTTTTAAATATTGTGTGTGCAGAGCTTTACTTGCTATTTGTTTGTTTTAGTAATTCGCCTTAAAGACTTGAGCCTAGTCTACGCTTGCATTTCCCGTCTTTGATTATCTTAACTTGGCACCAAGCTGGAGAGTCTGTGAACTCTAAAGGATCTCTATGGCACCGCATTCATTTCATACATGAGGGAGCACAGAGGTTCCCAGATGGCTGCAGGAGGGAAATCTCAGAAATCGCTGGTGAGGACGAGGCATTCTGCAGAAAGCTGTGGGAAAAAAGTAACTCTTTGTCAAAGCTGAGCAGTGCACACAAGCCTGAAGCTTGTCTCGGAGGAAAACCACTCTGTTTGCATTTCTTCTTCCTCTCCTTCCTCGTCGTCTTCCTCTTCTTCTTCTTTGCCTTTCTGCGGCTGTGACGTTTAGGAGAACACGGCACAAGTCCCTCGCACCTCGAGCACAAGCACATGAGGGGAAGTGTTGACATCGCAGTTGACGCATGCAATGATGCAATTCATTCAGGCAAAATCCCAGCATCAAACCTCCGGGGCGCCACAGGTCCGGTTCCAATCCGGCCCTTTGCTGCACGTGTTCCACGCTTGCTCCATCTCTCCCTGTGTCCCTCTCTCCCTCTCTCCCTCTCTCCCTCTCTCCCTCTCTCCCTCTTTCCCTGCTCATACTGTCAACTAAAGGTTTGAAGCCCCCCAGAAATATCTGTGAATAAAAGTGTGTGTCTGCCACTGTCACATTCCCTGATTTGACATCTTTATAGACGCCAGTTTTGTGTGTATGTGAATCTAATACAGCGGCACTAATGTTATCACCGGGCAGGGGTATAAAGTTTGTCAGGGCGATTCGTCACCGAGCACTCGCCCCTCGTTGAGAAATGTCCACGTTCTCTCTCTCCTCCGCCCAGACTGTTTTTCATCACGTTGCTTCCACCTGTCAGGATTGTCCTCAATAAATCACCCGGTCTTGAGTTGTGTGGATCCCAGATGGTTGTTCACTTTTCCAATTCCCCCTTTTTTCTGTCACAATGATCCAACACCTGTTGTTTTGTTGCTGAGGTGCAAAGTCACTCGATTCATTTTGGACTTGCACACGAGCTAAAGATTCAAACTGCGATTAGTAGCTTCCATGCTGCGCCACTTCTTTACAGATCTATTTGGATTCTCTCTGAGAGTCAGATTCAGCTGCATTATTAATGGTCTCTCATTAGGTTTTTCTGATGTGCAGTGGATTGACATCCGTTGTGTCTTTGTGACCGAAGCAGCAGGTGAAGCTGGAGGAGTACGGGAGGCCGAAGATCGACGGGGAGCTGAAGGTTTGCTCCATCGTCAACCGGACCAAACAGGACCGGTGAGGCCAAACTCTTCTCACAAGAAACTGAACCGAAACAAAACTCACGGCTTAAACGACAAATCCCACGTGTGTGTGTGTGTCTTCAGGTACATCTTCCTGTTTGATAAAGTGGTCATCGTCTGCAAGAGGAAAGGTTACAGCTACGAGCTGAAGGAGATCATCGAGCTGCAGTCGTATAAAATGTCCGACGACCCCTTGAACAACCGAGACGTGAAGAAGGTAAGAATCGAGCAGAGCGCTTTGTCTCCTGCAGATCTTTACTTCGCTAATCAGCTGGTGACACTTCCTGTGTAACCATTACCCATGATGCACCAGAGGAGCTCGTTGAAGCTAGGTCACAGATACTGAGACGAGGAGTACACGCATCGTGCTCGCCTCATGCTTGAGAGATCATGTAAATGCAATGAAGGTCACGTAGGATCCATGAAATCACACTAACATGGCTTATTTGATTTCTTTGTGTTGAATCTGCATGTGTCTCCATGTTTGCATGTGTAACTGGGTCTTTCTCTGGTGTCTTTCTTTTTGCATGCTTACCAGTCAAGTGGAAAAATGGTAAGCTCACGTCGACCCCTCTTTATTTAACTCATCTTCAGGTGTTTAATGGGAATCATGCCGTGGATTGCACGTGTACCCAGCAGCTCTGTGATTGGCTCTCCAGCTTTTTTGGTGAAACTCATCGCTAAAGCATGTGGAGCGTCATTTAGTTCAAAATTAAATGTGATCATATATAATAGAAACATATACATAAAGTGTTTTAAAAGCTGTGTCAGGAGCTTCTGTGGCTCATCTCTGTCCGCCATCCACACGTGTCTCTGCCCTCTGTTCTTCACTCCACCCCCCCCCCCCCCCCCAGTGGTCGTACGGCTTCTACCTGATCCACCTGCAGGGCAAGCAGGGCTTCCAGTTCTTCTGCAAGACCGAGGACACAAAGAGGAAGTGGATGGAGCAGTTTGAAATGGCCATGTAAGTTTAACAACATGGTGGTCATTAAGCTTGTGTCACATTGTACATCGGAAGAATGGAGATACATGACAGGAAACTAAACGTCACCTTCCTCTTCTCATCCAGGTCCAACATCAAGCCGGAGAGAGCCACGGCCAATCAGCACAACTTCCAGATGCACACGTTCGACAAGAACACCAACTGTCGAGCCTGCAAGATGCTGCTGAGGTAACTAACTCTGGGGCTCACGTGCACGTCCTGCAGTGAATCAGGGCTGAGTGATGAATGAGTCCTCACCAGTGTACAACATTATTCACTTTTCACTATCAAGAGTATAGCATTTTAAATTGGAAAAGTCAAAACATTGGCAGCAGGGTAAAAAACTACAACCCACTATTAAGGAATGAAGTATTACTTACAAATACCCAATTTTAACTCAAATACTTCCGACTGGCACTAGAGTAAATCTGCATGGTTATTATTCACCATAGTTTTTAAGCAGAGAACTGTACATCAAGTAGAATTAATGGTTCTCGAAAGCAAACTGAAGAGAAACGACCACATTTAGTGAGCAACAGAGACACAGGGGAAAAACCAGATCCCTCATTAGAGCTTCAGTAATGTTCAGGACATATTCTAGTAAGTGTGACTGAGGCCGACACCACGCACACGCCTCCTCCCCTGGGAGCACCGCTGCAGCAGGGTTCAGTCGTGTCACTGCATCCAGCACTTTCACCTCCATTACAGTCGGCCGGCTAAACTCCACACTGCGTATTGACCCACAAATTCCCCGGCCCATGTGACCTAAATCCAGGGACCGGCGTTTCCTCACTCCCTGCTAGATGCTAATTACTGCTGCAGCCCCAGCAGATCCCCCTTTGTGATTTATGGCGCTCGCTATTCGACATGGCAGTGTGCGATGCATGCAGCGTTTTAGTGTGTGTATCAAATACAGCGCCGGAGTGCACGGCCTGAAATAGAGGGAGTTTATTTTGTGATTTTGAAAGGGGTCGCAGGATGGAAACGATGGAGCATGTGTAGCCGCAATCATAGAATTATACTAAGTAGCAGCAGGGTCCCCGGTGGGTTGTACTTACAAGAAGTTAATTTGCGTCTGAGACACTTCCTGTTTACATTAGCGTGTGTGTGTGTGTGTTTGTGTGTGTTTCTTCCTGTGTGTGTCCTCAGGGGCATCTTCTATCAGGGCTACTACTGCTCTCACTGTGGAACAGGGGCACATAAAGAGTGTCTGGAAGTCATCACCATCTGTAAAATCAGTAGGTGTTTCCTCTCACCCTCTCCTAGAATATCACTCTTATTATCATTTTAAAAGTGTTTTTGTTTTTTTATTGTTGTTATTATTTCATTAATTATTTATTTACCAGAACTTCAATTGGCTCAATGGGCTCATTAAGCAGGTGTGAACCATCGTGTCACTGGGTTTGGTTCCGCTTGGGGAAAAGCTTAACTTACCGTAGAGTCATTTCATATCCTGAAGCCTTCTCAACCGAAAAAATTGTAAATACTTACATGTGTTTAAAATAAAAAAGAGATGTTTTCCTTTATTTTGATAAAGCATTTTAAGATATTTAATTGTTAAATGTCACTTTTTTATATCATCCCTCATTAATAATGGTACAAATTGTTAATCCCCCCCCACCTTTTGTCTTTTGTTTACAGATCCCCTCGACTTGGTGAGTTGGTCAAATACAGCAACAGCATATTCCTATTCATCATTTCCCAGATATTGTGTATTGTATTTTGTGGCTTTCTCCCTGATAGTGTGTTTTTTTTGTCCTGTATGTTTCCTTTTCAACAGGAACCTGGGATGTCATCAGGTAAGAGCATTTCCTGTCGTCTAACATGACAACATGGACATTCTGTGACAGGCTGAACAGCGCAGCTCTCTACTGACATCTAGTGGATTCGTTCATTTGCACATGAACCAAAACAACATTATCAGATTCAGAGTAGGGGGGGCAATGTTAAATGGACTCAGAGATACTACTGTATGTGCTTTAAATATCATTTTGTATTCCAAGAACTGAAGAAATTGGACGTAAGAGAGAAATCAGAATTTAACTAGTGTATCTGGAAATCTGGAAAGATCCAGGATCCGATTTGAACCCAGGATTTTATGGTTATATTGTTTTCATTTAAATATAAAAACAGCCCTGTATTATCAACTGAAATCTTAAAGTTATCAAAGAGGAAAACAAAATACACAATCTTTCCCTGCCGATAAATATAAAGGTTTTTATAAACTTTTCTACGCTAACATACACTTTCCATTAACACATGAATCCTTGCTTGTGTGTTTTCCAGGTCCCAAGATGGTGGCAGTGAGGAACTACCACGGCACGCCGACGCCTCCGGGGAAGACGCCGCTCAGTTTCCAGACGGGGGATTTCATCGAGCTGCTGAAGGGAGACCCGGACTCGACGTGGTGGGAGGTAGCAGCACTTCTGTCTCACTTCTGATCTGAGGCCCATGTGGTTTAATGTAAATCAGGAACATCTTTAGGTAAACAGTTGTTGTTGGCTCTGAACCCCGGACTCATTGATTCCACGACTCTGAGGTCAAAGTGCTGACTCGGGCTCCGAGGATGTTTCAAGTTGTTCCTGAACTGAAGCCTGGCTCTGAAGTCAGGAAACGAAATCGACCGAGCAGAACCTCTAAAGCTCCTTAATTAACATCTTGTTCATATCATCCGTTCTGAAGAGAAATAATCTGCTGTCTAATCCCACTTAAAACCACAAATAAACACCATGGATTAGGTTTGGATTAAAAACATGAGAATACATTCAAACTTTGAAGTCGAACAAGCTGTTTTCTTTATACCAAGATAAGATAACTTACAGCATCTGATATTTAGAATTATTGATTTTTTTTTCTACTGTTAATGACAGACTAAATCTATTTGTAGTAAATAAACCAGTTCAGATGAAAACTGGTGCAGTTAGCACAGTCGTTTGTGATACTGCCACTGGTGGGCGCCAAAGTTGCAAGTTTTCTATTTATATCAATTAACCTGTACACATGTGCAACACATTGCTTATTTATAAACAATGTTATATATTATAATATGTATTTTTTTTTAATTTATGTATTTTTGTGTTTTATGTCCCTTTTTTTACTTTTAATTTCCTTCTCAGTGTATTTTTAAACCCTCTCACACGTTTGTTTAGTTTGTGTAAATCATTTTGAGTTCTCTCTCTCTCTCTCTCTTTCTCTCTCTCTCTCTGCTTTATAAATAAACTCCCCCCCCTGCTCTTTACTTTCCAGGGGAAGCTGATCCAAACACAGAAGAGCGGCTTCTTTCCCAGTTCGTGTGTAAAACCTTGTTTGGACCCGAAGGTTTGTCTCCAGCTCTCGTGCACCGACCACATTGACTCACTGCAGTTTGTGTGGCTTCTGAGATCAGAGCCCATTGCTGCCTCTCTTTAGTGTGCACTTAACTACCTGTGTGGGGCGTACATATAAATTTCTATATATATATATCTCTTTAGCACAGAGCAGTTCTGTTTATAACTTCTTTAATGTGCAGCTTCTGTTTGTCTGCTGCAGCCCTTCCAGGCGCTATCGAGCCGGCAGACCTCCAGGGAATCAGACTACTACGGTTATCCTTGGTAAGACCCTTAACTTCAGAAGACTGTTGTTATCCTCATACTGCTCATACCTTATATATTATATACTAACATCCCCCCCCAGGTCACTTCTCTATATTAATTCAGATCTACCGATGGTTACTTCACGCACTAATTCAAAATTCAAAGCAGCCTGACCCCCACACACAGCCGCAACCAAAAGATGAATTACTACCCGGGTGTTTGAAGTCGAGGATTTGTGGATTTCCTCTTTGCATCTGGAGGTCACCGTGTTTCTTGTGCTCGTCACGCAGGTTCGCCGGCAACATGGAGCGCCAGCAGGCCGACAACCTCCTGAAGTCCCACTGCAGCGGGACCTACCTCATCCGGGAGAGGACCGCCGAGGCCGAGAGGTTCGCCATCAGCATCAAGTGAGTGTGTGGCCTCGTGCAGGAGAGAAGGAAAATCTCAACGGGAAGGTTTTCATTTTCTTATCTCATGGGAAATTTAAAAGGAAAAAACTCTCCCAGGATGCAGCAGTCAGCTTTCTCAGTGCATCTTTCAGCTCCAGCTAATTACCGCTCACTAATTGCTTTTTCTTAAATCCTGTTTTTCGTGTGTGTTCCCACCGAGAGAATGCATCTCACAGAAAAACCCTGGACGAGCTCTTACTGGAGCTTTCACATAATAATGTATTGTAATGGAATATAGTGTCTGTCAGACATGTGCAAAGGGCCTCTAGGGGGCAGCAATTAGGTCTGAAAACTTTTATTTTGTTTAATTAAACGATGCAGAATATTTTGAACCATATTCACACATTGCTGCAAAAGTAACTGAGCATAATTGACAATAATAATTGATATAGTTATTTACAAAATCGTTTCTGTGTCGTTTGATTTTCCAGATTCAATGATGAAGTGAAGCACATTAAAGTCGTTGAGAAAGACAACTGGATTCACATCACCGAGGCCAAGAAGTTTGAGAGTCTCCTGGTGAGTCCGGACAGAAAATACCAGTAGAAGCTGGACGTCGGGGTGAAAAGAGATAAGAGACATAATCCTCTGTCTGTTCTGTTCTATTCAACAGGAGCTGGTGGAGTACTATCAGGCCCATTCGCTAAAAGAAAGCTTCAAGCTGTTAGACACCACGTTGCGATACCCGTACAAGTCGAGAGAACGCTCGCTCACACGGGCCAGCACGCGCTCTCCAGGTAAGAGGCTCTGAACACAGTCACACCATCAATAATGCACTTACCCCTGATGCTGATAACACAATCTGTAAGTCCCAGAAACATTATTGATTTACAGAAATGAACCAGCAGAGCAAGGTGGCTGATGAATGAGAAAAGTTGCCGAACTTGTAACGTTCATCAGGCTTCAACACAAACTCCTGTTTCCGTGCTTCCTCCTTCTCCTGCTGTAATGTGAATTTGCTGCGTTTGAATAAACGTGAACATTAAAGTGAACACGTTTCTATCTGGTTAGAATTCAGAGTCAAAGGTGCAGAAAGGAATCTGACATTCGATTTAGTTTTGTGTGAAAGGTTTTGACCTCGTTGGAAGAACTCCTGATTCTTAAATCCAGTAATCCCAGTGGCCCAGTGTTGTCTCTGTAGGACGGAACCAGGAGCTGTGGGATTATAAATCAGCATCCTGACCTGGGAATAACTCCGAATCCCTCAGTGAGTGACTACATGCTGCCACCACAGCCCAGATCCAGATGAGAGGCAGAACCCGGATGGATTGATGACTGGCAGGACAGTTATGCCTATTTATAACTCCGCTGGCTGCCCTGAATGGCAGGGACACTACTAATTTGCCTCTGAGAGATCCTATAAAGTGCAGGTCCTGCTTACAAATGTAATCCCTCTGCCGTCTTGGCTGTGGATAATGCGAGGGAGTGGAAAATAAATGAGACAGGCTGCAACCTTCTCTCTCTTCACCTCCCCTGACGTCCTGGTCCTTCGGAGGCCAATGACTCTCCTGACGAGTGCAAAAAGAAATGAAGCCCGGCCAGGGGGGGGGTCAGAGAAGGAGGCGACAGAGCGAAATATATATAAAGCGAGATAGACAAAGAGGAAGAGTTGGTCGGCTGAGTAAGAGGCCGGTGGACCGGCTGTCTGCATTGGCTGCCCTCTCTGTCCATGAGACCGTATGAATACTGGCTCGGGCCCGCCGCTGGCTTCTGTCCTACGCCGGGCAGGAAGAACCCAACTGGCCCCGACAGCCGGATTGTTTCCTTCCTGCTTTGGCTGCATTTGGAAGTGAATGCAGACAATGTGCTGCTTCTCCATCTTTTTTTTTTTGGCTGCAGACATGACACACCCCCCTGCAGGTCTGCGTGGAAACAGCGGACGGATTGGAAAGAATAGGTTTTCATCTGTGATGAGCACATGGTGAACAAGTTTACAAATGTCATACACTTATTTTAGGGTATTGGACGTGATGGTGAATATCTCCTTGAGGGTCTTCTGCACTTGTTTGATGATAAGTTCCCAACAAGCAGTGGATTGAGGGATATTTGATCAGCTGTGCATTTCAGTATCATCGGGTGATCCAGCCTTTTTAATCACAAGACCCCCGTCACTGATCCTGACCGTCCTCAGGCTGATCCGTCCTGGGTGTGTGTAACATGTTGGAGTCCAGTTGGGTTCTTTCCTCCTGATCCACAGCCATCAGCTTTTAAAGGTTATATACCCGCTCTCTGCTACCACTAGGTGTCGCACTCTGACAAAAACTGAGGCGTTGATAGTCACAGTTTCAAACCACCACTCTCTCAAGGTGCAGGAACAAAGTTCCTCAATTTATACACCATGTCAAATCTCTTCCTCTTGTCTCGTCTGCTTGTTGCTGCTCCTGTTTGTGTCAGACGCTCTGTCTCAGAGGCTTTGTTGTGCAGTGTGGGTTTTTGAAACTTGTTTCTTACACATTCACCTGGATGAGTTCACGTGCACGAACCTGCACCTGCAAAAAACAGACCTGTTATGTTCAAAAGGTTGCGTACAACCTTCATCTTGTTGTCTGCGAGCAACTTGGCTGTTTCATACATCAGCCAGGTTATGAGGCAACAATGCTGCAATATAAAAATATGAATTAAATTTGAGTTCTAGTTGGTTAGTTCTTCTTTATTTCCCATTAAGACAGATAGATAGTTAAATACTTTATTAATCCCGTGGGAAATTCAGATTAAAATGATCTTGTGGTTACGATCCAGTCAAACTGTATTTATATGCAACGGTAACGTTTGCCAAATGACGCATAAACCGATAATTGGAACAATTACTGTGTTTACAATCCACAAATACATTTATATTATTGTTTAAATACCCGTTGAGATTAAATATAATAAGAATCTAATGCACTCTTCAGTTGCAGACACAGTCTTTACAAATGAAGCTCTGTCTTTTTCTTAATCCTCCTCCTCTCCGGCTGCAGCTCTGCATGCACACGCCTCAAATCAGCTTCCAGCTTTACTTCCTCCTCTGTCTCTTCCTGTCTTCCTCTCAGCAGCCTCCTGCGCCTCCTACAACTTCTCCTTCCTCAGTCCACAAGGCCTCAACTTCTCCTCAACTCAGACCTCAGCTCCCTTTTGGTCAGGTACCGGATTCTTTGTCTTTCCTTGCTCCTGTCGCCTTCCCACACCTAGCCGCCTGTAATTTCACAATAACCCTCTCAGCCTCTTTACTCGCTCTCCTCGGTGCTGGGTCCATTAACGAGGACTTTTCAGTTCTTCCCTGGAATGACAGTCCCTCATTAAATCAAGAAGAGAAAAGCTATTTCCTTTTCCCTTAATGAAACAACTCGTCCCTTCTCATCAAGCTCGTTAGTGACGAAGCAGTGGCACAAGAAAGACGGAGGCAGGCGTCCTCCCTCTGTTCTCTCCTCACTGCTAATTACTAATTATATGATCAGCGTTACCTTCCCGCGCAGGTCCCTCATGCACAGAGATTGTTATTAAACTCCATTACCAGTGATTAATACCTTCAGTTGCTGCATTGTATAAAAACACAAAAACTGTGATGAAAATGAGCTGTTGGATATTTGGTCTTGTGTCTGGTTTGATCTCCCGTCTCTTCCGTTCCCAGTGTTCACTCCGCGGGTGGTCAGCTCGGCCGTGGCCCGGTACAACTTCGCGGCGCGGGACATGAGGGAGCTATCGCTTCGGGAAGGAGACGTGGTGAAGATCTACAGCAAGATCGGAGGAGACCAGGGCTGGTGGAAGGGAGAGGCCAACGGACGAGTGAGTGTTCATTCACGTGTTGTGGAACCTGCTGTTTTCTTTAAGTTACGGATCTGCACACGTGTCAGAAACCTGCATTTATGACTTATACCCTCAAAAGTATCCGGATCCTCGAGTGACTGGATTCAATAATTGAACTGAGAAGCTCTTCTGAAGCAGGTGGTGGAGACAATAAAGTAAAAGCCCGGCTGCTGGGAAATGCTCCACTTCAAAAGACTGGCAGTAAAAACTGGATGGGAATTCAGCTTTTTTTTATTCCAGGACTGTTTCTACTTCAGGGTGTAAAAATATGTGACAGTGTTAATGTGAAGCTGTGCAGCATGAAAGAGAAGAGAGTGCAGCCACTCCACTGTTGTACTGGTGCCCAGCAGCTAAACCAGACTGTCTGGTGCTGGAGCCACTGGTGAACCAGTAAACTGAATTAAAGTCCAGTCTGTGTGTGGATGGTGGAGAATGTTAAACTGACAGTAAATTCAGAGGAGGACTCAAAAACCGATTTATCTATCTGCCATTTTAACTTCAATTTATTACTATTCCTCAGTGGCTCCTATTCCTCATAATCTTATTTCATTTCACGTTTTATTAACTGGGTTTTATTGCCATCGTATTTTCCATTGATTTCCTACATTGGTATTAATCGGCATAAAGCCCCGTGAGCTGTATTTCACATATTAAAGATGGCTATGAATAAAATAAGTTGTCAAAATTATCTTATAACGTCCTAACAAAGGGGAGAATCATGTTCGTCTATGTGAGGTTTAAATAGATAGATAGATAGATAGATAGATAGATAGATAGATAGATAGATAGATAGATAGATAGATAGATAGATAGATAGATGGATACTTTATTAATCCTGTGGGAAATTCAGATCATCCAGTAGCTTGTAAACTTAACACATCAGTGACATACATACATTAATCACATAAATCACATAAATCAAATTCTGAGAACATATTTACAGATACAGGAACGGAATGCAATGATGTGATTGTGTCAGTGTCCAGTAGGAAAGTGTTCTTGTGCTGCTGGAGTGAATAATACAATAAAATCTAAACTGTATATAAATAAAAACATATATATATAAATATATAAGAATATGTAGTGGTAAAGCACCTGTATCACAACAACCTGTGGATATATAGTTGAAATAATCAATAAGCTTTGCAGATGAGGTTATTTTTATCCCTCTTCACAAAAACGTCTTGCCACAAATTTGAGAACAGAAGAAATATTGAATATTCATTAATATTTCCTCGGTTTGCTCAGGACTCACTTCACCACTGCAACAAGTAAGAGCAGCCATTGCCTAGCAACAGCTGGAGTAGAACTTAAAGTAACTCAAGTATTTTATTATTCCAAACGTGGACGAGGCTGCTGCTGCTGCTCGGCCCTCAGCCAATCAGAGTGCAGGATTCAAACGCATCCGAGGGGTGATTATCTGCCTGCACGTTAAAAAAGGACTGAACCCATCTGTTGTTTACATCTGATCACATGGAGGTGTTTATGTCTCTGGGTTATTTTCTGTTTCAGATCGGATGGTTTCCTTCGACCTACGTGGACGAGGAGGGGGGGCAGTAGAGCTGGGATGTTCGCCGGGCCCGGCTCCTTCTCTTTAAAAATCAGGAACCATCTTCTACCTGCTGTTCTCAGAGGAAGTGACTCTCCCCCAGGAAAAAGGACACGAGGGACAAAGAGAACTTCTTCTTTGTTTTTAACTGTTTGTCTTTTTCCCCGATGGATCCTCGTGTCCCAGCGAGCCTCTCTGTCCCGCTTGTCTTTCTTCGATCACGCATCAGCTTTGCTTTTTTCGGTTTTGTCCTTCTTTTCGCGGGACGTCCTGTTCAACTCGTGTACAGGAAGGAAGAGAGAAAGTGTTTGTCTCAACTGCACAGATGGACGATTGGAAAAGCTTTACTATGAAAAGGACGCCCCCCCCCTTTTGTTGCAGGTCTATTGTGAGGTGAAATAATTGTACAGTATAGATAATTTATTGAATAGAGATTATTATCATTACGGATGATTATTGTGGGGACGTTGATTTTAGCAGCAGCAAAAGAATCAGATGAGAAAAACTAAAAAAATGAGAAAAGACAAAAAAGACAAAGACGGACAAAGAGACGTTTTCATGTGGAGAGACTTTTTGCCTTAGTTGTCATGGTGATGCCTTGTGGGCTGACACCAGTGGAGGGAATCAACTTTGTTTTTACTTCTCCATGTGTGCATGTGCCCACACACACACACACAGACACACACACACACACACAGAGCCGACCAATGTACAGTACGGTGCCTTTTGAAGAATGGTCGTTGCATATTGAGCCTCAACATCTGCCAGTAAAGAACTTTCCCTCCCCCCCCCGCCCCGCCCCGCCGCCCCTGGAACACACAGTCGGTCCGAAAAAAAAAAAAAAAGGAGGGCGGAGGCACTTACACAGCAAAGCGAAGGGGGGGCGGGGTGGGCGGGGGGGGCAGTTGATCGCCTCCTGAGCCCTGAAAGAACAAGATGGTGAAGCATTTAACGCGTCCGAACCGGAGGCTGGACGGACTCTCAGAGACTTGAGGAGAGTTTTTATAACCGACAACAATCACACACACACACACACACACACACACACACAGACAGACACACACACACACTGTTCACACCAGTCTCAGCTGTCCCAAGGGTGCAATCAGCCGGAATGCGCAAAAAAGGGAATCATCAAGACATTCCACTCGACAACCACTCAACACTTTAAAACAAAACTCTTCGTCGTTCTACTTTTGTTTTTTTGCACAGAATCAAGATGATTATTTTTTAGTTTTGAGAACTGGACCATTAAGTTGTTGTTGTTGTTTGTTTTGTTTGTTTTTTTCATTTGAAGCCAAATTCTGCCATGTTTTTTAATGTGTGCATGGATTTCTTAATGTGTGTTTTTTTTGTACCTTGCCTTATTTTTACAGCTGATCAGGTGATGGGATTGTTTTCTCCTCGATTAGAGATTCATGGTTTTCACACGTGTTGAATCCGCTCGGTGCTGTGCAGACTGATGGACATTAAACAATGTCAGCAAGAGTTTTTAAATCTGAAGCAAAACTGTTTGTGCTAATAATTCATATAATATCCACAGAAGGAGCCCTTGTGACTTTGGGAGTTTCTAGTGGGGGGAGGGGGGGCAGTGCTCAGTGTTTGCATTTAGAGGCTTTAATACTTTTTTTACTGATCACAGTCTTCAGTGGGTTTACATACAGATTCCCTCAGAGAAACGAGTTCTATAGATATTTACTGTTTAAGTCTTTCCATTCCAAGAACAAAATATTGACTGACTTCTTACATTTTAACCCTTCAATTCCTCAATAGTAATTTTACTACGTTTCCCAAAAAACACATGAAAAGGAAAAGTAGGATTCGCTATTTTCATAAAATTAAATGTCCAAAGCATCAAAGCTTTCAGGCTGAGAAATAAATAGCAAACACTGAGCTCCCCCCCCCCCCCCCGAGAAGCACAAAGTCCTGGGGGCTGGGGTGGTGTGATGGGGGGGGGGTGGGGGGGGGGGGGTTCTAGACGCTGTTTATGTAGTGGACAAAAACCCATCGCATGTGACTGTTGATCTGTCGACTCCTGTCAGTACGTCCTTGGAAAAAAAGTACTTCATTGTGTACATTACTTTTTTTTTTTTTTGAAAGGTTGAGTATTTCCAAATGAGGTCTATCATGAAATAAATATTTCTCTTTTGTTTAAAAAAAAGAAAAGACGTTGGTTTATTTTTTAATGTTTTTATTGCAAATTATAGAAACGTTTTGACCAAAAGAAATCAGAATATAAAATGTACTAACTCCATTGTTTTGCACTAGAAGAAAAACTTCTTTTAAATAACAAATGTTCAAATTGCACAGCTTTGAGTTCGGTTATTGAAACTCTGAATCTGTCATTTTCAAACATTCAACTTCCCAAACTTTCTCGACTCTTCTCTTCCATGAAGCAGATTTTCCTCAGTTTGGTTCAAACTGCGTTTCCGTTCCTGTCGTCATACTCGACTGGTTTGCATTTGACTGGTGTGGAGCAGGAGGGTGGATGTGTGGGTCCTTCACCGAGAGAGCTCACCTCAGTCCCACCCCCGCCCCCACCCCCACCCACGGGACTGTAGGTCGCCCTTGGGTGCTGACGGACAGTCCGGCTCGTGTGGCGACTGGCAGGACGGCTCTCAGGAGGCGGGACATCCTCTCTGTTTGAAATCAGAACAACCACGTCAGAGGATTTCAGTTCTGATTCAAAGGGTTATGAGGGAAATAAAGCAGCTGAGTTTATCGACTGTGGTTTCATTGTTTGAAATTCAAAAACTAATAAGAAACTAAAAAAAAGAGGACTAGTGAAACATTCGATAAATTCATCAGCATAAAACTGCATTGTTTATAAAGCGGTTTAAATCTTCCCTTGACAAGTCTTTATCCATCAACATAGCACAGATGACTGTGGGCTAATATTTGCCTATAGTGATAAGTTATAAGTTGCTAGAATTGGTACATAATGTTAGCTTGTTTTTCTTAGAGTCATGTTTTGGGAACAACCTCGTTCTGAGATGTTCTGCTTGAATCCATATTCAACACAGTGGATGTTGGTGCCATGATGTCTCCCTGAAGATGAGCAGCACACGTCTCTGTCATCTTTGCTCGTTTGGAGGCTCGTCCCCGTCCCCACCTCCAATGAGCCCCCCCCCCCCTCCCTCCCGGTGCTGCTTTTGAGCCAGGAAACACTGACAAGCACACAATACAATCTCCCCTCGTCAACGCCGCTGCCAGCATCCGAGCTCAGGAGCTACTTTGCATTCTGCATTCACGTAGCTTTGCAGCAGCTCTGATCCGCTCCTCTGTCGAAGGAAACAACCGCACAACACACAACACACAACACACAACACATCCACTTTGGCATTTTTTCATCCCGTGCAGGCCAAAGACTCCGATTTCTGCTGGTTAAGGGAATAAATTTGTGTTTTCTCCTAAGATGAAACTGTACCTCGAGTCTCTTGAGCCTGTGGTTGTTGGGTCCAGTGTGTGTGTGTGTGTTTGTGTGTGTTGTGGTGAAACGAGACAGGACTGAGCTCTGAGCGAAGATGTGTTCACCACCAAATCCAAATCGAAGTGGATATGAATTAGTCTCTGAATTTTTAGGAGAGGCAGATTGCCTGGCATGTTTGGTGCTGCAGGATATTTGTCCTACATTATTACATAAGATTGTTCTGGAACAATTTACATTGAAACAAATTGAACTTGTTCCCTCTTAGTTTTAATGCTCCTCTGAAAGTCTCTCTTTGCTGCTTCAACAAAAACTGTCAAATCCATTTTCCCAGTTGTTTCAACATTGGTAATTATTACAGTTATTAATATATCAAAAGACTATGTTCAATGTGAAAGTTGGAGCTCAACACACTCATGGGCCTTTGAAATGATTACAGTACACAGTAGTTACCCTCAACCCCCCCACAGCTCATCTCTGTTGCCCCCTAGTGGCCAGAAAATCCGATAATGCAGCTTTAATAAAACAAGTTCGCTCGTATAAAACAAGATTCAACACTACTGCAGATCATTTTGAATTGGATAAATAAAATTATAAAACCATCCATCCACACGACCTTCATTTTGATAAAATATCTCCGTCCAAACACACACACCGGGCCAGCAGGTGGCGATAAAGTCTACAAATCAACAAAAGTTTTTCAAACATCTGAACTTTGGGAGTTCTTCGTAAACATCTCAGTTCCTAATAAGTTCATAATGTCAAAAACAGAGTTAAAAAAGGCTTTTGCTTCTCCGTGAGGTAAGAAGCTGTTGTCAGATTGTGTATCCTGTCGGAGCTCATTTAGAGTCGGGTTTCTACTCTTAACGTTTCGGAACTGAGTCGCAGCTTGAGTCTTATTTTTCTCACTGTATTTTTTTATTTTAGATTTAGGGAGCGGAGTTCTTGAAGTGATATAATGCTCTGCGTGACTCATCCCTGAACTTCTCAAGCTGCACTGTTTACTTTGAAAAGCAGTAAGTGACAGATGTGAGAGGCTCTAGTGCCGTGAGCCTCACATTATCACGCTCCACCGTCCTACCACAAAGTCATGTTCCTCCTGTAAGGAGAGTTTAACTCCCTTCTATCGCTGATGTGGAGAAGCATTGTGGCCCTCGATGCGATTCTGTCTCCTGTACCCAACACCGTCCTCCCACTCTGCTGTGCCCCCAGTTCCACATCAGCTTTAGAAGGCTGTGAGCTGTTGTGAACCGCAGACAATGTTTTTTTGTAAGAGAAGATATCCTCTCAGACGTGTCAGGATGGGAGGTCGGCTGCAGAACTTCCCCCCTGAAGCAGCTCAGGATGCTATTTCCCCATTTCCCCTTCTACGTCATCAGTGGACTGGAATGTACATTAAACCAGTAGCTCCTGTTAGAGGCAAGTGGTTATCACTCAGATTGATGCTGGGGTTGAGGCGCTGTCTGTGAGAGCCAAGCAACAAAAGTTTCGATTTGTTCGAGCAAGTTGTTCCAGTGAGTGGCGTGATCATCGTCATCATTACCATCTGACATCAGCCGCCTTGCCAAGAGAAGCCGATTCAGCCGTCAGGTTAGAGAAGTGGTCGATGTGAGTGGTTCTGATTGAGCTCTAGATCGATACCTCTCATGTCTTTCTGTGAAAAACGCTCAAATTGTTCTCACAGGTTGGATTTGTGAGTTTTAAAAGTTGTAGGTCGATTCAGTTTCTGCTGATTCGCCTCCATTCCTACTTTCAATGCAGAGCAAAGCTACTTTCTTGTTTGAGAAAAACTTATTTCCCATCATTTCAAACTTTTGAGATCCAGCCGTGTTTGCTCGCTGTTCCTTCTCCTTCCCGAATTTAAGCATTCATCAAAACGCAGACTTTGATTTAACTCTGTTATTTTCCTTTTAGATAAATATAAAAAGTAATTAGTTTGACCTGCTGTGGTTTGAGGAAGGGCTGTTATTTACTGAGTGTTTGAAATGCCACTCTCCACAGAAACTGTATAATTGCCGTAAAAGTCTCAGACGAGAACACCCAGGAGAGTTTGTTGACACTCGAGAGTTTCTCCTGATCCAAACTCTGACAATCAACAAACAGAGAAGAGTTTGAAACTTTTAATGAATCTCACTCACGCTGTTCGACTGAGTGTATATTTATGTCAGTGGTTATATTTGCATCAGCGTACCTGAAGAAAATCAGTTTGCTTCTGCACTCATCTCAAAACCTTGAGTTTCCTGCAGCTTCTCATCAAACTGTGTTCACAGGGCGAGGAACTCGAATTCAGACGCCGCTCTCTGCATAATTAAGCGTGTCGATAAACGTGGAGGAATGAAATGAAATCACAACATTAGTAAGAGTAGTATGTTTGGGGAGTTTAGCCCTGAATAAAATATATATTTTTCTATTTACACTTTTTCTCGTACTCGCATTTCTGTTTCCTGGGTTTAATTTAATTGAAGTGATTTGGTTCTATTCTTAATTGAAAGGATTTTTTGAGTGTTTTGTGTTGTATCTTCTTTTTACTGAGGCCAAACACATCTCATTACTTCTGCTTCTCTTATGCACATATAAAAAATGTACAACTGCACCAAACACAGTTTCATCCTAATGTTCATATCCTTTAATCTGACAGAGGCAGGAGCTTCTTCCTCCCGGGACTTGTTGCCGATGAAGACGAGTAGAAACCTGCCAACACACAGATTGTGTAGATCTTTTTTTTTTTACCTCCCTTCATTAGCTTCAGATATCAAACCACAGAATGTGCCGCGCTCTCTCTGCTGCAGCTGCCGGTGTCTGTACCTGATCTCATTGGAGAATTCCTTCTCGTAGCGGAATCTGCCGCTCGACTTCCAGTAGAGGAGCCCGATGAAGAGCAGCAGGATGAGGACGAGGAGCAGGGAGCCCACAGCCGTGCCGACGATCACCGCCGCTCTGTTTGGAGCTGAGAGGGTCAGGGTGAAGAACAATTAATCACTGAGAAGAAGCAGCTGTACTCTTATGTTTTTATAGTCTGGTGTAGTAGAGCCTTTAGAGTTATGTCCTAAATGAATGATCACATTTGAAACGGGAGCATTTAAGAAAGCTCCTTCATCAGACAGATCCTTCTTGGGTACCGATCTATCCCAGAATTCATTGCACTTTGATAACACTTTGCTGAACTTTGACCTGCGACACTTGCATTTGTGTATGTGTGATTGTGTTATAAGTTACTATTGTGTGTAAGTGCAGCTCTGTTGCTAGGTGACAGCAGCTATGAATTGAGATACAGAGATCTTCTCAAAACTCAACGACAACTAAAGATTAGATTTCACCAAATCGGCTTATTTGCCTCCTATAAATCCTTATTAACCATCTTGCAGTCTCGCTTGTGCAGGTTTGTTTCCGAGCTGCAGCGATGGAACGAATGACCCCCCCCCCCCCCCCCCCCCCCCCCCGCTAGATGCCAAATGTTCTGAACCCGGAGACCAGGAGTTGTGGACTGGACGAGATGTAAGATCTGCTCCACGGATCACCACGCACACAAAGACAAACTCAATTTATGGATTTGAAGAATCCTTGCGCGCTTGTATGAGTCCGGAGATGATTTATTCTGTGGTGGTGCAGTGATTCAGCGGCTGTTCTCCCCGGTGCTGGTTCCCCCACAGCCCCCCCATGAGAGGCAAATCCCTGGTTCTTCTCCACATGAAGAAACCAGGACTGTCCTCTTTTAAAGGGATTTTCTCTGAGGTACAGTCGTGCTTCTATTTATATTCTGACAGGAAGTGGCTCCAATCAATGCACCCGTTTATGTCGCTGCACTTCACGAAGCCGCTAAGCAGGAGAATGATTCGAACATCATTGTAATCCTGAGTGACTCCACGTCAGGAAGTTAAGTGACGACCAGCTCCTCCTCTGTGAATGAAGCTACAGCTTCTCCATTGACCTTTGACCTTATGCCCAATCGACACAATGAGGATGATTCACCGATGTTCTGAGCGCTGCCGTTAAAACCCGATTTTGTGTGTGTGTGTGTGTGTGTGTGTGTGTGTGTGTGTGTGTGTGTGTGTGTGTGTGTGTGTGTGTGTGTGTGTGTGTGTGTGTGTGTGTGTGTGTGTGTGTGTGTGTGTGTGTGTGTGTGTGTGTGTGTGTGTCTGAAGTGGAGCAGTGAGGAGGCTTTGGCACTTCTACAAAGAGAGGAGGATGAAATCTAGTTTCTCCGTGACCACGTGTGTGTCGTGCACAGGCGCCGTCCTCGTGCAGGGGCGTGCGTCCTCCCCATCCACCCCCCCCCACCCCCCACCCCCTCTTACGTTTGTGTGCCTGCAGGTTGATCCGGCAGCGCTCGGCTCCCACAGCATTGTTCACCTCACAAAGGTAGAATCCTGCCAAGCTCTGCGAGTGGTTGCTGATTCTCAGCTCGCCGGTCACACGGTCTGAGAGAACATGCAAAACGCCCACGGACACGGATTAACACATGGAGAACATGCTGTGCTGTACATGCAAGAGCCTTAATCTCCTCCGATTGGTTTATACATGTGGAATAATTCAAGTGAGACATTCTCCAGGTTTTGTTGTGTTTCTGGTTTTAATTAACTTTATATCCGTTCGTGCAGAAGGATGTTGATCAAAGGATTTTGTGTCAAAAACAACTCAGGAAATGAGTCATGAAAAGGAAACCGGGAGAATATGCCTCTAAACTGGTGATTGTTAACATTCCCAGTTTCATTTTCATCGTTATTTCACCTGGATCTTGAATATTTTCCTTTTTCAATAATCAGAACAAACACTTACCCCGTCTCTCTTCAAAATAAATTCTAAAATAAACATTCTGTAATCTGCAAAAGATCATTTCGTACACACAGAATGCACAAACACACACACACACACACATGTCTGTGCATGTGTTTGGGACTAATAAATGCATCTTAATCTTAATCTTAATCTCGTGCAGTAGCATGGTGACGTCAGCAGAGGTCACACTTACCCTGTGTGGCTGCATCAGGGATGGGGCCCTCGCTCTCTCTCCTCCACGAGTACGTGAAGGGGGCGGAGCCTCGTGCAGACTGACAGTGCAGAGCCACAGCTTCCCCCTGCAGCTGCCCCCCCTCCACCCAGCACTTAGGCACAGACGGCTTCACTGTAATCACATGGGCAAAAGGGACAAGCTCTTTTTTTATTTGAGCTGCCATGTCAGTTCTGTCTCTCAAGCGTCGGGTACAGCTGGACAGCTCCAGGATGAAGTGGGAGGAAGCATTTAAACACTGGCTCCCACAGCAGGAGGAAGCATGCTATAGGTGGAATGTGATGGGAAGAAACATTTTAGGTATCTGGAATTCAAAAAATGCTTTAATATATACATATTAACTAAATAACAAGCCTTTATTCTACATAAATAATGTGGAAATCAATATGGAATGAAAGCTTGAAGAGAAGAAGAGACAGAAATTTGCACTTGGAACATAAACTGTTGCCTTAAGATTGCTTGTTAACCAGAAAAATGTATATTATTATCAATACATCCATTGATAACAACCAATAAATGTATGTATTGGAATGTAATATTACAATTCACAATGTTAAACTGGCTGAAAAATAAACAATTATTAACACAATCATCAAAAACAGCAAACAACTGAGGTGGATGAAAAAGCCTCTTAGCTAATTGGTTGTTATGCTGACTTCCTGTGGCACAGTGTGTGTGTCGTCTGTTCAAAACCCAAAACACAACTTTCTTTTTGTCCCTGCAACACATTGTAGATCAAGGCGGTTGGCATGGGAATGAACGAGGCCTTGAACCCAACACGGTGTCGTCTTGAAAAGGTGAAAGAGAAAAGAAGCCGGTCTGTCCACGCCGATAACGTTTTGCACGATACTCAAAGACTCCGGGGTTTGTTTGAGCTTCAAACATTTCACGCTGCTCTCGATTGACAATGCAGCAGAAGTGAAAACAAAGAAATCTTCCTCCCATTCATTAGCACATTTCCATTTTCTACCTCTCTGTGTGTTTTAATACGACAACGAGCAGGACTGTGTTTTGCTTTCAGCCTGAAAACAGCTGTTGCCCATCTAGCTGCTGCATGAGGCTCTGGTTATTTAACAGTCGGCTTCAGGGACGTGATTTCATCTCATTCAAGGTTCTTAGGAAATAATCTTAGCCCCAACAAGTCTGTTGTATGTGTGAAGAGCTTCTCTCGGTGTAAAAACCACTCAGAGCTCTGTACATCGAGGTTCACATGCAGCCGATTGCTCACTAAAGGGCCACAGGAGTCAGGAATCAAACTACCAACCCTACGATCAGTGGACGACCTCCTGAACCACAGCCAGCCTCTTATCCCACTGATAACTCAGAACTATTGTGTCTTTAAATCTATTTCATCGAGAAAATGATTTGCTAAAGAAGCTAAACAATCAACATTTATGAGATGCTTTTGTGTGAAGATGTTATTTTTACATTTGGTCATATTCGGCTGTTTGGTTCATTTTGAAGTGGAAAATCTATTGAATAAGAATAAACACATGTCGTGACACTCATTAAAGTGAGTAATCAGATGTGTCTCCTACTGAAAACATCATGAATGTGAAATGTGAAATCACAATGGTTGACATTTTGCTTTCAGTGTAATTTCCTCTGAGAAAAATAACAAAAAGGTTTTTAGTCATTAGATTTAATTCCTGTCAGCGTTTACGATGCAAAGAGGCTCGTGTGACATTACGCTGAGTAAAAATGAAATGGTCGAGCGTTAGCGGGGAACTGACACAGAACTCTAATGTAGTAATGTAATCTACTTGTTGGTTTTAGCAGTCAAATGAAATAAGTGCTCCGTGAACCTTGGGATCATTCACCTAAAAAAAACAAAGTTGAGCCAAGAACATTCTTCTTTTGGGAACTTGAGATTCTTTTGTTTGAAATTGTTGTGTGTCTGTTGTGGACCTTTTTCAAAAGTCTTTCTGTTGTGCGGACTCTTTAAGTTTTTGGAAATGTAAGTTCAGTCAGGAAGAACTTCCACCACAGCTGAGTCTCCATTCAGGGAGCGCATCCTTCAGAGGCTGCATCACAGATGGTGCGACTGCTAGACCGTCACATTTCCAAGTCTCCTTCAAACACAATCCCTTCCATCCCAGAGAAGCGAAGGCTCCAGCTGGCGGATCCTTCCTGGTCCCAACTTCTCCCAGGATTCATTGTGTTTCACCGATGAGCCACGAGACGCCCAATGCTCGAGTGTCACGCTTCAACTCAACCAAACAACAACCAGATCGACTGTGCAGCCTCTTGAGGTTCGTTTGTTCTTCATGTGAAGTATCTCCTGATCGAAAGAGTCTCAGGATTAGATCTGATACATTTGACAATGTGCCTCATCCTCGTGTTCACCGAACCCGCCTCATTGCTGTTCTTCCTCGTGTGACCTCTGTATTTGGGTCCTCGCCCGTTCATTTTCTTTGTTTGTCTAGAACTGGGACATTTTCTTTGATCAATCATGAAACATGTTTGCGAGGAGTGAAATAATAAAAAGTCTTAAAATCCTAATAAATAAATGTGTAAATGAGGCGACCCCTCCTGCAACCGAGCGGCTGCTCAAACTCTTCAAACAAAGTAGGTTGGACGAGAATCAGATGAATAACTTCACTTTCATGATTATTCTTGAGACGGAAATGCAGGGAGAACAGTTTTTTCTGATGTACTTTCCCACTGAATACAATTCATGCACTTCATATATAAGACATTTCTTTACAGAAGTTTCTTTTACTGAACAAAATCTGACTGTTAAACATGTTTTTTACCACAGCAGACACGTATCGGGCCAATAGCTCAGCTGTCATGGTCCAAGAAGATAAAAAAACCTGAGTGTAGCTACTTCGAAATGTACAAATTGAGAAGCTGCATTTTCCAGAGACCAGTATAGGTGTGACACCCAGCACCCGGACTTACCCATCACCACCAGTGACACCTTGCGCGTGTCCACTCCAGGTGATTTCTTCACCTTGCACTGGTAGGTCGCACCGTGGGCAGGTGACAGAGCAGCGACTGAGAGTGAAGCGTCGCCTCTCGAGGGGTCGGGGGTGGCGAAGCGGAGCCCGAGTGAGAGAGCGGCGTCACCGTGGACGTACTCGATGCCGCCGCTGTAGGACAGCAGCTGGAGGAAAACAGAAACACCAAAACATGATTATCAGCTGATTCTGAATTGTGCTTTTTGAATTGATGATGGTCAATTAAAGCCTTGATATTGAATCTAAGTAGTACATGTGATGCTGAGGGTCCCTCCCGGGGACAAACCCACCAACGCTGCAGCTCCACTCGACTCTGTGGCCCCTTGTGGCAAACAAGCTCCGACAAATCCACTGTACACGACCGGCTCAGCCGACAGATCACAGCCGCAGAATGTGTAAGATCTGACCTGTGTCCTCCTCTAATCATTGACACCAAACCAGAGACAGGGAGGACATGAGGACTGACATTGAGCAGGAGGACAGAGGCTCTGCCCAGGTGAATGCTAATGCTGCTCTGTCTAACTCGGGGGCGATTGTTTGTAAATAAGAAAACTGTCTGCAAATGTGAGATAAGACAAGTGCTCTACACCTCGTTTTTCAATTTCCTCTGCCCCCTAGTGGCTGGAAGTCAAGTGCAGCTCTAATTTATGCAGTGGTTTGATTAATTTGCAGACACACAAAAAAAAAAGGAGCTTGGAAGAACAATACATTTTAAGTGGTTTGCTTTTGGTGCCAAGCATTCAATTTGCACAGGAATCAGTAACCTACACTGACCACTTGTCTTTCCTGGTATTGACTGATAATGCGGCCGCTCCCTGAGGGCAACTTCCTCCTTTCAATCCCCCGACGCTAATCACCTGCTTAGTTTAAAAAGGGAAATGGGATCAACCACTAATTTGAGGGGGAAATTGAAAAGGTCCCGGACTGAATTCTGAAGTCTTAAGCAAGCGACCCTGGATTCACCGGAACAAGTTTGTATTGGGTTGAAAGTGAAAAACATGAGCTCACTGGTCTGGATCCCAGTCAGCTCATGGGATGGATGTCATCTTCCATCATCTTCTCAGGAGACTAAGGTTGTTTCATGGTTTCAAGCCTTCATATTATTTCTATTAGCTTTTATTTCTCTTATCCTCTTCGAGCTTTCTTACCATCCGATCTTTCTTCGTGGCGTCCGGACTGACCACCGACCACTCGATGTCGAGGTCCCCGCTGTCAAAGGGGCTCAGCGTGTAGCCGCAGCCCAGAATCACACCCTCGCCCTCTGCCTTCAGGACGATCTGAGGGCCGGTGGATGTCACCTGCAGCCCTTGTGTGTATCCCAGTCCTACAGGGAATCAGACACACAAGAAAGGTGAGTGGGGAAGACATTTTTATGACAGAAAGGGATTTCCCAAGGATGTAGGCGGACATGTTTCCGTGAGTGTCGGAAACCGAGCGGCCGGACTTGCAGGTCACAAAAGCACAGAAGAAAACCGGGAGAGCCGAAATTATAGAGAGAGGAAAACAACTTGTGAGCCAAAACCATATCTGTCAAACCCAGTGGTGGGGCTGTAATGGCTTTGGCAAATACACTGTGCAGCCGCCGATAGAACTGGTACACAGGCGTTTATTGATGATTCCACGGCTGACGGAGGCAACCGGGTGAATGCAGAGGTGAACTGGAGCATTCTGTTCTCACGCTCAAACCCTCTGTGCAACTACATCGTTCAGCTTGAAGTGGAATCTGCTGTTTTCACCTGAAGCTAAATCTGACTGAGCTGCTGCCTCCTCCCAGTAGGTGGAGACCAGACTGAAGAAGGAGAGACGCCATAACACACAACCTGGGGAGATCCTCACCAGGGAAGTCTCTTGAGCTGCTGTCACACAGGTTCTGAACTCCACATGATCTCCTGACTTTCTGCAGAGCGGCTGAACGTGAGAACACAAACTTCCAGAGTGAGAGTTTATATGGACGGGTGGCGAGTGATGAAGACGTGGCTGAAACGTGATGGAGAAGAAGATTCTTTATACTTTATAGCCACAGAGGATTTTTCTGCTGAACATGAAATGATCATGAGTCTCTTTCGCCTCAAGCTGTCGAGCGTTAGCGACTGTATCTCAACATATAACTCTTTAATGTAAACATGGCCCCGGGCTGACAGCTGAGACTTTTTACACTTTAATGAAGAATCTGATCTTTTATCTAACATGAAATCTACAGAAGCTCGGAGCCAAGTGTGGATCACTGGATCTACTGGTGTTTTAATGGTTCTGACACGAGGTGTTATAGATCATTTTCCTCATTAAAACACTATTTGTGTAAATAACTGTGCTTTGCATTTATAGCAGTTTGTAAGGAACTGTTGCCTGTATTTTTTAAATAAAACTAGTCGCCTGCACTACATGAAATGCACTTACTACTCAAACTAGAAGTGCATTTGAATGAGAGCCATGCACGGACACAAGTAAACAACATATGAGCTGAAATCCCTGGCTCATTAGGGAGTCAACAGTCATCCGGGAGCATCATCTCAACGCCTGATTGGACGAACCCGTGAGCCCCATGGTAACGCTTGGGGAAATCTCACACAGCCTCAGAGGCCTCGAGCTCGGCGGTGTTCACCGGAGACGAGACACCAAGCTTCCAGGGATCGTTTGTAAATACACTCAAGAAGAAGCTGCGATCTGTGTCCTGTTATGAAATACAGTGTAGTAGATAACAGAGGGAGGAGGAGGAGGAGGAGGAGGAGGAGGAGGAGGAGGAGGAGGAGGAGGAGGAGGAGGAGGAGGTTGTCAGTGGGTTAGTGTGGTCTGGAATTGATCTGCCCGCGTGTTTGTATTCTTACCCGTGCTCAGGAGAGTCGCAGTTTGTAACAAGAAGCCAGAGATCCAGGGCAGGCAGCCGAGGCAGAGAGCTGGCACCCGCCGCCTGCAGCTTAGTCTCCACATAGTGCTGCTGCTGCTCCTGCTCCTGCTGCTGCTCCTGCTGCTGCTCCTGCTCCTGCTCCTGCTCCTGCTCCTGCTCCTGCTCCTGCTCCTGCTGCTGCTCCTGCTCCTGCTCCTGCTCCTCCTCCTGCTCCTGCTGCTGCTCCTGCTCCTGCTCCTGCTCTTGCTCCTGCTCCGGCTCCTGCTCCTGCTCCTGCTCCTGAAATTAGTCAGAGTAGGTGGTCGAAAAAGCACAGAAACATCCACAAACTGGGACTTTTCTTTAGTGCACATGTCCAATTCTAGCAGAATTCCCCCAAAAAAGCAAGGATACAAACTGAGAAGTTAAACATGCAGGCTGACGAGGAAGGATTTACAGATATTACCTGAGAGCAGATGTTACATCCAAATGCCTGGTAACAGGAAACAGAGGATCAAGCAGGAGAGAGCTGCTCCTCGCGCTGAGCTCCTCCTCCAGCAGCTCCTCGTTATCACGACGCCTCCTGGTTGGACGGCCGCTCCACTTGTTCTACCTGTTTCCCAGGACACTCCCCTGGTAGAGCTTCATACAACTTCATCTTGTGCTTTCTTTGTACCTTTAACCACCTACTTGCAACACTAAAGCGTCAGCCAAGGCCCAAATGCCCCCTCATGATAATATAGATTATCAATGCACTAAAATTGCACAATACATGTTTCCTAAAATCTCCCTTTTTTATTTATTTTTTAAAATCAAGATCCATTAATCATTCTGATGGGAAAACGTAAAGAAAATTCCTTGCTCTGCACCTTGATTCGGATTCCCAACAAAATCACAAACAGACAGAATCTTGCAGATAAATAAGATTAAGATCAAATTTCATACAAACAATAAAGACACACTCAAGGAAATTAGCGCCCTGCTTCCTGCTTCACAATGCCAAGCGGTCTATTGTAAAGCAGGTGAAACTGGAGGAGCCGCACTGCAATGACTGAGTGTGAGAAACTCAGGGTGTTAACTTAACAGAAACCAAATTGTGCTGAAAGAAGAAAACACACAACTTCAACATCTACTCACTCTTTTGTGCTTTTGTCAATAAGATGTCTTCATTTTCACCAACGATTGATATATTTGATGACTTTTTATTGGTTTTGTCTTTAGGGCCGAGCCGACACAAAGTAATTAACTTGTCCAGTAGAGAAAATAACGACAACGCTGCACAATGCAGCACCTCAGCTGCACTCATTCCTCAGGAAGGAGAGGGGAAGACAAAGAGAGATAGAGAGAGAGCATGAGGTCTCAAGTGACAACAAACTGGTTGTTCAGCCCAAAAAAAACACAAGCCGCAACGGTTTGTGTACCAGGATGTAGAGAGAATAAAAAAAGACAGGACAAATGTTATCTGTGTGCCAGATCTGCAGGGAAGCAGCGTTTATAACCGAGGGACGCTGGAAGTATCCCTCAGCCGGAACCCGACGGAAACGGATTAGCGACACCAGATAACGATCTTTATCTCCACCGCTTGTATTTGATTCTAAAGCTGGATTTTCCTCTAGTAGTCGCAACATATATTTCAAGCTTTAGGCGATGCTGTTTTAAAAATGTTTATGTTGTCACGGACCGAGTCAGATCGGTCTGAAACAGCAGCTGAACTCACATCTCACCTCACACACTCACTGGATACTCTCCTTTTTAAAAGAAACCCTGTTTGCTTTGTATTCTCCTGCAAGAAAATTATATTTAATTACTTCAAAAGCATGAAATGGCTGCCGACCACTTTTCGGAGAAAAACAACTCTTTTCAGGGAACTTTTTTGCCATCACAGTAAATATCAGGACCACGAAACACATCAAATCAGCTTTGCTTCATGCGTTGGTATTTATAGAAGATATACAGTAGCCTGCTCATGCACTGGACGTCTGTGATGACTGGGATCCGGTTTCACCATCTGCTGCAGTGTTTTAACTTCACAGTCAGAGCAGCTCCTGTAAAACACTGTCATGCAGACGGTGAGTTGATGGAACACGAGAGGAAACAGAGCTTTTCTCTTTCGTCTTTGCAGGAACTAGCTTCATTGGTTGTTTTTTTGACCACAGCGAAGTCGGCGTGCAGCCAGGAGCTCTGCTGGAGCCGGAGACACACACAGGCGCAGATGATGGAGTATTTATATTGTGCTTTTCTAGTCTTGACAATCACACAAGACATATTCAACCATTCACACGTATAAGAATCACTTTTCAGTCCGATTCAAACGTTGTGTGTCTGAGGAGACTCGGTTTCTTGATTTATCTTCTGTACTTGACTGTAAGTGTTCCTCATTATGATCTTTAGAAGGTCTCAGAGTGACCCTGGGCTCAGGCTTATCACAGTTGTGCCGTATCACTGCATAAAGGTGGAGAGGTGATCAGCACGCGGCCCAGTCACATCCAGAGTTCAAGCCTCAAAGCTGGGCTCAGCTGGTTAATGCATGATCCAGTCACAAGGTCATCTCGTTCGGAGGAGGGGCCCAGGCTGAATCTACAAGTCGTTGTATGTCCACTCTATGTTTTTGTGTTGTTGCTATGTACAGTCGACCGACAACACACACACACACATCGCAGCTCACGTCTCACATTGAGTCGTCACTATTCTAAAGTTGTATCAACATCTGACAGCATCAACTTGAATGCAGGTGAATGACGGACTGCTGTGCTGCGTCTCCACAGGATCACAGGAAACATCAAGCTTCCCCCCCCCCCCCCGGTGATGACGCCACAGGCACAGCCGGTCACTGTACTCACCCCCCCTCCTGCTCACGCTGTTTTCATTAACACACACATTGTCAGTATAGTTGTTCTCATGTGTGCGATCTTCTGTCGGTCCCCCCCCCCATGCAGCGCCTCACAAATCAGAAACAACACAAGGTTCTAGATCCACGCCCATAGACACCTCCACTGAACAAGGTTCTAACACCTTAACAGAACATCCCTTTACAAAGTAGCTTGGAGAAGATGAACCGACCACATGATAACCAGGGTGGAAATTCCCTGTTTGTATCACAGGCATTTTACACAGTACACAGTTGCACCCTTGACTTAAACCACATAACGTCCTTTTCTCTTTTTTCTTCATTTGACACATTGAGTACCGCTTAGATTAGAGATACTTTATGGAAGTTGAACCTCTGACCACTGTGGATGATTTGCACTGGTAAGATACATTTTACATCCACAGGGCCCCGACAGTTTACTTCTCTTTTTCAAGTTATAACCATGTCGTTTGCAGAAGTCACCTTAAAAATGTAAAAGCAGGAATAAGACAAAAAACTAAAAGGCTCAGCAAAAATAAATGAAGAGAGATAAATAAAGTAAATTCAAGTAAAAGTAAGACTATGTGGGGTCATAACAGTGGATACAGCATTAACATTCACTTTATTCGACTTCAACTTTATATGTCCACAATAAAAACAATATATTTTAATCTGCTTGAGCATTTCCTTGTGAAAGCTGCCCCCCCTCACTGAGCATCTGTCCACTCTAACATTTCCCTTTCGTGACAAAAAACTAATTAACACACAAATAAAGGAGTTAATATAAAGATATATTCTAAAAGATGACATAAGATACGATGGGTTTTATTGTCCAAGTGGGGAATTTGCCTAAAACACAAGGAAACAAATCATCCGTCACACGTCCCTCTGCATGAGTCACATTTACATACTGCACGTTTGAAGAATAACCCAATTACTGCATTACTATTTAATAGCCAAATTAAAATTAATACTTTTGGTACAAAGGCGCAGAGCTTCTCTTGTTCTGACTGAAGCCTCTGCTGTTGGGATTATCAAACGCCTCTCCTGGCGTTTGTATCTGGAATTTGCACAACTGATTCTCCGCCAAGTAGGTCGGGAGCTCAGCTCCTCCCAGTTCCAAAGTGCACGATTATGAAAGAAGCTCAGCCTCGGCGAGAGATAACCTAATTGATACAGAGAAGAAAAGGGAATGAGAGTCTCTGTCTCTGACTCCGCAGTTTACCAGGCGCACACCAAGTTGGCAGGAGAAAACCTAGGACTTGACTATGGATGAGAAAATTTGGGACGTTATTGTTGTTGGCGCCGGGTTATCTGGACTGAGTGCAGCTCATCTGCTCAGAAAGAAGGAGGCCGACTTAGAGATACTGATACTGGAGGGAAAAGGTTTGTGGAATAGCTTCTGGATTGAAAGGAGCTGAGTCATGTTCTGCTTTCACGTGTGTTTTGTCCTGCAGATCGAGTGGGAGGTCGCACGCTGACCAGTGACATACCTGCAGCCAATGGCGTGGATCGCTGGGACCTGGGAGGCCAGTGGGTCGGAAGGTAATATTGACCAGAGGCTACAGGACTAACACAGACATGTGTGTAACTGACATTACAAAGATATATTCAAAAATAGACTTTTCTCATTTAGTTGCAACTGAATATGTGATGCAAATATTAAACCAGTGATTCTGTACCGAGTGAAACGCCTTCAAAGAAAAAAGGGGGGGATATCAGAATAAATAGATTATCATATATGAGCAAACTAACTCATTAACAGGGGGTCTAATGAGGAGGTTTGCACTTTCACCTGATGGCAAAACAGTGCTGGGGTCAAACCTCCAGGATAAATATGATTTATGACCGGGGCAGAGAATAGATAAGCAATAGAGCAATATCGATAACTTAGGATTTAGCGTTTAAAGACTATATTTAGATGCTTATAAGTGTCCATATAGCAACAGCTGCATAGATCAGATGAACTTAAAGAGAAACAGAAATAAGGATGGAAACAGAGTTTATTTAATTGGTTGTGGTTTGTTTAATGTTGTGTTTGTCAGATCCAGAGCTGCTCGTTGTGCTACAAACAAACACTGCAACTTTTATTTCAAATTTCTCTTCAATTTGACTTTTACTTTTATATTATTCTTGTATGAAAGCTTCGTAACGAACATTTTTCTTGTTTAAACTCAATATTTGAGTTTCTTTTCTTGAATTGGCAGCTCTTTGTTAGTCAGACCCTGGTTGCACATATCAGCCTCAAAACTTTTCAAAACCTCCCCATGTTTCTCAGGTTTTTGGAGGAATTATTGTGCAGTGACTCAGTTCAAGTCAATTTTGAACAAAAATGAAAAAATTCTCACATATCTATATTCTACAGCCTCTATTCAACGCTCACAAAGCAGAACAGCTCCCCGCAGAACTTGCATTCTTCAAAGAATATTTGACTCAATGGAGCTTTATCGTATTTTCAAGGCAACGTGGATATCTGATTAGTAAATTCCTTTTTTCATTGTATCAGCTGCAAGATTTAATAACCGAACAATAAACGCTGGAGCTCTTTCTTCTTCCTCTTCCTCTTTCAGCACCCAAACCCACGTCCTGGAGCTCATGAAGGAGCTGGGCCTAGAGACCTACCCACAGTTCAACACTGGCAGGAAGGTGCACCACATGGGAGGACCAGGCGGCAAAATCCGCACCTACAAGACCAGTATCCCGGCTCTGTCCCCAGTCGTGCTGCTGGATTTCACCCAGTTGTTTAGGAAGGTGAGGAAACAACACCAACCCAGCAGTTTTCTTCTGTAAATACATATTAAAGCTGGGGTTGGTAATCCTGGAAAAGCAGAGCAGGCCTCACTTTGAAAATAAACAACCGATACATTAACATGTGGTTTTGTGTGTGTTTGTGTGTGTGTGTGTGTGCGATGCCCTCAGATTGACAAATTATGTGCGACAGTGTGCGTCCAGGATCCGTCGCAGACCCCCAACGCCGCGGAGCTGGACAGCATGACCGTGCACTCCTACTTTGAGAAACACGGTTGGACTGCAGGTCAGGGTCACTCAGCTCTCTTCTATGTTTGTTTTTCTCTTTGTTGCCTCCTCCCTCATTTCTCTAACACATTTCTTTGCCAAACAAATGAAGATCTACACACGACGTATCAACTTGCAGTAGTTTTTTGACAGTGCACGATAAAGTACACAGTATATCTGCAGATAACTGTCTTGGGAAGGGGAGCATGTATTAATACTGTTTGTATGCTGAACTACAGCTTCAATTCCTCCCTCCCTTGTCCTCCAGAGCTAAAGGAGGAGATGGCAGTGAGCTGCCGCTCTGTGTTCGGGATGGAGCCGTCCCAGATGTCCTTCTTGTTCTTCCTCATGTACGCGGCGGCGGCTGGAGGGCTGCTAACGCTCCTCGAGAGCTCTGCAGGAGCTGCTCAGGAGTTCAAAATAAAGGTAGAGAGCTCACATCCCTCTGCAGACAGGGTTGAATCGAGTGCTTTTCACAACTGGAGACCACATCGGATTCCTGGTCTTAAAAAAACACAGCCTCTCAATACAGTCTGTGCAGCTCATTCAAGCTGTGTCCCGAAAAACACTTTGACCTTCATTGACTTTTTAAACAGATCCGGTCTCTTATTGGATTTGTCCTTTTGTCTCTGCGCTCGCTCAGCATGAAGGTTTTGGCTCCATTCTGTTCTATTTCTGTGTTTTTGCTATTGACCCGTCGCTCATTCTCTTACTCAGTCGGGAGTAGAAGGAGCAAAGCCAAGAAGAGCCCGGATGCCTTCAAAAGAAAATATCAACAAAGGTTTTGTGGTTGCAAACCTAGAATATAGCCGATTTCCTCCGTGTTATTTATCTGCAGCACTTTATTTATAATGGTGTTCCTGCTATTTGCTGAAGAAATCTAACGAGCAGCCCTGTGGGCATGACAACTCCACAGCTGCAGCGAGAGCACCAGCAAATGTGAAGTGGAATGAGCCTCATCAGTCAAACATCATGCAGGAGTAAAGGCTCAGAGAGGAAGTCAAAGGAAAAGGAGCTTAAAATGCACGATGGAGACGAGACTCCCTATGGTGCATTAAAAAAGCCAAACTGACCAATTACAAGTGTTTCCTACCTCCTTTGAAAAGCGTTTACTTCCGGTTCTGTGGCTCGTGCCGGACAACAGAGACGCTGCTGAGCTTCTTTTTTTTAAGCTTCTTTTATAATTGCTTATTCACCACAGTCAATGCTTTGATGTATTGAAGTGTCAGCAGAGGTCTCGGAGGCAGATACATAAAATTCTTGGCAAATACAAACTATTATCTGCATGGCTGGCTGGCTGGCTGCCGGGGGGGGGGGTTGCATCTTTGTAATTTGGGCGAAGTGACCCTTTAACTTTCTTTCCAGAGGGGAAAGCTGCGGGTTTGAAGCCCACCTTCATTGCAGTATCTGTCTCTCCACAGGGGGGCACCCAGCAGCTTTCAGAGCGCCTGGCGGAGCGCGTGGGGCTGGAGGCCGTCCGGCTGGGCTCGGCAGTGACGGCCATATGGCAGGTACGGCACGGTGACGTCTCTCTCAGGGACTGATGAGGCACGACACAGAGAGATAACAGCCTCCACACTGGGGACACAGGCCGTCTCCTGTGAAGCCCGTGTCTGTTCCTCCAGACTGTCTCCATCATTAACAGCTGGGACGACCAGGGGAACTGTGAGCACACTCAGGTGTTCACCAAATCAATATGTTCAGTTCCACCGCTGATGGATTTATTTGAGCTCATTGATTTGAAGCAGTGGACCAGACTCCAGAGTATTGAAGTGAATACCATCAGTTAGGAGTCTGCCTTCCCTCTGAAGTAATGATTATACAATAAACCAATTAACAGAGTATTATTGATAAAAAATAGATTAATAAGAAATGCTAGAAATTGACTGGTTGCAGCTTCATGAACATGAGGCCTTGATTTTATATCCTGGTAACTTTGGGACTAAATTATCATAGTTTTCAAGGTTTCTTTTAATTTGTGAAGAATATTGCTCAGTTCCAAACGAGAAGGCTTCTGGGAAATTGCGGCAGGAAACAAACCCACAACAATAACCAGTAATTAGCCAATTCATTATAGATTTGATCATTAATAATAAAGTGTTATTGACATCTCTCCCGCTCCCGAGTACACTCCGGTTGCTGTCTGAGAGGCAGGGCGCACCCTTGACATTTTGCCAGTCTGTCACAGTGATAACACACATTGGCAGACAAACACCATTCACACTCACATTCACGGCTGTGGGTGATTTTCCACTTTTACCAAAGCCGAACCAGTGCACCCAGAGGAAAACCCACACACAGGAGAACGTGCTAACTTCACACGGAGAGGCTCTTCTCCTCTGGGTTGTCCTCTTGCACATGTGAAACCATGATTGATTCGGAATCAATCATGTAATAATAAGAATCCTAACGTTAACAGGGCGCCAGCTGAGAGAGCAGGAAAGGTGTTAACTTTAAATGTCTGTTTTACAGTGTCGTTGTGTGGTGATTGAGTTTGAACGATCGGCGGCAGAGCCTTTGAGATTATTGGAAATACTGTACATGAGTGAGGAAAGTGAGAGAACACGAGAGAGCTGGGAAATGATTCATTCATGATTTAAGCCTACAGTTGATCATTGAGCCTTAAAAGTAACTTAAGCGACTTTTAAAGTTTATTTTTACCACATCACATGAATAAATTATGAGAACTTCTCCTTCTCTTACCAGATAACTTGCCAACGGCTATTAAATACTAAATATGGGAAATTTCCTCATCATATATAAAAAAAACATATATATATAAATTACACACATCCATAGAGTATGTCTGATTGATGTGATTCATGAATCATGGTGGAGAGGTGCCTCTGACACTCTGTCAATCAGGACCATTCACCACTGACATCAAAAACTCATTAAAAACATAACTTAGTGAAGAACAATCAATTAAACAAACATCAGCGTGAGAGGAACTTCCTGAAATGACAGAATTCATCTTTGAGAAAGATTCCTTTGCATTTAGAGTTTTAAGTTTGGTTCGTGTCCCATCCACTGACATGGAGGTAGCTGGGCTTTTACCCAATCTTGCATCCAGTCACCAGGGGGCGATCGAGACGCTTCGGCTTCACTTTCTCAGGGAGCTGTCACGTAGTCCATCCTTATATATCTAGATGTATAGAGTGTGGTTTATATTGACATGAACTGGTATTAAACTGCCGATACTGGGAACATATATAAAAATCTCTGCAAGCCTTAATAATACAGAATGTGGCTCCAATATCCTATCATTTATTCCACATCATTTCCAACGTGCACAGCTGGACACTGAAGATGTGGTCCGCTGTGAGAAGGGGGGGGGGGGAGAGTTGTCTTTCTATACCAGACAAGATATCATTTACCAATAAATCTGTTCAACGTGCTCATTATAAAAAAGCTTGTTTTCTGTTTCTGTGTTTCCCACAGGAAGCTGAGTCGGCCCGAGTGACGACCGCCACCGCCTCCTTCTCGTGCAGAGCTGTGATCGTCACCTGCCCCCCCCACTTGGCAGGTCAGTGTGCGTCTCCCACTTCGTCGACTCGCTAAATGAAATTCCCACTGAGGCAGAAGGCGAGTTTCCTCTTCTCCCAGCGTGTCCGTCAAACGTGGCAAACTGTGCATCCATGTAGATAAATTTGTGATTTTCCTAAAACTCTCCGGCTCCGAGGTGTGGCAGTCACTCTGGCTGAAGTAAATGCCGTGTGAGGCCGGGGCCCCGGGGCCGAGGGAGAGCTGGGTTAGGATTTTGGGAACCAGAGCGGGAGTCGAAGCTGAACCAAGGGGGGCTAATGTGACATTCACCGCGGTCGGCGGCGAGAAGTTGAAAGTGACAAACAAGTCATTACTGACCTCTCGGCAAATCAAGCTTCTGAGCAAGAGGGGGGGGTATGGACCCCCGCAGGAAAGTGTGGGCCGGTAACAAGGAGCAGAAAGTTTTAATTGAGCCAACCAGCTCAACGTAGAAAACCAGGGTCCTCTTTTTCATTTCATCTGAAACCTTGTGTACAACATTGAGCTATCTATCTATCTATCTATCTATCTATCTATCTATCTATCTATCTATCTATCTATCTATCTAACCATCCATCCATCCATCTATCCATCCATCCATCTATCCATCCATCCATCCATCTATCCATCTATCCATCTATCCATCTATCCATCTATCCATCTATCTACCGATCTATCTATCTATCTATCTATCAGGCAGGAGAGAACTCCGCAGAATGTCCGCAGCAACTGACTCTGACATTTGCTTTCACACACAGCCCATCCAGATAATTTCGGGGAGATTATCCGGAGTTGTGTTTTTTTGCGACCCGTGCTCGTCACGTGTCGGTTAAAATATTGATACTGGGAGTCGTTGCTGGTTCTGGAGGCTGCGTCTCTGCCACGCTGGGAAGGAGCTGGAGCTGAATCAGAAGCTGGAGCTCACTCCGGGTCTGTACCTGTTTGCACTAAGCTGGCAACAGGATCTGTCACTCAAAGCCTCATACCCAGAGCCATGGACCACGGCCAGGGTCCTTAATGAGACAGGTTCGAGAGCGGTGTTGAATTATGCAGCATAGATTGCCGCGGCTCAGATGCCACGGTGCCACGCGTTGGCTTTAAATCAGCACCGGGAGGTTGACAGCGACTCTCAGAAGCCGAAGTCAGGCCAGCGACTGAGACGTCACCTCTCCCAAAAGGAGTCGGGGATAAATTAAAGAGGAGGACTTGCTGCTTGAAGTCGTCCGGGTGACGTGTTTCATTTGGATTTTTATGGAAGTGGGTAAACCTGAGCAGCTTTCCAGTTACCATAATGACTCCGGATGATGCCGAGCCTCTTCTGGACGGCCTGAGCCTTAAAGTGCCATCACAGCCTCCTCGTGTTTGGATCCTCTGCTTCAGACGTTTGTTCTCTAACATCCTACTTCATTCTCGAGTCATCAGTGAATGAGCCGAGCGATGAATGATCGAGAAGAGAAAAGAAAGAATAGTCCCGTCACAGCTTTTTATTCACACGCCGATGCAGATGCTGGATATGAGCTGTGTGGTCCTTCATATATCACGTCTGTCCTGTTCTTGGCCCCTGGATTTACCCCCCCCCCCTCCCTTCCCCACATTCATGCATCCATCTTTTATAAGAGTTCTGTCAGGTTTTTATATTTTTTAATTTTTTTATTGTTATCGTTTCTCTCAGTCATCTCAATGATTTATGAACTATTTGGTTTCACTGCAAATTTGAGGGTTGCCATGTACAAGGGCGAAATGGCCGTTTTTCCCTGGTGTTGACATTTTGAAACCGGCTTGAAGTGTGCATGTTTTATTTGGTACTTAAGTATGTTCCTGTGTAAATTCAGACTGCGTGAGAAAGAAACAAAAAAAATCCAATTAGGCTTTCACAGCTTGCAGTTGCAGTATAATGCAATTAGCCGTGACATCTAATATCTAGTGATGGCTGCAGAGACTCAGTTACTAAATTAACATTTTCTTTCCATTTTGTTTTTCTCTGTCCCACTTTTTTAAGTGCACGTGAACTCCGGGGGCTTTGTGTCCACGTAGAGTCTGTGAACATTCAGTCGTACCTGACTAGAGGCAGATTTCTTCTGCCAGGCGGCCATGCAGCACCATGTGGCTTCTCACTGTATTGGAAATGAGCGCATGTGCCACTGGGAGTTTAGCCCAGAGTCTTGTTTACCCCAGCAGGAAACATGTACACAAGTGCGTTGGCATTTATTTGCCGACTAGCATCGTGTGAGTGTGGATTCCAAGGCCAATATCCAATGTGATTCAAACTAATGGCGCCTAATTTGGGGATTAAACATGAAGTGGGAGTTAACGTGATTGTGAAAATAAATAATGCAAAGTGATTTCTCTCTCGCTGAGTTTAGACTCGGTGGAACTGGATTTAGCTTTCTGTGCACGGGTCTCACATCTCTGCTGATGAGCAATACGGCGAGTGTTGATGAGCAGGCGAATGAAGTAAATGTGTTTTTTGCAGAGCCGTGTTCACCAGTGGAAAATGTTCAAATCGCAGAGGTAGCAGAATGCGCTCGATAAAACTCTCCTCGTTAAAGTTTGGAGCCTGATGCTGATGAGGGAGTTTTGAGGCCAAATATTTAGATTTATCTGCCCCATCAGGACGAAGGGGGGTGTGGTTTGATGGACAGTTGCTCAAACAGGACACTTTGCATGTTTGACTATATCTCCCGTAACATGTAGGTAAATGTTTAGATGTGTGTTCACTCTGATGGACGTGCACTGAAACTCACACCTTCAACTCGACCTGCACCGATCAAAGGCTTCTACTCCAACTTCACTGAGACGCTGATTAAAAGCACTTTCTCAGGGAGTTTAAATGAGATGTAAAAAATGAAACGGGTCTCCTGTTTGTAGTCCACTACTTTAATATTTTATTCATTAGACATTAGGAGTCATCAAATATTGAAGGAGAGTTAATTTAGGAAATTATGAACTAATGAGGGCAATTCTAGGCAACTGGGTCATCACGTTTTAGGCTATGGTTTGCAGGACCAGCGGAGGAAATATTAAGGAATGCTGGAAACTGCAACGAGTGTGTGTGTGTGTGTGTTTCTTTTTGTGTGTGTGTGCCTTCATCTAAGTGTCCAGAGGCTTCGTCTATGATTCATTAAAAAAGATCCCTGATGAAAGATGCACACAGATGAAGGACTTTATCTTTTAACATTTGGATTAAGTGGCTGCTGAATAAAACCCCATGTTGCTATTTCTTCCCTTTTTGAAACCAGCTGTGTTGACTTATTTATTTAAATTGGCTGTTTGTACTCACACCTTCACGGTTTTATACTAGAAGAGGTGTTTCCATCTTTGGTTCGATCAAAACTTTACTTGGACTTCAAGGAACTTTTTTTTTTATTATATTTCCAGCCGCACACCTTCTCAAGACCTCGTGCATATGATTACTTCTTATTTTCCACACTGGTCTTTCCACTTTATATCCTCCGCACTGCTCTATTGGCTTTTCAGGATGAAAGAGATAATGCAATTTCACAGGCACTGCCATGGACCCACCCTCAGTGAGAGCTTGTGTGTGTTTTTTGGCTATTTTCGTGCTTTTTTCCAGTTTCCCCTGCTCTTTCACAAATTGTCATCTGGATGTAGAATTTCATGAATCATCGCTGCTCTGATTTGAGTGGCTTTTCATGTTTCACTTTCTCCTGATCGCTCTGACAGGTGGTGACACTGACAGCGCCTGTGAGTGGAGGTAAAAGTTCAGAGTGAGGAAGTAATGGGGAAGTTGAAGCCCCCCCCTTTTCGCTGAGCACTACCTTAAGTAGGACTCACAGGTCAGTGGGGGGGAGTAACAACCCTAAGTAAGGGTCGGTGCTCTCCGGCGGTGCATTCACACTAAAATGTTGCGTGGGAGGATCAAATGCCAAATTCCTTTAAAAGGAGAAAGTGAGATTGAGTCGGACAGAGAGCAGTGAGAAGGAGCCCACTCAGCGGGGGGGGCAGTGTCCTCACAAGTTACAGGAACCAGCTGTTAGGAGGACGGTCTTGAACTCGCGGCGTTTTTTTCCAAAGATGACAGAATGATGCAAAAGCAAATGGTTGCGTGGTGGAGCTGTCAGTCGAGGGGGGGGGGGGGGGGATTTCAGAGGACCAGGCATGTGAGGATTGCGTCAGTATCGCCCGGGAGCAGACGGGCCGGACTCGCTCCACGTCTGGTCACGTCTCTTTTTCATCACCTTTCATCACATAGAGCAGGAAGATACAGAAATCCTTTTTACTGCTGTCGAGATGAGGCTTTCCTGTGGTGTGTTATAGAAGTGTGTTAGACTCATTTCTCCATGCCACAATACATGATTTCTCAAGCTCTAAATGGGAACATGCAACTCACAAGTGTGTACAATATATATATATATATATATATATAGGACTGAAAGATAACAGTAATAAGTGGTTGGAGGTTAGGTTCATGTCAAGAGTGTACTTTATTTATTAATATAAGATTTAAAGATAACAGTAATAAGTGGTTGGGGGTTAGGTACGTTTCAAGTGTGTTTTTGCAGTAGATGTATCAACATTTTGATTTATTCTTTGTATAACCTTATTTTTGTTTAAGCAAAGTTTGAAAATCCATTAGTTCAACGGCACGTGATTTTCCTTTGAGTCAAATTCTACAGCCGGCGCCGTTTTATTGTTAATGTTCTGAAAGATCAAATCTGAACGTTCTGAAACTTTTCATGCACTTCAGAGTCTGAGCGAAGGCCAGACTCTCTGTTTTTGTGATACAAAAGAAAATCTACTCTGAGTAAAGTATCACTGGTCTAAGAAATATATTAAAACTCTATCACCTGTAAAATGGATGTTTTTTTGTGTAATTATGCCAAAGTGCACATTAGTTTAAAAACGACTGGGCTTTTACAGCTGACAGACCGAAGTCATCGTCACGCTTCAGATTAAACTTCACACAGATCATCATCAAAATCATTTCCCCCAAGAGTGAAAATCTATTTCTCAGCTCACAGAAAAACAAGAGTATTCAGTTTATGTAACATTATATTGTCACAGTTCAGAGTACTCTGATACAAACTACTCATAACTGCATTTTGGTTTTAAACTGCATCATCTCACAACCTTCTCTGATTCGTCAGGCGTCCGGCACATGACCCCTGAAAGAACTGATATCATCCTCAGCACCGGAGTCAAAGCCCCGTTGTCTTTCCTCTAAATTCTGCATTTTAAAATCATACAACTATTTCTATACCTAAGCTCCTTTGCAACTAACAACTAAATGCTTCCTGTTCACACTGTCAAAGACACGCCTCGTGCACGTGCGCGGTCATGTGATGTGCTTATTATGGCATTTTCAAACTAAAACTTAGTCGTATGCATGTAATCTTGAAACAAAATATTACATCTAACAAGTTGAAGTGGAATCATGAAGGTTTCACAACAATTGTTATGAATATTTGAGACATTTAAAAGATAAAAACATACCACATATTACAACTGAATGGCAGACAAACGTAGCCAATAACGAAAATATGCTTCACTTCATCAACTTTTAAGTAAATAAAGAAATTCTAACCTTGAGTTTTGGAGATGTTTTAGGTATTTTCTTCATCTACCAGCATCAGACAGTGTAATTCATCTCTTACCTGTGTGAACCGGGTGGAGTTATTCCATCACACTGACGGGAATCCGCTGAATGTTGTGAAGTTGAAGATATTTTCTCATTTTTTCCGATCGGCTCTTTTCAGCCGTGTTGACAGAGAGCAAATCCTCGGCATTTATCCCGCGCTGGAGGAGAAGTGTACTTTAGACCAGAAAGTGACACAAGTGAAACGCCTTCAAAAGAACAAGACTGGAAATTGCCGGATGCCAGAGAAGATGGGAATGACAATAGTATTATTTCTGTGATCGCTGAGGGATGATATCTGTACACAGGCGGTTTCTCCCCCCCCCCCCCATCCGTCAGCAAGGCATCGGAGCAAACCTTCCAAAGCTTCAGCTTAATCCTGTGTCATTAAGTCACATAAACTGCCGTCACGCCGAACCTGTTTGCACGCGTCGTCTCGATTTAAGTGCAAACGATGACTTGTGACAAAGATTCCTGCAAAAAAAAAAAAAAAAAAAAAAGTCACTTCACATTTGTTTCCCTTTGAGAGACGCTGAGAGTTTTCTCCACGCCGAGCACTTTGCTGTTCAAAAAGAATAAGTTGCCGGAGTACGTCTCATTTAGCCACTGAGCGACTTAGCATCTGCCGGATGAATAATGAGGCTGGAGGCTTTTTCCACTGCTGCTAAGTTTCTGTGTTTGGTGTCAAAACAAGTAGCATTATGGATATGACAGGACTCGACAGCTCTTATGTCATGTGCACGGCGCTGTCATTTGTACGTCTAAGTGACCATGTCAAATTGGTTCGCAGCCACTTATCATGTCGCTGTTTTTCAATTTTACTGCATCAGGCTCATCAATTTTGTTTAGCGGGCAGGGCATTATTTTTGAGCTCGCTGACGGCCTCTTGACATTTTCTAAATGATGTTTCACATCTTCCTCTGGTTCATTTGTTAAAAGCCTGGCTGACGGCCAGATGTCACTTCCCTTTGGAGCGAGCGCGGGGACCGAGCGGCTCCTCTGAGCGCGTGACGGCCGCTGATGAAGTTATTTGACTGCTCTCACTCACATCAGCAGGATGGAGCTTTTTTTGTTTTTTTATACATATGTACGAGCCGTGGTTGAAGCTCTGCCGCACAGCCACCGCCGGAGAAGTATGAGGTCATGTGGTTTTCTGTCTGTGAGGGGCCATTATTTCTATTCATTGATTCAAGATAAAACCGTCCTGATCGATAGGAGGGATCAGCTCGAGTGACGTGTCCCTCAAACTGGTTTTTGTTCCCTCTTTGTCCCACACTGCATGTAAAGTACTCAAGGTGAGAGCGGGGGAGGGAGTAAAGAGGCCACTTATTAGGATTCATGATGCACTCTTGTTTTTTCCACCAGCAAAGATCCAGTACCATCCAGGCCTGCCCAGCCAGAGAGAGTTCCTCACCCAGAACATGCCTATCGGCCACCTGATCAAATTCATCATCACCTACCAGACGGTGAGTAAAATGAGATGAAGCTCAAACCTGCAAAAACATTAATTTGCCACAATCACATCACTTTTTGGGGCCTCTACACAGTCGGTGCCTTTTTTACATTTTCTTCTCTCCAGTGAGTCATGTTTGTTCTGAACCACGTCAGAGAGTCCACATCGATATCGTGTAGGTTGGCAACAGCAGATGATTGAACTACACAAACATGCAATGTTGTGTAGTGAAGCTATTTCAAGCGACACAAAACACACAGTTTGTGTGACGAGTTGTATCTCAGAACTTTATATAATCATAAAAACATACATTTCCGTGGGAGATCGGAGCCGATCCCGGCTGATCATCGACTTTAGGCTTGAATTCTGGCAAATGGCTGCACAGTGGGGTCCAGATATGAGTTAGCAGCAGGAGATCAAACAGGGGGGGGGGGACATGCAACATGAAGGACACAGCATATTAATAGTGATCACATGTTTTGAAACCCAAAGCTCCCAAATCTCAACCTCTTTCCGAGTTGTTAATAACTCCTCTTCACGTCCTGAGATCTTTTTATATTTCTTTTCTTATTTTCAGTTTTGAGTCAATCGCTTGTTAGAAACGTCATAAAGGAACGCGGCCACTTGCTGCTGCTGGATCCTCAGGATAATCTCCGGCTGTGTTCCCACTCAGACGTTATCCAGAGGTCTTTACGAGGTGTCTGGCAGGAAAAAACCTCTGACTATGATATTTACGTTCCCACATACAGGATAACTTCGGGAGATTACCCAGAGGTCAGTGCATGTGTGAAAGCAGCTATATATCGAGGCATAAATAAACATTCTCACATATACAGGCATGTTTCATATACCATGAGAAAACCCAGACACTTTTTGCTGCCCTGCTAAACTCTAAAGTTCAATTAAAGCTCTTCCTTTCCTTGCTACATTTTTTATTTACAAAGCTGTTCATGCAGAAGCTTATTTCCATCACATCAGAAATGTTGGCGGCTGCAGTTGTTGTGGCTTTTTGCAAGTCGTGTGTGATCCCGCATGCTTTTTGTTTGGAGACATTTGTCAAGATTAGTGGAAGACGACAATATTCATTGTGGAATAATCCTCTCAAACGTCTGCGTCGAGATTCCAAGACAACTTGTAGTTTTCCAGCGTTCACAACCCAAAATACATCTGAGATCCGATTTTTTGTTTTCCTGTTACGAGACAGAACTCCTGCAGCAGCACATTCCTTTGGCACAAGTTCTTTATGGAACTCAACACTTTGCGTAGAAGACCTTTCAGCACATGAAATTTGATTTGTTCTCCATTTTGCACTTAATTAATTCTGACAATTAATTAACCAAATGCTTGTGCACGTTGTTAACGGACTGAATTTGCCTATTGTAATGAACCAGGAATCATTTATATGATCTGTGCGCTGGTGTGTTGCCAAGTTGCCTATTTGAGTTCTGATGAAAAGCTCGGAGATGTTTGTGACGTGAAACTCTGTCTGTCTTTCCCGGTGACTGATTGCAGAGCTGCACTTTGCTCGCTGCAGTTATGAATAGGACATGTTTCCCTCTGCCAGCTGTGATACAGCAGGCGGAGCTCCGGGGACAGAAACATGCACTGTACGCTCACACTAGAATGGAACTGGAAACTAATCTCAGGAAGCAGGAGCCGGTTCCCACCGACTCACAGCGGCCGTGATGGAAAATAATGCAGAAGAAACATGGAAGAGATGAGGGTGAGGGGGGGGCGGCTGAGGGTCAGAAACACAACGACATGACAGAGGAGGCAAACTCAATTAGAACCGACAACAAAGAGCTTTGGGTGGGTTCTGCATCAAGGTGCACGGTTTGATTCACAGCCTGGTTGCATGTAATACCGCCCCTCCACATTACCTGTCTGATAAATTCAAGTAAAATATCTTAGACAAGTTCAGATTTCAGATGTTATTATTCTCAGAGAAAGACTGAAATCATCCCCTGATAGCTTTGTAATCTTTACACATTTGAAACTTAACATTGTTGGATCTGGACGTCCCCCATTCCAGGCACAGCCTCCTTTAGAAAACCTGCTATGAGCTGTTATGATCTGTTTCTATTGCCAATCTCATCATCTTAAATAATCTGGACCCCCCTCTTATTATGGAAACAACATCCAAATACTGATTTAATTTGTAATATTAAATTGAAACAGATCAAATGAGGCTAATTGTTCCTAACAGTCCATATACACACAAGGTGGTGAAGGTTGTCTGAATATAAGGAGCTGGATTTCTTTAAAACCTGCAGACTCACAGTTACACACAATGTAGATCGGTAGCACAAATCAAGCAAACATGTATTCATAATTCATTTGTTTAATTATCCTTTGTAGGAATTGCTCTTGAACACGAGGCGCACACAATTTGCACATCGTGATTCTAAAAGAACCAGATTAATTAAATTTCATTAAGGATCATCGTGTTTTATGAATTGCTCTGGTATAAAAGTATCTCTGGGTGAAGAGAGATGTTTGCAATGATCAACAACAAAACGTGACCGCGCAGAACAAAGTTCACTGAGCAGACTTCCCTGGCTGAAGGTCCCTCATGAACATTTGCTCCTTTGGGACATGAGAGTTGCTGTTCACATTTCTACTCCCACACATTTTGTCGAATGACGTGCAGAGAGAGAGAGAGAGTGAACAGCTTCTGCTAATTGAGTCGCTTTGGAACCTGAAGTTGCTTTTATTCGTTAAATACATAGAAGTTTTTATAAGGTGCTTATTTCAATGCTAAATTGAATTAATTTAAAATAGACCTGTTATCCAGGGTTTATTTGCCTCAAGCGATCCCCAGCTTAAAATATCAAAACCTTCAAGTCCGTGTTTACTTAAGTTGGGATCTGAGATTTCTGTTCTTCACCTCATTTCTTGCAAAAGCATGGAGGTTTAAAGCTTTACCCACAATGCACTGGTTAGTGATTTTAATCTCACACGTGGGTTATGTTTTCTTGTGACACTGTCATCTTACCTCCTGCAGGAGACACTGCAGAGGAGAGTGATTAAAAACCAAACCCCATGAGCAGAGGACATCACTCAGACACTTTGATAGCAGGTGGCAAGAGGCCCCTAGTAGCACATTCAAAGAGAGCGAGAGAGAGAGAGAGAGAGAGAGAGAACAAGGAGCTGACTGAGCACTTCGCTGAAATGCTCTTGTCATATCACCCGTGTAGGGTTCGTGGATTTTGATTTTTCAGCATAAATGGTTGAATCTGCATTTCTGCTTCGAATTACCTGTGCCTCAGTGGGGTTGGGGGGGGGGGACCAACCCCAGAAGCTCCAGCTTGTCCTTGCAGGCCGCCCGAGGCTGGGGCGTCACATCTGTGCCTTCACTTACCTGTGACACTGTCCCCCGATGTCGGCTAATTTGCAGTGCAATGCTCGGAGCAGCCGAAGCCTCTCCACGTTGTGAGGAGCTTATGCGAAGTAGAAGAGAGGACATCAGCAAATTCTCCTCCGTTAGAGACGGCTCTCTCCCAGGAGCGGATTATCGTAGGAAACCACGTCAGGCTGAAGGTGCCACCTCTCGAAGCACGAGGGTCTGAGTACACCATCGTGAACAAGGTCCAACAAGGAGGCAATCACGAGGCAGTAGAGCCAGTGAGTCAGATCCTCGCTGCTGCTGGATGAATGGAACCAAAGCACGGTTCATTTCCTCCAAAGTCAAGAGCCCTGAAAACCTTTATCACTTCAAATTGTTCTTTCAGTGTGAAGTCAAATTATAATCCAAGAGTATGATGCCTTCATTGTTCTTTTTGTATTGTGTCAAGCAACAAGCAGGTGCAAGCCCCGGTTAGTTGACTCTAATGTGACTTGCACAATGTGAACGACTTGAGAATGATAACACACCTGGTGTTTAGATTGGTTCATAATGGGGTTTTACTTTTCTTTCTTTTCACCGAAAGCGTCAAAGGAACAAAAGGAAGTGAATCAGCTGCTACGTTACCAGAAACAAAGGATCGAGCTGTCGCTACTGCTTTCCAGGTTGTTGGAAATAACAGGAGGCGGAACAACACAAGTCTTTTCAATTTGATTCTATTTGTGTAGCGCCACATCAAGACGTAGATCTCCAATCACTTTTCATAGTCAAGTACCTTAAAGAGAGGAGCAGGCACCGAAGTCATTTTGATTTTTTAGCTGTGTTTTGTTAGCAGCTATTCTTTTGCTAAATTGCGCAAGACATCCGGGGAAACTGAGTATCTTTCCTAAGTGATCATTTAGCAAATCAAGAAAGCGTTTGTCAGGACGACAGGAAGACAAACGACAATCAGATAGAGACTCAACCAGATGCAGGCCAACATGTGTAGATGTTTTTATCCTGAGACAACAACACAAAGTCGTCCACTGCTGCAGCCTCTCTCCTGTTTGTCATGAAAACTAAGCTTTAATAAAACATGTGAACGTGAAGTGTCATTCGATGCCCACTCACAACAGTTGTCGTGGCCAGAAGCCTTTGGTTGCAGGTACATTAGATTCACTTATTATTACATGAGGCTTCAGGGTTGCCAGCAGTCGGCACATAGTAAGAGAGCCAACTGCGTATTATTATTTCACGAGGCATTTGTCTTACGTTTGTGAAGCATTCTGAGGAAGCACCACCGAACCGCCCTTACATTAGATATGGAAATTCATAATATTCCTCCCCTATGAATCAATTTAAATATATTCTACGTTTTGTACACGGTTGTTTATACTACTCTGCATGTTTTATGAATCGATGAATGAACGTGCCTTTGATTCTTGCATGCGATTGCTTCAACTCTCAGAGGAGGCTGCACAGCATTCAGAAAAACATGCACCGCATGGCCTCTGTTCTGTTTACCATGACGTGAGGCATCCTGTTTTTTGCCAAATTCAGCCAAGCAGAAGAAATAATAACTAAAGAGACTCATACGCTTGATGTCATTAAAGATTTGAAGCTTCTTCCCCCTGGAGTGTGGTGGAAAGTTTCAAAGAGCTGCTCCACCTGGTGAAAATCTGGAAATAAACACGACTTCTTTTCCTGGAACATTGACACACATGAGACACAGGGAAGTGCTGTGTGCTGCTGCTGTGGCGCTGCACAGGAAATAATGGATCACTTTAAAATGTCACTTCACCTCCAGCTCTGAGCCAAACTCCGCCCTCTCCATCACTGTGAATGACTTGATCAGGGATATTAGAAGAAGCTGTTCCAGGAAGTAAATAACCATCATTATACCTTGTACCAGAGAGAAGAGTGGCCACACAGAGGGAACAACACAGTCAGGTTTTTATTTAGCCATCCATCTATCCATCTATCCATCTATCTATCTATCTATCTATCTATCTATCTATCTATCTATCTATCTATCTATCTATCTATCTATCTATCTATCTATCTATCTATCTATCTATCTATCTATCTATCTATCTATCTATCTATCTTTCTATCTATCTATCTATCTATCTATCTATCTATCTATCTATCTATCTATCTATCTATCTATCTATCTATCTATCTATCTATCTATCTATCTATCTATCCATCCATCCATCCATCCATCCATCCATCCATCCATCCATACATCTATTTATCATCTTACATAGCCTTCACTTTAAACTGCATTTTTACATCTAAGCTGTATCTAGGCTGTTTTCATTTACAATGGAGTATCCAGACTATTTATCTATTCCTTTTTTATTTAATTAAAACACGTCCTTGTGTGTAGGAGGTCGTGCTGCCATAACTTCTGTGACACTCTGTGAAATCTGTTTTAGATTTGGAGTGCACACTGAATATTCCTTTTCTTATTTTTTACCATTTCCAATCTCTATATGCAGATAGCTGTTATTAAATATGCCCTAAAACACCTACAGAGACACACTTTGTGTTTTTGTGGAGAAACGTTGGACCAGTGAACCGTGAAAGGAAGATGGCGTCTGGAGCAACAGCCTCAAAATATCGGCTGTTGCCCCCTGATGCTAATTATTCGTGAGACGATCACTGATTTTCTAAGATTCTTCTTTCTTCCATAAAATTGGTGTTACTTCTCCAAATTAAATCAGATCCTCAACACATTCACAGATATTTTGGACAAATTCAAATCATTCATTTCGAATTCGATGTACAGTCCAGTGTCATGATTTAAATATGTCCCTACACAAGTGAGTACCTGGGTTTTGAGGTGGACACCTGTCCTTAGGTATGATGCCTCTGTTTGTCTGCAGGCGTTCTGGAGAGAGAAGGGCTTCTCTGGAGAAATCGTGGCAGGCTCCTCCACTGACTCTCCGTTCTGCGTCACCTTCGACGCCACCAGCCCCGGAGGGAGCGCTGCTCTGGTGGGCTTCATCGCCGGCCAGCAGGCGTCTCAGTGGAGCTCCAAGGAGGTTAGGAACTGTTTCTCTTGGTATATTTATCTATAATTTTAATATATTTTGTTTCCTGGTTTTAATTGTCATTCAATATGGTTTAATGTAAACTCAAATAAAAAGGTAAAGTGTGTCCCCAATTTGCTATTGGACACAATTTCACGGGTCTATGAGATAAACGTTAATTGTGTGCAGGGATAAAATATTGTTGCAGAACTTCTCTCTACAATGAGTAGCCTGTAGTGAGACTAAACGAGTCCTGGAGCCGAGTTGTTTAAATTCAGATGTGGGCGAGCGTTACGATGCCTCGAGAAAACACAAGACAACGGTTGAATTTCCAGTGTCCCGGGTGTGTGCGTGCGTGTTGTGTTAATGCCCTGTGTGGAGACAGATGCAACATAACGTGCAGCATCCAGACGATGTTGTTGTGTATGAGAAAAAGTGCTCAGGGGCAGCATTATGAAAACGCCATGAGAGATTGTGAACCAGCTGACCTCTGGAACACTGGAGCATATAGAGTGAGAACAGTGGGGCCCTCCTGCCAGCTGCCAGCAACAGTAACTCCAAGAACATGTAGAACATATATACGGTGTAAGTTCTCTTCAATTTCAATTTTGATTATTACTTTTTAGATCTTTATTTTTTATTATTTGCATAATCGTTTGTTTATCTCCGGTCTTTAAGTGTCAGTCAGTTGCAGTGAAGCGAAAACAAGCGTCATAATTGCACATGGAGGAAGGTGGAGGTGGACAGCCCACTCACCATAAAATGGAAATAAACAAGTTTCCATTTTAAAGTTTAAGGAGCCTCTTGATTGCTCATTGCTTATCCACATGGAGAAAGAGCAGTCTCATAAGGAATGGCTTTAAAAAGTACCCGACTGGATTATTCTGGATTATCCAGTATATTTGACGTTTAAAAGTGACGGGTCTCTTCTGGTTGTGGGTTAGTTTCCCTTCATGCGTGCTTTTCTGAATTTGTATGTATTTCCAATTATTGCTCATAAATCAACCCAAGTAGCCCCTGTTCAAAATTCTTCATATTTTAAGTTTCCCGGCTGATTAGTGGAGATAAACGCTTGTTTTTAAATGACTTCTAAGTTTTTAATTGATCCACAGTAAAAAGTTGCATAGCATTGCTACAATCCTCTCCTCTTCTTCTCCCTTTTGTACTTTTGCACCACCCTCCCTTCTTTCTCCTCCTTTCTTTCCCTCTGTGTTGAAATTACCATTTAATCCCAGTGCTTTTCCTTCCACCTGCAGGAATAAAAGAATCCAGCCTTGTCTCTCGAGTTGTTTTGGCATCTCAGCTATTATCCCGGCTTGCCACAAAGCTTTACACTGGCTCCCCCCCCACTGTGCTGTTCTGTGCTGCACAGGGTGCTAAATAATTAACCTCCGCTCGCTACTCCGCTGCTAAACAGAGCAAAACAGTGTTGGTGTATGTGAGGCGAGTGGACATCAAGGTTACGCTGAACTGTCCAAGTATGATTCAGCCGTTAATGTTTCTTTTTAATGTTTTTCTCGTGAAATATTTGAATGTGTTCTCGGTGCGGAGATGTTTTTTTCAGTTTCGGCTGAAAGTGGCTCAGAGCCGTCGAAGGGCACGCTGCCATTCCCTCTTTGTTCCCCTGTCAGGAGTATCAGCTCCAAATGGTCCACAGTGGTTTCGCTGGGAGCAAAGGTAAAGTGACGTGCAGATGAGGATCCGTCAGGACGCTCTGTGCTGATCCGGTCTCTCAGTCCTCGGGCCTCAGCTGCTCTGTGGGTAACTCACCGTGTGTGCTAATACAACCGGGAGCATGTGCTGACCACGCTTGACTTATTCAAATTGACTACAGCTTCCAGAGTCCAGCATGTACTGGTTTCTATAGAGTATGGATTCATATCTCAGCAGCAGCTGGTATGTACAGTATATACCTCCACCAAGGAGGGTGCGTTTCACTGTTCGGGGGGGGGGGGGGATCTATATAACAGGGTGGGTCCAATTAAGTTTATATAACACGGGGAGTTACAGCTTTGGTGAAAGTTATCACTTTCTCTCAGAGTTCCCCTCTGGTTGCAAATGAAGTGAGTTTAATGAGCACAGGCATCTCCCTTTGTTTTGGTTTCAGGCTGGAGAGAGACGGGAAGCTGTGGTTTCCAGTCTGGTCAGATACCTGGGACCCGAGGCCTCGTCTTTCATCCACTATGAAGAAAAAGTAAGTGGCAGCTGTTGGATGTAATAAAACAAATAATCCTGTATCTAAACGTTATGGTTTCATATTGACTGATATAACAGAGATAAAAAAAAAGAAAGTCCCATAAAATTCACATTTCTATGAGCCTTTATTTTCTATTCCAGCATTTTAATGCAAATCGAAATTGATGCCAGATTGGACCACAGATGTTTATGACACAATCCATATTTGAGACAGATCACTAGATATACAGTTTATCTATATGTCAGAAATATGATGAGCTAAGACGACTGAATCATCGGATTAACACTGAATATCACCGGTTGCCTGAGAGGGATCAACACGTGTTCCGGCTTGGAAACAGCCCCTGGGACGTTTTAAAAGAAGAATTGCAGAGAGAGAGAGAGAACATCCACAGACACCCTCATACATAATGCAGACAAGCAAATAAAAATCATTATTGTAAATCTACTGGGTTACAGGGAGTAGGCGTGTCGAGCCTGCCCAAGGTGAGCAGAGCCAAGAGCCTCTGAGGGGAACACAGTAGCCGTTATGAGCAGACGTGAGCCACGACCACATTACTGAGGCCGCTTTGCATGCAGCTGATATCCCACTTTCTTAAATCGTGCCGTGACACACATACAGAATGAGTGTGTGCTCAGGTCCATTACATGATGTACAGCACACATTGGCAGCATGAGAAGCAGCAGGTTTATCATGCAGACGCAGGATCTCGGTCCACGGACGGCTCTCTCTCTCCGCCGCTGAAAGGCGAGACGGAAAGAAAATTACCCCCGAGGAAAGTTGGGGCGGGGGGGATGTTTAGGGGAACATTGTGATTTCACTTTGTTGACTAAGAGACTCGAGGGGAACATCATTTTATATAGAATACAATAACAGGAGGTCTGAGTTTGGTGAAGAGACGTAAAGCAGACGTATTGATGGTATAATGTTTGGCCTCCTTTTAAAGCGGCCCATGGGCGTCACAGTTTATTTTTATTATACACTAATTATATTTGTATATTTTATTTATTTAAGTATAGATTATACAGAAGAGCCAACCCACGTGTAGTTTTTAATATATCTTCCCCGTGACACGACTGAATCCTCACAATGTCCTCATTGAACTGTTCTGCTCTTTCAGGACTGGGCCGAAGAGGCCTACAGCGGCGGCTGCCCCGTTAACGTCATGGCACCGGGTCTGCTGACGTATTACCACCCGAGCCTGAGGAAGCCCTGTGGCAGGTAATCACACAACTGATGACAAATACGCCGCACACAACACACCTCTACGTCTATCCGCACTCTGAAGAGCCTCCTTGTTCCCACCGAAACAAATGGTTATGCACGGGGATAGAGTTGAGTGCACCAGCGTGACAGATTCTCCTCTGATATAAATCTTTTTAACGGCTAAAAATTGGAGTTTGTAGATTGTATCACTCTGTTTGAGATATGGTCTGTGGGTCCGTGGATGTTTTTACTACTTTTACGGCACAAAAACAACAGAACGAGCGCCCGGTGCCTACAGATCATTCACATGAGTGGTGGGAGTGATTGTGCCTCCGCTCAAACGTATTAGTCCTGTTCCAACAAAATGGCAAGAGGTCGACAGGAGTGGGTGTTCTCATAGGAAAACGTCCCATAATCCATTTCTAATGGCCTGCTCAGAGATGCACCGAACCAAGCGAACGCGGGCGAAAGGTGGGCAGGGGGATCCAGGTAATTCATCTCCATAATGGCATTAAGTCCGCGGGGAGGAGAAGAAGCTCGTAACGTGACTCAAACAGCAGCACGGAGCAGGAGCCCCTATATTCCCATATAGCAAATGGATCCTCAAGGACACGATGTGACCTTGACACTAATCCGGCACATGTAATGAAGCCAGGTTCCGAGCTCGGATGTGAAAAAAAGATGCAGCCGCCCGCCGCTTCGAACATTCTGTATTTAACAGTGCAACCCGTTCCAGTTGGTGTGCGGTCGATTAAGGGATTTCACTGGGAATAGCAGGAATCTCAATAATGACCAGTGTGATTTGTATAATTAGGGTGATTATCCTAGGTCGGTATATGCCTGCATGAGTGGTCAGTATGCAAGAGGCCCTCGCTTCTCTATGCTAGACGGGTGAGGGAGAGAGTGGGGAGAGGGAGGGAGGAGGGGAGTGAGGGAGAGGGAAGATTCGCTGCCAAGAACAATGAATAAAATTTACCCCTGCGGGTCTGTGCTTTGCTAAGTAAAGGCTCTGAGTGCATTAAACACAGCAGACGTGCTTTGAAGGAAGCTGAATTTTCAAAAATCGGATGAAATGCTTGTTGTTTCTGCTCCTCTACGTTCTTTGGATAATTTCCACCAACGGCGGAGTATTAGTTCGTTCAACTTATGACCCAGGGATGTGATAAATAAAAAAAACCACACAGGTTTATTTTTCACCACTTAAGAAATGAGAGCAATAATTACATCTCATAACTCTGGTCACAGCAGCTAACTCTAATAGTTACATGTGGAGCTCTCAGGTTCAGCTATGTGGGTGTCAAAGGTCAGATGCCCAACTTTTCAGCCTTTTCAGGATCAGTTCCTCTTCGGCGTCTCTTCATAGGAGCGATAGCAACACTGCTCCTCGTCCTGAGAACACTGAGATGCCTCCTCCAGGGTTTCTTCATGTGATCAGGCAAAAAGAGCTAAAATACCTGTATTCTCCTTTTCAAAAACATGATTCTCAGAAATACAGGCTGTCACAATAAATGTCTGATTTAAGGATGGTTGTCAGGAGAACATGAAGTGGAGGTGGCTCATTCACTTAACAAATGTGACCATGGTTTGTGTGTATTAACAAAGGGAAGATGGAGCGAATGACTAATATATGGGATGAAGGGACGCTCAGAAAAGATGTCTGAGTCTCCAAGGTCAAAGTAATTATCACAACTCTCAATACTGAGTCGAAGATAAACAGGCTCAAGAAGAATGTAGCTCCGCGAAGGCCAAACGATGCATCACACGATTGTCTAAGTGAAATCTAAGAAATTAAAAGATCTGTGTATCATCTGCTTCCAGAGTCCAGCATGTATCATCTGCATCTGCACCAAAATATAACGTTGTGCCATCCCTCCATCAAGTTTGGTGGAATTGGTTCTGTAGATTTAGCTTAATCCTGCTTCAATATTACCTCGAGAATCGTTTTGATGGAACTCTGACCTCTCTCGTTTCTCACCCTGGACGCCTGCTCTGGCTCCAGGTGACTTTTGCGAGTGGAGCAGATCTCCCATGAGAACAGTGAACTTAAAATCAGTCATGAAAAACCAGCTTTCATCTTCCATATCCAAACATAGAGCCTTTTAAAATATTGACAATTCCAAATGGAGTTAAGTGACTTAAAGGTAAAGCAACAGCTCCCCCGGTCCGGGCTAGCCTGGATGCCAGACGAACTTAGCCCCGCCCACAACATTTTTGGTCGGGCAGTTCACTGGCTGTTCACAACGGACACTGAAGCGACGCTGAACCGCCGGGCAGCGCTAATAATATCACCCGTTGATCCAGTAGATCGCTGCACGGCTCTGTGCCGGTCACACCGGAGGCTGAAGCACCGCGCGGCGCCAAGGCTGCCTCGCGGTGCTTCAGCCTCCGCTGTGACCGGCACAAAGTTTTAACATGGGAGTGGATGGGAGCCAGCTGTTATTTAAGGCTTGGTGCTGCACTGAAGCGTCCGGTGTGAACCCGGCGTTAGTAAATAACTCACAATGCGTTGCTTAGCATACGTCACATACTACGTTGCTCTGATTGGTTGTAGGTCTATCCAATTGAGCGAAGAGGAATTTTACTTCCTGGTCAGTTGAAACACGCCCCATAATGAAAGCCCAATGGAGCGGTCTCAGACTCACATTCTGACTAGAATTGTGAGTCTGACAACGTCAGGCTAGGTCCGGGCTAAAAACCACAGCTAAATAAAACCAACAGGTCAAATCTGATGAGCCGACAAGAACAAGTCCGCTGACTCAGCAACTATCACTGCAGATTAGCATGAACAAGCCTTGGGAGGATCCCGTCCTGTCAACACATAGAGCTGGACTGTGATATACCCCCCAACAGAACCACCAGCAAAGGATCTGTTTATACAAGGACGATCAAATCAAAATATATTAATCCTCACTTTCTTTAATCAAAATAGACAAAGTGATGGAAACCTGTGGAGGATGGAAATTGTCAGATACCTGTTGTGCCATGGGGCAAGTAGATAAAGGAATAACGTCCCTCCTCATCTTCTATTAACATTCACTTGCTGAATCGCAGGGTAAAAGATCCCTGACTTCCCACAGTGAGCACAAACAACCACACAGATCTGGTGGAGATGCAGAGTTTCCAACTATCACAAGCGCCAACTCGGAAAACAGAGAGTAGATCCCTCGTGTCCGTGGAGAGATAGTGGTTTACTGGTCTCGTGAAATCATGACAAAAATATGATTTGCAGTCAACGTTTACACCAGGGAATTGTTCGAACTTCTGAAACAGGCGAATAGCTTTGGATGCGAGGAAGCGTCGGAGGAATTCATCCAGTCAAACTGAACATGCAACTCAATCCGTCAGTTTCTTATTTTCATATAGAGACTCAAGGGATTTCATTATATCTTATTACAGGTAACATCCATAGACTGTTGATGATCTGCACCTTCTCCCTTAGTACCAAATGTCTTCTAAAACATTTCGAACACGGATGTACAATCGTGAATAAAAAGACAGAAACCATCATCTACGTTTTAAATTCACCTCTGTCCCATTCACTAGCATGGAGGAGGCAGGGACTTTGACCTCTGGATGATTTGGCTTCACCTTTAGGGAGCAGTCATTTCAGTTATATGTCGGTTTATAGAAGGAATAATAATAGAAACAGAAAGAAAAAGCCTCATCCCTCCGTTGGTCTGTCGTGCTTTATGTGACAATGAGGAGCAATTTCTTTCCAAACCACTTTGTTCCTCTCCTATTATATTATTCCGTTGAGCCCACTGGGAAATGTGATTAAATTGAGCCCAATAGAAGAGAGGGTTTGTATACAGAGGTCAAAACGATGTCCCAGTGGCTCAGAGGGATTCTTTTATCTTTATTCCCAGTTCGGGAGCTTGGATTCATCTCAGACCACCGTATTCACCAGTGTTGTATTAAAGTCATGGCTGCTGTCAGACGAGCGGCGTCGGTTTACACTTATCTTACAGACACGGGTTTCAACGAGGCGCCAATCAAGTTCCATCGAGGCCACGAGGCGTTTTCTTCAATCTGTCGTCTCAGAACGCTGCTGCTCATGTGACTGCTCGCCACCACCTGCTGTGCATGCTGCTGTAATAAATGTGTTAACTGATTTCTCTCTCCAACACTTTTTTCTAAAGTCATTTGTCATTACCACACAGGGCGTTTGCATTGCGTTCCTTCCACATTATCCTTCGTACATCCTTTGTCTGGGTCTTCTCTGGGTTTATCACGCTGAGGCACGACTGTATGGAACATCCCCCAAACACATCTTTACAACTGTTTGCTGCTGTATATGATCATGTATCCTATAAAGGGTTTCTCTGTCAGGCAGCTGCAGAAAGCATTCAGGCAATTTCATTTTTCCAAGACTTTAATACCCAGTCTTTATCAGGTGGAGTCCAATCCTACCTGAAGACCTCTGAATGAAAAGGCAGCTGGTGAGCGTTACCAACTCCGAGCTTGTTGACATGTTGTCAAGAGTCCTCTCAGTCCGAGGTCCCGACCCCGCCGCTGCTCTGCAGATGAAATCTCAAGTTGCATCTCGTAGAATAAGCTCCAAGAAAACACTTCTGAGTGGATATCCGTCCGATCCAATAACTATTATTAAGTTAATTAAGAGTTAATTGAATGTGACTGTGATCCCACACAGCTGCTTCTCACTGGATGTTCCCTGAGCTTCTGGGTCCATGTCATGCTTCCAAAGTATAAAGTTAATAAACTTCAATTATTGATGTGACAGGAATGAATGTTGAATTGGGAGAACGCTGCACCCACCCCCCCCCCCCCCCCCCCCCCGACAGTGACACGGAACGATCTGCTGGAAAGAAGTTGTGTCACTCGATCCAATACGTTTGAACTAAAGAAAAACTTTCACTCGTGCTTGTGTGGCGGTGCAGAACTCATCCTCTCACAGACTCTCTCTGACAGGCACTGACGGCAGCATGCAGAGAGCACACACACCGACAACAGCCTGGTTTAAAGGAGCGTAGCTGCAACACTTGCTGCTGTAACAGCATTAATTAATCATCACAGGGTTCCGGACAGATTAAAGGTGGAGAGAGGGAACCCTTCTCCACTCCTGATTGGCTGACCAGGCGAGGGGCTGGTATGGTTCCACTTGAACCTTAAAATATTTAAGCAGGGTGGAATGGTGAGTGCAATCGCTCTGTCAACCGTCAGCGAGGTAATTTGAAGCCGGGATTATACGAGAATAGGACTTCATGTTAAAAATAATGCATAATTGTTCATTTACATAATTCTATGTATAGTCGTAGGTTGCTGGGGCTTTCTGCTCTGCCAGCGTTCATGTGTCTGTAGAAGAAGGTTCATTCCTTCTCCTGATATTTTCTTTTTACATCCTGATCAACCTTTAGCGTTAAAACCTGTTTCAAACTCTTCATCAACTTTCCCAGGCCTTTCAAACAAAGCTTTCTTACTCACATGTGAATTTAATTTTGAGATTGAAATCGTGAATTAGCCCGTCGAGGACTTTCCAAGCCGTCTCCATTAGCCCAGCCCACAACCTGTTGTTTTTAGACTTGATGTAATGATACCAGACCATCAGACAGACCTTCACTGCCTTGTTGTGACGTGTGTGTCTCCACTGCGCCATGAATAAAACTCAGACGTCTACCTGGAGGTATTTATATTCTTCCACACATCCCAAAGCCCCAAGAACATGTTGTGCAGAAGAAGGTGTCAAGTCAATACAGCCTCTTTTCACTGGGTTGGCTCGTTACTAAAAACACCCAGATGTTATCTTGAATCACTGGCTAGAGACTAGAAGGAACATGTGAAGTTATCTTAACGATCTCTATGCTTCTCACATCAGCATGTTCCTTCCCTGAGGCAGAATCACAAACGCTCAAACAGCACAGAGCCTACTACCCCCCCTCTTTCTGTTTGCTGGCTTATCAGAGAATAATTGGACTAAATAAGAGACTTGATGTAATGATTCCTTCCTGAAGATCACAAAATACAATCAGACTTGATGATATCAATCAGTGCTCGCAAGGCGACCGACTTTGGAGCAGACACAAGGAATTCACTTACGCCAATTGCACTTCTGTTCTCACCTTTGCTGCTCCGCTCACACCGGGTGGATTGGACAAATTGAACGACTCCCGTAGAAAGGTTGAACCCTTCATGTTGGGCTTCGGCTCGGCCGCTTGTTTCCAATCAACGCAGCCACAGAAGCCAGAGGAGAAGCACCTCCATCTGTGATCCAGAGCAGTAATCTGTGCTTAGAGCTGCACTGGAACTACCCAAGGAACATTGAGTTTAATTCTTCAACTTTATGCTGTGGGGTGTTTCCAAGACAATCTACAGATAATGTTAACTTGTACCGTTGGACTCACATCAAGGTTCCTACCTCTTATCTGACTGCAGGTTATATTAGGAGCTACAACATTTTCTTCAGTTCCACAGAGCGATCGTGTTCGATTTCGCGTTCTCGTTTGGTGTGAACACGACATTAGCCTCCTGCCACCTCCTTGTAAAGTTTTCAGGTTTCATTTAAAACTTCTTCCAGCCCGCATGATGTGCTTTTAAATGAGTTATTGTTCTTGTGTTAAACTTGTGAGGCAGTGGAAGGTTGGACGAGGGGACGTGATGCTTCCATTGTTGTGCGATGCTAATACCACGACGCGACCGGCTTAAATTAGCTTTCAAAGTAAAGTTACGTCACTCGTATGGTTACCTCAGGTTCTGTGTGGTTCACCTCAAGGTGTCTCTCCAGGTTTGTGATTTTCTTCCCGTAGATTTCGTAGCCGCAGGGCTTCTCCCCCCCCTCCCCCCCACAAAACTCCTGACTCTCACCTTTTCTCTCTTCCTTATTTAAAATGAGGCCAAATGTCAGACGCTTTTGTTGCCGACGTGTTCTTTTCCTCTCGCTCTGTAATATTCAATCTCCTGCAGACACACAGCATGTAAGTGGTGGAGCTAAGATCCAGTCGGGCACCAGAGAGACTGATCAGGTGCAGGAGGAAACTGTCCAGTTACAATTATACTGTTGTTAAAAAGTAATTTATCTCCTCCATTCTTTGAAAATAGAGTAAAATTCCTTTCTTTTTCTTCACTGCACCTTAGTCATGGACAAATTCTGCTATTCAGTTTAATCCGTGCCCTTTGAACAGAGAAGAAGTGAATGGAGAGCTGTACTGTTACTGTGTTCGTCTGAGTAACCCCTCCATGCTTGAGCAGCCTGATTTCCTGAGCACGTACTTCTTTCACAGAGACACGGAACATCTAAACCAACAGGGACTTGTTAAAGGGCAAAACTACTGTATGAGTTCATCAGAGTGATCTCCTGTTCCCCTTAAAACGTACAAAGCAAATGAATGTTAACGGCTTAGGACGCTGTGTTAATGTCCCGAAAGCGATTTAATTACTCCAGTAGAGAATTCAAATAAACGCCTTTTTCTAAGAGAGACATTAAAAGCCCGGTGCTCGGAACCTGGCTCAGAGATGATCCCTCTTTTTTTTTTTGCAGGATCCACTGGGCCGGCACGGAAACAGCCACCCAGTGGTGTGGCTACATGAGCGGCGCGGTGCAGTCCGGTCAGCGAGCCGCTCTGGAAGTGCTGTCTGACCTCTGCCCCTCGAGCCTGACCCCGGACAAGTAGCAGGCAGAGCTGCCCAATCAAAACTGTCCTGCAGAGGAAACACCATCAGCCAGTCTCACGTCCTGCACCTGACTGGGAGCCAGTCGGCTGTTTCTCTCTCTCTCCTGTTCTCTCAATGCCTCAGTGTCAAAATGCACTTGATGTATTTTCAACAACATATTGTAACATGTCCCTTTTGTAAAAGAATCCATGTCATGTGATAGGTTTGGATTTAGATGGATTTAGCTGCGTTGCTCGTGCTTTGTAAAGATGGCTTTGCAGATTACAGATTTAAATGCTTATTAAATAATTGCATTTGGTATCACCGAACAAATTGAATTATAAATCAATGCTGAATGTGCAGATTAGATACAATGTGATCTTTATTCATTAATCTGTTCAATCGTACAATTTGTGTTTACAAAAATAGATCAAAACCAGAGGAAGTCAGTGAATAAAAAAAAACCTTAAGGAGCTTAACTATCATTTCTCCATTTCATCTTTTAATATATTGTAATGTACTCACACCAAATAATAAAGAAAATGGAAACACCGTGTTATAAATCAATTAGAGTTTGCATTATAAGCAGCACTTACCTCATTCGCCATTCTGCATATTTATTATTGACTAACTTGAATTAAGGTTGTGCTTGTGAGCCTTAGAGCTTCACAGCGATCATGTCGTGTGAAAACCAGTTTACCAACTGGGAATGGGAGCTTTCACAGTGTCGGCCTCACGTTGTTTCCCAGAGAGCCGTAAAAAACCTTCCTGAGAGGCTTAGACCCGAGCCACACGTGCGTTTGTGATCCGACAAAACCACCAACGTTCAATCCAGTGGGCGTACGATGGATGAAGCCCCCCCCCCCCCCCCCGGAGAAATTGATTTAATCGCTATCACTTGATTGCACAGTGGGTTGAATAGAGTTTGTCTCGGCCCCGGTGTCTCCTGCAGAGAGAGCAGCCTGCTGACCATCGGAGGGTGAAGTCTCCGTCTCCATCGGTGCCTCAGCTTGATATTTGTCTTTGTTATCACCAGCTTGCACTGAATCAACTGTCCCTGTTCTCCCTTGTTCTATTTAAACCTCTCCAGGCCGAACTCAAGGCCGACAGCCTGTCTCTAAACACAGCCAGTTTTCCCGCTCCATTCAGTCCCTGATTTGGTCGTTTGGTTGACGCTCTAAAGGTTAGTGTGTTCTCGTGTGGATACCAGATTCTGATCTCATTTTGTGTAAAGAATTAAAACAATGCACTGGAAGATATAGTTGTGTTTCCCTCCGACCTGACCCAACTTTGAATGAAACAGATGGCTGAGCTCTCTCAGGGACATCGCCTTGCTAAGATCTCTTCTTATGGTATATGTCATCACCAGCTTCAGGCTCGATGCGGTAACGTACCATCTGGGGGTTTGGGCATCTTGCCTTGTCTCTTCCTTTTCCCCAGTCAATGCAGATCAGCGCTGGGAGTTCAAGGGTTAATGCACGATCATCGTGAGAGATGAGCATTTAATTCAGTCTGCTGAATCCGAGGTTAAACAAACACACCACTACAACGCGTGAAGCTTTTCATGACGAGGAGCTGCACCGTGCAAGGGAGCGAGAGAAGAAAACAGCCGACCCTTTTGAGGTCTAATCATTTTTAAAAAGCAGGACAATGTCAGATTTCACCAGCGTCAATTTAATAAATCATGAAGATTCACTCTGAAATATTCTTTACAAGCTTCACATGTTCTCCTGATTTGATTTTAAAATCCAGAAACTTTGATTCAATGAAATTCTCCATGATTCAGTTTAATCAGACCAACGTGTGCAAAACAGTTTAATATTTAAAAACCTGCACTTACAAGAGCATCATTATTATGCATATTAAAGGTGAAGCTGGAGTCTTTAATGATCAGGCTGAGCACAGGCAGGCTCCTCACTTATTCATGTGCAGTGTGTGTGTTGACAAGATGTCAGCGGGATGTTTGTCTGTGGTCCTATAGTTCCCAGTCAGTGGTCCACTTGATAAAGTAAAACCACAGCCGCTGACCTACTGACCCCGCCTCTCGTAGCCGGAGATCAGATCAGATCTTCAAACTGACTCAATCTGAGCCCAGAGGTGTGAGCAGAGTCATATTTCAGTCAACCCCTCCCTCAGATCCCAATCTCTAGATCCGTAATGAGATAGAAGTAAATCACCTAATCTTCCTGTAAAGTGAGACTCATCTAGACTCTCAAGTGTTTACACAGATTACAGAACTGACTTGATCATCGTCATCATGTCACAGTTCATCGTGGCTTATAGGAATAAAACAGTGTTAAAGATATAAAAAATGTTCTTTGAGTTAGAATGAGCACTTCTTTATAGGTAAGAGGATCTTCGTGGCCATGGTAGCGCTGATAAACTCTTTGTTCAGGAAGGTTCATGGATCTTTTTTTGTGCACTTTATATATATACTTGTATTTTCCTTCCTTACCTTATACTTTCATTTCCCTGCAAAATAGTGAATCATTTTTTTTATTTTTTCTTATCTTCATGTCAAGGAGAGTCGCAGAAAAGCTTTTCACTGCACTTTGTTCTGTTGTGTATGTGAGAAATAAGATTTGAATTTGGGTGAGAGATCTAGTTTTGATTGATCAATGTCCGGTGTTGTGTTGTTCCACACGTCCAAACCAACTCTTCAAAGCTTCATTCCACCTGACTTCATAATTACTTCGGCCACTAGAGATCACGCGGCAATAAAATGTAACTGCAAGCTGTGAGAAGGTGCTTAAATGTACATCTTTTAATCTACAAGCGTATCCTAAAGCAGGGGAAATAATATTCCACCTCAAACCCAAACAAAAATATGCAACAGAGAAAAGCAGGCCATCAAACTCTCCCCTGCACTGTGTGTGTGTGTGTGTGTGTGTGTGTGTGTTTGTGTGAATCTTGTGCCAATTGTTTCTCTTCAAATATCCAATAAAAGATTTCCGGTAATGGCTCAAGGTAATGTTGCTGCACTTACTGCAGCCCGTGTAAACACCCTGTCGTAGGACCTGCCTCAGTGTTTCCCCCTCGGGCAACAACATCAACTTTAAAAATTCATACAATGCAGTACAGTGGAAACCAGTGTATGTGACTGTAAACAGCCATTTGCTCAGGTTTTTAAACCAGCTTCTCTCTTTAAGCAGTCGCACTTGATATCACACGTTATGTGCACACTGTGTTATCCCGACACACAGGACCTCCTAAGAGCACAATTACAATCCAATCCAATCCAGCAGCTTCTGATTAAATTCTTCCCTCTGCAAAGTTTCCTTATTTTAAATCATGTCAGCGAGTGGTTGATTCAACAATGGTAATTACCTTTCTACAGCGTTTTACTCTGTTGTTATGCAAATAACAAATCAACTGCCTCTCAGTGAATGTTGCTGAAGGTTGTCTCACGGCCTCTGCTCCTCTTTCAGTCGTCTGCAACATAGTTTTTTTGATTTCTGAGTCTGTTTTGAAAACTTAATGAGTTGTGGTGTGATGTACTTCTTCTTAAAGTTCAAGGTCTGGTGTCGACTCTGCAGCAGCGGTTTGCGTCACGTGTTCAAGAAGGTGCTTTGTGCGATGAGGCGACAAGCAGGTGTGATGTGGCATATTGAATCTCGCCATTTAATTGGCTCTTTTGTGGCTAATTTCCCACCTAACAAGTTTCAGCAATTTTTTTGCAGTCCTGCAGACAGACACACAAACAAATATTAAATATTAAAACATTATTTGGGATATCACATTAAAAGTATTTATATTCGGATTTGCCTTTGCCCTAATCAATATTAAGTTCGGAGATGTTCACATTCCATCTTGAATGTTCATCTACCCACTCTACTATACGTTTTTTTTTTTTGCTCTTGCTTTTATTAATGTATTTGAAGAAAATATTGGACAGTTCCCAGAGGCAACACACTGGTCTGTGCTCTTTCTTGTAGATAGAACTGCAAGAACCAAAAAGACAAAGTGGAATGAACTTGATTGCCCTGTTGATTGAAAGGATTCTTCTCAGTCCCCAGTTCGGTCCAGGGGAGGATCCCCACACTCACCGATCATTGAACGGCCCTCCGGTGCCAAGGCTCACTATTTGTCTTTGTTATCACCAGCCTGCACTCAGCACTGGATCAGCCGCCTGTTCTTTTCTTTAAGCTCGTCCAGGCTGAATCAAGGCCAGCAATGAATCAACTCTACACACACAGCGCCGAGTCGGTGCCAGAACGAATCTGACAGACGGGTTTCCACTCAGGTGTACAGATATCCTGAGAGGAGGATGCACAGGCAGAACGATAGCACCGCACCAGAACCAACATTCATGAATACCACATTCCTCTTCAACAGATCCACGATTCCGCCCGAGGGCAGGGACAAGGATGAGGACGAGCAGGGAAGCTCACAGATGTGGATGTGAGAGATGCACGTAAAATAATCCGCAGCGGAAGAGAAGCATCACGTCCAGTAAAAAACTGACTTTGAGCACCATGACAATAGCTGAAGGCGATGAGTGTTGGTGAGGCGGACGTCTTTCCGGTTGTTAGTGCTCTTTACGTTAAGTTCTCCGCTGAAGGCCAGCTGCTCTCACTGTCCCTCTCCGAGAGAAAAAAGGATCCTTGAAAATCAGTGCAACAGAAAGAGAATCTCTTTTCTTAATGTTCGCCGCCCACATGTGTCAGTCGCGGAAAAAATAACACATGCTTGGATTCAGTGAAGAACCCCTTGGCCCTGGGGAGGGGGGGGGGGATGCGACAGTAACAATATGCACCAGCATCTGTCTTGATGGTTATTTCAGTCTCAGTCCTGAAAACCCTATTCTTTCAAATCAGATTATGTCTGAATGCGGATGTTGGTAAATCTGTACTTTTGCTTAAGTTGTCCCGAGAACAGACCTGAGGACAGAGAGATGGACGACATCTCTGTGACCAAGGAGGTCAGAACTCCTCTTTACTGCACATTGGTCCTGGAATCATTTTACCTTTGTTATACGTGGTCGAATTCTTGGCTTGATGATTTAGGAACAACTCTAAAATCAACTGTTAAAGGCTGTTACATCTATTTTATGGGCTACCCCAGTTGTGCAGTCACTGGATTTAATCCTGGGTCTAATTTATCCTTAATATGCCCCCGTAGGAGACACAGCCCAGTGATTTCATTGAGGAAAATATAGGCTACCAGCTCCGTCTCTTAAAACCATTTGGATTTTAGCACATAATCAATTGTATGAAATTCCCTGGTAAACTGAAGAGAGCCGAGCTGCTCTTGCTGCTCGGGGAGAAAACCTGACCTCACCGTGGTCTTCATTTGTCTGACTGGCTCCCAGTTGGACTCTGCGCTGGCTGGGGAGTCTCTGCTGCCTTTTTTGAAGCCTTTAACTGGGCTGGATGGCCGAGACCAGTCAGGTCAGCTGAAAGAAGGCTCATAGTAAGTCCACAGGGGGCTCAAGCTTTTGAGGTTTGAGGCCTGAGAAGCCTTGAGGGAAATCTGACAGAGGCAACTTCCTCTTCTGCTTTCTGAAGCAACTTGAAAAGGCTGTGAATGTGTTCATGTTTGCATTGAGCATTTATGATGTGTTGTTTTGCAGTTTTGGTGAATTGTTTGTGTTCAGTTTATGAATTTTATAGCATCGTGATTGCCCATGGTTGTTTCACCTTTTATTTATTAATAAACTTGGTTTTATTTGGACAGAGCAACACAGCTAAATATTTTTTACAAAGTTTCCTTGTGTTTCAAGGCATATAATAATTACAGAACATAAAGATTAATAGTTGAGTTATTTAAGAGTAAAGATGCTGTTTCCATTTGCTCAGTGCAGGTTGAGGTGCAGTTAGTCAGTGCTGGTGTTGAATCTTGTTCAGAAGAATTTGCCGGCTTCACTGCTACACAAGTGACTTTGGCAGGAATCCACTCTTAAAGAAAATCCTTCACCCGATGTCCCGTCCAGCGACGAGGAGAGAGAGGAGGAGGTGAGCTGATTGTAATAAGTGGTTTGTCTGCACAATAAACAGATTGAAAGAGAAAATGGAGAGCAACAAATGCAGCATTGAGCTGTAATGCTAATGAGGCTGGAAAAGGGAAATTCAGCTGCTCGATGAACAGCTTGTTAACGGGCAAGTCTGCTGATTTGAATTATATTGAATTATTGAATTAAATCATGCTCCACAAACCATTTGTATTTCTCCTCTTCCGAGGGCCAAGTCCAGTTAAATGACAAATAGGAAAAATGAACTTATTATGTGCTCGACGCTTTCTATTCTCCATTCTGGCTCATTATCAGAGAGCATCTCTGCCAACGACAAGGTGCAACAACAAAGACGATAACACGGAGAAACTCCATCAGCCCCTGGTCCTGCACCGGACTGTGCTCCTGGGGTGAGGTGAGGACGTGGGGACACAAAATACGTCCTGCAGGCTTCTCCCCTGTTTCCAAGCAGGATACCATCTAACCTTTAACATAAGTAATTACTGTGATTATCACTATTAAAGTTACTGGTGCATATTTCATGTAATAATTTAGAAATGAAACCCAAAGAGTGAACACGTATAATATTCCAGACACGGGCTATTTTGCTTTAATGTGGCTTCTTAGAGGAGATGTACTGCAGAACAGAACATTTTGAATGAGTAAAGGAAGGTCCATTAGATGGGATTTTTATCTGAAACCAGTAATGGGGTATGAATCTATACATTTATGGCCTGGAATCCTTTTTCCTTTTCACACAGTGCCCCATCATTAGAGGGACTTTATCATGACTGAGCCGCAGTGCAAAGCCCAAAGAACCGTTAGGGAATATTGTTTGGAGAAACTGTACTGGAGGCCTCTCGTGAAAATCATTTCACGTCTGCATTAATAAGGTACTTTTACCTTCAGCTAAGTAAAATAAATCTTTGATGGGTCCAAATTGGCCAAGAAACAGAATGAAGCCTTTCACAAACATCTCAAGTGTTCCTGCACTTTTCTCTTCTTTCTGCATCCGCCTGTGCTTTCCTCTAAAAAGAAAAACCTTCTGACTATTTTACTTTAATTGAGAAAGTCTCTTGAGAAATGATTTTGACGAGGCTGAAATGGGTTTCTGTTAGGAGCAGGGACAGATGCAGCTAACCTGAGGAGGACTGCACACTCACAGGGTGAAGGTTCATGGATTCAGCTCCGACATCTCCAGATCAAATTTAACGATGTGTAAAAGAACCAAAATGATCCAGACTCTGAATCTTTGAGTATAAGGAACTTGGACCTTGTGTCAACACCTGCATTTCCCTGAGATGGATTTATCATCAGCTGAGAGGCCAGAGATCCCTGCTGCTCTTCAACAAGGGACGATGCTTCTGCTTCATCACTGTGTTGTTAGCTTGATGTTGCTGTGTGTGCAGGATTCCTTTGTGTACTCTCATGGTATAGTGTTATCTCAGGTGCATCCTTTGTATCCGTATTGATTGTGAGTTAATATCCTGTGGATGAGCTGATGTGTAGTTTGAGTGCATCGTGATGCTCTTCCTCTGTCTTATCGACAGGTTCTCATGTTTGTGCGTCAAGGGACAATTTAGTTGTGATGCTTGTTGATCTGTTTTGTTTTTGGTTCAAACTCAAACTCACCGCTGTTTTTCTCCACAGCCCATTCAGGCAATAATTTCCCCGTATTATGAGATTCAAGGGAAAACCAATATGTCTCATATGGACTTGGTATTCAGGTAAATATTAGAAAACAATTTCCCCTCAAAGCAGAGGTCTTATGAGGCAGCTTGCTATGATACGCGATCATATTGCTGAGCTCCCGTTCAGGGCTTTATTCTGCAATCAAGACCAAACCTTAAGCTCCAGGTCCTGGTACTGATGGTCATCTGCTGCTTATCAGGGCCACAGGGTTTTTCATAAAATGAGATATTCTGCTCCAAGGCAGGATTTTAATATCTAGGCCTGGTGCTTCGTATTGGAAGAATTATCCAATTTGGATTCTCTGCATTCCTGATGGTACAGATAGTAGTTTTCTACAAAGGTGGGCGATTAGCTGTTGAGTGGAGGAGAAGGTGAATGTCACAGAATATCAACATACTCCACATTCATGAAATAAACCACTTTCTAATGAATGAGATTAATGTAATTCAGCTCCTTCTCAATGCCCTGACTCCTAATATGTTCCTTCTTGTTTTTTTTAGAACTGCTGAAAATAACAGGAGCCATCATTGAGTAAAACCTATTCAGCTTTAATTTGGACTTTTTAATTTGCTCCCATCTACTAACATGGAGGGGTTTATCACCCACACTGCAGCCAGCCACCAGGAGGCGATCACGACACTCTGGCTTCAGGCTGCAGATGTGAAAGCTTCTGACTTTGAAAAACTTCTTTAAAGGTTCCAACGCGGCTCGAGCTTCGTGCTCAGAATCAATGATTCACTGTCAAAGAAGTAAACACTCCCTTCGTTTTGCCATGGCATTGTTTGCTCTTCCTGATTGAAGGTTTGAGAAAAGGATGCGAAGGAGGAAAGAATCAGACCAGCCGTTGGTGATGACGCTATCGGAGATGATCTCCACAGAGAACCCTGCAGTTGCCCCAGTCAGCGGCAGATGGCTGAAGCAGATGATCTGTTGAACACCACTTGTGATTTTCCTGCTTTTGAACAAGTGGCACCGACATTAACAGCCTCGCCATTTGTCCAGTGATGGACGTTTGGTGTTTTAACTCACTTCTCCCAGGCAGCCGTCGACTAATTACTCCCGACGCCCCGGTAGATGTTGTGTGAGCCGCTCCTGCTGAGCTGAACTTCAGGTTTTTGGTAGAATTACGAGGACTCGGGTGATTAGGAGTCATTTCCTCGAGAGGCGCAGACACCGCCGAATGGCTCCTGAATGAAACGTTGCATCGGAGTGTCAAGCGTAATTAACACGCCTTACATAAAAGAGTGACTCAGCGCTGAGTCAGGCGCTGTGAGGTTAGGCAAAGTTATCAGTGGCAAATTTGTTTGAAGGGAATTAGGAGGAAGAGGAGGAGGAACACGGGAATCAAACGACTTGTTATGCGCTTTCCTTTCATGCTTCACCAGTCATAAAATTCTTCTAAGGGATAAAACAACATACATCAAGGCTCAGAAGGGGATGCTGATTATCTTAGCTGTGTCCTCTTGCTCCGACAGGATCGCTCTCTGTATAATGTCTCAGTCTTGACAGGTTTGGAAATGTGCAACCAATCATCTGTCCTCTCCCAAGTCACTGTGAAGTCACGAAAACTCTTTCTTTCCATTTGTTTTACAGCTCTTCTAAAGTGTCTTCATGTTATCTATAATCATGCTCGGCCTGTTTGTGCATTTCTAATTCTCCAGAGGTTTCCCCCACACAATTAAAACTGACCCTCTATCATTCCAGTCCGAGCTGAGTGAGGAAGACGTCACGTGGAAGTTACGATGTTTACGATGTCACCGCAGCGGCTGGATAAATCTCAGATGGGTGTGTTTTGCTTATGGCTGAACATCGTCCTGGCGCCCCCCCCCCCCCCCCTTGGTGGAAACATTAAAGGGAGCCAACTGTTTGGACTCGGGTCGACGGGGGAACCCAAACGGGATGAATTATGCATGGTGTCTGCTCCCAGGCACACAGGCCTGTCTGTGCTGCCCGTGGACCTGCAGCAGGCTGAGTTCCAGAGATCAACAGCAGCAGATATGAAGCAGGGAGACAGAGCTACCGCAGTAGAAGAAGTGTGTGCATAACATGGATGAGTATTTGTGTATCTTTGTTCAAGAGCGTGGCCGTTCAGTTTGAGGGAAGGACTAATGGATTTAATTGCAGAGATTCATTTAAAATAGCCCCTGATTGTGCTTGTGCTCACACTTTTCGCTTACACTCAGATATGTTGGTGCTTGGACACATTTCCTCGCTTCAGCTCTTCTCTGGATTTTTCGGTACTTGGATTTTTTTGTGCATCAAGTCTCTCGAAATTTCCTCAACCAACAGAAAGCCCCGAAAAATATCTCTAATGGGCAACATCTTATATTCATTAATCTATCCGTCATAAAGGTTTGCAGTTGTGTTATAAAATGGAAACCTCAGTTACTCAGATCCCAAGGACGTGATGTCAAAATGTTTTTCTAGAAACTTTCCAGAAGTTTAAAACTTGCATCATTGTGCAATGTTTTAACCTTCAACTGGCAGCTTGAAAATCATTTTGAAGAATGGTGCCTGTCATTCTCCCCCCCCCCCACACTCTCCCAAAGCCTGTTCTTGTGCTGTGTCACTTTGGTGAGTGGGTAGGTGAGTCAGCGTTTTTAAGGGCCCCGCAAGTACCTGAGTCATAGTGAACTTTAGATCAGTTAAAGAGTCTTCGAATTCCTAAAGAAAAGTTTGGTGTGTTTGCACAGTGACAACACTTCTGGCTCAGGGAAGTCGGGGACAACAACAAGGTGACCTTTTCAAAGTAAAAGGCTAAAAAAAATCCTACTGCCCCCTCGTCAAAGCTACTCCTCCCGAAACACTTAAACGTGAGCTGGTTGATAACTGTCAGATGACGACTCTTTTGAGATTCACTCGCTAACTTCTGACGAGCATCTCTACACCATGCAAATCTACAGAAACTGGTTTTCTTATTTTTTAAAAAAAATTTCAGATTTTTTAATAATTGAAGCTATCGGGTTGTGAGGATTTCAAACTAAGTTTTCCAGAAGCACGTTATCAACCCTACGTTTTAACCATCTTGGTGTTTTGGACCATTTTTCAGACCAAACCCCAGAGGAGTCTGGGAGGGACTATTTTCTTATACATTCCTTGGGTTGAATAATAATCAGATTAATAAGTAATGAATTGTGTAGTTGTTGTTTGCAGCCCTGCTGTCGTGCATGACACTCGCCACTGTGTTTATCCGTCACCCCATTTATAGGAAAGAAAGTTTCAATCTGAAACTATCGGCGTGGACAGATGTCCCCAAAGAGAAGAAAGAATGTCTGTGACTTGGGGGGAAGTGACCCTTTGGACAGACGGGGAGGAAGCAGAGTGAGACAGAGACGCTGACGACCAGAAATGTCATAAATAATGGGAAGGAAGTGAACGTGAGTGAGAGAAAGGCAGGACGAGCGAGTGGGAGATGGCAGTGAGACGTGGGGGGGCACTTAGGTGTATATGAAAACACCACAGGGAGCCGCGGACAGATCGGCCATCTGGACCTCGGGCTGACAGCTTGACATGAGCCGAGTGCAGCGGATGTGGAACGACACATTCCCTGGGAAGCGTGATTAGGGGCTGGTGAGCGTCACCGTGAAAACAGAGCGGTCGCACGGGGGTCGATGTTCTGCTCTCTAAATTAATGAGGCTAATGTTGATGTGACAGACTCGGGGGGGGGGGGGGGGGGGGGGGGAACACACACAGAGTTTCAACACAAAAGAAATGATTAATGAATATTTTAATTTGAACCAATTCATATTGCTCACCAGTAAAGTCATAATCATTTTCATTATAAAACATACTGTTGAAAGTGAACAAAGAATACAAGTGCTTACTAAATATCAAGGGGGGTGTGGGGGGGGGGGGGAGAAGAAGCAGAAATTTACAATAGAAAATTAGCATTTTCTGACGTAGAAAGATGATGTTGGGGGGGTGCACGGCAGGAAACTTTCGCTTTCTCTTTAAGGATGGGGGGGGGGAGAGAGAGTTGATCACCGTCAGGGAAAGTGAAGCTCGTGTTAAACATAATAAGTCATAGAAAACATACAGCAGTGGATCAAAGTTATCTTTCAGGCAGGATCCTCCTAGTGAAGACTGCCGTTGCGAGATTGGTTCACGAAGACGTAACACACGTTTACACACATGAAAAAAATTAAAAAGCCCGTTGGGTGACCAGAGCACTGCCGGGCGTGAGAGGAGGAGTCGAGGCTTCTTTTGATTTTTTCCCTGGGGGATCAAATTCCGGGATCTGTCGCCGCCCCCGTGGTTTGGAGAGCCAGGGGCAGAAAAACGCTCCGTTTTGGCTCTTTGGTATTTGGTGTTTGAAAATGGCAGAAACACATATTCATTAAAGTACAACATTAACAACATTACAACTGCAGAAAAGTACAATTTAACCCTCGATAGGAGCTTTTTCTCTTTTTTGTTCCCCGCCCTCTTTTGCGTGTGATTCCCCGTTCCCCGTCCGGATCAAACCACATCGTCGAGGCGTGGCTGGGATTAGAAACAAATTAAAAACAACCTCAGCAGATGTCACTGGCTGGGCGATCGCTTGCTTCCCTGCAGGGATCTTTCCCACACGCTTCAAACAATCTTCCAGCCGCTGACTCGATCTCCAGCAGAAGAAGAAGAAGCAGGTTCCAGCTTCACTGACAGGTGCACAGAGAAAAAACCAGTGAGTCGTGAAGTTTCCGCTCCGGTGAGGCACATTTACATCATCCTGGCCTTTGATTAGTCTTTCACCCACAAAACTAAATCGAAAGATGAGAAACACGAAGCTTCCTGTGGAATCAGAATATGCAAAACCCACTTCATGTTGCACACGGCCTTGTCAGCACCGAGGTCGGAGCTACCTGTTCAGTGCAGTTTAAATTCAAACAACTCATTTTCTCTTTTTAAAGCCTCTTGAAACTTTACAGTGTTTTTCAGGCGAAGCCGCGTTGTCCTCATGGAGACAATAACCTCTACAGTTTCCATGTTGCTCGTCCATTAGTGCTCATGAGTGTTCGACCATGAGCTGTGCTATTCACCAGCAGGACTGTGTTCCCACACGTGTCCTTTAGGGAACAGACGATGGTCGACGACAACAGGCCAGACGAAGGATGTTATAAAATCTTGACAAAAAAGAAAAAGACAGTGTTCTCTCCTCGTCGAAGGAGCGTTCTCGAATTTATTCTCAGATGTGGACAGTTGGAGTAGGGATCCTTGCTGTGGTCACACGTGGCCCCTCCCTGTGTCCCTGTGGGCTAACGGATGGTGGGCACGTCTCCCAGCCAGGCGCCGGGCAGCGGGCGCGGACACGTGTACTCGTTCTGCCGGGAGGAGAAGAAGAAAAACACAGACGGGCGAAAGTTAGAACCCCTTTTAACAGCTGGTGTGTCGCAGCTACAAGAGGTGGTGGTTACAATGTAAAGTTAATTACAGTGCCCGGTGATTTGATAACAGCACAATGGGGCTGCGCCGGTGCCAGCCAAGCAAATTAGGGTGAGCAATTAAGCAGATGATGAAACATCAAGTGCTCAGATAGCTCAGAAAGGCTTTAGGTGGACCGGCTTCCCCAGTGCCGGGGCGCCGGATTCACACAAGCTTTCATTAGGAGGAGAAAAGTTAATTAAAGCCAAAAATAATCAAATAAAAAAACCAACTCCGTCACGTCGTGTCAGCTATTGTTCGCGACATTTGAGATTTCAATTATCCTCCAGTCGAGCTGGGCATTCTACATGGATTTATGAAAAGGAATATATTTTCCCTGTGTTACCTCATCATCAGATATTTAATGTAAAACTTCTTTTCCTCACTCAGATCAGAGACATGTTGATGAACTGCATGTGGCCCCTATGGTGCAAGTACAGGATTATATTGCATTGAATAGAGTTATGGTTATTTTTGTATCTGATTTATTCTGGATTCTTATTATATTTCAACATTTGCCGCTGCACTGCTGAGTCAAACTTATTTCCTCTCTAGGGAATGTATGAAAGTATATCTTGTATTTTTTTATCTGGAGAATGCAGACGCAAATAATAAAGGCAACCTTTCCGTCATGTACTGACTAGGTGGCAATTTAAAAACATAATGGTACTTTACTCAATACTTTTTCAATAACGCTAAAATATAATACCTGGACACGCTCTCGTTTCCTGGATGTACTGCTCATGTAATGTGTAGTAACACCTCTTCACGCAGTACAAAACACACTCAGTGGAAATGATCTATCTGCACAGCTGGCACATTTGCATCACTAGAAAATTCCAAATTAGAAAATCATGACAAGTGAATAATTCGGGACCTTTAAATGTCAGCGCTCTCGCACAGGTCACCTCGGCGCCGTGGAAATGTTGTTTCAAATTAATAAGAGACTCTGACATTCTGCTCCCATTTATGAAGTGATCTCCACACTGACGGGGGGGGGCGGAGGAGTATATCCCAGATTGCCTCTCAGCGTTTGTGCTTGGAAACTCTCCACTTGACGACTTAACCTTTAAAAAAAGAGCCTATTTGGGACTTTGGCTACAGGTAAAAAAAACACGTTGCCTTAATAACACAAATGCTGCAAGTCTTGCCGGGCCAAGCAATCCTCCAAGCTTTCAGAATCCAGGCTGAGCTTGTTGTCGGCGTGAAAGCAGATCTCAGACGAGTGATCCCTGAGCAGAACTCTGATTCAAACCTTATCAAACAAGCTGACAAGTCTTCACTCCACTCTTTATCTCCCTCTCAGGTGGAGTGTGAGTGAAGTGCAGACAGCTGTGCACGTTGTCGGGCCTCGGACACTTTCAGAGGTGCACGGGCACGAGCAGGGAAAGGACTCGCAGCAAAGGCCCGGGCTGTGCTGTGTGTGCACAATCGCACATTAATGTCAACACAAGCGCTGAGGGACGCAGGCCTCCCCAGGCAAACACACAAACACACAAACACACACACACACACATACGTGAGTCTGTGCAGCTATCCTTGTTAGGACACTGCATTGACTTCCATTCATTCATTCGATTCGATTGAGTATATAGGCGACCAGTGCATTAGCTTCGGCTCCCAGTTCATCTGCCCAGTTGACAGGCGAGGCAGCAGGGGGCATTGAGATCAATTAACCATAATTCACACCATCACAACTCACATCCAACACAACATGCAGTGTAATGACACAGTAATTGATAGCCGTACTCAATATTGCCCCATTGAAACCAGTAAAGTGCTGCCATTGACAGGGTTGTTTATCTGGAATAATAATAAAGAAACCTGTTATTACACCAAACATGACAACTTGGAATATTTCTGTTTATTGCTGGTACTGTATTTACATTTATAGACGTATATATATATTTGACGTCTTCCTTTTACTCTCAGCCACGTTGGAGCTGAATGAGTCCAGAGTGCAAATGTGTCACATGATTTAAAAGAAATTTGATTTGATGGTAAAATCTCACAATTTGCACAAGAAGAACCAAATGTTAGCTTTTAATTTGTTGTCGTTTCTGGTTTTCATTTTGTTTTGTTACTCTAATGACGCACAACTTCACATATATCTGAGCTGCTGTTTGCCAAAACACATTATGCCTCTCCAACATGATTGTCTTCAAGGGTGTCGGGCCCAATGAGGAGTATTGTAATTCACTCTAGTGCTCGCACCTTTTCCAACGGCTACTTTGCAAACACTCATTAGCCGTTCGATGGCTCTCAGCCATGAGCTGGAGGCTGAGTTTTTCTCCAACACTTTGCACGAGTGCACTGGAGAGTTAAGGATGTTTTATTTCAACACACTCACACCAAACCTCATCCCGTCTGCCCCCCCCGGGATTCAAGACCGACCATTCGCCTCCTTGATGGGGACGAGAGAGACCGAGAGGAGGTTTTGTAGTTTGACTTCTTCGATGTGTTAGAGCTGGAACTAAAATGATCTTCTGCTGCTTTTAAAAGGTTATTTTCTAGGGCAACATTTGTGGCCTTTCCAAAACATCACCACCTGTATTTGAGGAAGAAGTTGTCCTCCTCCACCCGCCTCTGGCAACATCTGAAGATCCGGCTGACATTTCCACGAAAGTAGCACAAAAGCAGTTTTTCTCTAAAACGAAAACCGAGGCAGCTTCCTCTGCTTCCAGAACATTGTGGTCAAGGGTTCTTCCTCACCACTAATTCAGGATGGCAGTGTGAGGTAGAGGTGAAGCTTTTTGGTTATTAATACCGCTCCGGATCACAGAGAAGCCCTGTCACTTTCTCACACAGCACCAGGTATACGAAATGCCAGGGCTAATGCGATGTCCAGTGACAAGCCAGCTGTCAGGACACATCTTGAAAATTGCAGTGTGATCTAAAAGTTTGGAGCGCGGAGCAGGATTTTTAGTTTTTACCTAAAGGACAAACACTCACTGTCCATTTCAGATCTTGTCACCTCACATACCCTCGAGAATGTTATTGCAAATATGGCATTTCTATGCAAAAACAAGCTCCGAGCTATTGGAGGAAGAAGTTATGAGAAGCTGGCAGCTGGACAGCGTTGCCTTGATACTCGGAGAGGACTTGGCTCATGTAGTCTCCACTGTCACAGCAGCAGAAGCTCAAGGAGAGAAATCCTCTGGGGGACTCGTCCCCTGTCGTGGTGGACATTACTTAACAAAGTAAACTCTTAAAAGTTTACTATGTACTTTATGAAGGATTTAATCCAAGTACATGCACGGCCCTCATGAGCCTATACACAGCTCTGGAGAATATTACCAGTCACACTCCTATAACCCAGTATTGATTATATTCCATAAGCAAAACCATATAAGGTTAATGTGAATAGAGTAGATAGGTTTCTTCTGCTGCAGATCCTGTTCGTTCATTTTGTAAAAACAAAGTTGACATAACTTCTGCAGCCTCCAGTGTTTTTACTGCTGCATGAAAACTGAACAAAGTCCAAATAAAGTCTTTATAATATATGTTTGTTTTTGAAAGCTGCTTTATAGAAAGGCAATATTATATTGTTTATATTTACTTTTATATTACCATTTTTTCCCCCATGTTTGTTCCTGTATCTCTTTTTATTTGTCCCTGCTTGTATTTGTATACAACTTTAATTTCATTGCTTCATCTCGACCAGGCCTCTCTGGCAGAACAGATATTGTCTCCTAATGGAATCGGCTTCTTTAAATAAGGAATAAAATACGATATTGATAATAAATTGAAAACAAACAAAAGGTCCCACGGGTCTCGTTCCAGATGTTGCGGAAATTTGAACCAGAAATTCATAAAAAATAAAATACTATCCAACGTGCACTTTGATCTACTACTTTTTATGCAAATATTGGAGGTGGAGGGCATCAAGATAAACAGCTGGGGGCAATAACTCTACAGGGAAACGCCATTAAACCGCCGAGAAAGAAGAGAGCATAAAGATAATGTAATTGAAAGAGTCGTTCAAACCTCAAACGGTGGAAAGGTATGATGGATATACGGCGTTTAGGTTTGATTTATGCGCTGCATTAATTTGAGTAATGTTACACTCTCCTCATCGCCTCACACACACAAATACATTCGCTCGTTTGTCGCCGTTTTCTTTCCCCTCAGCCGATCGTAAAGGAAGCGTCGGCTGATGTTCGAGTGAAGATCGTTTCACCTGCTTCACGATTTATCCACCAGGTCTGTTTTCACTGCGTTTCATTTCACCAAACATATTTTGCAGTAATGTGAGTATTTTTTTTTTAATTTACACATAAAAATAAGTGGATGGAAACCGGTGGGGTCTGCAGGTTTTTGCTAAACTTGGCCTGAGATATGGCAGTTTTATTAATACATTGTGAATATTCCTGAGTGGTTGTATTAGTAGAAAAGGCATTAAAGAGCGCAAACCTCTGCCAAGGCCCCAACAGTGTCCTCATGAAACCGCTTTTAAATTCACTAGATCCAGTTTCTGACTTTGAATCGACACAACACATTGAACAAACTCTCAAATATCTGCCTTGTTCATCAAGAGCCATGGGTTCTTTTCTGAGAAATTAAGGAAAATGTTAGAGAAAGTGAACAAAATATCCTGAATTTTCCCCCCGATGCAAAATTGAACTGGTTCTTCTCTGAACCACATCCCACCCGACCGAGTCTCACAGTAGATTTTGCTTAATCCAGCTAAACAGCAGACAAACAAACACATGCAGATGAGAATTTACCTCCTAGATATTCAAACATATCAGCTAAAATCGATAAAAATCATAATGTTGCTCCTGCCATGTAGGAAAATACCCTCCTGTGATGAACTCTGGTTTTCTCAAGAACACAGGTTACATGTCCAGAGTGACTTCCACCCCCCCGAACACCTTTATGTGTTTTTAATTAGGACACTAATTAGCAGGATGCAGACATAAGATCATTAGGTTGCTCAGAGCCGGGACAGCTGGAAGCAACACGGACATATGCCAGCCACTCAGAGAAAGTGATCCCAAGCCTCCGAACTCCACTCAGGGTTCCAATTACCTTGTTCCCCTTCCACACCCTCTTTGTGTGAAGTTGCCATGTTCCCCCTTCCTTCCCCTAAAGACCTGGGAACACAGAGGAAGGATCCACTGAACGTGAGGAGAGGACTGCGACTTTGGCGATGGCATCGAGGTGTGTGCGTTACGAGCACAGCTGCTCTCATGTCGGCCACGTATGTGCAAAAACGTGTGTGCGTTTGTGTGTTTGTGTGTTTGCAGTTTCCCGTTTTAGATGTACACGTCAGTTGAGATCATGACTGACACGGCTCCGCTCTAATCTCCATTTAGGATACAGACAAAAGGACAGATTAAAGCCAGGCTTATTCTCGTTTAAAGGGGGAACAACAATTATCTGAGGTAAAGTCTTCCCGGGGAGCTGATGCCTGAATAAGCTCTTGATCTCTGCAGCACAGATACTTAGTCTTTTCTCCAAAGCTCTCGCTGACACGCAAACACACTCTCGGTCCCCGGGTTTGATCGTGACCGAGTGACATTTCTCGCTTGAAGAAAAAGAAAAAAAAAATCTACGTATTGATTCACTATTGTTTGATGTCTCAGTTGCAGGCGAAAGAGCTGGAAATCAAAGTGAGGGAAAAAGACGTGGACAGGTTTGAGGTAACGAGGGAGCCGCTCGCTGGGAACACGACACAGTTCACTGGGAACACAAAAGGCAAAGTAATGGACTTCCTTCACTAATGGTCTGACAAAAAGTCGTTCATCAAACACGTCTAATTCTGTTTGCAGCAAGGTCAAAGCAGCTGTGCCCGGCTATTAACGCAGCATATTAATGATGCCATGTATGTATCAGGGAAAATTAATTATGGGATTTCGTAGCTCCACCAGCACGTCTGTGGGATTTAATCTTGTTCTGCCTTTGCCAATGCGTCCCTGTCTCTTTTTAAACATATACATTTACTGTATATATACACATTAATATTCGTGCTGAGAGCTTGAATGTATGAATATATAAAGCAAGTGCAATATTCTGCCTCCAGCCGTGCTTTAAGACAGCGTCTAGGAATTTGTAGGATATCAAGAAAGGGAAATCTCCAATAAGCAAAACTGTATCAGTGAAATTTGCACTAGACACAGGCTGAACAATAGATACACAAAATCTTTACAAACACGTATTAGTGTCAACAATTCATTATAATACAACTAGAAGAACAACAAGAGCAGCTTCATTGTGTTTAACCTGCCAATAGTCAGGCTTCATAATGTGCATTTTATCTTTGAAGGACTTTTAAAAACCTGAATAACACCCTCGAGGAAAGGAAAAATAAAAGCCTAAAATGTCTCTTTTAGAGGAGGCAGCAAATTAATCATAATTTTTTATTTGATAGCATGAAGTGTTTGAGAAAACACACACACACACTATCCCCGTCTCTGACATCTCCAAATGTGTATTTCATTACAGGAGAATCTTTACAGACTCGTGCGGTAAGTGGGCCGGAGAGAGTGAACCGCTCTGAAAGAACATCATCATCTGAAGTTAACCAGTGAGCGGCTCTGTGTGTGTGTGTGTGTGTGTGTGTGCATTAAGCATGGAGATTCAGACCCGCGGTGTGGAGGTGGAGGTGGAGCCGAACGTCTCCCGGAGGAAATCTCTCACGCGCTGGAGCTGCAGCAGCGAGCATACGGAGAGAACGTCCCTGATGAAACGTCTCACATGCATTTATGTAGGTTCGTGCACATGCATGTTTATCTGATCTCGAGGGTTGTGATTTATGATGATTGTGATTTATGCAGGTGATGGATGACCACATCAGGAACAACACCGACCCCCCCCCCCCCAACCGCATATATTCATCATTTGGCTCACATTACAAAAATCTATTTTACATGTGTTGAACAAAGGAAAACGTTCACAAAACAAAGCAATCAATACGTTCTTGCCCTTGTTAGGACACGTGTATCGTCTGAGGGATAATTCCCGAGGAGGTATTCTGCTCGTGTCCCCGGAGAGGCGTGTCCACGGCGTCGTCCATTACACCGGGCAACACAAACCGCCACGCCACTGATTTAATACCTCTCCCTGACGGAGTGCTTCCTGGGTGGAGCAGTGATCTCAGCCCCTGTGGTTAAAAACATCATCGAAAAATAATAAAGACTTTTTCTATGCCTTTGATTTTTCTACTGCTGCGTCGCTAGGCAACATGTAAGCTTAGCTAAAACACAAGTGGGCCGACTCCGGCTTGACGAGGACGTGGACGTGCCTGGGTAACCGTCTTTCACCAAATCTAAAAGAGGGTTTCACCGCCACACAGGTTCAGTGATTATCGCCCCTGAGAGCTGGAATTCACTTGAGATGGAGGAAAACAGAAGAGCCTCACGTACAGGAGAGGATATTAAAAGGATCTTTTCCACGGAGATAAGCATCACAGAACTGTCCCTCTCTCCGTTTCCACCTCACTCCCTCTTTCTCTCCCTCCATCTCTCTGTTATCTGTGCAGGTGAAGACACGTCACACTCTTCCCTACAGCTGCAGGACACCTGTGCAAATTCCAAAGGACTGATTTACTAAGAAGTAGCAATCAGGTGCAGCTCCATCATTACGTTGACTTTGGTTTATATTTTAAACACATTCACCATAATGAATGCTGTGGCTCAGGAGGTACAGTGGGTCGTCCACAAACGAGTAGGCCGGTGGCTGAATCCCTCGGCTCCTCTGCTGCACAGTCCAGAGTGTCCTCGGGGAAGACACTGAACCCTGAACAGCTCCAAACAGCTGTGTCAACACAAACATACTGACAGAAAGCAGGAATGCAAAAGCCACACAACGGAAAAAACACAACCACAACGGACGGGACTGACAACAGGTGTTGCCGATAAAGGTGCTAGTAGACAAAAACAAACATCTCATTTTTGAGTCAAATTCAAAAAGCTCAATGCAACGATGGATCAACCTGCGTGTTGCTATGAGGATGATGATGTGCCGTTATTTTGGTTTGAGCGAAAATCCAATGGAGGCGGAGAGACACACAATGGAGGCGGACAGGCAACAATTCAACATGTGTGACTCACCAGCAATAAGCAGTGGCATTTCCCTCACCCACTGTGACCCACCAGTTTTGAAATGAACAACAATTCTCTTTCCCTGGGGCCTCAGTGGTTATGTTGAAAAGCATCGAAGTGGGGGGGGGGGGGGGGCTCAGGACCATAGACTCCAGCAGAGGGCGGTGAACCATGTGATCTACTCTCTCAACTCTGCACGACCTGCACACTGCGAGGCTGCAGAACCAGAGCAGGTTGAATGAGCCTCTCAAGGTTGGGCTGTAGACTCCTCCAGCCTACGAGCTTCAGGTAAACACAACTCTGCAGTCGCAAGTCCGACACAGAGAGACTCACAAAGCATTTCCCCTCCTCGGACCAGCGGGACTGCGAACAAGCCTCGGCCCTGTCTGGCTCTCTGTCCTCCGTGAATACATCACATCTCCTTATCCTAATTTGACCTTGTCTGCTTTGTAGTTTTTCTGTTTACTGGCAAGATTATGTAAAAAAGTCCTGAACTGATATGCGGCATTTATTTCGATAACTTTCTCATAAAATCATGAATTCAAGTCAGACGTGCTGAGATCTGGTGGTTTGTGCAGCTCTGTGCAGGTTCAGAGCCAGACAGACTCCAGTGGGATTGTTTAGCTTGGTAGAAGTTTTGCATTCTACTGATGTCGCCCGGAGTTCCATTAAACATATATTCCTTACTTTATATATTCATGTTATATTTTGCCGGCTTTTCTTTGTCTCATATTCAGCAAGATTACGCAAAAAACTAGACGAGGGATTAACATGAAGCTTCATAAAAAAGGATGTGGAATGGATCAGGGAAGAACCCATCGAATTTTGATGTGGATCCGGATCAGGGATCAGATCCGAGGCTTTTTTATTAATTTTAAACATTGTGAGTGTTTTTCAACTCTTTACGTTGAATTCTGAGTAAAAATGAATGGTTTCTAATGAGGAAGATCATGTTTAGAGGACTTATATTTATGGAACATGCTCTCAGTCCCTTTCTAGTTCTAATTGTTGATTCTTATTTTGACCATAGTCTATTAGCTCTGTGTTCAGAGCATCCGTGGAGACAGACAATTCCTTTGACCAGCATTTAAATCTTTAAATACAAAAACTGATTGAATAACTTTTCTGGAGATTCAATTCTCTGTGAAGAAACATCTGTGAATCGCTCGTTCGAAGGATTTAGTCACCATGCCGGTACTTCAATGGCTTCACACTGTGCAGGGGCAGCTCGTTCGCTAATAACACAACAACAACATCTTTGACAGTTGACTACTTTTCCATTTTCTTTTGCATAACAATTGTTTTCAAATCAGCTTTGCACTGGGCACACGTCCACTGCCGCATCTGTATCTCCCAGGGCCCGGCTGGAAGTAGAGCGTCACAGGGTTTTCTGCTCTGGTCCTGTCTGCTTCCTCTTATCTCTGCTCTGGACGTCACCTCAACACCTCTCTCCCAAACTAACACAACATTTCTAAAACTGTGTTTTTTATTTTAATTTGAATGAAAATAAGCTTTTTGTTTCGCTCTTCAAGGACCGAAGGCTTTTTATTCGGGAATAGTGGCTCAAATGAAAGCAAAAGCATAAAAAAACACCTTTCATTTGTGCCACACAACCGAAGCCAGCTTTTACCTCTTAATTTTCCTCTATTGACTTTTATTCTCAGCAGAGAAATTCAATGGAAAAGCGTTTGACAGCCCGTAATGACTTCCTGTAGGAAATAACCCAATAATAACTAATAGAGGGGAAGGAAAAGTCGTCCGAAATTAGAGCTCATGTGTATTATTTCTGTGGCCTGAGACAGTTCAATTAATCAACATTTTATAAGCATGAATAACTCATTACCGGAGCCACACAAGGGAACAGAGTCTGGTGTGTGAAATCATGTAATATTGAGCAAAACCGTGCAGCAGACAAAACTAAATATTAGCTTCCAGTGAAAATGTCACCGTGTCGGAATCGTTACCACCGACATCGACTTGGAAAAACAGCTGCGCATGAATCAAAATCTGTACCTGAGTCAGGAACTCAATTCAGGGGCCTGTCTCCACGCATTACAATGCATTGTGATATGATTAAGTGTGATAGAATTGTTGTAAACACTTTTATTATTTTGTTATTTCCAGCGGACAGGATTTTGGCATCAACAACAGAGACAGATGTAAATTAAAATGGACTCCTGCACATTGTTATAATCATGATAGAAACCTTTTTGGATGATTGAGCACATTTGGTTCGGACAGATATTGGTGCAATCTTATTTTATTAGGAGTAAAAGAGACATAAGTCAACTCAAATTAAGCCTTTGAAACAGGCCCATTCTTTATCCGTGACGCTGTGCTGCTGCGGTTCATATACTGAGTGTGTGGTGTCTTCAGTAATTGATTTTGACCATGCAGAGCGGCTGGTGAGTGATGAATACTGATGGAGCTCTAATGGCAGTGGTACGGCTGGATGTAAAGTGAACACTTCACAGAAAAATCCCCGGCATTTAAGAGCCGCATTTTAAAACGACACACACTTTGGGTATAACCAGAGGGAAGTCAATGTATTTTGCAAAAATGCACAACTATAGTTTCATAATGTATACGTGAAACATCAGTCTTTGAATCAACCTAACAGACTGAGGTTATTGCAGATGTATTACAGATCTTTGTATTTTGAAGGAGGAGACAAGGATTCACTTGTTTTTTCGTTTTCAGTCAGCAGGATCACCACAAAACTAAACAACTGATTCCCATTATAATTCAGTGAAGGGACAGGACATCACTCAAGGAAGAGGACACGGGATAAATTGGCCAATCCAGGAATTTGTTTTCCGAGCACCCTTCGAGTTCAACGATGGAAAAGTCGCTGATCAAACAGACGATGATCCATGTGACAAAAACAGATTTTAAGTGGATAACACACTTAGTGCCATTGGTCTAAAAAGTCCTTGTCAATCATGTCAATTTGTGAATCGTGATGGAAACAAATCACAACATGTGACACAACTAAAACGATCTCATTTAATTGTAATAGTTTTGTGTTTTGAATTATTAGTTGGACAAAACAAGTCCAGGACAAACAATACCCAGCAGACAAACTGATATGAGAGGACATGACGACAACACTTGAGTCGCACTCATACAATATAAATAGACAATATTTGTAAAGTGCTTTTCTACCTTAGCCGACAAAGCCCTTAACGACGCCTCTCTCATTCACACATTCACACAAACAGAGCTGCCATGCATCAGGACAGAACTGCGATCAGTGTCTTGCTCAAGGACATGTAGACAGTGGGGCAATCAAACCACCAACCCAGTGACTAATGGATGAACATTACCTCCTGACTCTACATTTAACCGTGCGTCTGTGCTCGTGAATAACACCGGTTTAACTGTGCTTGTCATAATTTACCTGGCGTGGCGATGAGAGAAATGTAAAAAGCAACCGCATTGCCTCGATAACATTTGCAATATACGGCTCAGTCAAAACTAAAGAGCCTTAAATCTCATCTGTATTTCATCTCCAACGTGAGCTGGTTAAAACGACTGGTGTAATGGGGCCGTAATGTCACATTCACACCACTATCCCCACTCGCAGACATCAATCTGTATCTACTTAACGCGTGATGTGATCGTTCCACTTTATTGTGTACGGGTGCGTTTGAATTGCTCAGCACGACCGTAGCTTGTTCACCGATAACTCGGTTCTTATTTAAAGAGGAGGGAAGAGTTACGCTCCCACTTTGCCACCCCCCCCCCGCATCGGTAATGGCTTTGACCTTTTGATAAAAAAGGCTGCTTTTCAAAAGACTTCTATCGCTCTCAAAAGAATCGGGCAGGAGGAGGGGGGGGCTTGGATTGTATCAATTATTCCACAGAACTGACTTCCTATTAGATGACATAATTTCCTATCCCCCGCATTGCAGAAATAGACGTGTCAACCGCCATGTCTTTATGGCTCTCGGGGCCAAACTGTTCATGATCTCTCATTAGTTTCCTGGTTTGAATAGAATAAAAAAAACCTTTAAAGTTGTATTATTCAAAAGTGGATTTCCTGTGACAATGGAGACGTGCTATGGAAACGTAACAGGCCCGGCGCCTGAGTGCTCGAATAAATCCAACAAACACAGTTTTGTCTTCGGGCTGGTGGGACTCGCTTCCTGGTTTTCTGGCCAAAAGGACAAGCATGTTTAATTCAATTCAAGTTTTTAGAAAAACATTGTTTAGCTCTTTAAATTCATTCGTTATGATTTCCGCTGGTAGCCTGCTGCCACGCTGAAGCGGTGCCAGGAACACAACATGTGCTTGTCCCTGTTTTAATGTCTTTGGACACCGGCGGAACCTACGAGGCATCTTCTCTTGTCTTTCTAGACTTTGTCAGAAGTTCTTCGTGCAGATCCACCCCCCACCCCAACCCCCCCGCTCGCACGTTTTCAAATCATCTGTGGCTCTCCGACATAACAGGACTTGATCCTGAAGAACTGCCAGATGGCTGCAGGAGACATGGTTTTCATTTCCCTCCCCTCCCCTCCCCTTTCATCCCCTCCCTGCTGGAGTGGCTGTTGACACTTGCCAGAGGGTGTAATAGTGCAATTAGCACTCCCACTGAAACTGCTAGTGACAGTGTCACAGCAAATAGCCGTTTCGTAATGTGACATTAAACAGAAAAAATAATGCAAATGATAGCATGATCCTGACCTTTTTCGAGCGTTGTGGAAATAGAGACACTATCGTGACGACTCACCAGCTCCAAACTGGAAAAACTGTTGTTTCCTAGAAGGGAAAAACAGTCTGAACCACTAAACAAGTTCAAAGAAAAAGCAGCAAGTGTTTAATGGCGTGCGAGAACTTTTCTAGATTGATCAACAACTTAATGTCAAATCTTGTTAAGCTTGGTCTTTTAGCACTGCAGCTCCAGCTCCACACAGTCGATCCCCATTTCACAACCTCCGGCTGCGATTGAAGCCTGATCTATGTGTGTGTTTGCTGTTTTAAGTGGTGAGCTCCTGTGTGGTGGTGTGGAGTTAATATACTTTGTGTGAAGTTGGGTAAAGTCCTAAAGGGCTTCTCGCGTCATTAGTTTTAACAAGAACTGATTAATGGTTGTTGTTGGGTTCACGCAAAAACGGGTAAATCACCACAGGATTGTAAATGTTACCTGTACGCCTGAGATCTCAGTCAGATTGAGATGTAGTATTTGAAGATTAGTTCGTTATTAAAGATTAACTACAAAGCAATGTTTTAATAACCTGCCAGATTTTTAGAATGGGTTCTATTAAGACATTCAGGGTGACGGAAGAAACCCACATTTTGATATGGATCTGTAAGGAATTTGATTCAAGTGAGAAATCGATAAAAGTGCTGCAAAAGATCCAATATCACAATGAAAGTGAAAATAATTCCTGGTTCTGCAGCGATATTGAATGGATCCGCCCCCGACCTGTTCCTCCATCCAGTATCCAGCATCTATCCTGAAACCTAATAGACATAATCTCCTCGACGGAGGTAAAAGCCAAATAACCAAGCTAATATGTGCTAATTAGCATTAACTGATTGGAAATGTGCAGCCAAAACAAAAGCCCGAGGCGAAGCTGTGAGCTGAAGATCCAGCAGCTCTGAGCAGACGGCAGGAGACAACGTTATCCTGACTCTGAAGCTGTCTCGTTATCAAGCACTAAACAAACCCAATGACCTCTTTATGAATTCATAGCATCACCCGTGTCATAACAAATTGCATTTCACATACCTCAACCCAACAGTGACATGTTTATGTGCTGGAGAATCACTCCACACTGAACATTACGGCCTCTTGTAATGTTGGTCCTTCACATCCTGCTGTTCCAACTCAATGTGCAGTATACGTCATCGTGGTTTTGGGCTCATTGCTTCACACGACCATGTGGCGATGCAGTAAAGTGCTGCAACGATTATTTTCATAATTGATTATGGATTGTTTTTATCTGATTAAACAGGGTGAGGTCTTCACTTCAGGTCAATCAACAACTGCAGGGGATCAAGAGACACTTAGATCGGATTGATTCATTGATGACCTGCTCTACACTGTAACACACGGTGGGTGATATTCAGCATGGAGATCCGACGGGATGGTGAGCTCTCTACACTTCATTCCTCATGAGGACATTGTGAGCACGTTGGTAGTTTCCTGTTTGGCAGCGGCTGTTATTCTCCCTGTATCTGTCCCAAATGAACCGTTCCTCACTGCAGCTCCACACAGACCTTATCTGCACACTTTTTATCGCAGTTTTATTTTTCTGTTGTTGCTGCTTCTTTTTCTCTGGGAAACGTCCTCACTCATAATACCTCCTGACTTCCACCCCCCCCCTCCCACCCCACCCAAACCAGGAACACGGCTGTCACAGGGCGACTCGTATATTTACTCTTAACGTTTCCTTATCGTTAATATGACAGGATGCAATTTTGTGGCAATAGCATATGCAAGCAACTTATTCGAATCAACGTTTGCACTTAGTCAGATGATAATCAGACTGACTACAGGAAAAAACATACTTCAGAACAATAAGCAGCACTTGTAAACTTCTCAGACTCGGGGGGGTCACTCCGAGGAGCAGCTTTAGGCGGCGCTAATCTATTCTGCAGCGATGGCCTCCGTGGGCGGCTCCAGCAAATCACGATTGCCTATAGGGCACTATTAAAAAATATGTGATCTTCACAAATGCCTTGTGCTCCCTCCTGAAAGCCACACTTTAATAATTCAAACATTTGCAGAGAAGGAGCCCGAGCCTCGTGAAATTAAAATGAATGTGACATCGAGAGGGGAAGAAATAAATATACAGCATATTCTCAAGGAAAAAAGAAGCAAAAGGATGAAGGCGTTACAAAGTCATGAACTATAGATCATTCTGTGGAACAGTTTTAATACTGCATGATTCTGAAGATTCTGGCAACTTGAGAAATATTGCCTTTTATAAATATGCATAAACGTACTGTGGCACAACAGGGTATAGCCAATATCTAACCTTATATCTGTCTGTGGTATGAACCTGTATATGAGCAGACTATCTCCCCTTTGAAAGTCAGTTTTCACATTATTTTACCATCTGATTGAAATATGCACCATCTGGAGTCAAATGGATCAAATATCCAAGCTCTTGCTGATTATTCTTCTACTGATGGACTCGTCTGTTCCTGCACTGAGCCACAGGTTCACAGCTCTGAGTTGAAGGAATTAAGGAACTTTAGTATCCAGTGTGTTCGTTTTAATTACACTAAGTCTGTGTTGTGCAGTCATGTCATGATAGTTCTTCCCTCCTAGTCTCTGCACCTTCTCCTTTGTGTGTGTGTGTGTGTGTGTGTGTGTGTGTGTGTGTGTGTGTTTGCAGTTCCAGGGAGACGTTGGCTGAATAAGACGATGGGGTGTTTTCGACAGAACAAGTGAAGGTGGGTGGCTTGATGCTACTGTTGTCAGAGGATGAAGAATACAGCGGTTGCCAAAGCCTGCGGTAAAAGGGAGAGGGGGGCTGGTGTAGGAGATAATAAAATTCAATTTAGGGCAATAGAGGGGGTGGATCTTTTATATAAGGTGCCACTGAGCTGTTCCCCCCTTTTTCCATCTGAGGCACAAACACACACTCATGCATACACTTTAAAAAAAGAATCTTCTGTTCTTTCTCTCGTATTGTTTTTGTTGTGATTTCCAGTAAAACAGAAGATCCCTGTTTGTCTTCGCTGCAGGCCTAGACCAGGCTGCAGAAGCAGCTAATAATACTCCACTCACCGGGGTTTGTGTTGAGGGTGCATGACTGTATCACTGCGTGTGCGATAGGGAGGAGCGCCCCCGGGTTCAGAGCCACGTTTTACAATATTTCACTACATGCATCCTCATCCACCACGGGAGGAGTTCCTCTGAGGATGACCCAGCGATCGAGGAGGAGGAGGAGGAGGAGGAGGGCATGGAAGTGCAGCCCTGAGATTGAGAAAGAGGCTGTCGCAGAGGATGAGTGGAATCACTCCACCACCGAGGGGCTGTGCCGGCACTGCATTCAGGAAACGGTGAAAAACAAGCACGTTTTCAGATCTCCTTGTTTTGTCATAAACATTCATCTCTACCCTCATTAGCCCCCCCCTTGCTGCCGCTTCATTAACAGCGTTTGAGTGATGGTCTGACAGGCGCAGCGTGATCTTGCTCCCGCTCCCGTGAGTTTTGAACAGAAATAAAAAGCATTCTATTAACCATAAAAACCTCTTAATAATTCAGCTTTTTTAAAACCCCCTATCTTGTTTGATCACAGAAATGAAGACTTCAATAATTCAGGGCCAGGGAGGGTTTCACGATGCACACATTAAAAGCCCCTGCAAGGAGGAATTTGGGGGAGAGAAGGATGAACGAAGGGAATAAGCAGCCGAGAAGATGACTTCACAGGAACCTGGAATGTGAGACCTACAGTGTGTTCATTAACATCCCTGTGTCTGCTTGCACTTAAGCTCTTAATGGGTCCCTTAAACTGATGAGGTAAAGGGGAGAGGGAGCAGAAAATGAAAGTGTTCTTCTAAATGGTTTTTGGAGGAATGCCTGTCAAGTGGAACGGGACCAGAGGGGGGGGGGGGGGGGGATTAGCCAGGGGACATGCAAAGTGAGCGCCGTGGCTGACTGTGTGACATCCTTCTCTCTCGGAAGCTGTTGGGGGGGGGGGGGGGGGGCAGCACAGTATCTGCTTGATGCAGGGAGCGCTTGAGGAAAGGACCACAGAGAGATGGGCGAAGTGGCAAATCTGTCCTTTTATGTGTCCCGCAAGAGGCCGTCCCAGCCCCCGGCTCCCGGCGCGGACGTCTCCGCCCGGCTTTGTGATTGTTTTTGGGTCTCGAACCTATTTCCGCATGTTTGCTAGTCCTTCCAGGGTTTGGATTTCGACCGTCTCTGATACTTAATTCCGCCCGTTGAAGATTTTAATCGTCAGTCGGAGGGACCGCGAGTTCTTCATGGGGATATTTTCGTGTCCCATGAAAAGCAGTTTCAGAGCGAGCGCTTCTCAATTTCACGCTGCCCTCCAGGGGTGACATGGTTCCACCGTGTCAGGGCGTCATGTCTGCGTGGTGAACATGTCTGCCACCGGGTGCAAGCTGCTGCAGACCCGTGCCCGTGCTGATTAATAATGACTGTAGTCTGTGGGCCGCTGCCTCCATTACTAACCTCAACACGTTACACAACATGAAACACACGTTCTCCAAATTCCCTTTTGTTCCTTTATTCATATCTACACGTGCAGCCTTTGTCATTACGGGGCCACAGAAGTAAAGTGCGAGGCCGTCTCCTGGAAACTAAACTGCCCCCCCGACATCACTGTGGTGGAGACATCTGCTTGGATTAAGTTCAGAGATGCACCAACTAAAAGCTCTTTGGTTAAGGTAATGGAAATATTGTGTTTTTTCTGGAAATTTAACCACATTTCATATGAAGTTTGCAAACTTAACTTTTTCTGTTTTAAACTAAACCACAATCTTGATGTAAGAGTTGATACAATAAGTCTCAACATGATTTAGACTCTACAAGGAGAAATAGAAGAATAAATAAATATTATTCTTGTTAGATTCAGTATCAAAATATTCCTGAGTTATATTTGTATTATTATGATTTAAAACATGAAGTCACAATTATGTTCTTAGTTTAGAAAATGGTGTCCGGGAAAATTTGTGTCATTTGTCATGAACTGTGACTAAACTACACAACCTCTTGTGTTGTGTATGTAGGTGATCTTTACTTTAAATGTTTTCTAACCAGGAAAAGGAAGGAAAATGTTTTAACATGAGACAAAGACACTCGGACCCTTTTCATTCTGAGGCTGTTCCTCACATTGCAACCTCAAAAGAACATGACATCACTCAGCCTCTCAACTTCCAGTCTCCTAAACATATCTGATCAAGATCCATAAAAGATTCACAGAGAAATGGTTATTTTATAATCTGTCCTCTAGTTTTCAAGTGCTCCTGCAAACCAAAAAAATCCAAATGGTGATAAGATGTTTCCCAGCGTCTAGAAAGTCGTTATTTAATGAAAAAAATAAAATCTGGGAACACAAAGGATCCACAAAAGGCTTGGGAATTCACTGAAGGACTTGTGACATAAAAAAAGCGTTTGAAGAACAATTCTCTATTCAAGATTGATTCTCAGTTTAATAAAAAGAGAAGATGGCGCTAATCTTCCCGGCTGCTACTCCACTGCCCTCTGTGCCAAAACCATTCCGTCATGTTTCAAGTCGGCTGAAATGCAAAAAACGAAATCAGGTCACTGTCACCGTCTCGGTGTGTGTGTGTGTGTGGGGGGGGGGGGGGGGGGGGAGAAGACAGCTTTGTATTTGGAGATAACGGCAATAATGAAATCACAGCGTAACGGTCACGTGCTCGCTGCCACCACGGGCTGAGCGTCCTCTGCTAACCCAAAGTGCTTTCACACCCTCTGGAGTAAGAGGGTGGGGGTGGGGGTGGGGGGGTGAGGTCAGGTGGATGGGGGGGTGGGGATGAGCGACAAGACTCCATCATTACCCACATCCTCGTCCGGACGCTGCTGTTGACTTGGAACAGACTGTGGACTGAGCTGCTCTCTTTTGGCTAATCAGAGCCGCCCCACACGTCTTTGAAGATCGACGACACTACTACACTATTGATGACTTGGATTCATTATTTTTTCCAACTTTTAATTATGTGGTGCACGATTACAATTGGGTGCTAGGGTGATATTAAAATGTTGCACTCTTTTAAAATAATCACACTTTTAGTCACTAACAATAATGAATCGTTCCCGACCCGATGGAATAACAAAATCATTTAACTAATTGCGTCGGATGTGGATTAACCTGAGCTGAGGGCTTGGCTGTTATTTTGGGACGAGTTTCTCCATCCGTCTGTTCTTCTTTTCTCCACCTGAGGATATTGTAGCTGACAGGAAATTCCCAGTGACCCCGACGCAACACAACACCTCCCGTTTCTCCCATTCACCTGCGTGCATCTCCACTCGGTGTAATGTGATGTGAATGCAGCACTCGGGGAAAAGGATCGAGGTGATCTCAACAAACTCCCGGCAGACCTCCGTCTTCATCTTCCCGCCAATAATAACTAAATAACGACACCTGTGTGGGTCTGCAGCGGCTGTTAGGTTTCCAGCCTTTAAGCCTCTAACAACCAAAGTGAAAGAGACAGTGAACTGATCCAACTGTTTTCCCGCTGAGCTCTGACACCATTCTGTGCCGATACCTCGCTAAACCCGAGCCACAGCGGGGTGATCGCATTGTGTCGTCTTTTGTTCTCCGACGTTGCCGATCTGCGGGGACCGGCGCCGCTGCCGCACAGAGCCGTAATGAAAGGCAGAACCAGCTGTGCCGGCCAGTGAAATGCCACTTTCATCAGTGTACGACAGGCCTGACGCCAGTTTGTCAATTATTTAACGCCTGGAATCAGCCACAGTGTAGAGCACCACAGAACAACAACGCCCTCTGAACACACTGCTGCAACACACCCCGTCAGTGATGCTGACAGGGAGATTGTTTTAGACAAAATGAGATTTGGATTATTGCTATGTAGCTATGGAGTCAATTCTCTGACGTCGTGTGCTACACAAATATCTTCGGTTTCGTGGGGAAATCAGAACAACACTATTGTTGTGCAGCAAACGTCAAACACAAAGTGTATCGATGCCAGATGTGTGACAAACAGAGTGGGAACAAGACTGAGCTTATGCTGGGTCTGTCGATAAGGTGGGATCTTAACTGAATAGGTTTGACTGCTCGACGTTGGTTTAAGAAGCAAAGACAAAATCGTACTCATTTATTTTCAGAGGAAAAAAGACACAGATCAGAGTTGTGTTTTTCACCAATGAGCTCGGACTGCAAATACTCAAAGGATCAGGGATTGAAGAGACAAACATGAAGGCCATATTTACACCATCGGACGTGTTAGGGATCAAAGTCAAACTTACACCAACTTTGGCTCCAAAACACTGGAAATAATGGGCTTGATAAATCCCAGCTAACAGTCGAGGAGCCAAGATATCAAACAAGCAAACAACACACGTAGATTTGTTATTTTATCTTATATTATCTTTCTACTGAGGGAACCAAGTCGCTGCGTTTTCAGTCTCTGGACAGCAGCTCGTACCTGGGCACGTGGCATCGAACATGCTCAGGAACGTAGTCGTGAGTTCAATGCATATGCATATGAGAGTTTCTGAGAGGAGCCAAACCTCTCTGCATAAAGAGCCTCCTAATTGACACTAGATTTAACACTGGAATGGACCTTTGAAGTGCACCTTCACTCTGAGCGCAAACCTTCAAGCTGCTCCCGCTTGATCAGCTGCTTCCCACAGAACACGTAGGAATTCAGAAACAGTTTCCTGTCTGTCACTGAAGCAGAGGAAAAATACCTTTTCCTCCAGTTGCGCATTGTGAAAGCTCAGAAATAGATTTGATCTCAAATACTGTTCTTCAGTGTCTCTTTTTGAAATTGCACATAAACACAATCTTCACAATTCTAATGATCACACTATTACTCTAAATGGCTGCACTTATCATGTAAGTAGACTAGTTTTATGATTTACACAGAAATGACATAAACCAGTACTAAAAAAAGAAAAATGAAACCGTAAAGCGCTCCAATCCTCCTCGCCTGTCAGACCGACCCCACGCACACACTTCAGTGGCAAACTTGGCACAAATAAGCAACAAGGACATTAACGTCCCCCCAAAAATGACTTTACATCAGCAGCTTGGGATTTCTTCAGATGTCCCAAAAACCCAAATGTGAGTTTGTCCTTGAGGGAACAATTATCCAGTTTGCAAAATGGCTGCCAAACAAGGGGACATGTCCAACATGTCTCCGAGAACAACATCCCTTCAGTCAGGCGGTGTCCAATTCATTAATTTAAACCCAAATTCAAAAGAAAAACATTTAAATGACGATCAAAAAATGTGTTATAGTATATCTATTTATTTATATTGAGTAACACCTGACATACAAACACACTGACCCTGGTGTAACCAACAAAGACTTTAAATAATGTATTCTTGGTGAATGCCTCTCGGTAAAAGAGGTATAGTCTTGCACAATACATATGATTAAGAAAAAGTGGCCAATTGCCTCTTGTGCAAAATCACTGCAACCTGACAATGACGAAATAACGCTTTGACTCCACAGTAGACTAATTACAATTCAGTGTTCAGATTCTTAGTACTTGTGACATCTTTTCAAACACAACGTCTGGCAGGCAGTGTTTTAATTAACCTTTCAGATTACGCCGGACCCTTTGGTGAAGCTGTCATATGTATGCATTGCTTTAAAGGCCGTGTACCTCCTCAGATTGAACAACGACGACCTATAAATTTAAGTTTCCGTGTGGGTGATTATAATTACCCTGGTTTATAAACGTAACCCTTATCACAGCAGGGGGCTCCGCTTGTAAGTCAAATCATAATTTTGGGGATTTCCACATTGCCTCACCTCTGTGCAGATTTCCATAAATCTCCCCTCACAGCTGGAGAGGTCAGAACTGTTCTGGAGAAACTCGCTTCAACACTGAAGAGCGAGGCTGTGTTTCCCACAAAGCGTTGTCTATAATAGATTTCAAACCTTGCACTGAACAAATTAATATGTTCCGATCTTGTGGTTAATTAAAAACCTTCGAGGCAAAGCACTTTAAGCAAAAACTCTAAAGTTTCGATCAACACCGAACCTCTTGATAGAGCTCGATGTGAATGTTCTCTTACAACCAGCTTAATAGAGTTATGGCAACGTTGAAGTTGGCATGAGTAATAAAATGCACACACAACCCCTTCCCACAATCTCTCCACATACAAACACTGCACAGATTTCTTAAACACGAGTGAGTCATGCCATGCTGATGTGGAGTGGTGTGTGAGGTAGTTAGACAGTGTCCAATTAGTCATGGTCCCCAAGAGGCACATTTTCTAAAGTGAAATAATTTAGATAACAAATATTTCGGAGATAAATACTGAGTTGCAGAACAACTACTTGGCCCATGTTGTAGATTACCCCTCCCTGGATCTGATTGGTTCTCTTCTGATTCCCACTTAAAGGGTTGAAGAGAATTAACCTGAATAATTGGAGACATCGAACATTTGAATTCAAGCACGTCATGAACAAACAGTGCAGGAGCTTAAACTGTGCTTTAACAGTGTCTTTCTTAACAGGGTATATTCGATAAAGGATTTACCTCTCTGTTGAGCCTTTGTATTTTGATTTTGAGTTTTGATTTTTAGCTTGATGCGATGGGTCATACCTCACACTCCCTGGAGCCAGACATTGTGCAAGTGCAGGAACCAGTGCCGTTGCCCAGCACCTCCAATGCTTCCGGTGTGGCAGCAGGGTTGTAGCTCATGTAATACTCTTGGAGCTGGGAGCTCAGGTTCTGCTCCGGCTCTGGACTCTTTTTGCGGCGCTTCCGTCCCACCATGGATCGCTGCTGCAGCAACCTGGTTGCACCGGGGTACCGCCGCCACAACACATAGACAACTGTCAAGATTAGGGACATGGTGAAGAAGAGCGCCACGCTGCCCACCACCACTTTGTGCAGAGTCATGTGCTCCATCTCCGGGGGTGGTGTGTGAGTGGGTCGCGTGAGAGCTACTGAGTCTTTAGGGTCCTTGTTTAAACGCCCTGGAAAAGTAGGATGAGGAATAGGCCGTGGTCTGAATGGTGGCAGAGGACCAAAGGTGTTGCTCGGAGGCATTGGTGCAGAGGTGCCAGTCGGTGAGAAGGTTGGTTCGGCGGTGGCTTCAGAAATGAGCTCTGACATTGGCGAGGGTGTTTCAGTCAGGACGTAATCAGTCTCCTCACAGATGCCGTGGCTCATTGTGGCTTCCATAATCTTCTCTCCCTGCAGATACTTTGGGCTGCTGCATATCATAGTGGTGTCTTTACTGCCCCGGAAATTCCTCAACCAAGCCACAAGGGGGCAGATGCCAGTCGCACAATCCCACATGTTCCCAGCGAGGCTGATGGAGGTCAGTGAGATCCATGCTGTCACGGCCTCCTGAGACACGTTGGACAGCTTGTTGGATTCCAGGTTGAGGACTTGGAGGTTGGGCAAGCAGTGAAACACAGCCGGATCCAGGGTCTGGATTTCATTTCCTGACAGATCAAGTTTCTGCAGAGTGTACCAATTCCACGGGAGGCCCTGGTTAACCACCCTGATGCGGTTCCACTGCAGATACAGGGATCTCAGGTTGGCTAACCTCGGAAACAGAAAAAAGTTGATCCGTGAGAACTGGTTGTGCTCCAGATGCAACTCCATCAGCTTCTGCAGGCCCAGGAAGGTGGTGCGAGTAAGAGCCTTGATTCGATTGTAGCCCAAATCAAGAAACTCCAAACTCCGGCACTCTAGGAATGCTCGGATCGGGATGTTGGAGAGACCATTGGAGCGCAGGTGCAGATTTTGTAGTTTACGTAAGCCATGGAACTGACCTGGCTGCAGGACTTCCAATTTGTTGTAGGACAAGTCCAGACTGCGGAGATTGGGTATTCCATGGAATGTTGAATTGTGTAGTGACGTGATCCTGTTGGAGCTCAGTATCAGCTCCTTAAGCCTGCGGACCCCCTGGAATGCTCGACTGTCAACGGCAGAAACCTGATTGTGGTCCAAGTAAATCCAGAGGAGCTGGCTGAGGTGAGCAAACTGATAGGGCAGCAGGGTGTGCAGGTCATTGTAGCGCAGGGAGAGGCCCTGGCAGCCGACTGAGATGTTTTCTGGAACATCTACGAAGCCAGAGGAATCACAATGGACCGTTTTCCCCTCGCATCGGCAGCTATTGGGGCAGGTGCGCTCACTGAAGCCGAACAGCAGGGGAGCCCGCAGGAGGAGGAGAAGTGGAAAGAGAAGGTGTGTCAGTCGTCCATCACACAGCAGTGGACCTATACGAGATAACAAGACAGAGAAACAGGGGTTTACAGAAGATCAAGTCACAATAAGCCGTGGAAATAACCAAAATGCATTATCCTCTGTCAAAAATAAAAAATATACAATGAGTTTCAATAATTGAAAGTGAAGAATAATCTACACTTTGCATAACAGCCTTTTAATTAGTCTGTATGTGATGATAGGTCACAACAAGGGTTTCTGAAAAAGTGTATATTAAGTCATTCCAATGATTTGGCAGCTATTATTTTTGCTAATTATGAGAAAGTACTTTTCTATCAGGGTTAGCAGAACCCCACCAGATTCTGTTTTCAAGGTTTAATATTATGTGCAGCACCATTTTCACTTTGTCAAAGAAGCTATCTGTTCTTCCTGAAAGTGCTGCAGTCCAGGTTCACTTCGTCAAGGCTATATATCAGCTTGTGTTCAGTTGTTTTTCTAATTTGTGTTACATTTAATTAATCATCAAACTCTATGCAGATATCACAGATGCACAAAGCTTCTAGCCTTATCCAAACAGCAATTCATATTCAAAACATCAGTGTCTATGAATTGAAATATCTTCTGATCTGGATCAATGCCAACATTAACTTTTATAAACTTTATAAATGCAATAAGTGACAATTTACTGATTCTCTCCTAAAGGCTTAAATATGCACATTCAACATGTTCAGGACAAAGCAGTAGGACAGTGATCCTGCAGGCCTATCAGGACCTTAGAGCAGAGAGTTGTTGAATTTCATAGTCAGTCACTTCAAGTATATCACCTCAAATGAAAGATGACAGTCAGCCCTTTGACCTTACAGTCTAGTTTGATTTCAAATGTTTCATGGTGCACTACAGAGCCAGCAGCTTAAAAGATAAGTCAGCGCCCTGATATCTTTTGACTCCACCATATGTCAAGAGGACACATCCCTTGACCCAGGGCTCTCTTTTTGTTTCACTCGACCAATGATCAGACTTCGGATATTCACGTCTACGGACAACACTGCTTTCAAACGACCGCTGCCTCTTCTGAAGCATCTGTTTCGCTCTCCTGCTCAGTTTGGTCTTTCGGCTGCTTTGCGGCGAAAAGCCACAGATTTGACAATTAACAATGAAGAGCTACAAAGGCACCGAGGGAGGGAGGTTGCTAATCTTGTTTGGACAGAGTGTGAAGTGCGTGAGAGCATGAATGATAAGCAGCATTGTGTGGATGTATAAAGCTGTATTTGCACCAGGGATGTAATTAGGCGTTTAGTCTAATTGGGGGATATTAAACTTTCTCTGATAATGCGTGCTGCCACAGGTATGGAGTTTTTATTCAATTAATTTCATTGGGAGATAATTTAAAGCATATATTTTTCTATGCTGTCTACATTCATGGATAACTTCATTGTTCAGGCCCTTTGGGAATTCTAACTCAATAAGATATATTTTTCTGAATCAAATTTTACGGCTCATTTGACTTTTTCTTTGAAAAGCAGACTTCAGGCCTTTTCTACAGATGTTATATATGAACAACTAACGGCTTCACCCCCCACGATGGGTTGTCAATCACTATAGTTAGATACCCCTCAAAACCCCTTATCTTAACCTCTACGTAATACATCAGTCATTAAGACAAGTGTTTAACCCCCAAACTGCCCTTTGAAGAATGTCTGAACTTCTTTAATATGTACTCACTGCCAATTTCTAAAATTGAAACCCGACGTTGCAAAAGCAAGAGCAGATACACACACACACAATCACACACACACACACACACACACACACACACACACACACACACACACACACATACACACAGTGGATGTTTTGTGTATGGATGAGAAGTTACTGTTTGACTTTGGACAAGGTCTTTAAAATGACAGTGAGGAGACTGACATGAATACCAACAGAAAGGCATCATGTTAGTGGGAGGACGTCCCTGCATACAGAGATGTTTGGTCTCGGAGTGGACGCTGGACAGACGCTGCTAAAGATGCACGGCAGAGGGAAGGACCATACAGATTCATGAATTCACAATGAGAGTTCCTAAATGTGCACATCACGCTCATCGTAATCTACTTATACAGTGAGCATTCAAAATGACAAGTGCTCAGGAAGCTAAAAATAAACAGTGTTGGGTAATGCCTCGTGATAACCATTAATGAGCTTCATTATGCAGCTTGAACAAATGCAGGAGGAAGAGTGAGAAATTCCCCTCGTATCTGAGCGCTAACCTGCGAGGGCACGTAGACAGCAGAGCGCTTCGTTAAGCACCCTGACACCAAGACGATTTCATGCTCCGAAAAAAGCCTGCAAACATGTTTTATTATTGCCACAGTCAACAGGTTTAATGATTATGCCAAACTTCTTGACAGGCAGGTTTGTTTACCGCCGGGAAATAATGAGGATCTTAATTTACAGGTGATTAAATGTTCTCACGTCGCACATATTCCAAGTGAGGTGTTTTGCTAAAGAGTTAGATGTGACATTAAAATAGTATTTCTCCTTCCTTTCCACATGGATGTGTTGGATTCAACCAGTGAGTAGTAGCATCTGATTTATTCTAATGTCACTACTCCATCGATTTTAATTATTATATATTTTAATGAGTTCTACTTCCCAATCGGGTCGTAATGATTCTGATCCAGAGAACACAATAAACGTAGACACAATATTGAATGCAATGCTGTACAATACTCACTGCAGACGAAGCCTCTCATTACTAATTTAACATTTAATCAACATTGTAAATCATATAAATCAATGTTTTCCTATTTGAAGATAATTAGCTGCACATTTTGGTCCATTCGTGATCCAGGGATTTTCATGATTGCAGTATTTCATTTTTTGTTTAATTAGCCCAACATGGACAATAACCCTGAGATTGCAGAGTCTCGAATCAGCACTTTGGTTTATAAAAATGAATAAATAATTTAGAGAACTGTATTGAATCTTCAATCAGCCACTAATATTTAAAACCATACATATTCCCTACTTAGAAAGACATGCCACAATAATTATTGCTGTGTTGTTTTACCAGACACATAATGGACTCTCAAATACAAATATCCTAATTATTGAGTTGGAACATGCTCTTACTCCCATGTCTAATTCAGCCTGTACATGAACATGGGGTATTTCATTATAATTAATCACAAAACAAACCTTTGCCAGAAGTAACTCTAAAATACTCAAACCCTGCAATTTTCTTTGTTTTGAAATGGAGGCTCTGGGTCGTAAATGAACACACAGCGAGCGAAGCGTAACCTATTAATCAAAATCATTTTATTAGAATCCAAAAAATTAATATAATAAAGTAGCAAGCTGGACTTAGAGGAGTATTCAACTTTCTGGCCGGCAGCCGACACCTATGGAAAACTCTATATAGACAATAGGTATCAGACTATCAGAATATGCCAAGTTCAAAGTTTGCTAAATTGACTGGGGTTACACTTCCAAGCTCCTGGTCGACATTAATGGGAGACTTTGTGCCAGTGCATGCTATTGCATAATCACACTTAAAACCTTCATGCTCAAAGTTCATGCCCATAATTAGAGGGTAGGGGTTTAAAAAGAGACAATGCTAAAAAGCCTCTCAGCAAAAAAAAGTAGAGCAGCAGAGATAAATGAGGTGGTGGAGGAGCTGAACGAGGTCTAGTGACTCTAAGAGTTAAGATACACGCTATGTGGAAACGAGTGCTATAAATAAATCCCTTCAATCCTCCCAGCAATGTATTCGCCACCACTTCCATCACCTCCATTAGGTACCGAGCGATCCGGCCGAGCATCCACAGAGCGACACACACTCATTAGTTTTCCCTAAATGATAATCTCATTGGAGCATTTAGAAGGGCTCTGTTGTGAACCCGCAGGCAGGGCTCCCTGTGTCATATCATATCAGTAACACCACTCCGGCGATCCAGCCTGCGTGTTCCCTTAAACACAGAGAGGAGGACTCTGGCATATTTTATGAGTTTGAAAATTCCAGGGCGATGGAAGAGCCACCGGCATCTCCACATGACAGCATCGTTTGTTAGCTTTGGCGCAACATGGATTTCTGCATAGACAAGAGGAGTAATAAAAAAGCCACTGGACATGTGTACATCAGGCTCCTATGGGAGGTTCAACAGGGCGGAGAGAAGAGAGACGTTCACTTTGGTACAGATTGATCATTCCATCATTACATGTGGTGTTAAGTGCAGACACCACTCTGGGTTTCTCCTGGTTCCATGCATCAGATGTCGTAAACACAAGTGCACTTATACCCCCTTCGGTCGCAATCATATAAGAAACAAATTACAAATGAAAAAGATGTCCGTGTTTGAATCATCGTTAATGGGAAAAAAAGGACATTTGAAAATAGAACAAATAATTCTGCATTCATGAGCGGCGCTGCTATCAGATCTCTCCCCCCCTCAGAGGAGATTGGATCTCCTGCAGTAAGCCACACACATCTGTTTACCTGGCTCGCTCGTCTTAGCGGAGCATGACCAATCGGAGCCGGAGGGGTTTGGAAGATTTCATATCTCTGAGACGTTAAATCCTGGAGATTTAAACTGCATGTAGTACATCAACACACAAGTTAACCTCAGTGCAGCTATCACAGAGGGAGATCTGCTCCAGTTAAACTTTGAAAGTGTTAAGTGCAAGGCTTTCTCTCTTAAGTTTGTTTCTCCTCTTAGTTTAAGATCCTTTTGCAGATACTAGACTTTGAAGGGTCAAGCCTGTGTCTTAATTCCTAATTCTCTATCCCTGTTCAGTCGGTGTTCCAACAACCAGGCTTGGATTGAAATTTAATGTGAAGTTAAAGTTTTATAAATAAATAACGGTAGATTAAACCCCATTTTAATTAAACATAGTTGGACAGTTTATGCCAACCAGTCAGGTTTCATCACTTGAGAATTTTTAAAAGATACGAGTAGCTCGTTCCGAAAGCCACAAAAAGCTGTGCTGCTTGTGTCCCTGTTGCAGTGGTTCTCATGAAGACCTGGGAAATGAGAGCACTTCCTTTTTTTTGAAGAATATTGTATTTGAGCAGCACATTTGAGAGGGACAGGACGTGTCTCAGAGCAAACCACTGCTTTTTATTCTGTTGTGTGCAACCGATAAGACTTCACCACAGTTTGATGATGCAACTGCAGCTGATAAATATCAATTAAAGCCCCCCCCCCCCCACACTCAAATGATCCGACTAAAATAGGCTCGCAAATGCAGAAAAACAGGGCGAGACAAATGATTATTTTATTCCGAAAATATATCCTTTCGCCAATTACCTCAGACGAGGTCAGATCCCGATGGCGACCTCTGTGAAATCTCATAAAAGTGAGTCTGCCCCCCCCCCACACCCAGTGGACAGAGTGGGCCCCGGCCGGCCCAGCAGAGTCAGCTGTCGTCCTCCTTTTGGCGGCGCGACAAGTTGATATTTCATTTGAATGCACCGAGCTCAGAGCACTGATGCAAAGGCTATTACCCAGAGTGCCCGAGTGGGTTGGCCAACGGCACCGGGGCCGCACACCGGGGCACTTCAAAGAAATGAGGAGTGCGCTGGAAAAACAAAGTATATCTACTATTTCTTATTAAATGGTCGACTGTAGCACAGGTTATACACATTAAAATGGGATGGCGTTTCCTTGGTGGCAATTCTTCAAGGTTATCTGGAAAAATCTGATTAAGCTTTTACATGTCTTTCTTTTTTATGCTTTCCTATTCCTTGTCACTGCATAAGAATGATTCTACAACAAACTTAAGTATATTTATGAGAGTATTGTTTTCAAAGATATGTGAGGACTTGGACGCCAATAAACTACTCATACCATCATTGGCTTTTATTTTATTCATTTAAATATGTTTATCCTAAATTGTGCTTTTAGTTTTTTAGTAGAGTTTTCTTTAAAATGTCCCTGTACATCACCTCGAATGAACCTCTGTTAAGAAATGTGCTTTACAATCAAACTACCGTGTATAACAGTATTATATATCTACTCATATGTCGACCTTTACGATTCAGATTTCCTTCGACCCCACCTCCTTCCTCCTTCCTCCTTCCTCCTTCCTCCTTCCTCCTTCCTCCTTCCTCCTTCCTCCTTCCTCCTTCCTCCTTCCTCCTGCTGTTCCCTCCTCTCCTCTCCTGTCGTCCTCCCTGACGCGGGAGCCAAGGGTTTTAAAATGTGTGATGTGTGACTAAGCTTAGGCAAGCGGAATTCTAGGGCACAGCAGCATGTGTGATATATTACATTATTGAGTGTGTTCACTCAGATTTAAGGCACATCAAATTAAAAATATTTTCAGGGGCACGGGAGTGGGTGACATATCGCCAGTCGCAGGGAGCATCGCACAACCCCTGATTAATTGAACACGCAGGCATTTCAATATTGAAATGAAGTACCTTTTACACACTTAAAACCCATTATTTTTAAGCCCATTAATTTGAAAATGGGAGTCTGCTGTGATTTCAACTTGCAGGAAACAGTATAAAGCTGCAGATTTATGGTAAAAGCTTATTTTACTACTACTGGAACTGTACATACATGCGGGGAGAAGAGGCGGAGCAGCAGCCGGGGTAAACACACAGTGAGATATATGGAAAGCCGAGCTGGGCCGGGTGGCACCACATCATTAACGGTAAAAATACGGCTTAAATGGAGCAGTATCTATTAAAAGTTGAAATGAAGCGAGCGGTCGATTCTGTTAGCTCGGTTATTCCATCTAGATTTGTGAGCGATGCGTGTCGAGGGGATCACGTGACCGACTCGAGCATTACAGCAGGAGGGGGGGGGGGGGGGGGGAATGAAGACGGACGACTCGCTCTCACAAAAGCTACTCCGGGGCCACTTTATAGGGAAAGGAGAAAAAAGGGGGCCTAAATTATTACCACTTAAAAACCTAACGGCTTGATTAGCTGTATGGATCCGTTAGAGTCTGAGCATCGAGCGGATCGATGAGATTAGCAACGTAAGGAGCAGAATTCTTAAATATCCACGAGACGAAGAGCCTGTAACGTACATGAGCGCCTGAGAAATGATGCACCTGAGAGTATCTGGTTGGCTGGCAGGTGTAGTAGCCATATAGTATAATCAGTTATCTTCTAAACCAAAGAGATACTGCACACTTACCTAATTATATGACTTTTCTTTGATGAAATATATTGATGATTGTTTATTACTTTTTTTAAACGAGACTTGTATAAAATAATCTTTATTCAGAGAGTGAACCGTCTTCGTCATGACATTTAAATGAATATAAAAAAGTTAACATCCTGTAATCAAAAGGTGATTGATTGGTTGTAGGATTAGGGTTAGAATTAGGGTAGGGTCATGTTCAGGGTTAGGCATTTAGATGTGATGGTAAAGGTTAGGTTAAGGGGCTAGGTATTACATTATGCTAATTAGTTCCCTTGCTAAGATAGAAGTACAAACATGTGTGTGTCTGTGGGGGGGGGGGGGGGGGGTTGGTAGGGCTGAGCATATCTTTAAATTACTAATGTGTTTGTGTGAATCTAGAATCCACTAAAGTTGGGTCTCGACAGATAGGACCGCTACACTCAGCCATGTTATCTGCAGTGAAGCCAAGAGGCCAGGGGGGCTGCTGCAGGAGGGGGGGGGGGGGGGGGGGGGCGCAGGAGAGTAGAAATGTTCCATCGTGTAATAAAGCAAACGGGAGAAGCCTCAGGTCGGTGTGTGACATGGAGATAGAGAGACCCCACCTCGTAAAACACACTCCTTTCTGTGTAAATGTAGATGGTGCATTGAAATTCAAGGAGCAGGAGTTCACCCACGCCCGGGGAGCATATTTTATTAAAGTAAAAACTGAAAAATAAGCTTTAAAATCATAAATTCCAAAGGTAAGTTTTAATATGAGTGCATCGGACATGTTTTGACTTTGAGGCTGAGGGCGGTATCACCCATAATGTGTAGTTTAGGGTTTTAACTGTAAATTCCCTTGGATTTCTTTATCCGATTGGCAACGGATGATGATCATTTTCATTATTAGAGATGAGTAGATGGTTCCCAGCTTTAGGTGACATGTTAAACTTGTTTGTTTTGACTGACCGACAGTGAAGAAATTACATTTACACAGACATAAAGGAGAGAACAGCAACAAGCCCTCAGCCCTAATTAGGAGGAAACAGATGTTTGCTATTAGTTCTGTTCAACAAGTGAATCATTCATCGTTTCCCTGTTTTCTTATTAAGTCACAGCCAAACCAAGCGATGAGCAATCAGCTAATTGTTCACATCATATCTCAGGCAAATAACGACACTAATAAATAAACAGTTACTAATATCTTTTTATGTCCCAAGAGTATAAATCACATTCTCTACTTGTCAACGAAGTAATATCTAATTAGCGAGGGGCTGGTTTTTGATGTCCACATGATAACACCAGCAGTTTTTTTTGAGTGTGGCCATGGAGGCCTCCTGCTGTGGAAGACGGCAGAACTCTAATGAGAAGTGCCGGATGGAAGTTCACTTCACGAGGAAAGCTTCAGTCTGAACATCTCGTCTGCTGCCCACACAGTCACCTTCTAATACATGTGCATTCAATTAACTGCACTAACGTAAAAAAGAACAGCCCTAATACCAAGGCTGTGTTTTGTATTATTAAAACGTTAATTATGTTTCAATCTGACATGATGTTTGTGCAAACGATGATTTAAAGTAGAGGGTTTGGATATGCAACCCAAGCCCCACTAATACGCCTGTCTACTGGATTGTGAGCTTGGATAACAGGGTTTTCCAGAAGGTAAACCAAAAAGACCTTATTAGATCTCATATGTTCTGACAGAATGTTTTACTACATCAAATTCAATTTTTAAAACAGCATTTACATTATTATATATATTTCTTTCCCTCCCAGATAGCTTCGTGCCACTATCCCTGTCATCAACTTGCTGTCATTGTTTGGCCAGGCTCAGGTTAAACCCTCTGACAAACGACTACAGGCAGAGAATTGAAGCCAACGAACTTTTAGAACTGAAAAAGGACACGTCTTGGACATTTGGGCTAAATCTGGCGGATGCTACACTACGGGAAACCACCTCTTCCTGATCTGACAACAGCTCTTTCCAAAGCAGGACAGCAGGATTTATTTTGAAAAAAACTATAGTAAAGACGTGGTGTCAAATTGGTGCATAGATTTGTATTCTCCAATGCCCAATACGGCATTTTCGGGGGAACATCTGGACTGATATAACAGCTGCACCATCTCAGTAACAAGGACTGGAAACAAATCTGAAATGTCAGTAATACTCCTGACGTTGAAATACTGCTGAAGTTTAGAGAGAATGACGAATGACAGACACAAGCGAGTCCCTCGTCCTGTCCTCTGTCCGACTCCCTCTGCCGCTGATGTGATTCACTGCCTGCAGGTACAGGGGGGGGGGGGGGATCTACTTGCGTGTCAGCCAACAGGAATTTGCCAATATTTAAAGATTCATGGCAAAGTGAGATATTTCCTTAGACTAGAGACAGTCCCAATGTGCACCCGAGTGAATCTAATAATTCCTGTTTTATTTACTGTGACTTGGCTCACTTTACCCTGAGAAATCGGCTATTGTATATTAGCTAACTGGCTGTATTCCCCGTGGAGCCCCCTGGGGGGATGTGGTGGAGGACATTATAGATGAGGTGGAAAGAAAACACCTTCCTCTTGCAGTCTTTCACAACACATTGTTTTTTTTTCCACCTGCAGCAACCAACAATTATAACTCTGGCACCAATCTATCAGAATAAAAGCACAGCCATTCCGAATGGTTATTGAGTTTTCAGGTAATCCTCTGGATCTGAGATAGCATTAACGTGAAAAGATGATAAGAAAAGATGTCGTCCTGCTGTGTGTTTCTTTGTCCTTCTCTGTGGAGATACATTCAGAGAGTAAGACCTCATCAGAAGAAAATGACAGGACCGGCCATTTGTTCGAGGCCCTGAAGACCTAACTTCAGTCGGCTTGTTATTATGAGCAATGGGCTCCAACATCATCTCACATTTTTCTGCCGGAGCAGGAACAGGCTGATTATTTCCCATAAGAGATTTTCTGTGTCTGTGTTTTTTTTCTCCTCCTGTCTCCCACCGCCTTGAAACGTGGTCATCCCCGTGCACAGCTCAGGATTCAGCAAAGCTCTAATCAAAATGTGATGGCTGAGTTGAATTTGTGTGGTTGTGTGTTAACTACCCCTCAGGTCACACAGCTGAACTCCTAAGCTTTAAACTCTTAATGAATAATTCCTAAAGATGTTGTTTCCTGAACTTTTGGTTGTCATTACAATTTTCCAGCGTGTAGGATTTAGTGGCCCCTAGTGGGTGTGTTGCGTATTGCAACCAACTTGACTACCCTCTATTAGCTCCAAGTGTGTATCTACAGTGGCCCTCGGATAACGTAACTAAAGACAATGTTTGTGTGTTTGGTTTGTCCGTCCTGAGAAACATCTTTCTGTTTTGGCTGTAAAATACTTGTAAATAAACATATCTGATTTTAAAGAAATTAAACATGCTCAAACGTACAGCACCATGAAAACCAAACATAAGGTGCACTGTGCTTCAGTGACACAAAACAAACACACACAGCACAACATGGTGTGGCTCTTGATTCAGGGTCTTTTGTGTGGTTTGTGTGTGAAAGCCAAGCTCCCATAGAGCTTACTGCCAGACTTATGTTCTCACTTGTGTGTCTGTGCCGCGCTGCGTGAGTTCAATATGCAGGACACATTGTTTTTTTTGGGGGGGGGAAGTCTTTCACAGTTGATTCAGAAATTTTCAAGGAAATCAGGACTTGGAGGAAATGCTGCAGTTGAACAAAGTCCAACGCTGCTCACAACGAGGAAGAGCCGCCAACAAAAGATGTAAAGTGAGAGAGTTCAAAGTGACATTCTGTGTTATGATGGTTTGATGGCGTGTGTGGGCAGTGGTGAAGTGAATATTACCAAGTGCGACAAAAGGGAATTGGTATCACACTGACAGAGTAATCCTTATTTAAAGCTTCAGCTTCCATATTCAAAATCAGCCTCAGCTCTCTGCAGCACTGAACTGTTCAAGGTTTGTTCGTTCTTTGTTCTCCAGGGCTTTGGAAGAGGCATGAATGTGAATTTTATAGGTTGGGGTCACAAAAATGTCGATGGAATTAATTAGTGTTGAGATATTTTGTATAAGAGCAGGTTCTTCCACCTGTTACACTTGAAAAATACATAATTTTCCATTACTTGATGGATTTGAAATAAGCAGTTGACTCAATCATTGGTCGACCAACACAATTTGTTCAGCTCTGTTTAATTTATCTAGTTAAAAGGTTTGTCTGGGTATTTTCTGGGAGAATTTTGTTTTGTGCCCTTACCATGGTTATGTTTTCACCCACTGTCTGGTTTTTCTGTTTATTATCAGGATTACAAAAACATGACTGTCTGCATTTCCACGAAACTTGGTTTGAAGGACGGAACATAAAATGTTGGTTTAAATCAGGAAAAAGGAGCAGATCCAGAAATGTTTCCTCACCTTCTTCAACATTGCAAAATATTACATTTGCACCAATTTCTCAAGAGATGATTCATGAATCTTGAAGAAAAAAAAGTATTTTGAGCAATTTGCTGTAGCTTGACTGAATTTAAAGAGAGAATGTGTGAGGAGGGAGCTGTGTGCCACTTTTGTTCAATAATTGGTCAATCAACACAAAATTTGAGCAACAACTGTGTTCATCAATCAAAAAGGTCAATCATCTCTGGGTTGAACTTCTAAAATGTGAAGATTTGCTGTTTTGACTGACTTGCTGAGTGATTTGTCAAAAAACAATTGATCAGCATTGAAAATTTTGTTGATTTCAACTGCAGATGCTGAACAGCTGCTACGTAGCTGCAGCCATGTTCCTCCCTGAGAACGATCTGGGAAATCAAATCCGACGATGTCAGGTTTAATTCTTCATTTGTGGAGAATGCACATTATTTTCTTTCTCTAAAAAGAGCAGTGGAGGGAGAAGACGCAGCAGGAGAGCGCTGGCCACGAGTATTGATGCTCTAACAAATGCAACCATTTAGTTTTGGCTCGGGCTGGAGTGTAATTGTAGTGAAATAATTAAGACTGTAAAAAAAAGTGGGCGCTCATTAGCTGCACAAAGCTGCTCATTAGAGAAAACGCTACAAACTGTGCACAGATGTGTGGGCAGCATGCATCCCTCCAGCCTGCATCAGCTCCTCACTGCATCTCAGAATAAACCACACACACACACACACACACACACAAGAAATAGAAAGTAAAATATACAAGAGAACAGAACAACAGCAGCAATTCAACAAGTGAGAGGAGGAGGTGAGGATAGACAGGCAGCTTGGAGAGACGCGCAGCTTCAAAATCAACTCAAATGGATCCGTCTGCAGCTAATCTCCTGTCAAAACCAACCCTGCGCGTGCACCGATTCCCTGCTCGTGCGCAAATAATTGTTCCCCGCTGCCATATTAAACAGCAGAAGTTGCGCGTGAAGAAGAGGAGGCAGCAGCTTCAAAGTGAGACACAATGCGATTGAAAATAAATATGGGAAAGGAGAGAGAGAGAGAGAGAGAGAGAGGAGCTGCGGTGCGCAAAGAGAAGTGATGGTTTGTGCAGCATCCTCACCCTCATGAACTGGAACAAGGGGAGGGTGGTGGTGGAGGGGGGGGGGGTGATAGGCAGTGTGGGATGAGGCTGTGCCTGGAGAAGAGGTGGAGGGGGTAGGCAGGAGAGAGAGAGGACGAGGAGTCAAAACATGTCAGAGGTTTGGACGGGGGTAGACAAGGAGGAGGAGGTGGGACGGATGGGGGAGGCCGCGGTAAAAACAGACACGTCCTCCCTTATTCCCTTCCCACATATTTCAGCCATTTGAGTTCAGGTCAGGAACGTGTGGATGAACTTGTCACTGCAGCTTCAGCAGCTTCAGCAGAAGAGACGTTTATCTGGCACATAACGAGGCGTCGTTTAGCTCCGAGCCCCGTTGCGCACAGACACGTTCTCTTTTCCTCCAGTCTCCTTCACATCGTTAAACTGAGGATAAAAAGGTGCGTGAACGCTCCTGCGTCTCAAACCACTTTGACCACAGACAATAGAAAGAATGTGAGTAAAACATTGTGCAGAGAAACAGTGAATCCAAGTGACGCTGCAGATGTGTGCGCAGGAATGAAGATGAAGCGAGGAGAGGGTGAATCAAACCAAGCACTCAACTAACAGGTCCACTAGTGTTAATGTGCAGCCTCCTGATGCGTCCTGGTTCTAAATGAGACGGTCCTCCACTCCTCCACTCCTCCACTCACCCATGTTGTCTCATCGGTGCGTTCCCTCCGTCCTCCGTAGCGCAATCCGCCACACGGATCACGACTTCCCCCCGCGTCGCCTTCCCTCGGAGCTGTGCGAATCCTCTCAGGCTTCGTGTGACTCACCTGTCTTCATTGTCTTCACTATAAACACAATAAAAAAAAGATGTCTGTCGATTATAAAAAGCTTTGAAAGTTTGCGCCCATGCTCCCTGACGCAGCGCAACTTTCCAGACCCGGCACGCAGAGCTGTGCCATTCAGCCCCCGAGAAGTTAACGGCGTCTGGCTCACACGGGGTATTATCGCGCGGTAGAAGGCATGATGTCAGACACAGGTTCCCACCGAGTGAGGAGGAGAAAAGACAAAGACGGGAAAAGTTAAGACGTGGTAATGAAGCAGGAGATGGATGCGGTCACCGGAGGGAAGGAATGTCCTCTGCGCAAGGATCCGGCGGAGCGGCAGGGACGCGATGCAGCGATACCAGGCAGGCGCGCGTACTGTCAGCGGCTCCTGTGTGCAGTGCACGGACGGGCAGGTTTCCCGTGTGCGCGCCCGGCTGCGTGGGGGAGCGCGCGCGAATGTGGGAGAAAGAAAAGGAGAGAGGGAGAGAGAGAGAGGGGGAGATTTCAATGCAGTGTTTCACAGCTGCAGATTGGCTCCAAAAATGAGATTTGCTTTGGTTTTCCTCTCCTTTCTCCATCTTCATCAACACATCGGTGCTGCAGCCGTCCACCTCTTCATCGTGCCTTTCTCTTCCATTAGTCCATTATGCAGGTGTGGTGGAGGATATGCTGAGGCTCTCCAGTATTTCTGGTTATATAGCATGAGTGGGAGGCCTGATCCTACCTCATGTTGCGTAATTATTTGGAAAGGCTAAATGCAAGAGTTTAGGTGGAGCGGGGAGGCTGTCGGACTGAGTTTACCTCGTTTAAAATACATATTCAACATTTCAACTTCGCTCATTAGGCTGCAAAAGGTTGTTTTAAGCCTGGATATGTTTTTAATTTCATACAATCATGAATAGGCTTACGAATATTACGCCACTTTGGCACCAGGTCCCACGGGTTTCTCTAATTTGAAACACTCACAGTGGAAGTTATATCCATAACACTTTAAAATATTTGATTTAGGCCCGTTTTTAATCACTTCACACACACTGATTCATTCCTGGAACGGAGGTTTGAGTCTTCATCGTTACTCAGAAGACGAGAGACGAGAGAAAAAAGATGATGAATTATGAAAAATGTGTCGTTATCAGAGAAGCTGGACTGACGCGAATTTCAGTTTAGCTTTGTCACACCACGAGGTGACTTAGTGAAAGTTTAATGATAGTGTGGAATTCAAGAGGTAAGAAGGTATAGGAGACAGAGTCAATGCTGGTTTTTAGAGTTTGCGTTGGGAAGACAATTTGTATAGTCAGGCGATCATAGTTTGGGAAATATAGGTATATATAGGGGAATTGCAGTATTTTTCCACCTGGGACCTATATTTCAATCAAAACTATTAACAAATATTTATAAATGTGGTATGTGTAAATGAATGGTACTCACAAAAACGTCTTTATTCAGTCCAGTAGGTTGGCTCAATGTAATCTTATGGGACAACTGCAACACTTCACGAAATGTCCACTATAAGTGTTTTTCTGCCAATAAAAGGTTCAACGCATGTGCCGTTACCAGACTCTTACCCAAAATAACAGTTTAAGCCTTTTGTTGGTAAAAAACTAAATATTTTTTACATGAATTTCCTGGACTGTCACAATTGCCCCATTAGATTACATTGTAGCCACGTGCTTTTTGTAAGTTCCATTCATTTACACAACCACATTTATTAATATTGGGCCATTCCCCTTTAATTTGGAGGCCAGTTTACCTTTGGCCACATTGTTTAGTTCATAATCCCTGTTTTTTCTGCAAAGAGCCAATAAGCTCTGGATATTTACTAGAGGGGTTGATGGTTAAACAAGCTCCAAGTGCTCTTGAAAAAAATACACTCTCCAGTGGAGTAATTTATCTTTAATCATAATTATCTGACTTTAATCTCTTCAGCTCATTTTGAAAATCAGTGTTCAGTTAAAACAGAAAGACAAATGAACTGAAAGGATCCGAACAAAGACACAAACCTGAGTTGTTTTCTCTTCCTGCTGATATCTGACATTGTGTGGTCAAACTGACGTCTCACAATAATCTCTACTGGGTCAGCGATCCCCTGAATGTCAGCTTATTTTAGCCAGTCACACACTAATAGGGATTTCATCTATCAAGTCGACCACGTCTCCTGGAAACTCCTCCAGGTTCGACCTTTTGCATCCAAGCCCACAGCGCCATTAGAGGGCATTCAGCCTCTGCTGCATTTTCTAGAAGTGTTCACATTTCTTTAAACTAAAACCTGCTCGCAGCATGAAGTGAAGCATGGCCCAGTCAGGGCGGACGCTAGAGACCAGGAGTGACAAGCGCCATAAAATCTGTTTAACAAGCAACTAGAGCGATCTGATTGGAGGTTTTGAAGGTGGCCCCGTGGCGTGGAGCCACAGTCATAAGGAGGTGGGTGGCGGTAAATCAACAAGGCTCATGGAGATCCCCGCCCCTTCTCCTCCTCTTCCTCCTCCACCTCCTCCTCCTCCTCTCTGGCCACAGACAAGGCTGGGATACCAGCAGCGAGGTGGAGGGTACAACTACTGCGATGAGTGTGGTGGCTGAAGAGATGTCGTGTGAGGACAGGAGGAAGAGCAGTGACAACAGGGTTGAAAGAACGCGGTGATCAGGCAAGTAGCCAGAGGCAGGTCAGCCCGAGGTCTCTGAGTTTCAGCCTCTGCCTCATTAGTTTCTATTTAAAGCAAACAGTATCAGACTTTGTCACTTAGCTCAGCCATATGGAGTCGTGAGAGACCGTGCACCCATAACATTACATTAGTTATGTTTATGTTGGCGTGACAAAAACACACACATGCCGTATAGAGCAGGAATTTGAATGAACAGTGTGACATGTGAAAATCACGTCTCTGAGGAACTATGGCTGTGTTCCACATCACTAAGCAATATATTCTCAATTTATTCATGTGGGAAAATACGTTCAGTATAATATGGACAAACGGAGATATGGCACGTTTTAACTGTCCAACAACAATGACGATCTTATCCAAGCATGTACATTCACCAGCTCTAGACTGTACCAAAGCCCATGAATGTCAGTACCTGGTTGAAAGAAGCTCTTGAAAGAACAGAAGTAGAGAAAAGAAAGAACAGAAGTAGAGAACACATTTCCACTAAGAACCAGCTTTCCCCTATTATTAAATCAAGCTGCACCAAATTATACAAACACCCATTTTTTCCCCATTGGGATCCAAAAATTACTCCCTGGGAAAATGCCAAAAACATCTTGCCATTCTCCGTCCTATCCTTCCACAAGTTTCGTTGAAATCTATCAGTAGTTTTTGTGTATTTCTTGTGGAGGTGAATCATTTTCAATGTGGTTAACAACTTATTTTGTACTGAATTCAACCAATAATCTGATTGTGTGATGTGTGCATTTACAAAAAGTGTGTAACGTGGTATTTCAGTGCAGACTGGAAAATGCATTTGTGCAACACCAGAATTATGCACAAATCATTTTTACAGTTCTGTAAATCATATTTTGAACTTGTGGATGATCAGATACACCTTTGTGATAGTTTAGTTCCTCTCCATCATTTCCATATTTATAAAGAAAGAGCATTTCTTCATCGTGTTGACTCAAAACTCTTCGCTGTTTCCCTCCAAACATATTTTCCTTTTGCAAATTGCATGTGTTTAAACATAATTAGTCTTTGAATAGACTCATGTAGTTTGCATGTGTGAGGGTTTTCTCACACAGGTAATTACAGTGTTATTGTTGTTGTTCAGAATGCTTCAAGCATTCTGAACATTCCTCATGTACATTCCTCAGGAACGTTCCTCATGTATTTGTCCTTGAGAGTTTTTTAATGGTGAACGAGTTCAAAAATACCTCAAAGTACCTGCAAACGACAACAGGTTGGATTCTTTGAGCTTGGCAGGACACCGGCTCCCGGGCTAAATTTATCTACTCTGAGGAAACGTTGGAGAATATGCGGTTGCTGCTACATGTAAGTATTAATAAACGGCGTGAAACACTCCCTCGTGTTGTTACTTCAAAAGCGGCAAGAGGCTCGTCAGTCGAGTGAGAGAGAGAACATGGCTTCCTCTCTCCTGTTGTTTGTGCGTTTATCTCTGCGAGGATAAAAAGTTGCCATCAACTATGTGATTAGGATAAGGATCCAATGCTTGAGTCTGCTGTGGAATCAGACACAAGTTTTAAGTCAGTGGTTGGAAACTTTTTGTCATATCTAGGACAACAAAATCTTGTACTGTGAATAACAAATGTTAAATGCCTCAACTAGGCAACCCTCCTTCTGTATCACATCACCCCTGCTGTTGGAAGCCATTACTGTCTGAACACTATCAGGGGAGAGTGAGCACTCTGAAGAAGAGAGGAATGAGGGACACTGTGATTAGAAATGCAGAATTCTGAATTTGCGAACATTTACTCTTGTGTTTTAATTGATGTAAAGTGCATTTCTGGGCTTTGTTAAATTGTGGTTGTGTAGTTTGACCAATTTTCCTTTTTTCCGACTTTCTGCAACATCAAAGATTCACACTTTGACGTCAAAGAAAAAACCAAAGGCTAATTTTCTCGACTGTTCCACCGACATTCAGCAAAAAAAGCCAGTCTTTGTTCAAAAGCCCGAGATAAGAGCAACTGTGCCGGGAGCTGTGCGGCCCCCAGGCATGGCATGATTACTGACATGGCCCCCCCGTCTGTGGTCATCCACCAATTGACTCATAGCGGGGTAGATACATTTCACCAGTCTCCCACCTTTTGATTGAACACAGCAAGTTCATACAATCTTCCTGCAGAATTGTAGGAAATCAATAACTGACGTGGAAGTGGAGCTGAGAGGGAAGAGTGAAGAAAAGTGTAAATTAAAAGAAGAATATTCACCTTTTTAATGAATGTCAACAAGATTCCATTAGCACCCCCCGCATCTGGTGGAAAGTAACAGATAAACTCGTTATCGCTGGATCTGCCAATTATTCTCATGATTGGCCAATTAAATGTTTAGTCTGTGAAATGTAAAGATGATGTGATAAAACAGGCCGAGGCAATTTCCTGAAGTCCACAGAGATGCAAATCACAAATCAGAAATTCACGGAGTTCTGGGACTGAGGAGCAGAAAGGAAATGCGACATTAATGTTTGATAAATGTCAAATACAGTATAAGTATTTGATGACTGAAAATTCTGTTGACTGCAGGCGACCATGTGATCTCCTGTGACCACGGAGAAGTCCCTGACTCAAACCACTGCCGCTGCTCGAAACAACTCACAAAACCACAACTTGTAATTCTTTGTGTGCACATTAAACTGAAGAAATCCTCTGTGTTTGTTCGCGAGCTGGTTACTTGAAGTATTGTTGAACTTTGGAGTGATTCAGGTGAACCACTGCCTCTGCTCCTTGTGCCAAGCGACTCCCTGCTCCGACTCCACGTGCAGACACCAGAGTGGTATCGATCTCCTCATCGTACTCTTGGCAAGAAAGGAAATAAGTGTTTTCACAAAATATCAAAGGATCCACTAAATGCCCTTTGAGTTTGTTAATCCCTGCAGCTGTCGACGAGTTTTCTGTGCCATTATCTTAGGATATTAATTTCCTCAGTCTCCCGGGGTGAATTGTAAGTGGCCAAAGTCACTAATTCTCAGACTTTTCCGGGGATGTTTAACAACTCAACAAGCTCGCAGGTCCCAGCAGATCATAGCAGGTCATGTAAATATTCCAAAAGCCCCCAAAATAAAACTAAGGAAGCTGCCTTCATCCATTATGAACTTTAGAACATCTCACCAGCAACCACTGCAGGCACGGGCTGAGTGGACAAGATGAACTATGAATATTTTCGTCCAATTTTGATTTGAATTACCAATGTTCTTCCTTTTTTATTCCTTTTTTATAGTTGTTGTTTTAATTCTTCATTTCACTGCCGTTGTTTACACTTGAAGGCACAATATGCAGCTTCGGTCTGTCGATCAAAACAACAACAACAGACCTTGTTTGACGACGTCGTGAAGCAGCGCGGGATCATGGGAGTTGGAAATCTATCACCTGACACACGTGGCTGAGGAACAAATCATGTTCAAGGATGTGTAAAAGTTTTATCCATGTTATGAAAAAAAAATATGTATTTCTCTCTAAGGACACGAGTAAACAAAGTTATAGTTTTATTTTGTCATCAGTTGTGAAGATGACTAATATCTCCTCTCATTGTGGGAACAGTGGGTGCTGCTCAGGAGTAAGGGACAGTTCCATTAACTCACAGTGGCCTGTGTGATGACCAAGCCGTGCTCACTGCTACCAGGTATTTATTATCTGGTTTGCTCCAGCTAATAAAGGAGGCCTCATCCTTTTTTTCTGGTGTTGTTCATTTATTTCCGTTTACCTCCTGAGAGTAATTCTCTTCAGCATGTGGTGAGTAGAATAAACAAAATAAAATGCTTTTTCATAACCGAGGCAAACACACTTTGGAAAGTTGATTACAATAGTAAACAGCAAGTGTTTCTGTAAAGGGAAGAAATACAGTTTGATGAAGAAGAATGAAGATTTGTTCATTTAAACCTGTGATGCAATTAAACAAATTTGATTTCAATGTCAAAGGTTGAAAATGAAATAAATATTAGTAGTTCAATAATCTTGGGTCGGGGTGTGTTGCTATAGTGTGTTAATCAAGTTGCAGGCTTCAGGGCTTGAGTCTGTGTCTTAACCAGCATAAATGGTAAATGTTATATTTGAACGGTGGAAGCAGAGGTCAGTCAAGCAGATAAGGTCACATTATCATAATCGGCCTCGGCTCATCCTCTCCGCTGAAGCTTCGTCAATACTCATCACTGACAGCGAAAAATCATTTCAGGAAAGGAACGCAAATCAGTGCGTGTAATGTGATTTCCTCAAGACAAAACCTCCAAACGCCATGTTGCAGAAGTCGTATGATGCCGGTAGCAGAGCTGCACCTGATGTCCACGTGGGTTACTTATCTAATCAACCAGGTAACTCACCTGTGATCTGTGTGTGCGTCTCAAACCCGTCCATGAAAGACCTGGACGCATAGGTGGCATTTCTTTGACTCAAAAAAGGAGCCGCATCTCAAAGACTTCTCAGCAGAATGTTCTCATGCTGATAAGCCGGCTGTGAAATGGGACACTGAACTGCATCCTTCTCCTAATCGGTGCCATTGGGCCCCGTCCAGCCCGCTCAGCCTGATCGCAGCGGCACAAAGTGGACAATGGATCCAGTGAAGAGTGAGACGTGAACATGCCCAGTCCGTTCAGCGAGGAACCGGCGACCTCCTCATTGTTCTTTTGCTTTGTTGTGTGAATCAATGAGAAGGATGTACGTGGAGCAGCAAAGTCCCAAGTGAGGGGGACATTATCCTGTACAGTTTACAGCCGTGTTGTCTCTTAAAGATCCCTGACAAGATCGTCTTTCACCTTTCACCTGTCAATTCTGCGCACAACGAATATCTTGGTTACAAATCTTTAAAAATCGAAGATCTTGGTTTCTCCACTGGTGAGAGCGTCCTGCTTCTTCTTTGGCACAAAGTCTTCACATCTGCCTCTCGTCGTTTCCCCGTCCTGCGTTAGTTTGACTCCAGATGGAAGCACAGCCTCGCCCGGACACAGACATGCTCCTCTCCAGATCTGTCAACTCTGATACGTAGTAATTGCAATTCATGCATGCATCCTCAGCCCCTGTCTGAGGTGATCAATGCCAGTTCAACAGTATCTTCCATCTTCCATCATGGGCTATAGCTTCACGCTGAAGAGGAGGGAAAGCAAACAGTGCACACCACGCCGGGAGAAAATGAAAAGTAAACCTGCCACCGGCACCAGGGACTTGGTTTTATATGTTACTCACCACGGATATGGGCAGTAAAATGATGTGGTGTGTGTAAATGTATATATTGTTGGTATATGCACATTTGGGGCAATCAATTGGATCACACATCTTGAGAAAATACCTGACATATTTGATAGATATTATATTTACAACATTGATAATGAGTTTGACATTTATTGCAGTTAAAAAAGCATCAAGTTGTCATGAAACATACACTCCAGGATGTCATTTATCTGATAATAAACACCATTAAAACGGGTCCCATCTGCAGGCGGGTCCTGTAATGTAGGGTGACGTTTAGGGAAGCCGGGCTTCAGTAGCAACCCGACTGAATGTCATGGTTTTTAATTGCTCCTATAAATATGAAGGGGGCTTGTTAATAAGCACTGGTAGCTGCTGTTTCCTCCTGAACCTTATGAATTCTGGATCTGTGTGGGCAGATCTCTGGCCCCGGGGTTATTCCAGCGTTTGGTTTGAACGAGCAGCTGCAGCTGTGCCAGTCGCACCGAAAACTGTCACATGGGAAAAAAAAACGTGTGGGAAAACAAATCTGACTGATGGCTGCTGCAGTGTAAACTGTTTGTTAATGTTATTCCACAGAAATCCTTTTTTTTGGGGGTTGTTTTTGTTTTTATACATTTGAGGTGGAAACTTTCAGCTGGAGACAGATGCAACTATGGTGTGAACTCAGTAAGCTGTGGGTTTCCCTAGCAACTGCATCCTGGCCAGCGCTGGTTTGATCGCCCGGGTGAAAAGACCCATTAGACAAATAATCTAATGATTGCTGCAGACCTTTAGATGTATTACTGTTTCAGTGTTGTGATTGAATTAGCTGGTGTTTGACTTAATCATATGTTTTAATTTCACAGTTTGGATGGAACAGCCAGAGAAAAAAGAAACATCTTCTCTGCCCGAAGAGCTGCACCGCCAGGAGTCAGCTTAGACTGAGAGAAGGCAAATGAGGTTCAGAGGATCAGACAGATTAATGTGCATTTAGGAACAGATGGAAGAAGATGCTGCTGCTGCTGCTGCTCAAGATTCAAACAGTTTCTCTCCTCCACAGTCACCAGTGGACCTCTGGTCTGTCTGTCTGCAGCTCCGGCCGTTTAAATGCTCGGAACAACCAGATTTGGGTAATTATAGAAATCCTCAAACTCCCACTCACACAGAGCTTCACCTGTGGCTTCTAGGAAAGATGATACAGAAAGTGAAATAAACACATAACAGATTGAGAGGATGTGCAAAGAACACCTTAAAGCCTAGAGGAGGACAGCGCTGGTGAGAAAATAAAGGTGTAAGTCCTTCTTGGCGGAGATGGAAAGCCTTGTCAGACCTTCCAGTACTTTCTTGCCATTGTGAGTTTCAGTGAAGGCACCACTCATGTTCGTGGTTGCATGTTTTAAAGCATAGGCTTTAAATAAAGTAAAGTACCTCGTGGGGAATGTTGTGCCCTCAGATTCCTCCTCTGCTCTCGGATTCCTCTGTGCAAGAAGTCGGTCAATAAAGAGTCAGGTGTGGTGTTGGCTGTTGGTCGTTGTGGGTGCTGTAGTGTTACAACTTCCAGAGTCCAGCGCGGGCGGTTTCTTTCCATGCACTCCCGCCCCCTCTACAGCTTTATTATTAAACACTATAACAAACAAAAATAAATAATCCGAGAGCAGACTCTTCACAGTAAGACGCAGAGGCAACGTGAGTAGAGCTGGAGTCTGACAGTTCGAGTGCAAGCAGAGTGAAAGCATTATGAAACCTGAACATGAAATCAATAAGTCCTGCTCTCAAGATGAGAGATCACATTCTGGATATAAGGATTGAAGAAGGGAGTACTTCACCGAGGGTAATTTCACGTTAAGTTCAAGGGTTTTCCCATCAATCTACACTAAGAAAGAGGATTGACAGTTTTTTGGCAATATTAGTACAACTATGAGCAGTAGAAGGAAAAAGTTTGAGAAATCTTTGCGGTTTGAAAAAATTGTCCCATCAATTCAAATGTCAAGCAAATAAACATTTGAATCAAATCTCCACCAATGCGTCTCAATAAAGACATAAAACCTGTTTGTGATGCTCCACCAGGATGTTTGTATTGTCTCTCGGTCGTGTACACTTGTTGTTGGAATGGATTTGTTTAGTTCTTGCCCCACGCACATTAAACACAAGGGTTATAAAAGACTCCGCTGAAGAGTAGTGACATCTCCATCCACGGTTGGTTGGCTGGCAGCTTGTGGGAGATTGCTGAGCTGAGTTCTTTCTTTTTAGTCGTTGGATAAAGAGTCAAGGACTTCCTGATAAAAAAACAAAAAAAAACAGAACCCCGGACGCAGTGTACTTTGTTTGGAGCTGAAGATGAAGTTTCAGTTTTTTCAATTTCTACAGTTTCATACAGGTTAATCTTAATAGAATCTTCTGTGTGTGTCTGTGTGTGTGTGTGTGTGTGTGTGTGTGTGTGTGTGTGTGTGTGTGTGAGCCCAGACGGAGAGGAACTCGGCGAAAGACAAAGGGAAAAGAAACGACTTCTCATCAATCTAGCAGACAGTCATCAATGTTCATTTGTATAGCTCCCCTGTGGCGGCTGGTCTGAGCCTAGCTTCGCCGTGGAGCCGCCGAACTGAACTTCCTGTTTTCCCTGAAGGTCGGCGGAGCAGTTATCCACTTCACGTTGCTTTGAGAAACGATGTGAAAACATCAGAGAGCCGCCATAAATCAACGGCCTTGTAATATTCACTCCACAGTCGAAGGTGGGAGTCTCTTTGCCATTCTGCCGGTGTAGGTGTCCAACTCGTGATGTAAAGGGACAGGGGGACGAATAAGTTACATGGTGTAAGACACGGAGGGGAAGCCAGGGAGAAAGAAGCAGCACACATGTATTAAAGTTGTGTTTTCCTGCACACACAAACACACACACACAGACACCTTCCACCCTCGGTGTAGGTGCAGCTCAGAGGCCAATTGTCTGCACTGGGGTTCCAGCTCCACTCTGCTATTACATTTCTTAAAAGGGGGGATTTCACTGCTGGAAACAGGGTCATTATCTTCACATTTGGGGTTTCGGAAGAGAAAAGTGAGAAAAATGTTGTGTATTTCACTGTTGCTCCCAGGCAGACACTCCTGAATCACCCACAATGCATTGCGTGAAGTGTAGCTGCCAGACTACTCCTGCGTCCACTCCTTTTATTGGCTCTTTCCAAATTGCTACCGCTGGGGATTGATTTTCCATGCTAGCAAGCTTTTTTTACCCGACATCTTTTTGCTCAATTAGAGGTATTTTTCTTTCACCCATCACGGAGTCTCGGTTCCACAAGTTGCACGTCAGTGACTTTTTTTTAAATGTAAATGTAGGTGAACTTTCTGCAGACGAGACACTGGAAACAATAACAGAGAAAGTATATCAATCCATCGACTAACAACTTTCTTTTCCCACCATTATCTCAGCTTAGAGAAAAATACTGAACTCTATCTTGTACCTCAAGGTCAGGACGCCGGAGAAAATTCATGTCAGTCAAACACAGAAAGCAGCAGCCCTGTCCTCATCGTGCAACAGGTAGAATATCTCAGGTGAAGGTGAGTCCTTGCAGAATAACTTATCCTTGTTATTAATCTCTAAATGAATATAAATAAAATACATATTTACCCTGATGTGAAGTAGGAGACTACAGAGCTACAAAATTGCAAATAATAAAAGAATGTATGTACCTCAAATTGCAAAAAAGAACCCATCATTATCATTATTCTCCTCAGGGGACGGACACCCGTGCCCCTCATTCTAATTGCGCCCACCCCTCTCTATAGATTTTTGGCTTGAGTGACTGCCCTGATTTTTTATGACCCCATAAATACGTTACAGGAATTGTGATGAAGACGTGCACTGAGTGGACCATTTTACAGCTCGGCGCAATTTAATGGCAAACATTTCACCCTTCGTATATCAGGGGTCAGCGATTAGGTTCAACCAGGGGCCGGTTTTTACAGCATTTCTCAAAAGGGGATTATTATTTTTTATTAAAGAATTTATCTGAGGGCAGATGTTATTTCCCCCCCGAGAGACAGACGCTGCATGCGAATGAATCTTCTATTTTCCACCGTGAGAGCAGGGATGCAAATGACAGGTAATCTTCACCGCATAAATAAGTGGTCTGCTTTATGGAGGAAGAGAACGTACTGTTTAAGGTTCACAACCTGTTATTTGCTGACCTCTGGTAGAGTCTCATTTGACCTGGAGAGATGTTATCATATTTTTACATTTCAATTCAGCTCATTGAGTTCAAATTTAACATCTTCTCATATTCAGTAAACCATACAAAGGGAAATCAGTGTTCAAATATATCTTGATAAATGATATTCAGGATGATTTTGTGTTTGTAGTTTTGTTTCTTCTACTTAAATGTGTCTTTTTTGTTTTCCTCTTAACAAAGCAATTTTCAAAGGAATTTTCAGGACCCTACTGGACATATACCAGCCAAACCAGAACCATGGTGGTCAGGTTGTAAACTGGTGGACTGTCCCTTTAAGGTACATTATCTGTAGGAGCCATAAAAACAACATTAGTGGTTGAAACTGACCTTTAATGGAGTGTTTTTTTTCCATCTCACATTTAAAACACAAACATCACAACAGTCACTTAGAGACAAACACTATGAAGGAGACATTCTGTTATTATGGACGATATAAATAGTTCTTACATCACTTATCAATATGACAACCATGTTTATGACCAGTCTCTGCAAACATCTAACAGGTCAACAAGCTGCCTGCAGGCGGGAGCCACACTCCCCCCCGCGCCAGCACCACACCTCAGCCCCCTGCGGCCGTCAGCACCACACCTTCGTCAGAGTGCAGCTGGTTACCAGGACCTTTCACATATCTGTAAAACATGGAGTCAGTGACACTCCACATCTCAACTCAACAAGGTGCTCGGTGTAAATACATCCCACGACTGACGCTAACGCCTTATATCGGAATGTAGAAGAAAGTGAAAAAAAATGCACTTTTATCCTGATCCAGCCAAAAAATGTTATGGGTTCTGTTCTGTTCCTCAAATCCACCAAATTTAGATTTGAATTTTCTGTTGGTTATTTTATGTGCTGATTATTTTCAGTCTTAATACAACATCCACTGTGAACACGTCTGAATTCCCAGAGTTCTTGTTATGTCCAAGGCCAAATCAGATGTGATTTTCCGCTTCAGACACCGGAGCCACTTGAGTTTGTTGTTCATTATCTGCTTCACCAACAAAGAACGATCAGCTTTGGGGCCTGAAATGTGGCTGAAGCCCCAGATGTCAGCTGACGAGATGTGATTATGATATTTCACTTCCACGTAACACTGACATCTTCCTTTGGCCTAACAACTAAATAACCTGTAAACTGTCTTTGTGTTCACTTGGCTCCTCCGCGTCTCCCCTGTGAACCTGTTATTTCTGTTGTGTTACTACCTCATGTTTTAGAATCCTGTTGTTTTGTTCCTAGACAATTTAAGGCAGACTTTTAAATATTAGATGAAGCGGAGACACTTAACTGCTGCAAAAAAAAAAAGATGGGTCCATTCATGGAATTATGAAAAGGCTGTGTGGGATGTGGGAGTTTAGAGGTAATCCTTCGTCTAGATTATATCTTTACAGACAGCTTTGAAAATAAACTATTATATTCACTGGAAGTCTTTAAAAAGCACATGATAGGAAGTAGCCAGCTTTGAGATAGTTAATGATTGTTGTGTCTTTCGTAGCTTTTCGGACGCCCCTGAAACGTTTTGTGTCAACTTTAAAAATCAATTGTTTTCCGATTTTGTCCGATATTTCCTGTCGCCTCTGGTTTCCAGTCTCCTCTGGTCGGAGTTAGTCCTTTAATCTGCACGGTTCTCCGCCGGCATCGAGTTTAAATAAACAGAGAGACGAGAACGCTGCAGTGAGTGAACACACATTTGTATGCTCGGCTGTTTCTGGCTGTGTTGCTATTTCAGTCGAAGAACACTTCATTGTTTTCAGTGTTGTTGCAAGAAGAGATATTGTGGAGAAAATGTCCTGGCCTCAGAGTCTCAAAGAAAGATTACAAAACAAAGTACACACCCACACCCGCCTATGTAGATGACCATTAGCACATTGGCTGTAAACGCTGACCTAAGAGCAGGCACTCACAGACGGACGAGGAGGTTATTTGTCTTTCTTTCCGTCTTTTTATACCGTTTCTCCCGGCTCTTAAGTAAAAACATGAAAATCCACTCCCGAGGTGCAAAGATCTGACCTGACCTCTCTCCGTCGCTCTCGCTGACTTTGAAATCTCTTTTCTGCTTTTCTCGCCTGACCTTCTGTCTCTATATACTTATCTGCAATATCATGATTATGGCCAATGTGCAGATGTTATATGTAGCATGATTGTTTTTGGTGCCAGATTGGCTGATGGGAGTTTCCCGGAAGCTGAACATCCCCTGAAGTTTCTAGTAACAACAGCCTCCAGAGTTTCCAGTGAGCAGAAGCCCTGTGGACATGAACATGTCAGGGTCAGACTTTGGAATCCACAGCATGAAGCCATGGACCCAACCTGACACTCATTTTCCTCTATCTAAGAATCCATTATGTAGTTTTACCACTTATCCTTTTAAAGGTCACCCACATTCACAACTACGGTTAATTTAGAGTTTCCTGTTTAAACCTATTATTAGTCTGCATGACTTCTGACTGTGGGAGGAGGCTGGAGCATTTCGAGGAAACCAGCACAGACACTGGGAGAACCTGTAAAACTTGGCTGTGAAACCATGATTACAACCAAGAACGTTGTTACTGTGAGGCGACAGTGAGAACCACTGAAAGATAAATGCAGTAATTATCATGTTTTTTTCATATTAATTTTCACCTTTTATCCTGATTAATGAGTGAAACACCCTGCTTATATCATCTGCTCATTGGCTTCCTTTGTTTGTTGACTCATATACAATTGATTTGGCAAATAAATCAGATGTGCACGGGTCAGCATGTTACCGTGTCCTTGTAGTTTAACTGAACAGAATAGATGGTTCCATCACATACAACCTTGAATCATGTGTGAGGGCGCCACCTCTCAGTGTCCCATCATCACAGAGGCTCCACTTCTTACAGTTCTAATAACCATCCCTGTCTTCAATATGTATCTATTGTGTATAACCTCACACACACACACACACACAAACACTCAGCATCATCAACGTGATGATAATGATACAAATGAATGTGTTGTATTGTCCACACTGAGTTCATCATTATGATTTTCAGTGCTCATTGGATAACGTATGTGAATGTTAAAGTAATGACATGAACAGCATCAAACTGGAGTCAAAAGGAGAGACTCTGACAGTCAGTTGATTTCACGGCTCCACAAAGGCCCCGTGGCCCCCATTTCATTTAAACCAGATTCATTCCCCTCTCGTGCACTACTCAGGAAAGTGATATAAAAAAATCTGGATTGATATGCATAAAAATGTAATGGTTTCTTTCCTGGCCCATGTTTCATCTTTCTACTAAGATTTGTTGGAATCCATTCTGTAGTTATTGTTCAATCCAACATCAACAACTAACAAACAAACAAACAAACAAACTTCCGGAGAGAGATAACAACGTTCTCTTTGGTGGAGGTAATGGTCCAGAAGTCAAGAGTTGAATCTGGGTTGTGGCAGTGTTCTCAGGTAGTGTGTTGTTACTCTGACTAAACAAATTTTTAAATAAATCCTCAAACATATTTTTTTACGAAATTTTACTAATACATGATCTTTAATTCGTCTAATGTCAAATAAATGAATTTACAGCATTGTCTCTATAATGCTAGTGGATCACATGCACAACATGTCTGGTTTTAACTGCAGATCCAAGAATCCCAAAACAGGGAGTTGCTAAACCGGAAGTGATGTCACTGCGTAACACATGTGGGCAAACAATATCAATTTTTACAAAAAAGTTTGTTAAACTGTTGAGTAATTATCCATCTCTCATTTTCAACAAAAAATTAGGCACTAACTAATTATTTCAAGAAAAAAGAATCGCTTAAGGTCAACACAGCTACAACTGTAACACAAACATCGTGAGTCAACTATTCACCAAAGCAACAGTTGATGTGAACCAGACTTTCACAAAGAACATCTCACAGGACTTATGATAAAAAACAGTTTTTGGACAGCTTTTGAGATAACTTAATAATCCCTCGCAGCTTTATCCAGAGATTTTGTTCAACTCTTGCCAGAATGTGAGCGTCCGGCCGAGACGTCTCCAAATTCACAATGATCAGCGAGAGGAATTCATGTTACACGGTTGCATGGAGCCGCAGAGGAAGCTCCCCCGGTGCAAAGGTCAATTCATTTGAGTCATCGCATCAAGTCATATAGCAGCCATGTCGAGCCACTGATGCTTGAACCCATCACTGCCACCAGACATCCATGATGTGCTACAGCCTGCAGTGATTGCCTGACTCACGGTTGGAGTTTCACTGCAGCAGGGGGGGGTTCCCGCTGGCTTCATGTGATTGGCGCTCAATGGAGTCAATCTGTGTTGGGGCGGGGGGGGGGGGGGGGGGGGATCCTGCGGACCCCGTCGATAACACTTCACTGTGCATCAACAGCCCGCTGACTGGGTCTCCATCGCTCGTGGAAATGAAAAATAAGACAATGCTCTCCACAAATACACAGAGTCACAAACATGCATGGACGTGACATGTTGGAAAGCAGAAGTCTCAGAGAGTGAACCTGCAGTTTTAATATCTTAAGCTGCTTCCAGACATGAACTCCGCAGTGCCTCTGTATCTTCTCTGGAGGAGGCACATGTGTGAACACAAATGACCGAGTGAGACGCTCCACAGTTTCTGCGGGAGGTATCTGAGGTGTGAACACGAGGCGCTACAGGTGCAAAGGCTTCTCCACCTCTCGCCTGACAAATGCGGAGGACTCATGGGGTTGTGGACGTGTCTGTGCAGAAAACATCCTGTGTTGTTGATGTGTGAAAAGCAAACTGAGGGTTAACAGGATGTTGCCTGAAGTCTTTGAATTTCACACAGACGCCGGCTTCAGCTCTTATCTTCACAAACCCTCTAAACACAACCTCTCTAGATCTTTGTCTTCTACGTGTGTGACTCCGGTTCTTCACCTGGAGATATTAGATTTTCTTTCCTCTCACTGAGTGTGAGAATTGTTTACCAAAACGCATCTTAACTAAACCTCTGAAAACTCTTTGTGGCTGCTTAAATACGACGCTGAGATAATACAAGTCTCCCTTTCATGTACAGCTGTTAGATTCAGATTGTCATCACCCCAAATGTGTGATTTGTGTAAACAATTGAAGCAACAATAATGTTTTTTAATATTTAATGTTACGCCTCAACAGCTAAGACATATCGTGGATAGGAGATTCACTGCACCCTGCTGAAGTACTCAACATTATCCATATGGATTCTTTTTTCTAACCACTGTTCCATGAATTTTAATTGGCTGCAACTGTCGATGTCATTTCTTTGAACATACTTTGGGAGACTACTCTTCATCTTTGTCGGCTTTGAAAACATCTCCTCTTCAGATCTCGAAGTAGTGGGAGAAAAAAAGACTTCTCTTCGCTGCTATAGGTGATGAACAATTGCATTTAGAAGGAATCTGCTGCCGAGGTTAGACGGATGTTCTCTCTGTCTGGCCTCGGATACCGTGTGAGTTGATGGCACGCTGAGATCTCACTGTGTAGGAGGAAGCACGAGTGGGTTTCTGATTATAACCAGAGGTGAGACAGCTCATATACATGATGCTCATTATTCTAAATACCCCTGCCTGTGTGCGAGCGGCTGGTGGATGGCACAGCGGTTAATTGTCAAGTTGTGAGTCCCCCGCGGGCGTACTTCCTGCTAACACCGGGCCCGCAACATTTAAAACCTCGTCAGAGCTGGAAAGGCTTCTCTCTCTCCTCACCTCCCTGTGATTTATCCTAATTTGCCCGACAGCGACGCCGCGACTTTCCTTTCAGACTCGGAGAGCGAGCAGGAATGACAGCGTTGCCTCTGGCTCGTGAGTATTAACCATTAGCGCCCTCCCATGCCGGAGGGGGAAGTGAATCCCGTTGACCAGTAGCTCCCAGCCCGCCCACTACCCAGTGTCTCTGGGGACACGCACACTCCTCACTGTTGTTCCAGTCGTGTCAGAGCAAACAAGATAAGCAGCCATTGATTTTTCGCCCCTTGACATTGGCTCAAAGGAGAATCCTGCCCTGATATAATTGTGCCGGGTCCTTGGTGAATAGAATATGAGCCGGCGGACGGGTGTGTGAGCGGGGAATGACTAATATGGCACAAGCTACACACACTCGACCAACAACTGTTTTCACGCTCGTTTGCCAACGCTTCAAGGTAAATTCCTTTCAAACCAGAGGTAGATGGGGAGAAATACATTTTCAGCTTCTTCTTCTTCTTCTTCTTCTTCTTCTTCTTCTTCTTCTTCTTCTTCTTCTTCTTTATAATCCGCTTCACAAATTTGAGGATTTCATTGACATTTTTCTAAAATTCCTTAAAAAAAAACCATTCATGAAGAAGCTTTGCCCAGAACGAGCCTCCTAAGACATCAGTTGTTAATCTGGTTAAGAATGGTTTCTATTTGCACTTAACATTCAGTTCATCTACAACCAGAATGGAAGCAGATGAGACACGTGGCAATTTCGTGGAAATACATTAGTTTCTTCATAGAGCAGCTGCATGCTTTGCTGTTGTGCACATATACAGTACATGTGATGATTTGTCTCAAACAGACTGTAATATTTCCGCCCCTCCTGAAAAGCCTGCGGCAGCAACTTTATAGTCGAGCTTATGAACCATAACTTAGTTCCTTAAGGATTTCACTGAGTTCTTTCTTCGGCAGCTTACGGCGAAAATTGTGATGCAATTTTCAAAGATTTGGCCAAAGTTTTTTTTTTTTTTCTTTTCAGCAAAAGCAAAAGAGAGAAAATCTGCAGCTGGGTTCAGTCAGTGCTCACTGTGAGCTACTGGAAATATTAACACAACCCTGCTCGGAGTTGTCATCAATTCAGACTTCTTGCAAACATACTGTACCTCAGCAGAAATCCAGGATCAGCACACACGTTGTGAATCGGTGACACACAAACACAAAAGAAACAACGTGGATGTAGATCACTTCAGGATAACATTGCACTTAAATTTCTCATTCTGTACGATTGGATAAAACTCAAAATTCATTGTGGGCTTGAATTATTCACCAGCCCCGTGTCTCACTACATTAAAGCTCCAGATTTGTTTGCCTCTGAGCCAGGAGCCCCCGTGGGAGAACACCTCCTGTTCTGGGATCACCCTCCCGTCCGAGTAAAAACACACGAGAAATAATAAGAGAAATAAACGAAAATAATACTGTGCACTTTGTATTTTTGACTTCATCCAACACTTGCTCTGTGGCTTAATGCTCAAACTCGAGGTTGAGCAGCAAACAGAAATAATAAGTCTGGGTTGTTTTGCTGCTGTTTGTTTGTTGGGTTGTTTGTTTGTATGAAAGGATTCTTAATTAATTCACTTCCTTTGACATTGGGGGGAAATTTATCTATTTATTTATTTCACATTTTCACAGTTTTTTCAGGAAATAATGAATTGACAAGTCGTTAATTATAAAACTGTAAGTGCTCAATGTCAAACGCGTGCTGCTTATGTTACTCATGCTGCTTAGTTAAATTATAAAATTCTTCCTGTACTGTTTTAGGTCGAGGTCTCATTCTATTAAATGATGCTGTTGCTGATTCTGTGAATATTGCTGTGAGCAGTTAGTAAACACTGTGTGTCATGGCCGCTCCCTCCGAGCAGGTTAACATCACCACTTGAATGCTGATGGTATTTAAATTATGGCGTTTGGATCTGAACGCATCAGAAAAGCCAGTGGCCTGTCTTCTAATTAAATGTTTTAGTTGAGCAGCTTCCACCGCTGCATCCCGGGATATAGATGCTTCTTTTTTTTTAACCAGGGCCACTTAGGAATATTTTGTGCCCCCCCGGCAGCTCGGCTTTTCAGCAGTAATGCTTTTTTTTATTTGAACCCAGACTTCAGCGTGTAACCGAGCAGCAGCGCTCGAGATGCTGCTGAGCTCTGAAACGATGTCTCACACACGACTCCCTCATGTTTTCTTAATGGTGATGATTCACATGTATATTACAAGATGGCGGCAGCAGGATAACCTCCTGTAATCAGGCGTCTTGATCGAACACCGTGGAGCCGCGGTACGCCCGCTCTCACAGGATGTAACTTTAGTTTTATGTTTTTGAGTTGCGGCGGGTGATATGGTCTAATCTCCTCTGATAATGAATTATACAAAAATCACTAAATCTCAAACTCTGATTGATTTTTAACTACTTTTGTACGGAGCTCTGGGAGAATTACATCATCACAGGCAGTTTCTTGAAAAGTCTTATCTTTCTATAAGTGCTGCCGTGCTCAGTGTCGATAAGAACGAGTCCTTTCTGTTTGTCAGTGCGGGACCTGAGTGCGTCTGAAATGAGCATAAAAGGTTTTTCCTTTTTTTTTCCTCATAAATTTGATATCGTGGAGATTGTTATCGTCCGTTCAGCGTATTATACAACGTGAATCGCAGCCTATAGCTGTTTTACAGAGTGGGATATTTAAATCGTGTTTTCACATCAGAGATGTTCAGGGCTGGTGCTGCCTCTAATTGAGATTATACACACTCCAGCTTTTTAGTTTTTCAATATCAAACCTGGAAAATGCAAAAACACAGATATGATAATTCGACCCTGGTGATAAAAACATGTTTTTTATCCTCTATTATTAATAGATAACTCTTTTTAGCTTTAGTTTGTGTAAATAAACACATATTATTGTTGTTGAATATACTCCCTAACATTATTAACAGACTATTTCCAGTGAGATCAAATGACTTTAGTGGACGCATCTAACAGAAGTTAATCATTTGCTCCGTTTGCTCTCATGCAAACTTTCTTTGAACCGACGATACATTAAGACAAAGTTCCTGTTAGAGTCAGTGAGCGGAGACGAGTTATAAGTGAACCGTGTTCTCCACAAAGAAAGTGTCTGAACCCGGTAGTGACAAGTTTTATTAATAACTTTATAACTACACCTCATAATTATCTGACTTTCATTTGAAACAGACGCTGTGACACTCTGCAGATAGACAGACAGAGAGAGAGAGAGAGAGAGAGAGAGAGAGAGAGAGAGAGAGAGATAGATAGATAGATAGATAGACAGATAGACAGATAGATAGATAGATAGATAGATAGATAGATAGATAGATAGATAGATAGATAGGTAGATAGATAGATAGATAGATAGATAGATAGATAGATAGATAGGTAGATAGATAGATAGATAGATAGATAGATAGATAGACAGACAGACAGACAGACAGACAGACAGACAGACAGACAGACAGATAGACAGATAGATAGATAGATAGATAGATAGATAGATAGATAGACAGACAGACAGACAGACAGACAGACAGACAGACAGCCAGATAGATAGATAGATAGGTAGATAGATAGATAGATAGATAGATAGATAGATAGATAGATAGATAGGTAGGTAGGTAGGTAGATAGATAGATAGACAGATAGATAGACAGACAGACAGACAGACAGACAGGTACTGATTAACTTAGTACTGTACATATAAATAATAACTTACATATATTGGAAAGGAAGCCGGCCTCTTTGAGCCACTTGTATTTCAGGGGGTCGAACCTAGACTCGATAGAAATGATATAATAACATGAATGTTGTTATATCATTCATGTTATTATATCACATGAATGATATAATAACATGTGATATAAGCACTTGTTTTCGTTGAGGGCACTTGTTACCCTCAACGAAAACAAGTGCTTCAGCCTTGTTTTCGTTGAGGGTTCAAACACTCAACTCAACCAAGTAGGAAAGCGCAGGAAGAAGGTTGTGTGTTCTTAGACCTCGGAGCATTGAGGGGCTCACAATGAGGAATGATGACGTTGTGGCAAAGTGGAACATAAATACCTTGATCCTGGACCTGCAGCCTCAAGTCCGGTGACTTATAGGAATAGGAAGAAGTTAAGGGTTGTGTGTTCTCGCCGTCCTTGTTGTGGCCTAAAGCTAAATCAAAGAAGTGTGTAAATCTTTAAAGACACATGCGGCAGGTTTTAAAATGATGGGAAAGGTGAGCTGAACCCCCCCTTCTCCCTCCCCTCCCCTCTGCCAAATTTATGATCAAATTAAACCGGATGATATTTTAAACATGTTCCGGCTGATAGAAAAATGGCACTTTTACTTCAGGAGAACAACGAGACAACAAACAAACTCCACAGCAAAAGGTGACGGCATCACTCGGCCGGCTGCTCTCTGCAGCGGTGGAGATCTGAGAGGTGGGCTGCCGACACATTTTGCTGCTAGTTTGGTCGAGAGCACCGGTGACTCATATGTAAACACCTCCCCGGGAATCCTGGGTAGAAACTTGTAGCGCGATCGGCCTTTCGACCCCAGAAATAACGTTTCATAAAGTGAAAAGATTAGTCATTGCCCTTGAGTTGTGCAGATATGATATGAACGAAAAACCCAGAGACGGGCGATGACGTCAACGGGAAATGAAGGTTAAAAATAGAAATCGCTGCTCGGTCCTGATCTGTGCCTCATTCCGCTGCACTTTAAATGTTAATTGAACCTTGAGTGCAGAGTTTGGTGCAAAGCGCACGTTTGGATGTTGTGTCGCCATCTGGACAATTTCATTTTGAGGAACGCTCGCTCCTCATAATGTGCGATAATGGCGTTTGTGTCGGTGCCTCGTGTATCCTCCTGCCGTTTGTCTGCAGAACGAGAACTTTGAAACTTCACAGTGGTTTACTCGTCCATTTATCACAGACCTGGGGTCCGATCCCGACTTCTCTCACTGCCCATCGCTTTTGTAATTAGTTGAGGCAGCACCAGTTTCATGTGGCGCCGCCGACGAGCAGGAAAAACACTCCAGCTGTTACATTCTAACCTTGTGAGAGAATTAGAGATTTTTAGAATTAACGTTGATTACTTCACGGTATGAATTATTTGATCCCTATTAAGAAGCGATTAAAGGGACAAAAACAGGTTCAGCAGCTCTCAAGGGATTGGAGTAATTAAAAACCTCTAGTTTGCCCCCTGGTGGCAGGCTGCAGCATAGGTCATAAACCCTGCCTCCTCCATGTTAGCAGATATGACATGAGCCACAATGAAAAGTTGAATTATTGATGGAAGAAGCTGAACATTTTGTTTATTTCTATCATATATTGTTTTGTGATTTCTGGTCGTTCCAGACAATTAACACCCTTCACTTCCCCTCGCTGTTACGTACTCAAGGACGTTGTAAATGTCCAAGATTAAAGTTGTAAAATTTCAAGAGTACAGTCGTTATAGTACAAGAGAAAATAGTTGTAAATTTAAGAGAATTAATTTAGGCTACTTGTTTTCGTGAGAATCCAAGAGATCAACCGGTCAGGGGCATCAAATAAATTAATAAAAGGGACGTGGAGCATCTTGCTAAGGTGTAGTTTTGTATGTCTAAATAAAGAAATCATCGTTTGAGAAGATAATAACAATAATAACTGTATTTTTGTGTCTCTTATTCGAACAGGGTTGCAAAGTGCTTCACAAAGGTCATGGCAATACAAACAAATCATGAAAAAATTAAAAAAGTAAGCAGATGTCAGGGACACATTCAATTCAGTATTTACCACCGAAGCATATTAAGGTCAGGACCTTAACAAAGTATAGAGAAACCAGACAGTTCCCTGAAGAGTGTTGAAGAAACTGTCTGTTCTGAAGAAATGTTTGTCAGTGGTCGACTGAAAGATTCAAGATCCGGAGGGAGAGGAACTCGGGAGGAGCACGGGTTCTCTGTGCTACTAAATTCCTAAAATAGCATATTTGTTACTTTGTCCTCAATATGACTTTAAACACTTACATTATGGCGATATTTCTAATCTAATCATACGAAACAAAGCTGCTCAAAGTTCTTAAAAAAGACGAACAGATAAAAGGCAGCAGGGTGAGCAATGAAAATAACACGTACTTATCCCCAGATCACTTGGACATGTTGGCAGGAGCAGCCGGGGATTAAACCCCCGACGCCCCCAGCGGCCGCCCCTCTGGCCGCGGCTCCAAGTGGAACTCATATGATTAATAACACCAGAGATAACTCGAGCGCCGTTAGTCACATTTCCCGAAATGTAGGGGAAGCCTGTCTGTCTGTCGTTATCAATCACAGACGACATTTACTGTTGCATGTTAATATACGTTTCATCACCGCAATGATTCATACAGCAGTTTGTCCCCATATCACCCCCCCCCCCCCCAACCCCCTTGTTCCAGCCATGCAGACCAATAAAAGATCATCTCGAAGACTCACTGACCGAGGTTTGTATCAATGGACTTTTCCCATTGTGCTCTACTAACAGCCGGTGATAAGCCTGTGTGCGCTCTCACACCAGATGCACAGTGTGTTTGTGTGTTATTGTGTGTTGCTCTGCTCCTGAGTCATCTAATGGGTGTTCATTTTTGAAGGAGCACGTAATTCTTCTCCCTCGTCCACTTTCACGCTCGACTTCACCCGCTCAAACTGTTCGCAGCATATGTCGACATTATCTCACCATTATTTACTCTATTGCTCCGATTATTTCACAGCCTTGTTGTCGCACTCCATTTTATTCGTAATTCTTTCTCCATCTTGGTCTTTTTAACTTTGCCAAAGGTTAAAAAACAAATGTCTACAGTCGGTTACTGGTTGATTATTCAATTGTTGTACCTGACATATATAGATTTTTTTGCCGATGGAAGTGTCCACAAAACCCTTTTGGAGTTTCATGTAGGTGACTAGTTTTTTACATCCTTTGAGATACTCTGCTCTGGTTCAGTCCATGTCTGCTTCTTTCCCGCTCAGGCAGTTGTCCGTGCTGCTCTGCCATTGTTTGGTTTAGTGACGGCAGCTATGGAGGACGCTCTGATGTTCAACTCGCCTCGTGAGACGTGTCCCTGGGCCTTTGTTCTGATAAAGAATTCACTTTTAATGTCCAAACATGAAATCCAGCCGCACAGACACGGGGCAAAGCTTTACCTACAGCTGCTAAACAGAAAAATTGCAGTGTTGTTGATTTGCCTCTCTTCTCGTTCTACAAGTTTGCAGTCCCACTACACACCAATAATTTACGTTTAACCCATTAAGTAGAGCTACAGGCGACATTATTGCACAATAGATGAAGGTAACTGTAGTTTCCTCTATGCAGGAAAAGGAAAATCCACTCTGGCATGTGTTTACCTATGAAGCCGTTCGCCTCCAAATTGCTTTCACGCTTCAAGTCCTCGTCTGAGTGGATGGAATGAGTCTGTGATCACTGCAGTGGAAGGAGCTGTTTTGGAAACAGTTCGTTGGCAACGGCCAAACTTGGAAAAACCGTGGTTACAAAAGGCATCAGTCTGCAAAGTCCTCAATCTTCCTCCGCTGTTCTCTGAGGTCTGTCAGGCTGCATAAAACACAGGCTGATTTTTATTTACCTGATTTTATGTTAACAGCCGATGCTGTCAGAGCCGTCCACTGTGTGCCGCACGATGCTGTCATGAGAGCACAAGCACTTCTGTCACTAAATTGATATATTTTTATATATTTTCTGAGCCTGACGTCCCCTTGAGGAAATTCAATAAATTGTTTCCATAGCCGTGCTGTCAGCTGGTTTGAACTCTGAAACACTATTAAAAGTGCAACAGTTGGCGAAGACGGTCCCGAAACAACACTTGTGTGAGTGTGTGTGTTTGTGTGTGTTTGTGTGTGTCTTTGTGCCTCGGATGCTTTTCTCTGCCTTTCTCTGAGGAGCTCCTTTTTTCCGCTGCTTGCCAGATCAGCATTTATTCTCCACCTGCGCCTCCCTGTCCCTTTGTGCACTCGGTGCTTCTCCGCAGTTTCAGTTTCCGCGTCTCAAGGTTCAAGGAAACGAGAAGAGGCCGGACGTGAACGAGGTTGACAGCAGTGGAGGTTGTGAAATATATTATTATGGATTTCTGTACAAAATGCATCCTCTTGTTGTTTTTTTTATGCAGGAATTTCGCTGAGGACACAAAAAATGATTTAAAACAACAGTAGTTTCTGATTATGACTCCAGTTCTCTGAGTGCACGTGTAACCACATCTAAGAGACTGTACTGGAGATCATGAGGAGGCGCGCTGCAATAAAACCCCAACACATTCACATCTCATCTCATTCTGTAAGTCAACACAGCATACGAATGGAAAAAGGAACATTGTGTTCAAGTATGACTTGGTACTATATTCAATATCTGCAATTTCCAACTGTGAGGTTGAGGGGGAAAAAAGCCATAATCAGCCTGAGAGAGGAGAAATGGGTTTGGTGTTCCACTGACCCTGACGCCCTCTCCACATGGGGCCAGCAAGTAACCGAAGGGGAGGCAGCGGTCCTGATTAATTCTCCCGCAGGGAAATGTGAAATGTTAAAATATGACAGTCGCCCTGTTGGATGCATGTACGGTAATGATAGATGGTGACCATGCACGCTGTGTCTGTTCACCACAGGCAGGTCTAGCATGTGTTCTCAAATATCTTGAGTAGAAGGAAAAAAGCCGGAACCACTGATGACTAAGGAACCATCATAACAGCTCCCTTTCATAAGGAGAAAGAACTGTTTGAATGAGTTCATTGAAAGGTGGAGGCAGAGCTGCTCACCCTCAGCAGCCGGTGCACTGGGGGGACAGAGGTACAGGCAACACTAATATTTGCACCTCCAGTGTGTGTGGTGGGAGCAGAGACGTCGGGTGGACACAGCTGGCAGTGGTCTCATTCTCATCTCCACGGGACGACTCAGCAAGAGGAACCTCTAACCCACCTTCTCTTTTCATGGAGCCTGGCAGATGCATCTCCACTCTCGATGATGTTATGTTTGGACCAACAGAACCTCCTTGGCCCAGCTCAGTGCACCGGAGGGAAGTTTTTTCAGAGAACCAAGGGAAGCCGAGGCAACACCACCACCACCACCACCACAGAGCCAGTTTAGCAGGCCTCACCGATGGGACTGGGATCACCCCCGTCAGAGAGGGATCGGAGTGAAGGGCTGAGATTTTCAACAGATTTGTATCTGATGTCTCTTTTCTTTCTTAAATATGAATTGTGTCTTTTCTTTACCTTTTATTTTGACACCATCTCACATTGTTTAGATTAATTACAGCAAATCTAAAGTGATAAACTAAACACAACCAAAAATCAAAAAAACAGCATCAACTCTGGGCTCTTTACATTTCAGTAGATAATTGACAAGAGAAACCATTATTGAAGGAAGGTCTCCCACGTTCCATATTCATGCGTGAAAAGACATTAAAATTTCAGTTATTAACCTTTTTCAGAGCCATAATCAACGCGTGTCACTTTGATTACAGCCGATACACAACACCCCAACACACACAGACACATCAAATCACAGTAATCTTGTCACTGTGATAAGTTCAGGTGTTTCAACTCATTAACGTGTGATAATGATATGTCAGTGGTGTCCAACCTTTCATCTGGCGTCTAATAATAGCCCGGGCGCTGGGGTATGGGGCTGGGGGGGGGGGGGGGGGGGGGGGTGTATGTAGGGAAGAGTGACAGGGATGTGATAGCAACATGTACTCATCCCAGATAATGAGCCAGGATTTTCAACCTGTCATTTTGAATGTAACGCTAACTCACTGATACCGTCAGACACGCTTCAGTCTCACACATGTCAGGAACAACATACGTGGAACATGTGGATTCTGTGTAGTACCTTTAAATACACACAACACAGGACAGTGATTGTGGTGTTAAACGCAATGAACCCTGGCGAGGGAAAGAGAATGAGAAAATACCTTTTTGCTCATTGGCTGATCTCTAAAAACTTCTTCCGACAATTGTCTGCTCTGAGTCAATGTGCACAAGGACCAGTACAAAGCATTCAAGTTTTTTTTGAGCTGTAAACTAAACTATGTGACTTTTCTGTGATTTTGATTTCAAGATCATATTTAAAAAGATGGGTTACTATAGCAACAGCACATGAGTTGAATTTATTTTTTGCTGAAACTAAATCCCACCTCGTCAACAAGCATTCAGAGATGAAGAGCCCACATTAGCAATTTTATTGAATGTGACTATTTTTAAAAATCTGGCTTGCAACTGTTTCACGAGGAAGGAGACATGAACATGTCGGCCTCTCTTAGACTCGCTGCTCTTCGTTATATCAGATCCCCTCATTATTCAAAACCTAGAGATAATAATAAAAGAGGCAGTTTTATCGACGTGCAGTTGTAGAGTTCATTGACTGGATTGAATTAGAATGGCATCACCACACAGTTCTACATTTGCGAAGGGACCTTAATGTGCCCGTTCATTTTTGGATTCCACGGGGGGGGGGGTGTTGGAAACGGTAGCGGATCAAAATGCCTCTGGATGCACTGAGCGAGCATGAATGGACATGAGCTCTCAGATTGGTTTTCTAGCCTCAGACCGAATAGGTTTGCAAAGGAAATGGAAGATTCTCCCTCCTGCTTTGCAACGAGCGGCTCGTCTCACCCCTCAACTACCGTCTCTCGATATCATGTTCCTTCACTCTCCTGCTTTTTAATCCTCCCGCTGACACAGTGAGTGATGGGAGATTCTCCTGTTTCTCACTTTCTCCCGGCTCATGCATGGGCATCACTGTCAGCCGCCAGCTGATGACTGTAAGTGAGGGGCGCCCTTCATTCAGCACATAACTCAAACTCCACAATGGTGCTCTTCTGTGAGGGGAGGGCGTGTGGGAGGGGGATGATTGTGTGTGGGCGTGTTCGCACTTATATGCGTTACTGTGCCTGTATTTGTGAGGATTGAGGACATCTCCAGGAATCCACATCTATCCAGAAAAAAGAAGGAAATCCACATACAGATGCTCGGCTGGCGAACGCTGTGAACAGTTTTTGATTTGGCAGCGCTGTGTTCCGGGCTGCTGCTGCTGCTGCTGCTGTGCACCAGCCAAAAGATACAGATTGCATCCATGGAAACTCTGTCAAAATCACAATCCTCTCTGGCTGTTAAAAAAAGTGTGTGTGTGGGGGGGGACGGAACATCTGGGTGATGGCAAAAGCAGCAGGTCACTGGCCTGGCTAGAGATTTACATGGGTGTAAAACTTTAATAATTGTCAGGGATAGATAAATAGATGAAATAGTTGTGTCCATGAATTACTGGGAATCAAGAGATGCACCGGCAGATATTTGTACATCCATGTACAGTGTTTGAATAATGGCTGAAGCAAGGAACCCCTCTTTGGTTAAACTGTTGCGCTGCACACTTTACGCCACTGAGCTGCTCTCAGCCGTCCCTCTGCACCCATGAATATCCTAATGAATATGGCTGTCTGTTCTCCGGAGAAAGCACCCACTGTTCCCCCCCGTCTCGGAGGAGGAGAGCAAGGTGCTGCTGCTGCCGGCTAATTTAATGCACGTCATTGAATATAGGGCACTGTGAAGCTATCTCAGAGGGTTTGATGCACTTCAAGAACCAATTAATGGAAGGTGCAGGTTTATACTGAGGTAAACAAACAGCCGAGAGGCAAGAGAGACACTCATTCCATCTTATTCTTCAAGCGGCGATTGAATTATGCCTTTTATGAGGAGCAGAGAAACATGCAAAAATAAATCATCTTTGAAACTAGTGCAGTTTGAGTGGCAAGGTGCTGCTCCAAGTGAAGAGTCCTTGTGAGAGGAAAGTGGGTTGAAGCAGAATCTCCTGTCATGCAGATGCAGGACCGTGGAGCTCAACAAGGAGGTGAAGCCGAAGCTCCTTATTTACCAGTCCATCGGAATAACAACCCTCAATTACAGCCAGGAGCCTCGGGTAGGAGCCCAGAGAACGTGGCTGCATTGTGGACTCAGATGTCTTAGAGTCAAAAGAATTGGATAAACTGATCGATACAAAGCTCAGATCGTTTTTTGAAGGGGGTGCACTTTTGTTGAAAGGCTCGACTCAGACTCTCAAAGCGAACACACAGAGGCTGACGACGACTATTCATACTACAGCATCATGGTTTAACTGTCTCCATGTAGTTTGACTTCTCTGTTGCCTTTGATGCAGTTTTTCGAGGCCTCTGTGTCTGTGCGTCATCTGCGAGTGCTGTGAATACCAAAGGCTGGGAGAAACAAATAACAATAACTTCTGATGCATTAACCTTCAATAATCAGGTCCTCTGCTCGCTCATGCTTAGAAGAATTGGAAGTGTGATGCAGACCCTGCACACGCCAATCAAGCATCTCTCACCTTTTGTTTAGTAGAAATGTAGTTTGATGCATTAGCGTCATTACAATGAGCAGCTTCACATCAGAAAATACACTTTCAAACACCTACATGGATGTTTCGTGACTTTCTCATGTCCAATGCAGACAAACCTGAGATGATGAGGATGTTAGACACAGAGTAAACACACACTTTACACCACAGGCTGAAAGGATGTGATTCTTCACTCCGACCCCGAACTTCTCCTCTCATTTCTTTTACAGAGATTTTCATCTGTCGGCTCAGACATCGCTCGGATTAAATCTCCCCTTTCATTTCAGGTGGGATAGAAAATCTCCTGTTCGAGCCTTGGTTTCCTGTCACTTGAACTACGGGGCCACATTATTCAGATCAATTGGACGGTAGCTCGAACAGACGACTGCAGCAACTGGTCCTGACCGAAAGAAAACATCAGTTTCTCTCCACTTTCGGCCTTTTTGCAGTAATCACCCATGGCCTTGAGAAATCTCTTCACTTGTTCTGCTTGCTATCAGGCCTCAGGTCAGCTTTGCTCCATCCCCCACAGCCCTGACCTTTATCACCTCACTCCAGCTTGTACCCTGAGGTCTGCTCACTTCCTGTTGTTCCCAGGTCCATGTTGGAGACAGCAGGAATCGAGTGTCTGCGGTTAGAAAACCAAAACTATCAAATCAATCAATCAATCACATTTTATATGTTTGACCCATATTCACAAATCTTTAATTTGTCTCATAGGGCTTTAACAAGGTGCGACATGCTCTGTTCTTAACCCTCAACAAGAGGAAAACTACCAAAGGAAGAATGTAGAAACCACAGAGATCAACATGTGAGGGATTCCTCTCCCAGGACGAAGAGAATAACTGAACGTATTAATAAAATTACAAATATTTACAACATTGATGAGGAGAAGCAGTTTTGAACATACTGAAAGGTGAGTCAATGTTTAAAGTATTATATTTAACAGACTTTAATGATATAATTTATAATTGAATGTATTCATCTTCTCTCATGTCTGTAAATTGCTTTTTAAAAACAGCCTCAGTAAATAGAGTTATGATAAAAGAGTCATGTGGACGCCCAGACTCCACCTGGACTGTGAAAGTTTGTTAGATGCTTGTTGTTGTGCCAATGTCATCTCAGTGAGTCTATTTCTATGTAAAGTAGGTCTCCCTCCACAATGAAATATAGTCCCTGAACAAATGGTCCCAGTTTAACCTTGACATCTGAGAAACTCAAACTTCTCAATCATATCCAGCCCAGTTTTTTTTTAACCACGATATCTACAAACCCTCTAACCTACAAATCAACCAACCAAACCTCTCACGCTGAGTCTGGTACATATTTTTTTACTTTCGTTTTTTTGATTCCCTGCAGGAAATGAAATGACATGCAGCCCTCAAGCAGTGAAGATTTTCTCATTTGCAAGGGGGGGGATTTCTCCAGCCGATAACGAAGCCACTGAAGATCTACAGAAGATCTAATCCCCGACTTTCAAGGATCCCGGTCGGACAAATTAACAAAGATGAACCTGCAAGTTCACATCAAAAAGAACCCGACCAATTACCTCAGTTCAGTTGATCCTGAGCAGCACGTGGCAGCAGGATGGATTCCTAATCATGGCTACTCTGCTCCTTTGCCTCAGGGAATCATCAGCTTCAGAAATAATGCTCACCTCTCTTCTCCAGTTAAATTCAGTCAGAACAACCTCTGAGGGTTTTCACAGATATGCATTGCAGGCTTTTTCCCCTAGATTCATTTTTAGTTGCAGTATAACGATGAAAGAGAGATATAGGAATGTGGCGGTAAAGGGTGGTGAAGAGGAAGATTATTGCAAGCTGTCAATCACGAGCATCTCCCGTGAATCTCTCATGCAAGACACAACAAGTGTTGCCTCACATATTGCAGTCAGATCTAGTGATGTCAGCCCAATTCAAGATAACCACTGATCGCAAGGGAGATTTGTCTTGAACATAAGAGCTGCCAAATAAAAATACATTCATACAATCGCCATAAAGTGCAAAGAACGAGCACTCGCAGACATAAGTGCAATCAGATATGTATTTTTGAGTTATATGAAATTATGAGGCTTCTAAACGTTAGTGTCTGCTACTAAAACTGAAATGTGAAAATAAACACATGATCGCACAAATCTGCTAATTACAGTTCAACACAATAAACAGGCTGCTGATACCATACTAATCAACACATTTGAGATCTCTGTTAAATAGGTGTAACAACTGTTGCAATCATTGAATTATTGGAGTGTTATGTTCTTTCTTTTGGCCGCCGGGCCAGTGAAAATATACAAGGATCCAGTAAAACAGATCTAATGGGTCAGTGGGGAACAAACACTGGAGCTATGATGTCAGATGAGCAGACGGTACAGTGTAAGTCCCGGTTGGGCCTCGCCAACCAGAAGCACATTAAGTGTTATCAACACTGCTCGACCATCACAAGGTCATTTTACACTTATTCACTCGCTCATTGCATTAACTGGGTTTCTATTTATGTCCGTGCTATTCTCAGAGGATGCACTTTTTCATGATTTAGGGAGAAAATGCTTGAATCTTTTTTTAGTTGTTGAAACAAGATGCAGATGTGAGGCCGAGTACAAAATGTTTTCTTACATAGATACGCACGTGGATGTTGAAACTAACTCTGGGTTAACTGGACTGATATTCAAGTGTGTGTGTGTGTGTGTGTGTGTGTGTGTGTGTGTCTGTGCTGCAAGCTGCCTGGGTGGGAGATGTGGGGGGGGCCTTATTAGTCCTGACACAGTGCCTCGTTTTTCTTTGGTGTTATTTGTGCCTGCTCGTTACGTGACTGGGCTCATAGCATTAGCTGGGAGCATGTTTTTTGGTCACATTAGGTGGTTATGGAGAATGACATTCTGGTTTAATTGGCTTTTATGGAATATGCAGAGTGTAGATGAGGTTTCTTTTTTAAGTGAAGTGTTCATTAAAGATACATGTGATTCACAGCTGGAATCCACAGGAACAGAGGCTGGGCTAAAAACTGGACTCAATGTCCTGTGATCTCAAACGTGGTTCGTGTGGACAAAGAAACTTTCTCCGGAGGCAGGTGTAAATAAAATAAAAAAAGCACTTTATCCCAAACGACTGTGGAGCTTTGATTTATTTCACTTGCACCGATCCACCTTTAAAAAGATGGATTAGTCATGCAGTGTTAGTCATTGGTCACCAGCAAACAGCTGCGGTTGACATATTTAAACCTGAATATTCTTCTGTATCCGTTACGGGTTCAGATTCGGAGGCAGCGACAGAAACAGCTGGAGGAATTTGCATTATGCATCGAGTGCAGCAAGATATTTGTTTGCAGGAGAAATGCATTTTTTAACATTGTTGCATGCTTTCACCCTCATTTAACATGAGTAATTATAGCACAGGATGAAGTCACAAACAATTTGTCTACGAGATACTTCATCTTCAAATTCAATTAGCATTACCCGCAGCCTGTGAGCTTGTTTCCACACTTGCCTCGCTGCATTATGCATGACGATTAGTTGTTTGTATAAATTAGATGTGAAAGCATAACGCCGGGCTCTAATGCCAAAGTTGCGGGAGAATTTCCGAGATTTGGAATTATTGGAAAGAGCGAGACGGAGCAGGAAGTGACCTCGGCAGGTCAGGCGGCTTAATTCAGGAACAAAACTGGGTGTGATGGGATGGAGTGGAGCTTTAAAAACCTTGTATGGAAAATGCTTCTCCCATTGGTCAGAGAACACAACGGTTAATATTCAGGTGTTAACAAAATCAACACCCTGTTTGTACTGTGCACGTATTTCATGAAATGGCTTTTGCCTCCAAACAACCTGAGCAAACAACGGCTAATTTCCTCTTCTCTGCACTTCTCCAGATTAGACCAAGAATCGCTCCAGTTCACTTTGTTGTCAGATGCATTTAAAAGAACAGCGACGGCTTCCGATTGGAATTTAATGCTCACAACCCATCAAACTTAAACAAACTATCTATACCAAGTAAATGAAACTGCATAAAAAATAACACATATATTGCGGTTAGTTGTAATTGCACCTTAAAACCTTCTTAACGCAGCACTTTAACTGAGCAACAGCGCCCCCTGGAGCTACACCCGGCTTCCTGAACCAGATGAGCTATAACAAATCCACCAAACCCTGTTCCGAATTTTTTTCTTACCATAAAACTTTCCTGCTAAATATTTGAAATTAACTTCTAAGTATTTACAAATGATCTGCATTTCAGTTTATGTCCAATACTGCATCAAGCCACTAGGGGGGGATTGAGACACTTTGGCTCACTTTGTGGAGCCGTCATGTCTTCCATCCAAGCATGGCCTTATTTTTATTTATAAGGCCATGCTTGGGCTACTGCCATCATATATTTGTAATTTAATCACAGAGAAAAGTGTTGCTTCTTACAGTCTGCGCTCAAACAATCAGATGCTTTTGTTAGTTCCATTGGCCCGCACTGAATCAGGAAAAAGGGCATTTGTCCACTCTGCTCCCACCACATGGAACTGGCTGCAAAAAGATTTTAAATTAACCGAAATGATTTCTTTGAACGCTTTTAAATCTACGATGAGAGCATTTCAGACCACTTCTTTTACTTGTAGATGTTTTTTATGAATTTTAATTTACTTGTAATTGTTTTTTTATCATTTTAATTTCTGTTTATATGTTGTGAGTGTAATATTGTGAGTGTACATATGTTATTTGTTGCTGCCTCTTGGCCAGGACTCCCTCGAAAAAGAGGTTTTTAATCTCAATGGGACTTTCCTGGTTAAATAAAGGTCAAATAAAAAATAAAAAAAAAATCTTTACATACAGTCTACGGATGGTAACACATAAGTGAATAAATGATGTGTTTCATGTTGCATGATACTTGATGCTGCTCACATGCAGTGAAGCAGTGTCTCAGTCTTTGTAGAAACCAGGTCTACAGTTTCTTCTGAACCTCTTCAGGAGGTTGTTTCCTTTGACAAGGGGCCAAACAGCACTATTAACCCCTTGTTGTTCGTCTGCCATTTTTAAAAAGGGGTCCGATGAAGAGGATCCTCCGTTGAACCTGAAGGATTAAGGCAGGACGATACCTTTAAAAAGGCAAAAGTGTTGACAAGCTCAACACAAATATCCAAGCATGGCGAAGTGATGTAGAAGTAAATGTTTAAAAAAAGAAAAATCAATGATAGTTTAGTTATAGAAAGTCCTGTTATTTCCATCACTTCTCAGGTACATCTCCCACACCTCCACCGGGTCGGCCTCCTTGTTTTTAACTCGGATCAAACGACTCGCTGTGGGCTGCCGGGGCCACGCAGTCAGGCTTGTTCTCCACGCCGTTTTATCCCACCTTCCTTCCCGTGTCTTTTTGTAGCTTCCCGGTGAACTGCAGTATTCTGTGCAAGAGCCTCAAAATCAGCCGTCAGAATGAAGGATAGCCGACGCTCTGCTGCAAAGAGGCGACATGTTGACATTACACCCCCCCCCCCACCCCCCTTTCAATGTCATGCTTCCCCTGGCACTTCACCAGCTTCACCACCTCATCATCCTCTATAGTGATCATTTTGTCCACCTCCACAACACTGTGCGAGACGCACTGCAGAGAAGCCACACCGACAAACTGCACTTCAACACTGCATCCACTTGTGTTACCGCATTTTCAAAAACTCCCAGCACGACTCCCATTAACCTTTTGAACCAAATGCTATACCTCACTTTTATACACCTATATATTAAGGCTAATTGCATCGTCACTTTGTGTTTCAGCCAGATATGTATATATATATATATATATATATATATATATATATATATATATATATATCGCCTTTTTCTGGACAACTTTAACTCCTCTGAAATTGCATAATTTGGCACGTCGGTGCTATTATTCATGATCCTCATTTGCCGCACAAAGAGTATAAAGGGCTAGAAAACACCAGCCTCTGTGTGTAGTGCTGTGCACAAGAGGGAAGGAAGCAAAGAGCCAGTCTGGAAGGAAATTGCTGCTTTTCTGCAGCACTGACAGGTGTCATGCAGCATCTCTTACCAACACCAGTGTGTGGGGGCTTATTCTTGAATATATTTTCCCACCCAGGCGATTTAAGCTCTTTTAGGCATAAATGTATTTTGAGAAATGAAAACAAGGATTGAATGTGCTGCCCGTTCAATCCAATAAGAATGGCTCAACAAGGGTATTCTGCCTTTTTTGTCTCCCTCGATGTATGACACATATAATAAGTATATCATAATTATATCGTAAATCTACACGAGCAGATTTGTGGTAGCAGCAATCGGTTAACATCAGCAGAGAATCGTGATCCTGGTTGAATATAGAAAATATGAATGCTGACCAGACATTTTCCAAACAGCAGGATAACAAAAGCCGCAGCTCTGGATTGACAGAGGTGGACATTTGTTTCCGTCCTAATGTCTGTGCAATTTTAAAAACGTCAAATCTTGTGGATTAAAGGAGATTTTTGATCTTTCTTATAAATAGTGTGGAGCAATAATGTCGTCCAGATGGAAGCTCATCACGTTTCAATGATCTCTGCTCTATCTGTGAGTCGTAGTACACATTCCAGTCCTGTTGTTGTAGTTATTTTGTCTGACTCCTTCTGACGTTGTCCTTTCTTTTCTGAACTTGACAGTGTCTCGTCTCCACAGATCTATTCTCTCACTAGTCTCTTATTAGCAAAGAGCAGTGTGGAACCACACTTTCGCCAGAGCTGACCCGCGCGTCCACTGCTTACAATGACAACCTCTGCTGGCGGCATGTCTTATCAGCTATCGCTAATTAATGTTAATTAATGTTAATTCTGCGAGTAACTTGATGGCAGGCCAAAATTAAACTTGGCGGATGCGAGGGCTTGTGTGCTCTCAGCATGCCGCTGTCTGTGCTCCGCCAAAGATTGTTTATGAGGCACTTTAATGGCGCCTATTAAAGTTGCTGTGAAAGAGAGAAAAAACCCCATTAAGAAAACTCTGTATCCTGGTCTGATCTCCAGCTAGTTGAACACCTACTTGCTCAGACTGAGGTCAGGTGGTTGGCCTCGCTGCTTCACCACAGGACACTGCAGGAACCACTTCTTAGATGCTTTAACTGTGTACTTCCAAAAATCAGTCTCACAAGGTCACTGTGACCTTTAACCACTCAATACTGACATGTAATCAGTAAATCTATGATTATGAGTTATTAGTTAAAACTTCTCTTATGGCAGACTTGAGATATCACGTTGAAGTTTGTGAATGCACCTAATCTGTCAGTCTGTGAGGGAGCATATGAACCAAATCTGAAAGGATTCACTCAAGATGTTCTTGTTTTTGTGAAGACACTCCGTCATACAGGTCAAGTTATATCAAGAGCTAAAAGCAGATCAGGTGTTTTCAGCACTCTGAGATTCTCTCAAGGTGTTTTTGAGATATTGTGTTCACAAGAATTGGAAGGAAAGACAGCCCTAAACCAGAAGGCCTCCAGTCACTGGCTGCTCTCAGTGTGTAGGCGTGACTTAATGATGTGACTGTTAAGTTAGCATGGACTGCATTGCACGGCTATGCTGAGGATATTCATTGTAGTTATTACCTTGGATTCAAGTATGTGTTTTTTGAGGGGATTACACAAAAAACGACACAAATTCTGGATGAATTGGGAGAATCCAAGATGTTTTTCTTCCAGTTCTTTAACATGGCGAGGTTGGAGTTTATCCTTGAGATACAGTCAGCACTCTGAGTTTTGTTCTAGTTAGCATTAAGCTAGGCCACCCTCCATATAACCAGCTAACTCACACTGACATACTTTTGGAATTTGGGAAAACATTGAAGCTGTTTAAGCTGGAGTCAAATGAGAGAACTGGTTCTGGTCACCTAATATTAAAGGTAGATATTGTCAAAGTCACCTGGAAACCCTGTGTGTAAGTGCACAGATAACAAAATGTTCCTTGCACATGTTTGTGAGACACCAGCAGTTTTGAAGAAGCAACACCCCAGTCAGATTAAAGACTAAGTGGAGAATTGGTGCTTTTGGGAACAATTGTGACTTCAAGCTACTTTCAGTGCAGTTCTCACATCCCCTCCTCACTGAGTCCCCCGGGTGGCAGCGTCAAAGGTGAAAACCCTCGAAAGCTCCAGAGAAGGGGGCATCTCTGTGGCTTTGACCTTTAGTGTGATGGACACGTTGGACTTGATAAGCTGGCTGACTGCAGGCACGGATTCTTCTCCTTCTCCTTTTTCCTCTGCCGTCCTCTTTCACTGCGTGTCCTGTCTTTGGACACAAACAGCCTTGTCTCCGTCCTTGAAGCTCTGAACAATCACAGAGATAGTGCACGATGGGTGTGAGAGGAATTCAATCCACGACGGAGACAACCTCGAAATACCACAGCTACACACAGGCTGCAGCATTGTGCCTCTTACAAAACGCTTTCTCATATTAAACAGGAGCTCAACTAATGATTTCCAATGTGTTGATTAGAATCAAATGTTTGCACATCGACAGGGAATAGATGATTTACAGCTAGGAAGATGGAAGCAGAAAATATGAACCACATTTTGTCAGTCAATTATTATTGATGTATTATTTCAACCCTCTGGAGAACCAATGTTTGCCGAGTGTGCCAAGTGCTGATATACTGTGTGTGAGTGGATTCATACATGTGGTGTATATCAATGCCTCCGTTCAAGCCTGTGACTTCATCAGTCTATCGGATGCTACCGAGCAGCCAGCTGACACATCTGGGGAGAATTCTCTGTCGCCTCCCCAGCACCTCCTCCCAATTATGGCTTCAAAGTAAATCTGAAAGCCCTGAAAGAGCAAACATGCCTCTGCCGTCGTGTTACGGCAGCAGTAACGTATCCAATCAATAAGCACGGGGGGGGGGTGGGGGCGAAGAGAGCGAAGGCCTCCCCCTTCCAGCTGCTCGGCGGAGCACCTGCTGGTGTCAGTGCCTGGCGAACTTTCACTAATGAAGCTATATGAAGCGTTAACGTTCTCACCTGGCTCCAGCATTTCACGTATCAGACAGTTGAACAGGAAAATGAATTACAATAAAAGTGCTGCAGTGATTATTTGCTGCCCGGTGACGATTTGAACAGATCACAGCTCCTCGGAGCTTTTCACCTTCGTGCCAATTTTCAACAATTTCCGTCAAAGGAAAAAATGAGTCATCCACCCGGGATGTGTTTTATAGATTACAACTAAAAACAGAAACAGCAAGAGCCCCTCCTCTTGTGTTTACTGCTCTGAAGCCCTGTGTCTGCTTTCATCAAACCCTGGAGTGTGATCACAAGCCGGGGCGGGAGGGGGTGTAGCTGAGCCCTTGTGATACAATATTATAATATTCCCGCTGGGTCCCGACCAAAGGCAGAGGGACTCATCGATCTCTCTCCTCCTCTCTCACTTTCCCCCGTCCAGATGGATGAGGCGCAAGGTTTAACCCCCCCCCCCCCCCCCAACACACCTCTATCAGGCATGCAGCTCACTCAGTTCAATCTTCAGCCCCGCTGCCAACAACAGTGTTAAACTAAGGACACAGTGGAAAACTTTGCCGGAGGGTCCGTTGTGATTGTCCCACCGTGAATGAGGCAAGTGACCGTGGCAAGAGATCAATGACCAGTTAAAGAAAATTATATATTGCATTTACAGGAACATTGACGACCCTTGAAGGCCAACGAAAGAAGAAATGAAGAATATAAAAATATATGAAAATCTGCAGATACGGGGCTTGTAAAGATAATTTTGGTTTCTACATTTCTAGTCTGCAAATCACAAAATGCTCGTAGGCATCATTTTCTGGAACCAGTGCCTTTTTGGAACGTGCTTTTTCACCAGGTTTGTTTGTCAGGTGCAGCACAGAGACGTGTTGGATTCTGGACACACGCTTGTCCATCTGTTCTTTAAAAAATGAATTAACTACATCTGCTAATTCTGCAAACAGGCGATGGTGAGGTCCGGCAGCGAACAGGGACAGAAGCAGGGAAATGGAGGAAAAAAGAGATTGAAGAATTTAAAGCTCTTCCTACATTGACACTGAAGTGAACCTGCCTAATAGTTATTCTTCTGAAGCAAAGTTTTTGTTAAGCCTTTGAACTTCTGACCAGCAACAGTGAAGAAGCAGGAAAGCAGTGAAACAGGAAGAAGAAATGACCAGGGAGCCTCAGGATGAAGAAGGTGCAGTGCTCTAGAATGAAGGTCATTGGTCAGTCACAGCACATCGTTTGTTGTGGGGCTCAGAGCAACTGGAGGATTCAACAGAGGCAGCTTATGTTGTCTGAGGTTTCACTTCAGAGGCAGGAGAAGCTCTGCCTGAGCTATAAATAAAAAGATAAACACAGAAATAATCAGCTGAAAACAATGGATGGGTATCTTAAACTGTTTGTGAAATTTAATGGACAAACATCTGAGGCTGCAAGATACACAGCAGGTCTACTTAGAGCATCGATTATTGTGTGTTCACATGCACCATGAAGTTCATCCAGGATTATACTTTGGGTTTTTTACCCAAACATTTTTGCATTGACCTTGCAGAGGCAAATGAAAATTAGTAGTTTGTAAAATGCTTTCACTCCACGTTCAAACATTAATTTTGAGAAAGTATTATCATATAATTGGGCAAGACCATAGACTTTATATAAAGATGGATGACTCATCTCTAATTATTGGTAAAATCCTGTTAAAAAAAGGCCTGGTTTCCTGGTTTTAAAAATGAACTCTTTAATAAACAGTGGGAACAAAAACTGTCTGAATGTAGGTTTCCTGCACAGAAATAATTTGCTTTATGTAGTAAAGTGTAGATACTTGGCCCGAGCCTGACGAGACCCCCCCCAAAAAATGCACTTTCTTGCTCTTATCCTCTGTAGATTAGATGGCGACCATAACAACTGCCTGAAGCTCTCAGCAACTCGACAGCGCTATACCCAGCATCAAATGGAGGAGGCGATACTCATCCTCACGTCTCCCTGTGTTTTCTTATTCCTGCCTTGGCAGCATCTGAGGCTGGCATCTGAGATTAGAGCTGCTTTCCTCGTACACTGAGCCATCCTTGGAAACACGCACTGTTTATGTCGCCCTCCTTTCATCCGCTACTTCAACCCTGCGTTGGGAATTTTCCAAAGCACAAAAGGCGTCTTGTGAGAGCTGCATTGGAAGTCTCATCATCTTCCAACCCTCGCAGGACTCGCTTCAACATTAAATGGTATTAAATATTTCATCGTCACTTGCACTGTCATTGACACTTTGTGTTGGCGAGAGTTTTACACAGTGCGTCATGCAGTGAGGCTGCCTGTTCAATATCCTGTTACATACAGTGTCATTGTCTTGAAGCGTAATAGAGCCCTGCTTGCGATCAATCTAATCAAAAGAACCAATCTGTCTTTACTAAGTCAAACTGATTTTGCCCATTAGTCACATTTGTACTGGTTATAAATTCTCCATAGCAATTTTTTTATATCCTAAAAGACAAAATGGCACAAAAGCTGAAGTGGAAGAAGCAAACCTCCAAATCCTGCCCACGGAGCATCACTGAACTCTTGATTTTCCCAGGAAGACACGAAGGTTCTTTCTGTTTTCTTTATTCAACATTGTAAATGTCGTTGCGAATCACTTTGCATCCCAGAGAACAAGAGTCGAAACAAGCGGGTAAACCATCAGCAGGGCAGCTAAATATCAACAGTCAGTCAGCCGTGGCTCATCCCTCCTCCCCCTCGACGGTGTTCTGTTGTCTCTCACCCAGTAAAGTAAAATATATGGGTTTGAATATGTCCATTTGTGTACAGGGCAGAAATGGCCTCGGCAGCAGATGTCAGGCTGCTTCTGTGTTGCAACAAATAAATACGGTCCACTGGGGTTGGCACTGTGACTAGCAGCACATATGAAAATCTCATCCTTCATGGTTAACAGCCCAAATGCATTTTTGAGCCTCGGGGGGGGTTGTTTTATCCCTTACAAACATCTGCACTTGGATAATTTGAAAAGATGTTTTGTAAGAGAAGAGCCGTGTAAATAGGAAGCTGAGGTCAAGTGGCTTTCGGACACAACCACAGCGGAGACGGAGCATCGGGTCATCAGCGCCGATTCAAAGGTTATTTCAAATCGCTCACGAGCCGACACGTGAGCCACACACACACACACACACACAAGAAACACACACACAACAACCTTTTTGACATATAAGTTGGGTTCTACTTTGCAGCTGTGGCCGTTGATTCCAATGCTAGAGTAAGTGACAAAGGTGATAAGCAGTGTTGCAATCCACACGTTTTTTTGCTCTTTCATTACTAAGGGAACTTGCCGAATATAATAGATATAGAATTAAAACACAATGTGCATTTAGATGTAATAAATACAAGAGTCCTTTACAGTTTGCATTTGTGTCTGCAGAAAAGTGTTGGTTCAATTTACAGAACGAAAAGGAAGAGCATTTGCCAACTGAGCATCAGGAACAGAAGGTTTTTGTTTTATCCCCAAGAAACAGTGGAGCCACCGGGAGAAAACTTTACCAGCAAAAAGAGAAAGGCCACTGAGGAGGCAAAGACGTGGGAGAAGTGGGAGAGCGCTAGAAACAGTCGTTCATAACACTAGAGTGAAGTTTGGATGGGGAGTCACTCAATGGAGAGAGACATGATTTGAAATTCAGTCCGGGACCAGAGAGACGGACGGTAAAGAGACTGAATTATGAGAAAAACTTTATGGATTTTGCTACATGTGCTAACAGACAGAATCAGGATGTATGACCCATTTGAAACTCTCTAGAAACAAAGACGATGTTTTCTGGCACTGGTGAAACTTACCATGAAATGTTACCGAGGAGTTAATCAAACAGAGCAGCCCGGTCTTAGCGGCAGCAGGGCCAACTTGAATTCCTCCTGGACACACTCGTCTGTTGCCACTTTTTTATTCTACGTTTTATTCCTCTGTGGCAGCGTTATGTTTCCAGGTCTTCTGTTTGTCCATAAGGTCGACATCTCAAGAATGCCTCGGGGGAATTTCCAAAAATTTGCTATAAATATTCACTTGGACCCAAAGATGATTTGATTACATTTTTTGTGGCTTAGGGTCACAGGTCAAGGGTCACAGTGGCCTTAAAAAACATATTTTTCAAGACTGCTGGTTGGAATTTCTTCAACCATTGAACTGTTGTCACTTGTATTTAACGATGAAGTGGTTAGCTTTCAGTGGTCAGAGATGAAAGTGACCTAAATTAATCCCTGGTGAATTTCCTTATACAACTTCAGTGCGGTTCTGTATTTCTGTAATTATGATTTTATTTTTCTCTCTTGTGATTCTTTCTGCTCTTTTTTTTCATCATTCTTTTCATCACCAGTTGAATCCAAAGAGTATAATAGAAAAACCCATCTGTGATCTAAAGCATCATTTATATTGACCTTGTGCAATTTGTTAGATTTCAAAGTGACTGCTGTTTTTTTAAATGTATGAAAAGAAATTGATCGTCGGTGCGACTACACAATGTACAAACCTCACTCACACTCCCTCCCTGTGATCTTCTTATAACTATCAATAATAACTCGGTGAGAAAACATTTAAACTTCAATCAGGAGCGAAGGCTGCGTCTGCAGGATGAGACTCCGAATTCAATTCACTCGACAGCAGCTGTGACTGCGTTTGATTAACTGCCATCGACAGTAGCGAGGGATTCTTCTTCGGGGAAAAAACCTCCTGTCACTTTAAAACACGCTCCTGCTTAGGGACTGCAGCAGCCATTCACTTATCCGTCTTGTCATATTACCGAGACTAACTGAATCTGCCCCTCAGACTGAGAGTGAACAGAGATTGTTGAGTTGGCACAGCGGGGAGATTGAAGATCATTCACTTTGCGTTGCTCTGTCAGCAATTGTGTTTGTAAGAGGCCCGATCGAACCATGAAATAACAGCCAAATGTCACACTTCCTCTCAAAATGCTCCTGTAATGTCGCCCTTTGTTTTTTGTCCCCCCCGTGTACTTACCTGAGGATTCATAGTTTTTAATAAACCAAGAACATGTGCAATGGAATCCCCCTAATTTAGTTCTTATTTGTCGGTTTAATCCGTTTTCCACTCGCTGTTCCTTTTCATATTTCTGTTACCGCGAGCTTCTCTTCTCTAAATAAATACTTTTGAATCATTTTGATCCACGTCTGCTCTGGTGTGTTTCTTCCTGCCAGGCTGCAAACCAGATTCCCCATATGAGACATTAGAGACTTAACCGAAAACAGACCGAGACACTTTCTATTCATTTTTCCACTTCACCCACCACACAGGGGTTTTGGAAATGTTTTTCTGAAGTTGTGCCAGCTCAGTGCTCCGGCGCTGACTCTGCACAGCAGAACTTGCCGGTCTCCCCCCCCCCCCTCTCCCACAGCGTCATCAAAATCACTTGACCACAGATTTATCTATGCGAGCCAATCTCCTGATGTGGCAGCTCCATATTGAATTATATCAGACTGAAATGTCGCCATTATAAATGTTGATGTGTGATCAAGCCGTCTCCAACCTGAAATTTATTTCTATTGTCAATGCAACTGATTAACAATGAAAGCAATCATCTCATCAGAAGGCTGGTGAGGGCTTGATCGCGCCAACATTTATAATGAAGACATTTTCAATCTGAAGTAAATAGAGGTGTTACAATGGGTGCACGGTTTCCATGGTTCTTTCATATTGAAATTAATGAGATTTGACATCAACCGACTAGAATGAGGAGCACTTCAGGTTCTAGATATGTCAGCCGAGGCCTAACTATCCCCCACATGACTGCCTGGTTCTTATGGGAGGAAAAGAAATGACAAAAATAGAGATGTCTCATAACTAAAATGATTCACAGAGGATGTTATGTTTTCACACCATTTGCTGTTTTGCCGGAATATGAAAAAAAGAATGGATTTCCAGGAAAATTGATAAATAGATGGGACATGGGCCTAGAAAATACCCAGTACATTTTGAAATATTTTTTTCATCACTTTCCTTAACAGTGTGGGATTGGGATTTGTTAGCTTTTTCAACAATTTCCCAGGACACAGTAAACCGGTTCTTTCCAAACCAAAGACATCATCCTTTTACCAAGTTCTGTGAAAACCAGGTGAGTTGTTTGACCATAACCCTGATAACAAAATAAACCAACAAACAAACCAATCAGAGGGCCCAACAATCCCTCGGCATGAAAACAAACCTCATATTTCAAATTGCTCACCTACAGATTAGTGGTCAGCAGCTGGAAGAAGCCTAAATCCAATGAAACCACATTTAAATCCACAAGTTCTGGACTCTTTTTGGAGTTCCATGAAATTGCTTAATCAATACCAACCACCTAAATATGTCTGAATATTCTAATCAAGATTCATCCTTAAGTCCTTGATAATTTATGTCTCCCCCCCAATGCAAGATATCCCACATCTTTGAACCAAACCATCTTAACGGTGATAACATTGGGGTAAAAGGAAGGAAGTGGCTCAGAGACCCAACAGGTGCTACCTCGCTGCTCCACCACCTCTCACAGGGACACCCCACACCGCTTCTCACTCCCGAGGCTGTAGTTACATTTTAAGATCATCTGCACTGTAGGCAAAGCAAGCCCATTTAGTACCACTTAAAGGATGAAGAAAAAAAAAGGAACTTGTCGAACACGCCACTTCAAACGATCTAGTGATGACTGTACTGATGGAACCTTTAAACCAATGTTTCTTTTAAAAAGAACGCTTCAACTCAAGGCAACTTTAGTAAAGAAATTATCTCCACCACACCCGAGCGCCGGATCTCACAGCTGCTCAAAAAGTAATGAAGCCTGAGTGCATTGTCTTGTTTTGCCTCTGGTAAATCGATGCTCTAAATCATTCATTTGGAATAAAGCGGGTCCCTTGTTTGTTTCTCTCAAGTAGCATCAATGACAACATTCACATGTTGACAGACTATACAACAATGAGCCCTCTTTACTGCCATGGGTGCATATTAATCCCGGGCACAGAATCATCATTAATTCACCCTTTTATCTCCTTTTCCCAAAGACACATTCACTTCCTCATAAAACAAGGTCATTTCCATAATCAAATAGTAAACAAAGCTGGTTCACTTGTATCTTTACACACATTTGAGTGATGTCAATACTACAGAGAGAAAACTCGACAACAAAAACCCACTCAACATGTTCCTGCCTGTCCATTAACATGCTTCTTAATATTGATAGTAATTTCAGCAGCGATGAATGGGTCTTTAGAATTCAGTGAATCAAAGCTGAAGTGCAACTTGAGCAGGACCTGGTTATCACGTCTGGCTTGCTCCCTCTTGCGTGTCTGCCTGGTGTTGTGTTACTCTGCCAGACACATGTCATGGGCTTGTTTTTGCAGGATTTCTGAACACGTAGCTATTAATCATCCTTCGCCTGCAAATTTGTGGTCCAACACAGCAACAACAAACCGATTTGCACGTTGCACAGAAGTCTTGTTAGCATTTCTGCAGCAGAAACAAATAGCAGTAAATTACGATACAAGGAAGGAGAGGGAAAAAAAAAACACACACACACAGAGGCAATTTTGCTGTGGAAAAATGAGAAGCTGAGTTACTGCGGCTAATTCATGGCAAAGATAAAGAAGGCAGCTCCCTGTTGCGGATCACTGGCCTTCGATGTGGGTGATGAACTGGACGTGAGAGCACAACAACACGTGGCCTGGGAAGTGACACGGGGGGGGGGGTATTATCAAATCAGAGAAGGTGACTCAAATTGGTGCAGCTGCAGTTTCTAAAATCATATATCTCTACTCTTCTCATCTCATCATATAGGCTACCAACCCAATGTCCATCCCTTTACTGGTTATACTAGCCCCATAAACAGACTTTTACCTTTTACCACATACATATTCTTATATATTTATATATATATTTTGTTGTTTTTATATTTATATGTATATCTGTTTGTACTATCCACTCCAACAGCACAAGGACACTTTAGACACTGACACAATCACTTCATTGCATTCTGTACCATAGGGTCAAACCCATTCATGTACCTGTATCTGCAATGTTCTACCTATGTATATGTGTTTTATGTATGTATGTCGGTTAAGTGTATGAGCTACTGGATGACCTAAATTTCCCACGGGATTAATAAAGTATCTATCTATCTATCTATCTATCTATCTATCTATCTTTCTAAATAATCTGTGTCTATAATCAGGGGCTGCGTCCTTCAGGGAGCGGGGGTCTACCCGGCCCAAGGAGACCTCCTCCTCAGTGAGCTGTGTAGAACCTGAAGACCAGAACCAGAGACCAGAGCCAGAGACCAGAACCAGAGACCAGATGCTTTGGACCATCAAGGTTTTTCCTCAATCTGCGTAATCAGCTTGTCCCACTCTCGTGGCTGTTCCCTAGCAACAGAGCTGAAGTTGGACACAACTATAAAAAGGTTTTTTTTAATGGACCTTGTTTTTCTTTCAGCTTTCGGTTGAGTTGAAGCGTGATATTGGAGCAGTGGAAATCTCTCCACTTAAAAGTGCCATTACCTCTTCAATGCGCAATGCATCCTGGGATAGATCGTTGCTGCCTTCGCTTCCAGGAGATGGACGGACGCATTTGGACGAGCCCTTGAAATGAGGCAGTTTAGTCTAGATCTATAAAGATGGACGTCATGACGGCTTCAATGGTGAAGCCAAATCATCTTGATTTCCCCCTGGTGGCTGGCTGCAGTACAGGTCATAAACATAGCTTCCTCCATGTTGGTGGATGGGACATGGACCAAACAACAAGGTTGAACAAAAAAGTGTTTGCTTTGTTTTACATAGATCTTTTCACACACAGTTATCTGATTCAATAAAAAACGAGGTAAAACATGATCAAGCTGGCTGCTTGATCATGCCCCCCCCCCCCCCCCCCCCCAGGAGGCCTTTATTCTCCTGGATTTCACTGCCCTAAAACTGCCCTAAAACATTAGGGTAAGCTAACCACCGGTTTCCTTTTTTAGAAACAGAACAAAAAAGACCAGAGCTTGTTGTCATGCAGGAGTCGCAGCAAAATGAAGAACCACAGAGGAGGCAGCCACACACACACACACACACACACACACACACACACACAGAGTGACAGAGCTACCCAACGACAACCAAGATGACACAAGAGATACAATGCAAAAATGAGAGCTCATGCGGCGAACTCTCGCTGTGTTTTTGTTTTCTTGTCTGAGGGAAAGTAACAGGGGACAGAGGAACTCCTGCAAGCCTGCGGTGGGGGGGGGGGGGGGGGGGGGGGCACAGTTTAACACAGCGGATTTCTTGGCTGAGGATTGGTTGCCTCCTGCCAAAAAAAAGTGATGTACTTCAAGCTCAGGGACGCCACAGGAAGCCTTTCATGTTTAAATCTCTCTTTTGGTGTAATCCACTTGAGTGCAGAACGCCAACTCTGCAACTCAAGTCACAATGGACCTGTCAGTGTTCGCATGATCATAATGTTTATCTCCTCCGATTGAATCATCATGTCGTAAACATTTGGAAGCTCGTCTTTGATCTGAGATCTGCAGAGTGTTGTAGCAGCTTGATGCACATTGTTGTGGTTCGACACACAACTGTGAGACAATGCTGCAGATGTTCTGTGGGTCTGTGGTAGAAGCTGTGAGCAGCAGGTCGAGGGCAACAGACGCCAACAGACTCAACAAAGGGATTCAGGAGGCCAGAGACGTTGTGGGGGGCGGGGCTGGTCCCTGACAGCGGTGTCAGAAATAAAGATGCTGTCCAAGTTATGGACTATATTGGACGATGTCCCCCACCCATTCCCTGACGTGTCTCCCGCCCACTTCACAACAGAGCGGCACAGGAAGTCTTCTCCTGCCTCTGGTCCAACTTTTTATTTCCTCCCCGGGAGTTTCAGACACTGAGTCAATATTTTCAGCCAACTTTTGTTTATGGTATAATAAATAAAAAGTAATTTTACCCATATTTTTCGTCATTATTATTTTCTTGGTCCATATTTTCTATTCAGAATCCGAATCTGAATCTGAATCAGAATTATGTTATTTGCCAAGAATATTTGCACATATAGGAAATTGCCTTTGTGTGGTTCGTGCACTGTACATAAAACAACAATCAGACATAGAATAACAATATAAAACAACAATATATTCTTGGTTGAAGCGGCTGTAATGAAAGTCAATATCCCCCAGGGATTAATCAGGTATTTCAGATTCTGCTGCTCTAGCTTCAGCAGTTTTTTAGAAAAGTTGCTTTAATAACAAAGTTCCTGCAAAATTTGGACGACTTAATAACTCTGCTGTTTCCATGCCTTTTGCCTTCATTGGCTGGCAATGGTGGAGACACAAAATCAAATGATGGCAATGTGTTGTCAAGGTTTCATACAACTACCTAGTGCTTTATTCCATCCTTCACTTCCTATCCACACGTAAGGTAATTTCTCTAACGAAGTGTCCTCATTATATTTCAAGTTATTCCAGGAACATGTAACCAGCATCCATGGCTACGCAGTCAATGGGTCAAACCCTTCAGCATGTTGTTATTGTTATGGTGCTCGTGCATCTCATTTTCTTACAAGAGATTCTGGTCCAAATGCAAGTCAGTCTCTGCTGTCAATCATGCTATTTAACCCATTAACTCACTTATTAAACCAAACTTATGAGGGAATATGCATTTTGGAGTTTGTCCCATCCACTACCATGGAGGCAGGGGGCTTATGAGGTATTCTACAGCCGGCCACAAGGGGTCAATCCAGATGTCTTAGCTTCACTTTGGTGGAGCTGTCATGCTACTCCTCTTAAAAATAATGTTTCAAAAACATATTGTGCTTAAATCTGGTTCATGGAAATTATTTTAATACTAAACTGTAGGAGAAAGAAAAAAAAACATTTGGCATCAGACTCCCGGGTCCAGTGTCTGTTTGGGAATTGAAACCGCAGTAACATCATCTTCTCTATTTCTATCCTCCGTTTGGTGTTTGCTGCCAAAAGAGCGGGGGGGGGGGGGGGGGTGGGCTGCTAATAGCTGTTAATCAATGGTCATGTTGCGGATTAGAAATTCCTGTCACATTGAGTTTTGTGGAAGCAAAGACGTAAGAATTGCTGCGGAGGGGAAAGCTGCCGTGTGGTTTCCTTCAGCTCTGAGAACTGCCTCTGATGAATGTCTGAGGCCGAGTGTGGTTCAGAGAGAAGAACATGTATCTTCACTCAGTTCCTGCCTCTAGAACACTTGTGGGTTTTAATGATAACTTCACCTCATTTCCCTCGACCCCCACGCTGCTGGGTTCTCCACGAAAGAAACTTAAATACATGAATCAACAATTAATTCACAGATTCTCTGAAATGTCCCTAGTGACACAAGTTTAACTATCTGTATCACGGTTTAAATCACTTTGGTTTGTTTCTGTTACATATCTGTAACATTTGTATTCTTATATCTGTACTCTCATATTGTCTAATGTGTGATCTTCAAATTTATTTTCTTGTTTCCTATTGTTTGCCCCAAATCCACATTTCTCTTCATTTTTTACTTTTTAATATTCTCACTGATATTCACCTTGTAACTATTTTGAAAGCTACAAATATAAAGTTTTGAATTACCGTTATTATAATCTGAAATGGCTGATGTGCAGGAGGCATCATCTCGTTAAAACCGACTCTAATTGCTTCCACTCGCTCTGCAAAGCGTCCTGAACGCGGCACATGCTCACAGCTTCCTCGGGAAATAAAGTTATTGTTACATCTGCTACTTCCTCTGGAGATTCACTCTTAATCGGATGTTTGTCTGGACACTTAAAGCACGAGAGGCTGTTTCGAGGTATTTAAGGGCTTCGAACGTGATAGTTAATTTCACAGGGTCTGTGATGGCGTCTGTGGAATGACTCGGCAGGACGGGACCCTTACAGTCGTGATAAGAAACGTCTCACCTCTTCAAGCTGCTGTACGTGCTGACAACACAAGGTTGACAAGTTTCCCGGGAGCTGCTCATTGTTCAGTTTCTGCCCTGTCACTCTGGCTCCGCTCTACCTGGAGAATAAGAAAAAAAACCCGGTGTCAGCCGATCCTGAAGTGGGCGACAGCGAGATAAGCCCCGGGCTTCGCTTCCACCTTCATTAACAAAAAACATGTACACTCATTCATGGACTAATGATATGCTGCAAAGGAGATTTCGGCGTGTGATGGAAAATCATGAATTATCTTTCACATTTTAACCCGAATGAAGAGTTGATGTCAAAACAGGTGTAAAAAAAAAGAAAAGAATAAATCTCGTGTCACAACACTTTCATCACGTCGTTCAGGGGGGGGAAAGCCGGCATCTGGAGGGCGTTTCAAAGACATCAATCTATTTACAGCGTTGAAGGGCCGGGGCTGGAGTCAAGCTCTGAATCCCCCCCCCCCCCCCCCCCCCCCCCGGGGGAAACACACAATCATCTCACAGAGTTTTCCACAGCTCCACTTGCACACCCTCGTAAACTAAACATGGTCGCCCTGTATGCAAATGAGACGAGGATTACATAAACGTTTCTAAATGCGATGGCACATTCCCTGGAAAAACTATTTTACAGTAAACGCCCCACACGACACAGCGCCGCCCGACAGCTTGCTATATCAGCTAGGAGCTGCTGCTGGAGCCGATCTGAGGCCACGCCGATTTAACTTTGATGCATCCATCTGCGAATTAATGGGAAATAATGATACAAACAAATAAGTTGTGTGCGAAAATCACAGAGTTAATGGTTACGTGGAAGTGGGGAAAAAAACAGGGATACAATAAGATTTAAATGTATAACCCGAGGTGGAAAAGATAAGGAGCCAAACAAACGCTTTTCTAAAGACGGTAATTAAGGAATCCTTGCTCTTCTATTCCATTTGATCCGGTCGGGAGTAGCTACTGTAGTTTGTCAAGTCGTGCATTACACCGACTGAACCTTTTAGTATCTTTTTAATGATGCGCTTCAGGCATAAAAGAGGGAAAACAATAAAGGAGCAGCCGAGAAATCCCTCTGGTTAGATGCTCCACAAAAATGTGAGAGAGAACAGAAAACACATCAGAGCAAAGCGAGTAATTAGATGTGTGGAGCTGGACTGATTGAGCAACTGGTAAAAAAAAAAAAGAAAGTTTTTCTCATTTGTCCCCATATTAACCAACATTACAATCTCTCTCAAACCCTCAAACAAGATCCCAAGAATAACCACAAATACTTCAAATTGAAATTACATCTGATTCAACTTGTTATATTTTACCATTTAGTTCAGGTGCTGATCAATAATAATACAAAATAGGCTGTAAACCCTGAAGTGACCCACTAAATCAAAACATCATAGAGTAATTGTTATAATAAATTACACAATCAGATAAAAAAAAAACATAATTTATAATGGTGCAGAAGATAACAGCAGTTAGAAAGATTCCTGCATTTCTTCACCTTGGAACTTCTTGGATGAAATGAAGAAACACCCATAAGCTCTATGAATGTATGTATAAAAAATAAGCAGTCATTCAGGAAAAGCTTGAAGCATGGTTATGAAATGCAAGCAAGTGAAATACCCTCCCCAACACATCACGGTGTGATATGGATATTAAACCAAAATATCAACTGTAACAAAATACGGTTTCAAGAGCAAAAATGGCCTCAACAGCTTTTAATTCCAACGCCACCTGTTTATTTTAGCATTTATTTTAGGTGACAGTGTTTTTCTTACAAGCTGCCACAGTTGTAATTTTACACAGGAAGGAGTAATAACTTTACGAGCTGATTATTCTTAATCAGTTTTATTATCTCCAGTAGAGAATGAGTTTAATGCCAAACTCAGCAGGAGACACACAGGAGAGACGTTGCAGTGGAGGGATCAGATCTGACTAACAATGAAACCTGTGGCTCTCAATTACCCTGAAAACACAATTCAACACACAATATAACCGTATTAAAATTAAATATAAAAACTTGACTTTTTGATTTGGTTCAAAAAGTCATGTTTTGCATAGCATTATGAACGTACCTGACTCCACTGAGAGAAAGTGCAAAATGACAAGCAAATCATTTGTACACTGAGGCGAAGGTATCAGGCAGAAAAGATGATCTTTTAACATCATTCGTACTGGCACCAGAACTGAATTTCAATTTATTATATTCAAAAATAAATTTTCATATTTATCCAGGGTTTTGGACAAGGTCATAATCAGCTGTTTTGAATACCAACATTATCAACCAGAAAACCACTTATGAAACCCAAGGATAAGTGTTGGTTTGGTAGAGATATATGAAGGATAAGCCTTTGTTGAATAAATAATGATTTTTTTGCAGGAAAACCAACCCTGCATTCATTTTAAGGACACAGCCTAGATTCGTAAATGCGAATGAATGGAAGAAAAGATTATATTCATCTATTCTGCTCCTGTGAGGAAACAGACTTTTTTGGAGAAAAGCCCAAAGTCTCTCTTTGCAAATTAATTTGACAGTCGTCCTCCAAAACAGGATGGACACACACAAACAAACACACACACACACACAATGACAACACTTTCATTTCTCATACCTTTCTGGCTGCCTCAATCTCACAGTGGACCGGAGGGGGCTTGTCTGTCGACTGTCACTCACGATAATCTATGAGCACAACCAACAACAATCCTTTACACTGACTGATTATCGAGAGCAGTTATTAGAGGGAACACAATCAAAATGATGCAGTTACTTTTTCAATCCATCAAAATGCATGCGACAGTTTTCGGAGAGGAAACATTTGACTTGTTCCTGCGAGTGTGAAATAATGTTGCTAGTTTTTAAATCTCTTAGCACTTTGCAAACCTGTTTTTGAAAAGTGCTATATAAATAAAATGGTATTCTTATTCTTATTATATAACAGCATGCATTGTGCTCGCTGTGTTGACAGGAACAATAATTAGACGAGCGAGGTCAGCACTAAGAAACCAACCTGTAGACGATGCTAAGTGCTTTTGTCTAAAGCATTATAAAGTTTGAAATAAAACAGTTCAAGTTTATTGTGGGATCATGTGAATGCACAGATTTACTTCTCCCACAGCATGGAGGCGATGCACGGACACATTATAACAATGAGGGATATGAGATTCCAAACAGCTTGTGGAGATTTTAACAGTCGATTTGAAAATACCTGATTTATCCAACTGTAACACAACCGCAGTTACACACTTTACTGCCTGGCATTAAAGGGGAAGACTTGTATGCAGCAGTATCGCACACCAAAGCCTGCACACAACCACTCATATCGACTTCCTGCTCACCAAGCACCGCCGATGCCAACTTAGCAACTTCTTCCACCAGATCTGGCAACTTTTCAGACTTTTTTTTTAGTGACTAAACACGGCACCAGAGCCAAGCAACAAATCCAGGGAGGATTTTCAGCAGGCATCAGCGACTTCCTCCCGCTCACAGATCTGCAGCTCACACACTGTAGCACTGCTGGCTCACACACTGGAACATGTTGGCCAACGGAGCTGGGACCAGTCGCCAGAGTCCGTCTGACCAATTAGTCGTGAGGCTGAAAACACTGAGGTCAAATAAACAGTTTGATCACTTTATGTCCAACTCACATATTAAATATCAAACATTTCCAGCTGGAGGATTTGCAACTCAACTTTTTAAATTCATGTGATTGGCTAAAGCTCCTCCTTAAAGGATGTTTTGAACTCATCCTCAGATGTCTAATGACAAACAGAGACGCCAGCTGAAATACCCACAATCCACCAGGAACAGGTCATGTGATAGATCATGATAGATACAATAATATACATCAATTAAATTAAGAAATAGTTTAACATGAAGTCCATCTCAAAAGAACCACAACACATCCAATTCTACTTCTAATCATCTTTTCATTTAAAGCATCAATATTCACAACTGCTCTGCAAATGTTAATTTAGTATAATTTTGCCCTGTAAACTCAAATACTCGTTTTTTTTTTTGTAAAGTTTCAAGTATTTGTTGCATTTACAGACGACTGTAGTATAAGTAAAGACACAAGTCAGCATGTTTAAACAGAAATGTCCCCAGACTCTCCTGAATTAGCAGGGAGACGTCTTCCCTGTCCGTGTCCACCTGGTGTTCTCCACTGCCGTCCTCACCGTGTCGCAGTGACGGCGCTGCACTCGAGCACCGACCTTATCGGAGTTGTCTCAGGATGATGTGATCCTGTGTTGAGCTCTGGAAATCCTTTTATCGCCGGGCCCTCCACAGATGGGTCAGTGCTGCTGCAGCTGGTGGGAGCTCAGTGGGGCTGAAGGACAGGGAAGCTGCTGCTGCTGCTGCTGCTGCTGCTGCTGCTGCCTGGTGATACAGTAAATAGATTAAATACTTTCACCTGGTGACAGTCTGTAGAGCAGCGCTGAATCCATTTGCATTACAAATAGAAATTGTAGACTTAAAGCAAATACCAGATTTGACAGGTGTTTTCTTACACCTCATATAACGTGTGAAATCCAGTGTTCACTTGTGATCAGCTCAGTTTCAACCCCTGAGGGAAGGATGTGGCTCCGGAGCTGCTTCCGAGCTCGGCAGTTATCAAACCTTTTCAATAAAAGGCGCTCGAGTGCAGGGAGAGAAATCCGGAGACACCATTTTGTGAGGTTGACGAGACTCTCGACCAACTTGACAGACAGTGAGCGAGGCACAGAGAGCAGAGCACAATGCTGAGACAGGCTCCCAGTCACTGTTTGCAGGGAACCACACTCAGGTATCAGACACTCAAAAACCAGACAGGACGACGCAGTCAAATATCAGGAACACGACAGGAAGGGAAACTGGAGTAAACAGAGTTGACAGTGAAGAGACAACCTGACAAAAGAAGCACAAACACACAAGAGTAGGGGGGGGGGGGGGGGGAGAGGTGAAACACTTATTGGACACCTTAACCTGCAACAGGAAACCAGCAAATAAAGGCCACGTGGGACAGGTGAGCAGCTACAAAGTAAAACAGGAAGTCCAAACTAAAAGGACGCACAACTCGCACCAAACAAATCTAAATACAAGGTTTAAAATGTACTTACGGAAGCAGATAATACCTTTTACTGTAGATTATGTTTAAATACTAATTTTCTTTATTTAGACAAAACAAAGCTTGTGTACATGTTCATCTTTTTAGACATAATTTGCACTTAACTGCAAACGGAAATATGTTACACATGATTTTGCTGTAGACACACAAAGGCTCCACTTAATTATCACAGATCAACCAGAGATAAAATGACAGAAACTAAAGGGAACCTGGAATTCAGCGTTTTGATTTAAAGTCTTTAAAGGATTAAACGTTTTAAACTAATTTCAGATTAGGTGAAACAGCTGCAGCAGCATTTGAGAGAAGAACTATCTTTTGTCTCATCTTTGTGAAAGGGACATTTGAAGGTTGCAGCTTGATTGACAAGAAGAAGGGTTTGTTTTGTACCAGCTGATTATAAATCACATTTCCCTCCGAGTTGTGCACACTTGTAGGCAGAGAACCCTTATTATCAAATGGGGGCTGAGTGTCTTGCTCAAGGACACTTACACACAGATCACCAGACAGATTGATTGTTGTGTGGATCCAACCTGTCAACTCCTCCACACCACTTGTTCTGGCTCCGAGGCAGATGAAGTCTTAAGATAACGCTCTTATTGATGCTTGTTCCGAACATAATTAACATTATTGACCCCCTACAGTGCAGCTGATTCCCATGCACACTGTGCAGATCTGGTTTGTTGTGATGCAGACACACTGTTACAGCTGCGTGTTGGATGTCAGAAGTCAGCTCGCAATGTCAAAGTTCGCATCTCTGCTGCAGACGGAGGGAAACCACTGTCGATATACAGGATCCAGGGTAATGCAGTGTGGATTGTGTGTGTGTGTATGTGTGTGTGTGTGTGTGTTTGTATATGTGTGTGTGTGTGTGTGTGCGTGTGTGTGTGTGTGTTTGTGTGGAAGAAAGATCAGGGAGCAAACCTGGAGATCACAAAATCACTGCCTTTGCACAAAAAAGGCCAAAATATCATTTATCCTTTATTATTTTTTGGAGCTTCCATCTCCAGGGTATTTACAAGGAAGTTGCAGAAATAGACTCTGGTTATATAACACACCCGTGCACTGTGTGTGACTGTGGTACTGGAGGTTGAACTGGAAAAAACCTCCTCATCAATACAATATTGCAAATAAACAATATTTATCATTTGTGATATTTGCATTCTGCTTTCATAGGCCTGCCTCTAAAAGCCTTTTTCAAATTAAGACAAACCGTGATGTTTTATGGGTAATGCACAGGGAAATACACCTGCTGTTATCTTCTGCTGAAAGCTCTTCTCGCTCAGATTTGCTTGGACTGCAATGTGCTGGGTCGGCATTTTTCCTGATTTAGGCCCGGCTTATCTTAAGCTTATGGAGACGTCAGCAAAACCCCCCCTTTTAATAGTGCAAGGCTCTAAATTCATTACCAAATGTAAACTTTGCTGCAGAGGAGAGCAGGATGGGCTCGGGGTAAATTAGAGGGTGTATTCTACTCAACTAATTACTGTGTAAATGCAGGTCCCCTCGTGGGAGCGGAGGAGAAATCAAAACACTTGCATGTTGCTGTGTGCTTTCATGAAATCCATTTCCCCGAAGGCTCCGGTTTCCCTCATCTACCATTTAGTGAGTCTTTGTTTTTTAAGAAAGAGAAATCTTTTATTTTTGCTTGTATCAAAGTTTCTCCACTTTGGCAAAAGCCATGAAAGAAAGAAAAAATTAACTAGATTTAAAGCTCGGTGGTAATTTTCAGCTTCAGGCTTCATACATATTTTCAAGGTAATGTGAGGGCCACCGTGACCTTTGACCTTATTAGTTTAACAGGGAGTTTCCTGGTGAACGTTTGGACCTGATTTAAAAATGTTCTCTCAAGGTTCTCTGAAGATAATACAGTCAAGTGGCAGAAAAAGGGTTTCCTGAGATCACAGTAATGGTGACCTTTGACCTCCAATTTCAAACCAGGTGAAAACTCGAGTCCAAGTGAATGTTGTTCCGGATGCAATGAATTTTCCGATGCAGGCTCCTTGTTTGTCACATTCACACAATCATTAAGTCACCTGACTTGTCTTTTACCACCAAAACCTTGTGAGTGGATCCTTGAGTCTCAGTGAACGTTTGGTCCACATCTGAATCAAACCTCTAAATGGCGTTTTTGAGACATCGTGTTCACACAAGCTGAAAACATGACGCCTCCGGCCACTGCTGCTGCTGCTGTGCAGACATAAGACATCAGCCCCATTATCCGACCACACACGCAGCATTGTTCAGATTCATCCGACCAGACCCTGGGCCCTGGAACGACGCCCCCTGCTGACAGGTTTATTGCTTAACGACGCGGCTGCAGCCACAACGAGGGAAATATTCCCCCACCAGCCTGCGATAAGTGCCGTGATTAAAGCCGTTTGATGCAGAGCTGTCACGCCGTCAGGCCGGAGGCTGATGGGGGGGCGATGACCAGAACTCCTGTGAACTGGTCATTTAACAGCAGACATCACAGAGGGGGGGGGGGGGGTTGAGCCAGAGCGAGTGCTGCCGCCGTCTGCAGCTCCCGTTTGTCCCCTTATCTTGTCCGAGGTGAGGGGACTTCAAGGTCAGCCGGTGCCCCCCCCCCCCCCCCCCTCGGCTGTTTGAGCTGTCAGACTTCTCGGCCTCACACACACACACACACACACACACACACACACACACAGAGTTACCTAACAAGGACACATTCTGTTGTCGGCGTCGCAGGTCGAGCAGAGGACAGCTTTTGGACGTTCCCTTAAAGACGCCCTGAGATGGACTCACAGAAAAAGTGAATTTTATCGAGGAACACTAACTGTAATTTCTCCTTTTGTTGCCATGCAGATTCTAGCATTCGAGAGTGATAGAGATAGATAGATAGATAGAATTGAATATAGCACGAAAAAATCTCCAGGTAACACTGTGCCGACCCTCGTGACCTCTTCGATGTTTGAATTGAAAGAAAACGATAAACATACGCTAAGTCAATTATTGTTATTTAGAATTAGGAAACAACAAGCTTCCTGCAGAGGCTCACAGAGGATTTGTTTATTTATATGCTATTTGCAAAAAGGGAAGGTTCCGTATGAAAGCTCCACAGCATGATATCGCCTCGCTCTGCTCATCAGGGAATCAACTGGATATATTTTTGGTCTGCTTGACGTGGGCGTGAAGAGGAGTTTGTGTTTCGCTGTATGTCACCCTTAAAATGCCATAGCTAGACACTTGATGGAAATGTACAACAAATGGACGGATGGCTGGTAAATTGAAAAGTGAGAGAAAACCTTGAGCAGTCCTCGCTCTGATTTCCACTTTCCACGAATCTACAGGTATCAAGCGTGTTATTTTGCCCCTTTATAATAAAAACCATATTCTCATCTATCTGCTCATTGTCACGGCTTCAGGAAACTAACTGACTAACCCTGTGTTCTTTTTTATCCTCAGGAACTAAATGCAGCAAATTATACATCTTGCTCTTAGTGCTTCATCTCACCCTCATCTGCAGAAATAGAAATGTTGATCCGTTTTTATTTTTTTGCCTGATGTGGAATATATAATCATTAAAGGAATAAATGAACCCATGAGTTAATTACTGTTGTCTGTGGCTCCTTAAAAAAGAGAACACACTCAAAAAACTTGAGAGAATAATTATTCTTAGTATAAGTGATGAACTGATAGAATTTGTCATTTTAATTTAGATTTTAATTAAGATTTGATGGGTTTAAAAGTGCTGATCTCAGTCAACAGCCCCAGACAACAAGTCTCCTGACACCTCCATCTCTTTAAAGTAATCAGCCCTCTTTGTTTTCACTCTGGGTGAAAGGAAAAGCTGATAAAAAACTCAAGACGTCACTGAGTTGAATCCACAGAGTGACGCACAATTACTTGAAACATGACTCAGCTGCCGGTAATGACAATCTGTCCATATTGTAACATGAAATATTAGGAATTAGATTAAAAGTTGTGGTCTGAATCATTGACGGTAAATAAAGATGGATGATGGGTCTTTATTTTTTTCCCCACTGTCCACAAATGAGGACACAGTTATCCGGTAACTGGTGCTTTCATCTTTGCTGGTATCAAACTGTCAAGGTTCTGTCGTTTCTCAGACTTGACCTATAGTCTCAGCTGTCAATCATGACTTTTCACCCCGTTTGATTAACAAAAACTTAAATAAATCAGTTTGATAAGAACTATGGCTTAAATGGGAAAAAACACCTTTGTCCCATCTGTTAACATGGATGAGAAAGGGCTTATTAACTATACTGCAGCCAGCCACCAGGGGGCAATCGAGAAACTTTGGCTTCACTGTATTTTCATAAATATATAGTCTTGTGGTATTCCCTATGTGATGATATGATTAATGGTCTTAACACAGGTTTGTGATACCTGAAATAACTACACAATTTGTGTTACTTCTTTACATCTGAAGTGTAGTTTTATATAACCTTGGTTTGTCCTGAAAGCGAATAAAGCAGAGACCTGATTAGATTCACATGAAGCGACACCAAGTGAGAGCTCAGTAATCCAATAGTGGAAGAGCAGAACTAGCAGTAACCTGTGCACGTGTGATTAGCGCGAGCAGCCATGAGTATAGATCGGGTTTTCTCCTCCTTGAATAATAAAGACACTCTCATGTCAGCCGCCATTTAAAAGCCTTTTTGTGCACTTTCCCTGTTTATGCAGAGACATGCGTGAAACGTGAAATAGATTAGATAATCGTCTTAAATGTAACTTCACATCAAGGTTGTTCCCCTTCCAAGGTTAAAGTTGCTTCTTTGACGTTTCTCTTCCTCAGTGCACAGTGTTTGGTTTCCTCCACACATGACTAATGATGTGTGAGTCACGCACAGACGGAAATCAAGCTTTTTAGAGAAGCTGTTAGAGGCGTTTAAATGTCAGTGTGGACTCAAAAATCTTTGGGAGGAGATATGCAGCGGCCTGGAACACAGGGGAAAAGCCATTATGCGGAATATGAGTGCTTAAAGTTGTAGTTTCCTCTCAGAGAAGAAGAGGAGGCCTGGGTATTAAAGTGAAAACCACTGTACCTGCAGAATTTCTGCAAAATCTGTGAAGGGCGACTAGAAACTCTCCTTGGTTGCACCGTTTGTATTTTAATGAATCGTGAATCTCTCATCTCCTCTGAGCCTTTACACTCAAACACAAACACCTACACTAATCAGTTATTAGGACCTGAACGCTGCTGAAGTTTACTTTGTGTGTCTTTGGTTCACAAGACATTGAAAGAAACTCGGTTCACCTGCCACACACAATAATTACAATACAAACCTTAAAGCTCATCTAAATCATAACCATCCCAATCCCGTTTACTGGGCTAGTAACATATGTCCTATACCAACTAGCCCACCCCGCCCTGCCATCAGTAAAACATCTTTACCAGAGCAGAGGCCAGAGCAAAAGATTTGAAGCAAAATTACATTTAATCTGTTGACCGGAGGTTTTTAAATTCCTCACATTCCAATTTAAAAGCCATAATACATCTCGAGAAGCCTTGATCTGAAAATGTAGGAGCACATATTTTTGATGACGTGTACTTGAGGAACAAGAGGCTGTGACTCAGCTCCGGACTCACCACCAAACACACGGGCACCGAGCTGTTTTTAAGCTCTCAGTTGTTCTCTGGTTTCTCCAGTTTAATTTCAAAAAACAACTATTGAATTGTTTCTTTCACTGTAACTTACCTCTATTTCTCAGAGAACGAGGGGTTTGTCCTTGTTTTCCTCTGTAGGTTTAATCAATACATAAGTTTTTAATTAACCTGGTGGTAGCTTGCAGCAGACCAATGGCAAGATTTAGTTGCCTACATTGCTTTAGGACCCTGAATTTATAACCTAGGCTTTAATTGGCTAATCTTTTACTGTTTGGTCACTGTTATGGAACGGAATGCAAACGTAGAGGACGCATGGACGTGTCTCTTGTCATATGTAAAGGCATAAATGAGTCATGGGGCTGGACATGAATATTTTGGTCGATGGGATGAAAACAGAGATTTGACTCGTCGTGGTTTCCCTCTGTGTAACATCACATGTTGTATTTTACATCATGACTCCTTTAGACTTGGTGCAACCGTATAGATCCCAGAGGCAGGGGAGTGTGTGCAGCTAACGAGTCCACACAAACAGACAGATTTCTAATTACGAGCTGCTTGTGAACTGTAAATAGATCTCCTGCTGGAAGAGTAATATGTGGCTATATTTGCTGCAGTATTATCACTGATAACACCTTGCACGGTGAGTCACACTGCATGCAGAGCATGTGGAGAGGAGGGAAAAGAGAGGCAGAAGAACAGAGGCAGGGGTTGGGAGGGGATGAGTAAGGCATTATCTTACTGATAGGAGCAGAGATGCCTTGTCTGGAGTAAATCTCCAGCTGCTACGAGGGGACGACGGCTCCGCAGACGGGGGCTTGTGTTGTGAAATCACTCCAGAGGTCTGAGGCCTGCAGGGAGCCGAGCAGGGAGCCGAGCAGGGAGTCGAGCAGGGGGGGCAGCAGGGGGGGCAGCAGGGAGGGGAGCAGGGCAGTGAGCGATGAGTGGCAAACAAACAGCTCGCTGAGTGACACTCATCGTACGCAGCATGGACAACCCAGGTCCAAGGTTAAAACAGCAGGAGCAGTGAACTCTCCAGGGTGGCAGAGGGAACCGGCGAGTGAGTGTGTGTGTGTGTGTGTGTGTGTGTGTGTGTGTGTGTGTGTGTGTGTGTGTGTGTGTGTGTGTGTGTGTGTGTGTGTGTGTGTGTCAGAGGAATGTGTGGGTCTGCGTACTCCACAGAGAATGGAAACAGAGGCAGGCAAAGAGGATCAACCACTCATCCTCTAATTACATGCAATACTTCTTTTGATTGGGTTGTATTTCAATTTAACTTGTTGGAATACTTTGGGACTACACAAGTTCGGAATAATTGTAATTATACATAATTACCCACAGTCACACAAAATTGTATATTGGTCCAAATCCAAACTTCTCAGTGAGAAAAACGCAGCATTTAACTGTTTTTCTACCTGAAAGAATTTTTGTCTGTAACTTGTTTACAGCAAAACACTCAAAGCTAATTCTGTAGTGAAAGGTGCATATTATCTACATATTCTGTTTTTTCTTATTATTATATACATTTTGATTCAATCATCAGACTCACCAGAATTATTTGATTCCAAGGCAATTCAAGTTTTGGGAAATGATGATTGCTAATTTTATACAACAACAACTTAAGCTGCAAAAAAAGTTCTAAAGTGTTTTCTACACTAATTATGAGTAAAGCATTATTAGTTATGAGTTAACATCACAGATCTCACTTCCCAGAAACTTTCTCTTTGTTTTGCTTGGATAAGTTGTTGTGCTGCTGCAGCTGTTTGCTCGTTCTGTGTGGAAATCGACCGTCGCTCTAGATAAAATGAAACACATTTAAATCCAGCAATCAATTCATCAAGTTATCCTGATGATGGTTTGAAATTAAATTGATGAAAACCCCTTAAATAAAAAGCAATTATGTTGTATTGTGCTGTTGAAAAGACTAACTCAATTTTATATTTAATTCAGAATCCGCTAAAGGCGTTATATTTATTAATATTGTATTGTATTAATGATAAGTGAATTGACTTTTCTCTGTTAAATTGCCCGAGGTTTTCCTTAAGAAAGATGTTTCGCTGATGATAATAACCCTATTTATAAAACGTCTTTCATAACAGCTGTTAAAGTGCTTTTCAAAGAGAACAAATAGAAACATCGAAGACATCTACCAAAATAACACAATAGCATTTGAAATCAAAGACAACAAATAGTGAAATACAAAATCTAAACTCAAGGACACAAAGTGGAATAATACATTTAATGATAATGGCAAAATGAAAAGAAAAAAAAATAATGAAAAACTCTAGGTAAGATATTCTTAAATATTCAATATGTGCTTCATTCAAATATAATGTATCAAAGGTTTTATGGACTGACAAAATCATTAAATTATCTTTGCTTGTCGATTATAAGATGGTTGCTGGCCAGTAAAGTACTGATACAGATTGTAAAACCAGATGAGAATAACATACATATTGAAGAAGAACATGTGTAATTAGAGGCACAAGTGGGAATCCACTTCCTCTAATCCCTTTGTACTCAGCCGAGGGAAAGCAGCTCAACTGGTGTTCATTGAATTTCCAACCCAGGCTTCAAGATAATTACTCAAATGGATGGTGATCTAATAGTTATAGTCGATATATGTTAACGAAGAGTTAACATATATATTTGAGTTTCAACTGATCTTAAAAATACGCGCATCTCAGTCCCTCAAGTCAAAATCATACAGGTTCTATTCATGTGATAGATTGAATTGGGCTAAACAGATCATTCCCATGCTATGACCTGGTTAGTTATCGTGCCAAGTTTTATTCAATTTGATTAAAACTGCTCGAGGTAAAGAAAAGGGCTGTGACGGGCAAACAAACAGATGCCATCATGACAACACGTCTGCACCGGTGTAAAAAGAGGCCTCGGCAGCAGTGAAGATCAGATCCTCACTCTTCAGAACGCTGTCTCTGTTGAATAATAACTAACAGCTCCATCTGTGGAGGAATAAGCACAATCCTAGCGGCTCCAGCTTGAAGAGGACTCCTGATTCATTCATTTTCTACTGAGTGGAGCTGAAGGCAGCAATCAAACTCCCTTGAGCCCTGTCTCACAATGGGGTGGATGTTTGTTGTCGTCAGCGGATAGAGAGGAGAAAGCATCACCAGTCCAGTCAGGCTTCTGGTAGCCTCACACACACAGTGAGTGTTGTCCTCAGCCTCCAAATCACTTGATTTCTTGCCCTGTGGAAGCCTGTGTTCTTGTTGACAGAGGTTTTATCCTAGATCTGTATGAAGTGAATTAATCGGGCCAGCAACTGTCGCAGAGAAGGTCAGATAAATCCCTGTTCTCTCACTGGGAGGGCCCCACTCCCTCCCTCCTCCCAACAGTGTGTCCACCATGTTCCTGCTGATTAACCATGTAGAGCACGGTAGAATAACATGGTGCTCGGCCTCTGCTTCCCATCTTCCTGCTCCGTTCTCAGAAGAGCCACACGAAGGTCCACAGAGTTCCAGGTTTTCATCCCAGTCTCTATGTTTGTAACAGAACCCATTTTTTTCTTGGTTGCTGAACAAAAGAATGAAATCACAACCCCCGAGCAATTCTCTTTGGGTCTAAAAAATAATTATTTATTATTTCAATAGTATTTCAAACCTTCTTTTATTTGACAAATTGGTGTCTAGTAACATCAAACTCCCATACTGGCTCATATCAAAGGTTTAAACTCCATTTGTTTCTATCGTGACTCAGAAAGAGATTCAGTTGTGAAGCTTACGGCTCCTCTGATCTGAGGCTGTTTGAAATAAATAGAGATATAATTTGATTGACTTGCAAAAACTGGGCTTTAATTTAATTTGTAATTTAAAACAGAAAAGCTTGAATAAAAAGTCTTGCCTTCACTTCAAGGGAAACAGCCGAGTTGGAAACTTTTAATGGAGTTGTGGAAGCTTTCAGCCGGTGCTATAGTTCAGAGAGATAGAAGATCTGTTTACAGGATTTATTTATGATTACACAAGCCAATGAAAAGCAAGCGCTTCTATACCCAGCACTTAATCCGCAACACACCTTTTAACACACTGCTGGAGGAAATGTGGAGTTTGGTATCTCGCTATCTGGAAGAACTTGAGATCAAACCACCAACCTTCTGGTTAGTGGCCGACCCACTCTACCTCCTAGGCCACAGCCTCCCGAGATCTTGGAAAATGTGTTTTTCTGAACATATTTTTTTCAGAACAATATAATGATACAAATAACAATACACAATCACAAACTAACAAACACACACAGAGATACACACCATGATGACTGTGCTGACATGTATAGATACAGATTCACATTATGCCCTTCTCACCAATCAGAAGGTTTTCTTGTTACAACAGAATCTTTTTCTCAGAACATCATCTTACATAAAGCACAACCCTGTTTCACAAGGAACCTTCTCATTAGGCTGAGCTGCCAAGATATTGAATAGGTTGTCATAATGAGGGATAAAAGAAAACCCCCCTCTGAGTCTTTCTATATAAATATCTTTATATAATGTAAAACAGAACATCCTGAAATGCACGCACTCCACATGTCAGGACTGTGGTTTCCAGATGCTACACATGAAAAGCTCTCAAATCACCATAGCCTCTGTTTTATTATGACAAGCCGTCATGCAGTGCATAGAAATGTCTTCTATTCACCAACAGCTGAGAGATGACATGCTTCATATCTGTAGGTTTAATAGCTACAGTAGTCATGTGTGAATCTAATGTTCAGATTAAAAAAGGGGGAAATTAAAAGGAATTTTATTTAGGCCACATGTTTCCATTCACTTCATTTTCCTCATCTCAACGAACCACAAGATGCCACCTTTGATTTCCGAGCTATAATAAGTGCTGAGTTGACAATTGTTGGTTTCTGTTTATTCTAATGTGAATGTGATGTTGAGCAAAATCGACTTCCTCATCACACACTGGGCCAGTTTCTGTAGACTTAGCGCCACTTATTACAAACTTACTCGTCCAGCGCCACAGCCGAGTTGCTGTTTCTCTAGTGTCGCCAGTTGAGCTTATTTAAAAAAAAATTATCATCACTCGATGATGATTAAGGCCATTTATCATGTGTTTGTAAATTTTACAAAGCTCTCGATTTGATAAGTTTTGATGCATTATGTGTCAATCGAGTATTTCGATGCCCCGCAGGATGACTGAGGCCCTGTGGGGCCCCCGAGCTGAACCCAAAGTTGGCCGTCCTCGTTCCTTCTCTTTCTGCCTCTGCTGTGTCAGGGTTCCCATCTGCTCCTGCGTCGGGTGTCACAGCTGAAGTTTCATATGTTCCTCAGTCGATGGCCGAGTCGTGAGTCCCAGTTTACGTCTCGTCACTTCCTGAGACAATGATCCCAGCCAATGGCCGTCTGATCCTAGGCCCTGTGTGCCGGGTGAGGTCTTGTCTTTTCCTGAGTCAGGAGTCCCAGGCGTTGTGTCGTCTGTTCCTGTTTCTTGGGTCCAACCAGACTGTTCCTGAGTCTGTTCTGGTCCCAGTTGACGATTCGCCCGGTCCTTTATCGGTTGAACCACCGGGCTCAGTGCTCTCAGTCTTATCCAAGGTTTATTATTTTTCGCCATTTGCTGTTTAATATACATTACAACAATAAAGTTTAGTGTATGGAAAGTATCAAGGATGGGTGGGGGGGGCTCTGTTAAAAGCATTTCGTCTCCTTCTCCATTACGTCATAATTGTGACTGTGATTGCTTCAAGGACATTTTTGAAGTCTTGTGCTCAATTTCATTAGTGGTCCCTAGTTTAATTCTGTGGCACTGCACTGTGTGAATTATCTGTCGGTGGTGCCAAATGGCTTTTGTTCCTGTTTCAGCAGAGCAGTGCCAGCCAGAGCAGATAAGGACAACCATGGACAACTTTGACCGGTGGAGATTAAACAACCTGTTACAGGCAGTATAGTCTCCATTCAGAGTTCCCTCTTTGTTGTCACACTTGTGATAAAGTAGTGGGGACTGGTGTAATAGCAGATGTAAGACAGAGTGTCTCTGATGTCTCTGATGTCCTTGTAATGTAACAGGGACAGACATCTGTTGTCTCTTTTGCTTTGGGCTCAAAACGGCTGTAAATGATGCTCAAACTCAAATGACAGACGTGTTGAAAGCATTCGACAGAACTCCGAAGATCCAAAGTAATAAACTCAAGTAATGAAAACTGGGGAAACTCAGGTGGATCTGTTTGGAAACAGGATGTCACATCAGGGAATGTAAACAACAACAGACGCCAGGCTTCGTTAAAGTTTTAAAACAGCACATTTCACTTTATAGAATAATGTGCATTGAAAAAATTCACTTTGCTTTGTCACTTTCTTTGCTGAAATCTCCTCAAAGTTTTACTGCAGTCATCCGTTCACTGAGAGTTATCCACCTCTATTGTTTAATGCTGTCACATCTTTTGCAATTTCGTCTGAAAGTCAGAACTATTCAAGGAAATGCTTTCAAACTAAAAAACAGATAATTATATATTTTAATAATAATTCTTTTAGAATGCACGATGAATTGTACCATGTTTAACCCCTTACTGCCTGAATACATTTCCAATTCTAGACAAAATATATTGTTTGTGTTTTTGGATTTCATACAGATGTTAAATTGAGTGGAGATTGTTAATTTCTGTATAGCATATACAGTAGATATAAAATTAAGATATGAGGCAAATTAGCGACATTAGGCATAATTGGGCATAACCTTACTGTAACAAATTTTGCAGTCTCTTGTATGTAGATTGATGCTGCTTTTGATTGGAAATTCAATAACAGCATATGTTTCTGTACAATCATTGCTGTTCCATCATCACAGTATTTAAAATACAGCTTAATACCTCAAAATAACTTTGCTGCACAGTCCCAGGGGGCTAGTATGAATTTTCCGCCTTAGACCACTTAATGGCGGCAGAGTGCTTCCAATTCTCTAGGCATGTGTAGTATTTGCACCATCAGGCCCAATCGTCACCTCGGAGGCATTAAGACCGGAATGGGGTTTGAGGCAAGTTCGCGACATCCGTCTACAAGGGGATAAAGGACAGCGCATTATAAATTAGAGTCACTGTTTAGGTGTGTGAGCATCATGTTACAGATGCACAGGCCAAGTTACTTTTTTGTTTTCTAAAAGCAGTTTAAAGTTTTCGTTGAGACTCAGTCCCAGTTCCCAGATGTTTGTCCTCTGTACGCTAACTTACCCTCTGCTGTGCTTGTTTTCTGTCCACGCAGTTGTTAACGTCAACATCTTCCAATGTTCGTCCATGAGTCTTTTTTAAGAAGCACTTATAGTATGAAGGGGGGGGGTATTTGTTTGGCTGTTAAAGCAAAAACAATCTTTCCCCAGAATCACGTCCTCCTCCTTTATACCAATCAAGGACACGTGTCAATGTATATTATTCTTTATTCCCATGTAATTTATAAAGCACTCAGTTACCTTGTTAAGATATAAGTGCTACAGATTTGTTCGTCTTTCTACGTGAAGGATCGATGAAAAGCAATTAAAAAAAAAAACTGTCACGGAGGAATGAAATTAGATACACGGCTTTTTCTATTGACTGTCAACCCGTCTCACTTTGTTATCAGTTTGATTGATGGAATATACATAAGAAAACATAACAACATTTGGTAAATTATTCTACTGACAGCTGGAATAGAAGGTGAAAACAGACGACAACGCAGTGGCCATATTTTTTCCTCAAGGCTGTTGACTCAGAAATACAATAACGTTATAGATTATTATGCATTATCCATTGAAAAGGACAAAATATAAAGTATAAAGCAACCAGGCAGCTTCCTGAAGGATGTTTCTTTCTCTGACAGCTCACACTGACAGCCCTGCCGTCTTCCTTTCCTGTCAACAGTTGGAATCATTTAGCTCACATGTGCCTTTCCGCCAGGCAACCGACAAATTCCCTGTCATTACACGGTGCTGATATCACAGCCAAAAAAATCACACATGTTTCGTCAAGGACAATCTGGTCTGCAGGCTTCTCAAGGCACCGAGAAGACAGGCCCAGATCAACAGGTGTGACGTGGCGATTGTGTGAACATGGGATGTTGTGCAGCTGCTACGAATAAAGTAAAGAACTTCAGGCGGCATCCGTCTCCTGTGATTCAGGCCGAGCTGTCGTGTGAGTGACACGACTCAGGGGGGAGCGCACCAACACCTTATGGTGGGAATAAAACCTGAGACTTGAAGATACTAAACCCAGACGTGATGATTTATTTCCAACAAGAAACGCGTCTTAGGCCTTGTAGTCAGAGGAGAGAGGAGCTCTGGACTTCAGAGTAGATACAGACCGACTTACATCTGGCATTTCTGAATATTTGTCATCTCACAGACATCACACATCTGCAGATTTTCCGCCACCGTGCTCCTTCACCTCCTTCGCCGTTATTTCGAAGCAGCAGCTCTCCGGCAAGCGTTCGCCACACGTGAACTTTGTGCATGTCCTCCTTCCTCCGTCTCTCTTTCTTTACTCTCATCCCAATACAACACGACAGGATATGTACACAAGGTACGTGAATCTTATGATGCTGGTATTGTTGGAGATGAGAATGTGTCAACCATTACTGAAGTGCAAAGAAACCAGGCACAGGAAAAGTTCGTCTCAGGGGCAATAACCCTCTCTCCTGCTGCTTTGAGACATTGGATTTTGTTTACTGGGAAACTTTTTCCTCGCTCTGAGAGGCTTGTGGTGCCGGTTGGAGAAGTTTGGTGCCTCTTCTACTTACAGGCTGTTGTTCTCGTGCTGTTTCTAACCTAACAGTGTCATTTTCAGCCACTGCAAGCGACTTGCTTCTGCTGCTGCTTCTGAGCAGCCAATGAAATCACTGCTTTAATTCGACAAAACAAAACCAGAACTAAGAACCTACAGGAATTGCTACCTAATGAGCTGTGGCTCTGCCGTCACGTTTTAAAATCAGAAAAGACGGACTGACAATAGATCCTTGAACAAAACACAATGAGAGACTTACTTATCTTCTCTGAAGGTCCACACCAGCTGGAGAGAACCTGCAGACTGGTTTGCTCTCTACTCATGATAGGCCCAACAGTCATACTGTTCACCTTCATGTAAATACACTGGAGGTGAAACCAATCTTTCTGTCACTGTGATGCAGAGTATTAGGATTCTTTCTGCTCATTTGAAGTATTATTTACAAGGAAATTCAGAAAGTACTTTGTGTTCTTTTCATTTTCATTTGTCTCCTGGAGGGGGGGGGGGGGGCAGTGATTCTTAAATTCCTCGACACACACGAGAGCTTATCTGTGATTTCAAGAACAACAAAGGGCTTCTTGTCAGGAAACACAGACTGTAGAGTGAAGACGCTTATTATTCCTACTAGAAGTAGGAATTATGGTAATATTTCATGTATTCATAAAGACTGTTTTAGTTTCTGGAGCCACAGAGTTTGAATATTATATTTACTCTCAGCGTTAATATAAATAATGCCTGTCACCTGAAACCTTATTGCTGTTTAAATGAGTTTGGTGTTTAAAGCTGCGCACGTCTCTTCCAGATAAGAAAGGAACATATATTCTCAATTTGCCACTTAAAGTCCGTTCAGGCTGACACAGTTAAACTATTTAGACCAACTGTGGTAATCTGTGATAATCACACCTGCTCATGATCACAATCTAAATGAGATGAAGTGAAGCAGAGAGGCGGTAAAGCCCGTACCTCACAGTTCCCTCGTTTTACAATTGAGCTGCACCAGGTTTCACACCTTCATCGATATCAGTTCCCTAAATACGCCGGATTTTTGTTGTTTGTTGTGCCTTGCTCACAAACAAACCAATCAACAAATGGAGCTAATGAGCTGGAAGAATGAAAAACCTGACGAAAGTAAAAATCAATGCATCTCTGCAGAAGCTATCAAACCAGGTTTAATGTAAAATCACCTATTTTCACCAAATCACGTAGTTTACCCTAATAACTTTGATCATTCATTTCTATTCCAGTGAGCATCCACCTTCTCCCCAAACAACAATGTTGTCAGAGAACAAAAAATTGATTATGAAAGTATTTGTTCATGCAAAACACCCAAAACGGGCCGAGGGGAATACCAATCAGTTTAAGTATTCACTGGCTTTGTTGTTGGCGAGTACGATCAATGTGTGTGAACACCTTTCATCCGCTGAGGGATAAACATTGTGATGTCAAGAACCAGTGAATTACAGCAGGGGGAGAAACAAAGGCTGCGTTCATGGTTTATTTATTAAAATATGACAAAAGAAAACACACTTTGCTTCGTTAGGCTTTAAATTGAGATAAAAGTTGGGAAAACAGATCATTTAAAAGAGGCATTGAAGAGGATATATAAAGTAAACAGGTTTATATAAATGTAGCATGGATCTATGGAAGTTTTAAAAGTTTTACAGTGTCACATTTTCATCTGAGACAATGGAGACCCTGATTCAGGGACAAACAAATACACAAAAATATTACACATCTAATAAACATATATTGTCTCCCAAACAAAAGACATCGAAATACAAGTTTTCACACACAACTTATAATTTGACATTAAAAAATATTACTTTAAACTAGACAAATATATATATTCTATGAATCTTCCTCCAAACAAACAAGAGTATTCCGTCTAGAAAACCTAATCAGTTTTAATATTTTGTGACATCTTGATAAGCTTCTTTAGTTTTTGCATAATTTTCATAGTTGTAAACAGGATTAAACATTGGCTGTGAGATAAGGAAAGACATTTTACAATTATTTACAAAAGCATGTACAGAACTCACAAATATGCCCAATTATAGTAATATTTATCTGTATATTTTTCCTATTATAAAATAAAATGCATATATTTTCCTTATGTTAAAACGGAACATTTTCTTCAAAGGGGCAAATTAAACCTTTTTCTTTTAATTCAGAAAAAGACTCATCCGTTAAATACAGTAAAATCAAGCACCTGAAAAAGTGCATCCTCACATCAAGCAAACATGGAGCTCAATTAACTTCTTTGAACGAGTGGATTCTCAAGGACACGCGGCAGCCGCCATTGTAATAAAGTCGTCAAATGTGGGTGAGCGAGCACTGTAATCAATGAGAGAACGGGAAACACTCAGTGCAAGGTGAGCGCCCGTGGGATAACGAGAACACGGACGTCTTTCAACAAAAAACTCCGTCTCTTGGGCAAACGCCTAATTAAAGTGAGAGAGGGGTGAAGAGAGATTCTGCTGTACTGAAAAAGAAAATAAAGAAAAAGAGTAAAACGACAGAAGGAAAAGATGATTCCCTCCCTTGATGCTATTATTCCACAGTCTGCTGGGAGGCAGCGGTGGAGGTAATTAACTCTGCTGACATGTTGTGAATTCTGGATGCTCAGATAGGCTGATTGAAAAAAAAAGTCCCATTTAGGTTTCAATCTTTAAATTATCCGCGTCAGACCATATTTTTTCAGCGGTAATAACGCTGATAATCGCTGTAATTCTACATTCGGGCGGGAGATAACAGTCGAGGCTTATACGCTCGGGCAACAGGCGCTAACCGCCGAGCTCATTTCTCAGTTTGCTGTCGTGGAAAAATAAATAACCTGCTGTGTGGTCCACTTAAAGATGGAAAAACTAAAAATAATTACGAACGACCGCGAGGTTAAATGAAACATAAACGAGTGCATCACAGCGGAACTCAATCGGAAAATGTCACAGTGCTGCAGGGGAGTTCTGGGTTTGTGTAGTTTCAATGTTGTCGTCACCCTCAAGTGTGAAGGTTGTTCACATAATTAAGTTTGATTGCCCTCGGTTGCTGATTCGTCTCATGAGTTTAAAGTAAAGTAAATCTGTTGACTATTATCCGAGATATATACATATATGGAATCTATAGGCTATAAAGTTTATTGAAAAGTACAAATCTGCATTTTAACATCTGTAAATGTTAAATAGTTGAGATTTCTTTCACTTGATGACGTCTGTGAGTTCCAGGTGACAAATATTTCACTATAACAGAAATTACAGGTAGGGATGAAACTCTTCACATTATCTATATCAACTTTTCAATAAATGCTTTCTTAATAATTACATATTTGATATATAGAGTTGAAAAATATAATTGGGTAAATGTAAAACTTTATTTGTTCTCTGTACATAGTTGTTCGTGTTAGTATGGATATTTTCTTTCTGCTCCTGTTTTTATGCTGCTATTATTGTTGATATATATTTTTACATTTGTCTTGATATCATTTAATAATAATAATTATTTTATAACTTTTCCCATTAAATATTATGTCTACAAAATTTCAAACACATTTGAACAATCTTAAAAGTACAAATATTTTTTTTCTGCAACTTTAAATGAAAGTTGCAGAGTCACACAACCTCCAGGTTACACACAACTGAAGAGAGAAGCAGGTTTTCAGCTTTTAATGGAGTGCCTGCTTTGGCCTTGAGGTGAAAACAACCACTGAAGAACACTCGTGCTTTCAGGTGGGCACGAGCGCGTGATTTAAGATAATGGAACAAATTTATATTCCGGGGGAGACTTCTGACATAGAGACGACCTCTAATCTGAGGCTGTTCAGCTGCTCAACACGGCACCGTGTTCCCCAGTTAGTCTCTGACTGGGTCGGCTTGGTGTCAGGGCGCAGGGGGTTTTATTCTAGAGGAATTTTTCAGCGAGAACGAAGCAGAACAGTAAATTTTCCGGCCGAACAATGAGCTGAAACTCGCTGTGAAGTTCCATAAACTGTGAGAGGAGCGAATCTCTGCAGCATCATCACTATCGCTTTTGTTTTTTACATTGTCTTCACATTGTCATCATAAAAATATCAATTATAGCCGCTCAGAGAATTTTATGAGATTATATCTTATAGTTTTATGCTATTTATGTTCAGCATCTTTGTTTTCTGTAACAACCTGTCGATACAATAGTTAGGGTTAGATTTAAAATGCATATTTCATTTAAGGGAGACATATTTTAATTTAAATCATTGCCAGAAAAGGTTTTTATGATGACAATGTTCAGAAAACACTTTCCTTGATCCTCATTTCACCCCAGACAACAACACTGGAAGGAGAGAAAGAAAAGAAACACTGAACCAGCATCATACGTCTCCTTTAAAAGCTTCAAAAGGTAAATCAAGCCTTGGGTTTTATTGTGAAACAGAAACAGTAAATGCGGTATATTCCTCACCTCACATGGCCCCAACTGAAATCCCCCAGAAAATGTGTTTACGGGGACGAGATATTGGAAATGTTAAGATTTTTCCTTTGTCAGCAAACATTGCGAGAACCAGAAAAAGGACAGTTCTCCGTTTTCAAACCCTGAGGTCACGTGACATCTCTGCTCACGTTGCAGAAACATCAGACCGTCGCCGCTCGTGGCTTTTGATGGAAACGGGGCCAATATGGACTGATTGCTTTGCTCAAACAATAAACAAGGAATCTTGAAGATGGAGCATCAAGTAAAAACTCCAAAGCTCCTCTCGAGCCGTCACTGTCTCACATCTCGCTGAGAGTTGGAATCACAGGGTGAGAGAAACAAACTGATTTAGCTCAGAAGAAAAAAAAAACTGAATCCTGCTCGAGTTGGAATGAATCCTGACTGAGAAACAAACAAATCAAAAACAAGTTACACGTCAATGTCAACGGCTGCTTTGGCGTTTGAATGATAAAAGTGTTTGCCTTTGAAAAACAGAATGTTGAAGTACCCGGCAACACTTGTACACAGCAGCGTGAGAAACTCAGAGACAGACGAGAAATACTTGTTTACCGCCCCCCCCCCCCCAGACATCTGTGATGTCAAAGTGATATAACGGTCTAAATAAATGGAATTGGAAAAGATGACTGTGACACAACCTCAGATCATTTTCCACGGGGGGGGGGGTCGTCTGGAGTGGACGTACTGAGGCCATTAGTATAATTGGAAGCCGGTTCGGATGTAAGACAAGAGTTTTAATAAATCAATGAAGTTGATCCGAGTGTCAACAGAGAACAGCAGTGCTGAACTGATCCGTATGACACCGTGCTTTGTGTTCTTCAGGCTGTTACACTGTGTTAAAGGACCAGAGCGAGGAGACAGCAGCTGAGGTTGGCTTGACAAACTGTGAAACTGTTCAACACTGTGTTTTCAGGAACAGATAAAACCCTGATGCCGATGAGCACATTTCAAATTTAAAGGTTTTAAAGCTCAGTTAAAGAAACGCGGTCGTAGTTGCTGAAATAGAACAAGCACATTGTTCACATTTTTATTTGAAAGGCCTTGAAAACCTACAAGATGAATCTCATTCAAAGTTCCGTTGGTCATTTCCTTGAGAGGATTAAAGTGGGCACAGCTCACAAAACTGAGACGTCACAGAATTTGGACCAATCAGGATCTAGACCCACTTTGAACCCGTTAACACATGTCCTGTCACCCCCTGATTAAACACACATGCAGATTTAGATGTTAAAAAAACTGCACAGCCATTTTAGTTTGTGATTCCACCAGATAAAGAAGTCTGACTTAACCTCTCCACCGCTGCCCGCCCCCAGTAAGTTGAATTCCACCCGTACCAATTGTCTGGCAGAGGGAAACATTCCATGAAAAAAACAAAAACAAGCAAGAAGGCTAAGAAACCCACATTTTCCGGTCTGTGATCTCTGCTCTGTTCCAGGATCAGCGGGGCGCCTGCACACAACAACCAGTGCAGTCGCAGTGGAGTTCGATTAGCTACATCAATTATTTATATGTTCTGGTGCAGCAACAAGTCAAACAGCGTGTTCGGTGCAGCGTTCAGGTTCCAAAACCTCAGATTAAAAAAATAAAAGAGAAACAATACGATTATAAATTGAGACTGATGCCACGACTGCCACTGAACAGACGGAAGGGAGGACTTGTCGTCCATTATTTACAGTCGATGAAACATGCATTGAGATCTGAACCCCCCCCCCAGTGGTGGTTAAGAGACAGCGGCAGATGGAGAGATTCATTAATTTGAGTAATCACGGCGAGTTGACACCTCCACCTCTACGGTTACACGGCCGACATATGGTTCCACTTCTGGGCTAGAACGTGACATTTCCTTTTATTAGACTTTGATTAGTTTCCACCTCCGATAGTCACTTCTTGGCATTTGTGAATAATTCATCAGCTGCTTAATGGGCGTTATAAAAGTGCGCTTGGTTTAAAGCTAATCCACCTAAGTATACACAATAACCGAAAAAGGCAGGAGTATAAAAATCAGCTTTACGAGCCGTCGCCATTGTCCACGTCTCTTTGTGAACAGGTTTCCTTTGAGAGGTTATTATTCCACAGTGAGTCCACACTTCTATAGCATCAATGCCTCTGCAGGAACATTTCATGATTGGATCCTCGGGAGCCTTCAACATGCAACATTCCGCAACTCTCTAAAGAAATCTGTTATACAAGGTTGTAGCCCCAAGTACGGACTACAGGGAATTATTTCTCTTAAAAGGATTACATCCGCTAGACAAAGAAAATACCTTCTCACACTTTACTGCATTTCTTTGTCCTGGAAGCGCAATATTTAGATATGGGTTCAAACACATGGGCAAAAGAAAGTAGTGCTGACTCCAAATCTCCAGAGCGGCACGTGGGGTTTGATCATTTGTGGACTCCAGCTACAGCGTGCGTACGCCAGAAAATGAGAATGTTCCACAGAAGTGAAACATCGATTTGCAGTAAATGTAGCCTCAACGAGTGAATTCAATTATAGGACGGATACCCCACAATGCCCCGCTACAGTGTGGACTTCTGAGTTAATTATTTGGTTGACTAATGTGACGGCCTTGAGCTAGAGCAAGCAAGCAAAACCCATTTTTTCCCTTTTTCCTCCATTGTTCTGGGAAGAAAAGGCAGCAGCAGGTGGCGAGGGCAGGTTCCTCTCAGAAGGGTCGGGGCGGAGGTGATTGATCAAAAACTGGGATGAAGGAATTTGCGAAAATCAAGACTTCCATTGTGTCAAACTTTTCAATATCACATCACAACATGTGGCAGATTCAGAAAGCTCTCAGACATCTATCCATCCGTCTGTATGTGGCTAACATATCTCAAGAACAGGCCTGTGTATTGTTAAGTGCACAAGGACGTGCAGAATTTAATTTGGTGCGATTTGGACACACTATTCGTTCAGTGTGGATAAACTTTGAGTGAACAGTGGACCGGTGCTCTGAAGCAGCGCTGGCTGACACTTCTCAGCTCATCAACAGTGTTGTTTACAACAGCGGATTCTCCACTTTGGGCTGCTGCGCCCTAAAGGGAGCTCCACTGAACTGGAAATGGTGAACAACTCTTTGTGACAGGCTCCAGCCAAATTCCTAAAACACACGTTTCCACCTCGTCATTAGGGCTCATTTAATCTGGATTGTTGCCAAAATACAGACGGTTTAATCCGTTTAAATTAAATCGACGATAAAAGAATAGGAACCAAAAGGGTGAGGTGGTGCGGAAACTTTCTGAAGTCACTAACAATCACATGATGCAGTGAGTTGCGTTCTACTCGAAAGCCTCATAACAACAAATACAACTCTTCACACACACACACACACACACACACATACATACACACGAGTGCCCACTCACACCAGAAAGTAACACAGCAAAATCCATGTCTGCTTAACAGTCACATAGTCGGTGCTAGAAGCCTCGAGTACAAACAAGAGAACAGAAGCTGAAGTGAGATAAGCCCGGCTCTAATGACGACTCTGTCTATATACATCTAAACACATATAATGGTGATTTAATGCTACAGGTTATGTAGAATTTAGAAAGATGTCTGCAGAAGTCAGGACGTTTGTATGATTGATGAGTTGCATGATTAAAAAGTCCAATGCATTGACACGATTGAATTTGTGATGAATTACATCCAGTAACACAGTTTAGTTGACGTGAAGCATTTGTCTCTTCATTCACTTCCATTTGAATTAGCAGCCGGTCAGATATCATCCGGTTTTCATAAACAAAAGTCTGTGTTTAACCCTCGTCTGTGTTTAATCAACTCTGATTATGGAACCTGGTGTATGAATGAACCATCATTTAATATAAACACATCATGAAGCTCCACACATATATATGCTGCTTCCATGACTGAATCCATCACAGGGATTCTACAGAAATGAAGAGATTCTGGTCTGAATGCTGTTTTAAATACTGATGTGACTGAGCACTCGCTCCCACCGCTGTAATTCACCATTTCCTCATTAAGTCAACAAACAAGAAAGTTGATTTATGACCCCGGGGGCGGCACGGGAGGCATTAAGCCCACATAACATGTACCACTTATGAGCACGACTGTTGTCTGCCAAGTGTGAGTAGCGGTGCGAGCACAGAGCAGGTGCTGCTGGGAGAGAAACGCACTAATCAGCCCGTCAGCTGACCCTTGGTAAATTACAGGCAGCACACGGAATAAAAACTAATTTCCCTTCATGTCCGTGAGTAAAATAAACAAGGACAAACCCAACGAGGTAACTCGACCCTCTTCAATTATGGAAATTATTAGAGGTCTGAAGAGAAAACACCCTGATGTTCAGATTAAAAAGTATTTTAAGGTCAAACGAGCTAAAAGTTTGAGGGACAGTGCAGCAGAATAACCTTTTCTCTGTGATATTTGTCTTCCTTAGTTATTGGCATTTCATAAACACCTCTTTTGTTAGACTCAGAGGTGATTAATCATCTCTGACGTCTAAATCATCCACAGCTTAAATCAGCGACTTGATGATGCCTGAGGCCGTTTTGTCCCCTTGTGTTTGTGCAGATTCATCCCCCGGATGATGAATGCACATCAGACTTCACCGGAGAACAGAGGGAATCCATCAGCACACACAAACTCTGTGATACAGGCAGTTGGGCAAACTGTCTCTGAAGAGCTGAAGCTCGAACTCAGACCTGTACATGTTAAAGATGATTGAGGAGTGAAGCTTGGTAAGGAGACGAAGCAGAAGACCAATCCCTCAACAAAAAAAAAAAACATTCTGCTTTTCCTCCCTTGGATCGAAGAAGAAAAATTCAGTCCAACAGACAAAAGCTCACTTTCTGCCACATGCAGTTTTTGTCGCCTCGCGATGCGAGTCGCTGAGTGAAAGGACACACCAGTGAGATGAGCCGAAGGCTGCCACTGTCAGAACAGCACAGTGTCTGGTTCTGGCTCAGCAGAGCAGCTGCTTTGATGCCCTGGGTGCAAAGACAGCTGAGTGTATTTTCTCACATCCCTCGCAGAGCACGGCATGCTGGGAAGGCCACGGCACGGAGGAGGCTTCAGCAGAATCATTGGGAGAAGCAGGCCTGTGGGTAGAAAATAACTTTTGAAATTATCTTTGAATTTTTCCATTTTACTGCAGTTGTTATTTTATTAAACGTCTGTGCACCACAGCTTCTCTCACAGGTTCAGGTTTGGATATTAACTATTGGCTTCGGAGTGGAAATGCAGCTTTGCAGGTTAACTTGTTGGTTAATTCAGGGGAAGCCAGAGAGTGAAGCACAGTAATTGGAGAGTTGCCCTCTACCGAGCACACCGCTCTACCTCTGCAAACTCCTGGATTAGAGTCTTTTATGAAAAAAAAAATGTGAAATAATTTATTCACCTAAATTAGTCAAAAATTCATCTATTTTCAGTCAGGAACACTTATAATTGGTGTTCAGGGTTTAAACTGGGACCTCGCTGTGCTGCCACATGCCCGCGGTAGAGAGGACGCCTCCTCACCCTTCAGAGTGCATACATGAAAAGACTGCATCCACATTATTAAGTCTTAACATTACGTTTGTTTAGGACTGTAGCCACACACGGTTCTCTAGAATCTCGATGAAGCGTTCTATGATTGGCTTTATGAGACACAGAAAATGATATTGTCTGCATCCACTGACTAGAGGGCAGCACATGAGTCAAGCATTTCTGACGAAAAACATGGCGTCAGTTTTGTCCGATATGTTTGTATCAGTAAGATTACAGAGGACTTGTACAAAGAAGGTTCCATCCATATCCACATACATATCTAAATTTGAGTTTAAATGAACCTTTAGTAGTAAAAAGCAAGATCTGGAGTGATTCTAGCTAACCATGAAAATAATGAGGACGGTGTTTCATCCCTACATCCTGTTTCCTCATCCAATAGAAAGCTTGGATTTGTCCGGTGAACTTAATAAAAACCATTTGGATCAATGGTTAAGTCTTTAAATAAGAAATCATTCGGTTTAAACTCTGCATAATTTTACCTCGATTTACAATTCAATACAGAAACATTTATATATAATGTTTTTGTTACACTGCTTGTACCATTATGTATAAAAAAGCATATATTGATAAGAGAAGAAGAATCCTCACCGTCTCCGTCTCCAGGCTCTGGGAAGACATCATCCTCATCCCACTCATAATTCTCATCAACGGAGGCCTTTCTCCTGGAGAGGTCACAGAGCATCACATTATACCACAAGTAAATACAGATAGGAGCCTTTCACATGCTCACTCATTAACATCTGGGAATGGCCGAGGACTCCAAGTAAACAAAACATCTCTTCCAGCAGAGATGTACTACTGTGTGTTGTCAGATACTTCTTTTGCAAGTAATGGATGTTTGTTGAATCAATTTCAGATCATTTAAATGCTTATTCTATTGTTTTTGACCTGAAGTCAAAGCCTGGTGTGCTAACTGAATAGGGAACTCATGCATTTCAATACAGTTAAGTGCAAATGTGTAAAAAAGTATCATTGTCTTGGAAATCTGCTAAATTTAACTTTGACTACTTGGAAAATAATTCAAATCTAAAATCCTGCACCTTTCTTTATTTCCTCCTGTAATATTATATTGGACATTGTATATTAGCTTCACCTTGAAAGTCTAATACATATATCGACCACACAAAATCCTGCCGTGCCACAAATGCGAGCCCCCCCACATTTTCCTCTTTGAAAAATAATTTCTCATATTCATCATATTCATTACGTCCTTAATACCTTTGGCCGTGTTCAATTTGGTGACTGTGCTTGTCCTCTGTGTTAAACTGGCTCTCCTCCACAGTCTCAGGTGAGCTGGTGAGTGTTGGGGACAGGTGGCACAGCGACAGGCGTCCGTTAGCCGGCTCCATGCTGCCTCGGCCGCTGCTGGCGTAGCTGCTGTAGTTGCTCCCGGACTCCAACCCTCCCTCGTAGCCTCCTGCCTCCACATCCAGTGCCTCCTGGCCATTGTTGTGGGGGGGTAGGCATCTAGAAGCTTCCCTGGTGGTGTCTGAGTAACCCTCTGCATCGTCCACGGCCTCCTGGTGGTAAGCGATTGGCCATGTGGCAGAATTTGGAAAGACGTGGTCCTCAGGTTTTGGCTCATAGTGGCGAGGCACGTCAGGATTTGGAATAAAGTTCTCTGGACTGCTGCCCAAGGATAAAGTGTGGACGGCAGGAGGTGAACAGGAGGCATCTTGGGTAGCAGAAGGAGAATTTACAGGAGACTTTTTGGTAGGAAAGCTCTGTGGTTCCCAGAATAGAGTGTCTTCATGACACGAGGATGCCACAGAACAGTTCTCTTGGCTCAGTGACTCTATCCACACATCAGGGGTTGGGAAATTGGGTTCTTTCCGTCTCCTTGAGTCCAGGCTACGACTTCGCCGCTTCGAGTCCCAGACTTTGGATCCCCTGGTCCCAGATCTGCAGAGTTGTGCTTCTGGACGTTGTGGAGAACTTAGAATCGGGTCCACACAGGTAGGAGTGCGGCAGTTGAAGCTGATGCTCCTCCTCGCGTCTTCATACCGGCCTCTCTGAGTCAGCGAACGCCCGTGTTGCACATGAGAGGCGATTCTGTGGTGCAGCATCGGCCGCGTTACACATACGTCCAGCTCTGGCTCATCCACGCTCATCTCAGCACATGCATCACCAGCTGTGGGCCTGTGGAACGAGGCCTCTGCTTCTACAGAAACTGCATCGATAGGCGAATATGAGTTTTCTGGGTATTCACTTCTACAGAAAGACGACATTGAGAGGCTGCCATGACTGAGGCTGTTCTGTCTCTGTGCCTCAGAGCGTGAACCATTTGTTTGCATTTCTAAGACTGTGGATTGTGGTGAATGATCAGAGCCCCGAGGTGCTGCCTCTGCTCTTTCATGTCTCTGGCGCTTTGCGGGGAGATGTGGGACAGTTAATGTGTCTCTGGAAAAACTGCCTGCCTCCGCACACTGGAGTGGGGTCTGACTGGTGAATGATGGAGTGAATTGGTGGTTGCCAGACTTAAAACAAGAGGCAATCGCAGGTGAAGATGCGCCGAGCGGAGGAGAGACAAGTGGACGGCCTTCCCAGTGGGCAGAGGATAAAGATAAAGGGCTAACGGATAAACCACAGCTCTTCCTGCTTCCCTGAGGGTATCTGTGTGGCAACGTGCTGCTCTTACACTTCCAGACAAACTCCTCATCGCCAGCCTCTCCTCTCTCCCAGTCCGTCTGCTCCCTCTTCATCTCCCTCATCGAGCCTCTGTCTAGCGTGTAACTCTGCAGCTCCCTCTCCAGCTCCTCCCTCTCCTGAGCCAGTTTCAGGCAGCGACTCAGGTTCCCTCGCTCCCGCTCGTGCTCCATCTGCAGCACCAGGGCGCTGGCTGTTGTGGACGGCTGACCCAGGCCGGATCGGATATGTGGGAGCACAGGGAACGTGGGAGTTACTCCTCGGCCTTGGTGAGGAATGGTGGTCAAACTGGTGTTGGAGCATAGGCTGCTCATGTCGGGAAAGCCGTCGCAGCTTGCCTTCTGATTCCAGATGTAAGGATGGGGCAGGTGCCGGACCATGCCACAGACTTGGCTTGTGGAGGTGGCCTCCGCTGGTTTGAGAGGAGGGAGATCAACAGAAAGCACAAAAGGTCGTTCTTTCCTGTCTTCCCCTCCGGAGTGCAGCGACACAGACCTTCGGACTCTGCTGCCCTGCTGATACCTTAAACTTTTCCTGCTGTGAACACTTAATGTGTCAGGGTCATAAGGTGTGAAGCGCCCGTCTGGACCCCTGGAGATCAACTCAATCGGGGGAGAAATGGGGGAGGAAGTTGTCCTGGTGAGACGGCCCCTGCTGGGGTATGACGGGAGATGCTTCCGCCGATTAGGATTCTCAGCGCCGGAGGAGAAACAGTCTGTCTGCGAGGAGGAGGAGGAGGAGAAGGTGGCAGTGGTGGTGGAGGAGGAAGTGGTGGGATAGAGGCTGCTGGCTGGAAGAAGGCTTTTCTTCAGCACACTGTCTGGACTACCGGTGCCTGGAGTCTTTCTGTGAGAGAGAGAGAGAGAGGGGGAGGGAGTGTGGGTGACGGAAGAAAATTGTAAAGAAAAATCGGAGGTGTGAGAGGAAGAGAAACACAACCGGAGAAAATAAGATTTGAGTGAGAGTGAAGGAGGGGGCCGGAGACGTGGAGACTGAGCGTGACCATGCATTCCAGCAATACATGGAAATGAGGAAGAGAAGGAAGATGTGAAGGAGGAAACAAGCGAGTCGCTGGCATTTCCACCATTTTTGAGTTTTGTGTGGAAAGCAGAGGGAAAGGTCAACGGGAGGTTTTATCATGAAATGATGAAGGGGTACTTACATGGATGGGGAGCGTTTATAGATGGCTGGAGGGGGTTCTGAAAGGGAGGGAGAGGGCAAGATGGTATCGGACCCATTAGGATACAACCACACTGACCAAGAAGTAAAAACATAATCAACCCCAATAGGAGCCCATTAAACGGCCCGAGGCACCCGGGCTTGTCCAAAAAGTTAATTACACTTACATTTATCAACCACTAATGAGAAATTACCCTAATTAGCAAGTAATGTAAATGACATCAATAACTTTTACAAGGGAATGGACGAGCAGGAGACAAGAGGAGCGCCAGATCCATGCAGAGGGGTATGATTTATGTAATGGATTGAAAGTGCCTTCAATATTTTATTGAATAAATGATGATATTCATGATGCAGTTCATCAAAGTGAGTGTCTGCTAAGTCTCAGGAGGGGGGGGGGACACTTTACCATCCTTCTTCTTTCTGCGGCGCTGGTTCCTCCTGTGGCTGATGACACAGGCGGCCCCCAGCAGCAAGACCAGTGCCAAGCACATGAAGCCGACCCCGCCCAGCACGCCGGCCAGTAATGGCTCCGGGACGAACTCCAGGAGCGGGGATGTGCCGGGGTAGATCTCAATCGCTGTGACATCATTTCATCAGTGATGTAATTCAGGGGAAAAGGAACATAAGCAGTGAGCCGAGTGAGAGTGTAGAGTCAGCTATGACTATAAAAAACTAGAAACAATTTAGTGAAAGGAAAAGTTTCTTTCCACCGTTGAAACAAACTTCACAAGAATACATTGTCAACATGCATTTTTGACTTTTAAATAATGTTATTAACTTTAAAAATACAAATCTGCAGTCATTGCAAAAATGTTTAGAACAGACACTGCACTAGTGAATCTATAAATTCAAAATATAAAAAGATATGTTTTAACATTACTTTTCATTCAAGAGAAGAAACGCTTTGTTCATCAAGTTGTACAGTTATCTGATCATAAACCGCCTGGGATCCGTCTGTTTGACAACTCTCTGCCGTGTCTCATTCACATTCCAGTCACATTCTCTATAGAATCAGAACAGACGAGTATCAATTCCATCACTAGCCCTTTTGAAAAGTTATTAGTGGAGCTATTTCTATCATCCCGCCGCCTAATGGACGGCGTTCCCTGGGGCCCTGCTCTAATTTGGATCCAACACTGGGAACATTGGGACGGGAAGAAATAGAGGAGGAGAGAAAAGGAGTTTACAGAAGGAGAATGAAAGAGGGGGAGAGGGGGAGAGGGGGGTTGAAACAGAGGGTGGGGCGGGGAATACGTAAGGGGGCAAGGTTGCTGTGGAACACCTACCCATGGTGGAGACATTGACTGATGGACTGGGCTCGCTCAGCAACTCCCCGCGACGAGATAGCAGCCGCAGCTCGTACACACCATCCTGAGGCCAGCATCCACACACACACACACACACACAAACACACACACACACACACACACACACACACAGGCACACACACACACACAGACACACACACACACACACACACACACACACACACACACACAGGCACACACACACACACAGACACACACAGTGGGGAGGACAGAGGATGAAACCACACTTTGTCAACACGGGACTGTGCCTGCAATGCTAATGAAGTTCATTTGAATTCAAGTAGGCCTATATAGGAGAGAAAAAAGGGAGGATGAAAGGAGTGGAAAGCAGAAACGGCAGCACACGCAGATTGAGAGACAACAGAAAAAGTGATAACTGCCACATCCAGTGCTTGAGACTGAGACTCTACACGGAGGTATAGCCTAGATACAAATCTCTAAGGCATTCAACAATCACCGTGGACTGATTAGTCCCAGAGGAAGCGGAGCGGGGGGGTTTGTTACCTTGTGCAGATCCGGAACCACTATCTTGCTACTGTTGGCAGCGATGTCCTCCACCAGATTAAACCAGTCCTCTTGCTGGGCACGGGACTGGAGAACAAAACCCGTGATGGGGGGGCGCTGCTCTTCAGGAAGGGCCCACTGCAGGACGACACCTGCTGGCCCCTGATCAGCTGACAGCGACACGGGAGGTTTTAGTTTGCTTCTCCTCGGCAGAGGATCTGTCACATGGAGGGGGGGGGGGGGTTGGGGTGAGAAAAGAGCCGATCAGCTGATCAGCCGGATGCGCTCGGGCGGAACATTTTAACCACAGCGTTGGAAATTGCTTCTGTCACAGATGTTCAACCATCAGGGTGTGAGGGGGAAGGACTGGGGTCGAGGTTCGAGTCTCACAAACCTGAAATTAGCAGTTCACTGTTCGATGAAGAACAACATGGTGTTTCTTAGCTTTTACTGTACCATACACGTTTCCTGCTGCAACGTTTTAATCACAAAACACTTTGAGCTTGAAGAATTGATGCATCCAGGACTGATTGTGGTGGGATTTATGACCAGTACTGCACACAACCACCAGGGGGGGGCGATCAACATGTTTTGGCTTCACTTTTTGGGAGCTATGTCATCCATGCATATCTACAGTCGATGGTTTTAGACCCGTGCAAAAAAAAGGAAGATGTAACTTGAGTTGCACGGAGCGATCACATCTCAACCTGGACACTGAGACGCAGGTGTGAATGTAATCAGGTTAAAATCGACTCTAGATACGATCCGGAAAGAAGGAGATGAACTTTAATAGAGAGCGTAAATGGAGTCAACAGCCGCGCTTGTTGCTCTGCGAGGCTGCACTTAGAAACAGAGGTGGTTAGAGGCAAATGCTAACATGCTCTGACAATGCTAACACCCTGACCTTTAGCAGATGCCGCTTGATGGATCAAAGTTGTGTCTACTCTTCCTGAGAGGGGACACAGACGCCTGCACCCGACTTCTTTGTGAATTTGTTCCAGAATTCGCTTTGACTGACGGACAAACATGGACGTCCGTGCAGCCGGAGGTTTGAGATAGAGAAGTTTACATGTGGCCAAGAGAGGAAGGAAGCGTAAAGTAAAGCTTGGTCCCAGAGGCTGAACTGGGATCGTCCAGAAGTGTTAAGGAGCGGCTCCTTCTTCTGTGGTCGGGCACAAACTGTGGCTTTTGGCTCGCATATTTAATAGACAACAGCCAAGCTTAATTTTGGCCTTTGGGCAAGTTACTCATGGAAATAAATTTCATTAACCACAGCTCATATAATCTGCTCCTGGCAACATCTGTCATTGAGCTGAAAAGAGAGACGACGGAAATGCGAAAAGCCTGCGAGCTAAATGTTTCATATTTTCTTCATTACCGATAAAAAAGCCTGAGGAGAAACACAGTCTGTGGTCCGAGACTTTTGAGATGAAATTGGGAACGTTACCAACCTAAAGTCCGCGCGGTGGCGAACTCGCTGAAGGGCCCCGTGCCCATTTTGTTCTGCGACAGGATGCTGAACTGGTAATCGGTGGCGGCGGACAGTCCCGTCACCTGCAGCCTGGCGCCGGAGGACGGGGCCACGGGCACGGAGAACCACGCCTGCTTCTCATCACCATTATCACCGCCCGCTGAAATCTTCTTCACCCTGCCGAGAGCGGGAGAGACCGAGTGATAAGAAGTGAGAACAAAAAAGCGGCGGGGAACTCTGGGAGTCTGGTTTTATGAAACATGACAGAAAAGTAGGTTTCATTAATGATTCATGTTCATCATCGAATTCGAATTTGTGGCAAAGACAGCTCTGACATTTCCCTGCTGCTGCAGAGACAGCCTGCTCTCTCATTATTTATATATAATTACAGAAATGTATATATCTCAGATGTTTAGGTTCTTACCATAGCTGACATGCCTCAGATCTATTTACACAGAGCTCTTCTTCATACATTAATATCAAAGAAAGCTTTTCTTGGTTTTCAAAGAAACAGGCTGTTCAGAAGTGATATTTTCTTTTATGATCAAAAAGAAATGGATAGAAAATTACTCACATTGACATAGTTGTGACATCTTCTCCTTTATAATAACAGGTTCATGTAAATGAAGCATAATAAACTCTGCCAAGGTCATCTGCATTTATTAGTTTAAATTGTCTGTTTGTCAGGATTACACAAAAGCTACCGGACAGATTACCATGAAACTTAGTGGAAGGCTGCGGTACAGGCCAGGAAATAACTCAATATATTTGGTACAGATCCAGAAATCTTATTTTCAGAAATAAATAATTTCATTCAATTCATGGATCCAGACACAAAAATAATAAATGAAACAATCCTGCATGTTAAGGGGACTGATATTTATGAGCAGTTTGTTACCGAACCAAATTAAAATCCTGATCCAGTGAACTTTAATGTGGTTTCACAATGAGACTGCAGGGCCTTCGGGGGAGGTATGCACTCTACTTGTTACCTTTCTACTTCAAGTATGTCCTTTTAGCTTTCACAACTGTAAAACATGTCTGCTATCATTATTATCCTTCATGAGAAAACTCAGAGACAGCTGCGGTTGACGTGCCCAGGGGAAAACATTCCCTCTACCCTGTGTTAAACCTCTTACACCATCCGGCAAAGAAAAAAAACAAAGTGTTGATTGGCTGACTTCTCATAAAACAGAGCATCTACCTCCTGATCTGTGGCCGTGACACGTCGAGCTGTCAGACACTTCAGAAGCTTGTTTACATTGATCTATTTTTACTCTTTTAATGTAATTTCTATTTATTTCTATGCCGCTTGAAGCTGCGGCGATGACCCACTTCCCTCTCAGGGATTAAGATAGCTCATCTCATATTCATCTGATGTTCGCTCGCAGGTTACAATGTGATTAACGCGAGCATTACGAGAACTTTTCTGGATACTCAAAGGGAAACACAATAATATATATATTTTTAGATATTAGATTAGGGAAACTTTAAAAACACTTAAAAACATTTTACTGGAACAACCCTCGCTTTGTGGTACATAATGTCCGTTCACTGTAAGTGTGATACGAGGAGGATTTTTGTATTTAATGAAAACAGTCTTTAAAATATGGTTCTGGTTGTTTTTTATCCAACCGGCTGCAGCTGGACTTCCCTTTCATCCAATCGTTCTCTTTTTAAATTAGCACATGCACATCTAAAACACTGTGTTCTTGTTTTCCAAGCCAATATATAAAAAAGCCTTGATTTACAAGAAACCAACGTCTTGTGCTCTGTGCAGTCGGTAAACTCCCATGGCAGCCAGCATGGCCACTGCATTACAAAGCTATGTTCTGCAGCAGAGTGGTTTTTTTTTCCATTTTTTTTTTATTGTAGCTGCCAAGAAGTGATAACAGATAAATGAATTCCTCATTCCAGAGATCAATAGTGCAATACCAGCGTTGTCGAAGGCTGCCATGGCTACAGCACGAGAAGAAAGTGGGAGGCTTCACTCACCAAACTGCAAATGTCTGCGCGGATCCTCCATCAAAGCCGGCCTCCCAGGACACGTTGGCCTGCCTCACCCCGGGAGAGACGGACAGAGAGGTAGCCGGATGGGGACTCGTGCCTGTAATGGAGCAAGCGGAGAGAGAGAGTTGATGGAAATCAGCCAGCACTTCAAACTACCTGATACCACTAGAGTTTAGAGGCCATCTCTGGATGTGCCACATTTATCCGTCGGAGTCGGAGCGGAGGAGACAGGCATCCGTCCTGTGCCGGGTGTAATAGGAGGGTTCATAGAAAGCAACATGGAAAGATACATAAATAAAATATGTGGGAAGCCTCGAGGAGTAGCAGACTGATTTTTGAATTTTGAATTATGTCAGATGCAGGGTTCATACACATTTTGACCAATGGATTTAAACTAACAATGAGAATTTCAAGTCCTACAGTATACCTTAAATTACACAAACCCAAGTATGCCTGCTTATATTTTTAGCGTATTTCTTTAAAGCATATGAATTATTTAAAACTCAGCATAAATTAACGACATGAAAATATGAATATAACAAAATTCCATGACTTTTCCAGGTTTTTCATGACCGTAGGAACCCTGCAGATGGGAAATCGTCCGGTTTGCACTCACCGAGGACAAAGACGTGTGTGCTGGCCTTCACCGAGGCCACGCGGTTAGTGACACTGCACTCCCACGCCCCCTGGTGGTCCTTGGTGAGCGGCTGCAGCAGGAGGGAACCGTTGGGCTCGATGGCGTAAGCGATGCTGCGAGTCAGGTCCACCTACGAAAAAAACAAACAGGTCAGTTAAAACACACAAAGTGTGAGGAAAATAATGACATTTTCAAAATCACAATATAATTGAACAAGCTCTATTAACTGTGCAAGTGTCATCAATCAACTGAGAATAGCTCCAGCTACCAATTAAGTCTACCCAGAGCATAATGAAGCTTCACACATGTCTGCCATTGGGTCTGTCACTGTCAGCTCTATCTTTATACTCTGACTTCATCTACAATAATGGTCATCGATAACAACAATTATCCTTTATCGGTGAAGAATGAGGAGATGTCACCACAAAGCAGTCACGTGATTTCTGTTTACCGTCATTCAGAGCAGCAAAGAAACAGAGAGAGACCTGAACCCTAGAAACAGAGTCTATTGTGAAAGGTGTCAGTTTTTATGTGTTACAGTAGAACTCAAATCAACATGGCTGTGAACATATCTCTTTTCAGTCTATTCACATGTGAAAAATAGGCGAGATGCCGAAACCCTAGAAGAGCAGCGAGGCGAGAGACCCACACGTGTCCGTTCTAGCGTGTTAACACCCGGTGCCAAAATGTAAACCAAGATGTTTGGAACACATCAATGGACACGCACACAGGCATAGAAGAGTAAAACGCACACAGGCTGAAAATCAGTGTGTTGCACCTCTGAACGAACCCAGCATCGATACATGGACGACAATATTCTGATATTAACCAGTGAAACAATATTCTGATATTAACCAGTGAAACAATATTCTGATATTAACCCCTTAATGCCTGAATTAATTTCCACTTATATTTCAAAAAACATATTTGTGTTTTTGGCCTGTCATACATATGCTTAATTATGTGGAGATTGTTAATTTCAATATATCATATACAATAGATATAAATTTAGGTATGAGGCAAATTAGCGACATTTGATTGGAAAAAGCAACATAACAGCATATGTTGAATAACAGCATAGGTTTCTGTACAATCATTGCTGTTCCATCATTACAGTATTTCATATACAGCTTAATACCTCAAAATAACTTTGCTGCACAGTCCCAAGGGGCTAGTATGTGTTTTCCACTTCGACTACTAGATGGCGGCAGAGTGCTTCCAATGCCTTCCTTGGTATGTGTAGTATTTGCACCATCAGGCACATTTGTCATCTCGGCGTCATTAAGACTGGAATGGGGTTTGAGGCTAATTCGCGACATTCGTCCAGAAGGGGTTAACCAGAGAAACAATAGTCTTTAACAAGAGCAGGTTCTGATGTGCTTCACAGTCACACAGCAGTTTCCAAACTGTTATCTCTGTGTTGTCACCGCGTTTGTGCCAGTGCTGTCACAGTGTTTTCTCAAATCACTGTCACAGCTTTGTCCTGAGTGTTATCACATTGTTTTCACATCGTTTACCCAGTGTTGTCCCATCACTGTCCCGGTGTTGTCGCATGGTCCTGCACAGCGGCTACAAACACAAGGTTCTTTTTCCTCCGGCGGATGTGAACTGGTTCTCTAACGTCCCAGTGACGCAGAGCTACAGGCTATTTCACTTCAGTAACGTAATGCATTTCTGATTGAAACAGAGCACAGGGGAGGTGCATAATGATGGGAGCGATTTGATTAAATTCCTCAGATGTGATGGGCGAGCGCTCCGGACTCAGCTTATTGTGATGAATACATGAATAAATTAGACCTGGACCATGCTTCCTTTTGGAAAACTAAACACTTTTTTTTCAAATGACACACAACCCCTGCTTGACACTGCCGACTAGCCTCCAACAGCTAACAGCTAAGTGCAGCCATCACAAGATTGAAACTCGAAATGTATTCCACTTCAAAGGTCCTGCAGGGCGGCTTGAAGCAGTTGGAATAATCATCCATTATGTCTATGTCCACTCTAGACCATGTGTTTTGCTAATTGCCCAATTCCACAGGCATCTCCTCCTGCAGGCTAAAGTGCATTCTGCCCATCGTGGACAATGCTCCCCGCCCAATGCACGGCAGCTTCACAAAGCAGAGGAGTTCAGTCAGTCGCTGTCTCCACAGACCGAGGGAGTCTTTTGTCCCTCAGGCCACAAGGACTCTTCAATGCCTCCCAGCAATACTGGAATTATAGTGACTATCATCCTGTCTCTGCTGCTGAACTGTCACTCACTGGCTATGTTTGCCCTTTGTGCAAAACTCTGCAGGCTCCTATATTTTCTTTTATGGTCATACATTTATCTAATTCAACACTTTACTCTTATATACGTTAGTATTCTTGTTTTTGTATTCCTGCTATTATTTAAAAGAGTTTTGTCACAGTTTTTTCAGTGCGTCTTTCCTCTTGTGTGTTTAATAGGTTTTGTTTGAGTAAAAGTTGTGCAAAGTTGAAAAGTGTTTAACTTACGTAACTATGGGTATTTTTTCCCTGCAGAAACATTGAAATAAAAGTCCTGGTGAATAAACGTCACCGGGCTGTTTACCTTGCTCCAGGTCACTCTGGTTGTTGGGTCCTGGTTTCCCTGACAGGGGACGAGCAGGGTCCGGCCGGCCTCCTGTCGGTACTGCTTCTCCGGAGCCACGCTGAATGATGGAGGGTCCTAAGATTGGCCCCCAAAAAAAAACAATTTAGCTAAATCAAGGAGATTGCAGAAAAGCCAACAATGGAATTTTTAAGACTGGATTACTGCCGTGTTGGCCAAGATTATCTTAATAACAAAAGGATTAGCCACACAATTAACTCCCAAACAGTGCTGCCATTGTCCTGAGTAGAAGTTGACTTCCATTAGGGCCGGGGGGGGGACTCACACAACGGAGCGAAAAGGTCAATAAAATGTCGTTTTTGTGAAGTTTGTTAATGCGCTGTGACAGATGCCGTTGTGGTTAATTAAAAAACACAGCGTTGAGTGGACGGACTGTTTGACTAGAGCTAGTAGGACAGATTCACTGGTGGGTTCTGATATGCATTTCAAATGTTGTTAGGTAATATGCAGCATCGCTCCACTGACTGACCCCGGTGACCCTGAGTGCTCACTCACCTGCAGAATGACATTGGTCGGCCCAGATGAACCCATGCTGCCGTAGCTGTTGGTCGGAGTGCACGTGTACACGCCGGCCGCGTCGTCATTGACTGTGGCCATGAACAAGGAGCCCAGCGGCGTCAAGGTCCAACCTGGATACTGGAAGAAAAGCACAATGCCCATAAACTCCACTTGGAGATGGAAGGAACCGGCAGTGTCTTAAACGATGCATAGATTTAAAAAACTTAGTTAGAAGTATGCAGGAAAGCTTAAAGAGCTAAAAGGCAAGGGGAGGCTGTAACAACTCCAAAGCCACAGCTGTGTTTGAAGGATTTGTTTCTGAGAACTGCCTGCCTCAGTCCTGCAGTGGTTAAGCACTCGATTCCCCACTGGGCAGATTATTTCCAAACTTCTTTTAAAAAAATCTAAAATTATTCACTCATGCCTTCACTGCTTTCTGCAAGATGTTATCCGAAAAGATGAAGTGAAATCCTTGTCTGTTCTCTTGATTAGAAATTTTGGAAGCATTTGCATTAATAGCAGGTGTATTGCTTAGTCCCTTTTTCCCCATTAAGCTGTAGCTAAAGTCTTGACTTGTGTTTTGATTGAGCAAAAAAAAAACAACAACAACGTCCCACTCGGTTTAATGAAGTCAAAACTTGCTATTATCCTTCCCCCAGAATGAGGCTGTGAGAACAGAAGCATGACTGTGGCTATCAGCGCTTGTGACATCCAGGCTGGAATTGGAATAATTGGCAGAATAACATTCCGACGCCTGTGTCCCGCTCTACAGGAATCTATCACATTTCCTGTGGTGCTTCTCATCCACCATCACGTCCATCGCTCAGACCAAAGTGTCGGCGAGGAGGGGGGGGGGGGGGGGGGGGGTCAACACAGCATGTGAGGCGGGAGGAAGTGGCGGGTGGACTCTGGATTGGAACTAAAAACAAAGGAAATGTTTTTTAAAAGAAACGCATATTATTTTCTAATGTGAAATCACAAGGAGGACGTGCGTAAAAAAAAAAAAAGCCTGGATGTGACGCCCTCTGCTCCTCATCCTTAATGGCTCCTCCATCCATTCCTCTAATGAGGGGAGGGTTGATTGAAGTGAAAGATATAAAAAAAAAAAAAAGAAGGAGAATGAAAGTGGGCAGTAAGGAGTTCCTCTGGGATTCCTTCAAAAGCTTTTAGGGATGAAGAGATCGTCCCCGTCCATTAGGATACACTTGATTGAATGACGTGGAAATTGAAAACCTGAAAAGACATTTCACTGGAAATGTCCAACGGAGAGACAGTTGTTCCACGGTTGAGCTGAGTAGGAAAACATTTGCATGAAGAGCTGCTAATGGCGGCGGCTTTATATTCTTGTTGTCAGCAGCGGTGGCGCTCAAAGAAAACTGATGTAGGCCGAGGCTTCCCTGTGATGTTTGCTGCCTATACAGGGAGAACCAAAACAGAGCGGTGCCACAGGAATATGAGTTAGAGTGTTGTTGTGACCGTGCCTCCGTGTGGAGATTTGTCATTTTTATTACCAAGGACAGATCGAGTGGTTCTCCGTCCTTTGTCCAATCCACGCGGAGCAGCGGAGGCTGAGCCGCCGCCGGGCAGGTGACCACGCCATCCATACCGGTGGGAAGGTAGGTTTCCTCAGGCATTGGAAGAGCCAGGGCCGGGTCTGAGTGGAGGAAAAGGAGGAAAATCACCTACTTTGAAACAAATAGACCACAAACCTGCAGCACTGCTCCTGAGCCATGACTTCTAAATTCCTTCTAAGAGCAGATCTCCTCCCTGCCTGAGTTTTGCTCAGTTTATTTACCGCGGCCGACTGAAAGTGTCTCGGGGTTTCAAAGGTTTACACACAAGAGAAAATTATTCAAAGAAAAAGTCTACATTGCCAACTTTTACAGATTTTCGGCAAATATCCAGTTATTTCAGTTTTTTTTGGTTCCACTAAAGGATGGTTTACATCTGTAAACAAGTAAACAGGTTTATTATTTAGTTTATTATGAGATAAACTCAAACAAGTTTGGAATATCGAGAGAAGTTTGGAATATCGAGGGAAACTACAGTCAAGTTTTCAAAATGTGACTTAATATGAAACCGGCATGTTGAGAGAAAAATTATTAAAATCTGCATCTGTAAATATGTTGAGGTAAAACACAAGTGAAGCTTTCAACCAACTATTTAGTTTAATAAGTTTAAGTAATGTATATGTTTATCAATAAACACTTACAGCTTTTATTTCATCATTTATTCAAAATTATTAAATTAATCTTAAATGAATTACTTAATAGAAAATAACTTTTTATTAAATGTGTTGAAATTCTGAGAAAAATAAGATAACATATAAAAACCAGAAGAACAGAGAAAATATAAAAGAAAGCTGAGATCCTTGACGTCCCTCGAGGCCTCACACACACGACATGAACCAAAGAGTGGACGTACGCATCACGGTGAGGTTGGCGGAGGCCGTGGGCGGGGTCAGCAGGCCGTTGCTCGGCATGCAGGTGTAGTTCCCAGAATCCTCGGGGACGAGCCTGGAGATGAGCAGGGTTCCGTCCACCATGATCTTCACTCGCGTCTTCAACGACCTGTCGGTGAAAACACACGGGAATTCTTGATCGCGCGAAAAAAAGAACAAAAGCAGCAGCTTCAGAATTTCAGCGAGAGGTAATTCAGCTCCTGCATCCGAGCCGAGTCAAACAGGTTCTCAGAGAATCAACAGTGTGGGAGGGATGCTTTTTCCTTTTTTATCTTTCCTGCCGTGAGTTATTCACCAGAGTGCAGATGGAGGATTAGGAAAATACATTTCAATTCAGTTGGAGTGGGAAGACAAGGGCCCACTCATTTCATACATTCTTACATTTACAGAGAAGCAGAGAGAGAGAGAGAGAGAGAGAGAACCGGAGCACATCACACGCTGCTCATACTGGTGATGATCGCCGATTGTGGGAAGACCTACAGTCACACATTTGAGCTAATTACCATGTAGATCAGACAACCTGGATCAGTTCCCATCACCTCATCCCCCCCCCCCCCCCCCTCGCAGCCGCACCAGCAGGAACCTGTGTGACAGAGGGCCGCTGTCCTCCAAGCTCCATTTACCAATATTTTGTGTGTTAGCGATGACTCCAGTGAGTAATGTGAGGGGGTTTCGCTCACAGAGACAAACTCGTGGAGAATCATCACCGACTCCACAGCTCTACGGAGCCTGTTAGAGCTCACTCGTGTGGTTTTATGGCACATTTACTGTTTCGGTGAGAGCGCTCTCATCAAAAATCTCTGTTTCCATCTGCGGCAGCAGCAGCAGCAGATGGAAATGTTCAGGAAACAAGCAATAACAAACCCAGTGTTCACTACCTGCTCAGCTCCAAACAGCAGACACAACAAATACAGGTTGACCAACAGGCTAAAAGCCAAATATATGTGATTTACAGTCATTTAAATTAAGCTGATTCTCATACATTTGAGAAGCAGAGAATGTTTGGGCTTTTGTGATTGAAACACAACTTAAACAATATAAAAATCAATTAGCCATTCATCAGCAGTTATTTAAATGATTACGGAACTAATTGTAGCACTGAACACTAATCACAGCGACTTTATAAAAGTGAAGGTTAGTCAGTAAATTATTTGGTTTACATCACAGTCTGTACGGTATGAATCGAGTCCACACCTCAGGCTCAGGTGAATCAAATCAATAATGAAAAAACGGAGGCTTCATTCAACCTAGAAAAACAAAGTGGAGGATAGTTGAGGGCGTGACTGAAGAAAAACTAAACGGAAAGCCAGGTCTGACGTTTCCAAAGTGCAGCTCAGCAGGGACAAATCCAGGATTCTTTTTAAATGAGGGGGCACAGGAAGGACCGAGACACACAGGGCTCATGGGAAATCAGAAAATTCCATCAGATATAAACAAATACAGCACTGTTGACAATTAGCGTCGAACACACTGCAAGATTTCCAGATTCTGACATTAGTGTATCGCGTTAATACACCTGCACTTTAGTTTTTACCTCAGGACGTAAAAAGGAGATTATGGATCGTAGACAATCAGAATAATCCCAACAGCTTTATCCATCAGCTCCAAAAAGCCTCTTTATTTCCTCAGCACCATCAGGCTGAGCATTAACCTGTGGGTGTCACCGTCATGAATAATCGTCCGTGTGACAGAAGTGAAGCAAATTAAACGCTCCATCTGCACAACTGACCCCCGTCCCAGCTGATGTTTGTTTGTTTGCTAAGAACGTTCGATTTTCTGGTGCCAGCAAATCACCAAGCGTTTTCCCCCGCTGGCTCGGATCTCCTCCCTGGAGCCGTGATGCTCATTCACCGCTTCACAGTCTCAGGCCAATTTCATTCTTTTCTTCTGAATCAACACGACTGAAGCCTTTTCCTTCACATTTTTCTTTTATTGGTCTCTTTGGCACTGACTCTTTAATAAGTCGGTTTATGTGCAAGTCAAAAAACTATTATTATTATATAAGTTATTCCATCTTACATGTGAAAGAAGCGACTATTTACACATTAAGCAGATGTGGGCTATCACAAGTATTCGTTTGGAATCAGGTGTTTGTCAGTTTGATAAATTTAAGTCCAACAGTCAGAAAGAAAAGTAAACCAGCTCCTCCACGGTTCCATTTGTTCACCAGTAGGTCACCAGCTTTTTCCACCATTTGTATCACAGTAGAGGATACTAATACCTATACATATATAATGGATAACAAACCACTGGATGATCCTTTATGAAATGTGATTAATATTAAAGTTAAACTGTTTGTCCCTTCAGATCATCAGACCGATCAATGAGCAGGTTCAGACTGGAGTGATGCTGTCATGCAGGATACAGCTGCTCCTCTGAGAGACCCCCCACACAACTCCTCTGAGACACATTTAAGGGATTGGAACCAACCCTGACGGTGACGGACCACGATCAATTTCAGGGTCGTGAACCGGAGGGGGGGGGGGGGAGCGGAGGACCGAGGAAGGGAGGAAGTGTAATTAGCAGAATGGAAACCTCCCTCTGGGTTCACTTCCACATCACTGCAGCAACGAGGGAAGTACTTCCACTGGAGGTCAGGAAGAAACAAGGTGTTAAGCTGGTGCTGTTACTCCGAGATGTAACTGGATTGGACCTGTGTTGGCCAATATATAAAGATTTGAGTTTCCAATTATGCAAAAAACTACAGGATGGATTTCCACAAAGCTTAATAATAAGGTTGAGGTGTAGGTCAGGGGAGAACCCATTAAGTTTCATCGTGGATCCAGATCAGGGGGCAGATCCAGGAATCTTTTTGCATTTGCTTTCATATTGCGATTGGGTCATTTTTTTACCATTTTCTTTAGATTTTCCTAAATAATACTTCATTTATATTCATAAAACAATACAGACATGTCGTAGGGGTCGGATATTTATACGTGTATGCTGCAGATACAAATAAAAAATCAAGATCTAGGGAATTTAATCGTGGTTTCATAAGGAGACAGTTGGTGTGGACATGAACTCTATTTCACTCTTATTTACACATTGTGCTGATGTTGAAAGAAAGTATTATGTTGATCTATAACGTCAACACCGTAATATATAATAACACATAACATGAGCATATTTTATCCTTATTACCAAGCTCCTACTTCAGCAGCAGGCACTCAGCCTCCACTGTTTCCACCGGGGAAATAAACATGTTCATATGATCCTACGTCTGTTCTCATGGTTCCGTTACTCCACTTAAGAATTGCAAACATCCAAAGAGAGAAACCGCACTCTCCTGACAAAATGTCAACCCCCCGAGCTACGAACCTTGGTCTCTACGTTTTCTTATTTATTCTGATTGAATTTCACATCACAGGCTGCAAGAGAAGGAAGAAATCCACCTTTTATTATCTCAGGAATATTTGCTGATGCACAGCTCTCACTCTCCCGGAGAAATAAAGCTTCCTCTCATCACGCTCAGGCCTGATTACTTCCATTACCCATTAGCCACACCACTTATCCTCAGGGGGGTCGCAGGGGTGCTGGAGCCAATCCCAGCTGACGCCAGGCAAGAGGCGGAGTTACACACCCCGGGCGGGTTGCCAGACTATCACAGGTCTGACATATGGAGACAAACAACCCACCAGGCACACATTCACACCTACGGGCAATTTAGAGTCCACTATAAACCAAACCTGCCTGACTCGGCACTGTGGGCGGGAGATCCGGACTCCTCCTGCACCTCCTGCACTGGAATCCTCCACCATCACAGCAGCTCTGGCCTTTCAGAGTAATGTGTGCAGCCAAAAAGAAAGAAAACTATTTATATCATAAATCACCTTGAGTGGCACTCAGTGGAGCGTTTACCTCTGCCAAGACCCAGCGGTTTAAAAAGCTTGGTGTGACATTCATTTGAAAACAGTTTATATATAAACTGTGAATTCCCCAAGTGACTCCACATGATCACAGCTACACACCGGTGGTAGTTACAGGTTTTGAGTCGTTTATTGTTACGCCACAGAAGCAGACAAAAGGCTTTATCGTCTATGAAACCACATTTAAATCCACGAGATGCTGAGTTTTATTTTGGATCTGAACCAAATTGCACACACTCATTAATATCAGTCTTCTTAATTTGCCAGATTTATTTCATCGATATGATACAGGAATGAAAATAGAACCTCGTTTGTTTCATTTGTTCATCTGTAAATTAGCAGGATTACACAAAAATTACATTTGCGTGAACCTAAACTGAATTAATTCAATCTAAGTATTGCAGCATGGGTTGCACGTGCACGCTCACAAACAGGGTAGCGTATGTGCACAACTAAAGGTGAAACCATGAGGTCTGACTGTCAGTGGGGGAGCGACTGGTTGTTTGCTAGTTTGCATGAGTACACAAAAGCTACACAAAGGATTGCACGAAGGTAGCTGGAAGGATGTGTAATGAATGAGCGAAGTATGCAGAACGATATAGTGCAGATCCAGATCAGGGGGCAGATCAAGGAATTATTTTTGCTCTTTAAAATAGATTTTTTGTCATTTTCACCAATTTCCCAGTAGACTAATTAATAATAAAACATTTAGGGGACTGAGATTTATGAGTGTGTACAGTTTTTATTTACGGGGACTGTTATATGTGCTCTGCTGAGTGCTATTCCAGTTGTACAGTTTGATTAATATGGTTGTGCCGCTCTATCTATGCAAACGTCGGCCACCACAGCAGGAATCACCTGAGACGCTCCCTGGGGGGGGTGGGGGTGGGGGGGTAGCGCTCGTGAATAACAAAAACACAGAGCAGTGAGAATCTCCCGGAGGAGCCTCGGCGTCTCTGTGGAGTTTTCTACCGTCTCCAGCTAAGTGTTGCTATTTCAGTGCAAAGTATAAAAATGAAATTGCAAACTCACAGCTGAGAACATGCATGGAGGAGCCTTTTTCAGAGTTTGATGAATTATTGAGGAACAGTATAAGATGTAGAATTCATGGGTTTGAGTCAAATGACTGTAAATTGTGTTTCTTCTGTGCTCCTCGTGTGGACGTCCACCTGAAGCGGGGCAGACGCTCTGTCAGTCAGCAGAAGTTTGAGAAGCTTTATTCAGAGCAGTTCAACATCATGTGCTGATGACCTGCAGCAAAGACGGCGGTCGCTCCGGTTTCCTGAGGACGCTCTACTCACACACTCCACGTCAACTGTACTGGAAAAATCCACCATTTGTCGTCAACACGTGAGCAACTGTCAGACAGGCTTTTGAGAAATGTCACATCTGTTAATTCTTAAGTCGACTGAGGCTGATTTTCATGAGCCGTACTCAGACGTGACCTCCAGAGGAACTCGGGAGGAAATGGGTCCATTTGCCTTTCACAAAACTCAGCGGGAGATTTTTCTGCTCAGACGCAATCACACCAGTTACATATCCTCCACACATCCTGATGAAAAAAGCTCTCTCACATATTCCAGGGACTGTCATCTTTGAGAGGAGCTGAGTAATTGGGCGTGGAAAGTATTTTCACAAAAGTTTTTCGAGGGGTGTGAGCATGAGCTGAGGAAGATCTCCATCTCGAAAAATAAGCGTTTTTTTACCACAATGGAAACACTTAAGATCAATAAATAGATAAAACACAAGACAACTATATGAAGTTAAAACATACAAATATGATTCTTCCCTTTGGGCCTTTTCCCTTTTAGTTCTGAGTCCACAAAGGAAGGTATGTTTCTATTCCCGTTTGTTTGTTTGTTAGCAGGATTATGTAAACACTACTGGACTTATTACCACAAACATCTTTGAGTGGATCCAGGATTTATACACGGTTGCATTAGCCTTGGTTGAGGTAAGAGATACAAGATATAAAATCTTTGTATTCACGTCTTAATCTGACTGATCATCAAACTGATTTCCCTTTGAAAATGTCACAATTCTTTTCTTCTTTTGATCTATTTCACCTCTCTGTGAATGTTTTGTATAAAAAGTGCAAAGCTGGGTTTGAATGATGTGAAACCGCTGTTATGGTGCCACGATCTTTAGGAATAAAAACCTCCCACGCACACAAAGGCAGCGTTTCACTCCACCTGCTCCAGGTTTCAACTCCAAACATCAAACGGTTCACGAGGCAACGCTTCGAGAACAAAGAGCAGCGTCGGACACTCACTCGATGTGATGGACGTTTTCTCCTCCTCTCTGCCACACGTAGGTCATGTTGGGGGGGTCGGCCACCGCCTGGCAGCGCAGAAGTGCATTCTGGGACATGTTGAGAGACGCGCTTCTGGGAGGAACGACAATGACGGGGGGACCTAGAGAGAGAGAGGGAAGTTACTACACAATCAGAAATTGAATTAGTTTGACTTTAAAGTTTAGAGTCGGCTTTATGAAGGAGATGCACATGATGGATCATAATTATGTGGATTATTATTATAACAACATCTTTGTGTTGTTTGTTAAATGTATTGAATAATCATCAGACGGGAGGTAATGTGTATAAAATGAACAAAAATGAAAAGAACTGTAAAATAATAGCTATGTTGACAGGATGTTGCAATTAAGTGCAACATTTTGCACGTTAGGATAAATACAATAAGTGTTTTGGGATAAAAGCTCCTGAGGAATTATACAAACCATTAGAAAAGCAGTGTCAATCACTTCAGGCTACAGGTAATTCACTGTGTTGTGATATTTGCATTGAACCGACAGTGCAAAGGGCAATCAGGGGTTTGACCGAAGAGTGAGAGAGTTTTAAAAACTATCAAAAGCTGTGGTCTCCAGAGTATTTTCTATTTTCTAGATTAGAGAGATCCCTGAGATTCTGTGCTGTCAAATAAACGGCTCTCATAAGTCATCCTCATGCGGATGTCACATCCATCACGCCCCCCCCCCCCGCCGTGCCGACCGCACACACGTGCACGTTCGGCAAAGAGCTAATAAAGGAGTCTCGTCACGCCACATGTGTTGTGTATTAATAACCACATGATCTCCGCAGCAGTCGTTACTGATCAGGTTTTTAATCGGGAACATCCCATGTATATTTATGCCCGAGTGACAGCTGAGGGGTTCAGGCGGTTTTTGCAGACTCCATCCAGATGAGCCATTAGTCGGCTGGTAATCTGTGCGTGTGGCACGACCGGGGAACCGCACAACTAAAGCTCAGATAATGTGACTTGGAATGAAAGGTGTATTAGAGCAGTGTGTACTCACGATAATTCAAAATCTGACCACCGAGACTGTGAGATTCCAAAAATGAAGTGGAAAAAACGGAAGGTGCTAAAATACCCCCCCACACCCAATGCACCACGCTCTCTGTGGAGGAAACAGTAGGAGGACGAGTAGGAGTGGAGGAAGAAGTCAGAAATATATGATGCAGAGGCGTGTCGGTGTAATCCGGTGATCCACAGCAGCATGTTTCTACATTCTACAAGTATTTATATGCAACCACACACTTCTGTGAATGTGTCATGAGTCTATTAGGAACTGTGGATATTAGAAACTAGAATTACCGACTTGCAACTTGTACGACTCCACCAACCAGAGCTGCTTCAAAATCCTTTTCTTTACCAGATGCATGTGGAGTCACTTTGACCACTGAAATCTAATCAATTCATCTGGTACAAATGACAACTGGTCCAGATTTGAAGCCACCATGACATTGACCTTTGACCACTAAATTTTACCAGATGTTAAGAAATTCCCTGCAGATGTTTCTGATATGTCACATTCACAAGAACATGATCTTCGACCTTTATCCACCAAAATCAAATCAGTTCATCTTGTTTCCAGGTTAACGTTTATCCCAAATGTGTTTCTGTGAAAACGTATTTTGCTCACAGCGCCCTTGACCTTTGACTTTATAAGAGTTCATCCTTGAGTCCAACTGAACGTTTGCACCGTATTTCAAGAGTCTCCCTCAAGGGGTTCCCGAGACATCGTGTTCACAAGAATTGGGAAGGACTGGCAAATCCAAAAACATGATGCATCAACACGGAGGCATACAAAATGTTTAATCTTGTTGTTGAGATTTCTATTCACCAAATACCACGAGGGACATGTGGCACTTCCATTCAAAAGAAACACTCTTGGAAATCAAAATAATAATTATGTGAATTTCATGAATGAACGACAGCCGCCTAACGAGCCCCCCCCCCCCCCACATGATCTCTTGTCTGGTATCATAAGATCAGTGTTATCTTCACAGGGACGGGGAGGGAGTTTAATTCAGTTTGAGTTTTCCATTACCGCTCTGTCATATGATGCAAGAGGGAGAAACAGGGATGTAAATCACAGCGGCTCCGAGTCAGGCGGGCAGGGGCAGACAACACAGAGACTGAGGGGAATGACAGACACACAAGCTGACAGACAGACACACAGACAGACACACAGGCAGGGCGGCAGACAGACAAACAAGCAGACATATGGACAGACGGGCAGGAAGACACACACACACACACACGGACGCTCAAGCAGACAGGCAACAACCGACCTTTGACCTTCACTTCAGTCACCCGGGTCCTGTTTCCCTCAGAGTTGGAGGCGTGGCAGGTGTACCGACCCACTGACTGCACGCTCACTGCTCCGAGAGATAAGGCTCCGTCCTGGTAAAAGTACATAGATATAGAACATGGAGACACACGTGTATTATAGATACTATCTAACCCAACAGCTATTGTGAGGCCGACAGATGTGAACATGTGTGTTACTGTGTTTGTGAAGCTACACCATAGACATCATGGATTCAAATCTGCCAATTTTGTCTCTTTAATGATAAATGTTGATGTTTTAAATATGTAAATCTTGATTTTACTACATTTGCACTGGTGCAAAGTACAAGTCGTCTTTACTGCTGGTACTTCACGAGTTCAGGTTGGATCCTGTATCTCAGTCTAAGTCCCTGATAAAAAAGATAAGAAACATTTTAAGACCTTTAAAGGTTAAACCAACAGTTTAATCCAGTGACTTCACATTTTGAAATAGTTTGTTGTTGTGGTTTTCTTTTCACATCTCAGTGAATTCCACTCTTAACCTTTCAGACAGTTGCTTCAAATTATTAAATATTTCAGAAAAAATAAGAGAAAAATATCAGAGAGAAAAGGTCAAATACCGAAAACAGAATTGATCTGCCCGTTTAAATATCTCATGACCCGCCAGATTTCCTTTCGCTCACACAAGAGTGAAACGCTGCTTAAAAAACTGTTTCATTTGTTTTTGACAAAATAAGTGGTGGCTGTGATAAGGAAAGAAAGACACATGTTTAAGAAAATCATTATTCCAGTTCCATTCACAACCTACAGTTAGCTCACACGTACCTGATAATTAATTCGCTCAATAACACTGCCATCTTTCAGCCAGGTGATGGTGGGAGGGGGGTTCCCACTGGCAACACAGGGAAGAGAGAGGCGACCTCCGACCAGAGCCTCCATTGCCGGGGGCGGGGCTTTGGTGAAGGTGGGTGGGGCTGTGGAACAAAACGTTGAGATGAATATCTACATGGAATAGATTGACAATATTTAGGTAACTGTCCACAGGAAACACATTGTCTTCCAAGCTGCACAAAGAAAAAAGCAGGACAAGCAGACAATAAATCTCCTGTCTCTCTCCCTTCTGTCCTTCTTTTATCCATGCATATACAACACCACAGCATCTCGGCCTTGTCTGGTATACGGCTGCAGAAAATGTCAGTTGCAAAACTCTGTCGTTTAGCCACGAACACGCCGGTGCCACTCGGAGTCTTGGATCTCATTAGAGCCTTCTAAACGTCTGCCCCCCCCACATGCAAACAAATAACTTGCTCGTCAACATTTTATTGTTTTACTTCTCGGGCCCTGTGTCCTAAACGTATCTCTGTGTAAGTAAACAAATCACCAGGAGTTTTTTATTAAGCGTTAGAAAGTGGCTTCATTATTTTCTCTTTTTATTGGACTGAGAGTATTGGCTCCTTGTTTAATCAGAATTACAGGTGGAGACTCTCCAGCTTCACTGCTCTGCAGGAGAGGCCTGGTGAAATTACAAGAGCTGCACACTCCAGGTTCCTCAAACACTTAAAGACTTGTTTGCATGTGTAAGAGTTTCACACAAACAGAGGGTCATTTTTTCAAAGTACAGCTTGTTCAGCTCTGAATCGTCAAACCCATGAAGGCCACTGACAATCTCGTGAGTTATTCAGAGCGCAAACAATAGGATGTGAAGAGCACACCTGCAGGGCACGTCGGTGAAGTTCTATCCAAGGCCTGGAGTGCAAAGTCATAATCTATTATAATTCTCATCTCTAACCCGACGCACACACAGAGCAGCTTTGTGAGTCTGTCTCCCAGAGCTTTGATCTGCTGTGTGCTCTGATACTTTGTTCTGTATGTTTGTGTGCAGTCACCGCAAAGGTTTCCCCCCCCCAAATATATAGTATATAGACTTCAAAGAGCAAAAACAATGATGCATATTATATATATATATATATCGATTAATTATTTAAAAGATGCATCATTGGAACCCGTCAATAAGTGCAATCACGGCTTTAAGAGTCAGGGCTTGTTCTTTCAAAACATGAAAGTCAGAAGTCATTCGAACTTCCCGATCCGTTGAGAGGTTCTGACACTGGCGTCTTTAAAAGAGTTTGGAGAAAAGTTCTTAAAAGTTTAATTTCACAGAAGAGTCAGAAGTACGGTGTTCACTGGGCTCAGTAAGGCCATGCTTTACAGAACCAATAGAGACAAGGGACGTGCACATTCAATCAGACCAAGATGCTCCATGAGGCTGTGAACCCAGATCCCACCAGATGTTTTCACACATGAACTCTGGGAAAACGTCTGGAACATTTATTTATTCCTGTTGGGTTATTCCTTATGTGAGCCCACATGAAAAAATTCCTGTTTTCATGTGGGCTCACGCAGATTCTTTACTACATTAATTCTCTCACATTTGGCAGAAATATCAACAGCTGTTGAAACCATATGCCAATGTGTTGGAGGAGACACATTTGAAATCACAAAATGATATCTTGAAGTGGTACTTTGCGAGAAATTCAAAGGACCAGGTGATAATATGGGATTATAACAATGTCAGAAACTCATTAAACCGTATTGATTGATGCAACACCTATGTTAAATCTACCGAAAAGTCGACATCTGCTCCGCTATCAGCGATCTGGCCTCCGATTTAACTTTCCACGTGGAAGCAGATCAGCTAAACTTTCCAGCTTCCCACTCTCCACACGCTACATACACTTATTTCAACCAGCTTCTCCCTAATGCTAAATAATAAAGAGTCAGCCAAAGCTGTGTGAGCCCTTTGAAGAACACATGCATCAAGCTCGTGCTCGGGAGCTACAGGGCATCTAGCAAACGCCAGCCCTTAAATGTCAGTTAGCAGCTGCCATGGGAAACACGCACCCAGAGGCCCGGAGATTAAACGCCATTTCCATAGTGTATGGATATATATATATAAAAAGAAAAGCTTATCCTTTTTCAAAAATGATAAATTATTCACAATAGCTGCAGTATCAGTATCGGTTTTATTTCCTCACACAAAAAGAGAGGAGTATTTTAAGTTCCCTTTGTCTTTAGGGGCCCGCATATTTTAGGACCCTATGAATTATAAGTATATTCAAGTGAAAAGTTTGACGGAATATAAGATCTTTTTTATTATTGTCTGAAAACAAGCAGCCATATAAGGGCTTTGCTATAATATAATCTGCATTATAAGTAAAATAAAACTACAAATCTGACAGCAGTAGTATTTTGTGAGCTATGCACTGAAAAGTAAAAGTAATCCTTCCTGATTCCCAGTGTTTTGATTGACAAACTGGACGAGGGCCATGATCTGGATCAAATGTTATTTAACGTCAGATTAGGTCGTATTCACTTAAACCTAATCCACTTTTAAAAAACAAAAAATAAATCCATAACCCTCACCGGTCACAGAGAGCCGGGTCCAGGTGCCGTTTCGCAGCTCATCCGTGGGTTTATCCAGTAAGAGGATCCGACACTCGTATGAACCCTGGTCCTCCAGCCTCAGGTCCTCCAGCCTCATGGACGTGACACGGACCAGCGACACCCGCCCTGTGGAAACAAGAGAGAGAGAGAGTGTGTGTGAGAGAGAGAGTCGCCTGCAGGTGATGCTGCTGCTGAATCCACGTTTTACTCTCTGGTGTCTGAGCGTTGGTAACTGTTGCAGGGCTGAGACTTTGTTGTGCTGAAGAAGAACACACACGAGCACATGCACAAAAACATACACACAAACAACAGCTAAACACACACACACACACACACAAACTAAGAAATGTGAGCTCCCAGTTGCCAGGTGACGGCTCCCTCGAGCCGGAGCACAGCCCCCGACCTCAACCTTTTCATATTGTGCAGTCGGCAGCTCTCGTCTCTCTGCCTCCGTCAGGTTTTCACACTTTATTAGACCATCAGACAAACAATCGTCCAGTAACCTGACATCACGTGGGACGGCTTTGAAACATTCACAGTCTCCTCTCTTCACCAGCTCTGAAATCAAAAGCATGTAAACAGCGAACACGACGCAGTGTGAATTGTGAACAGGCTCTGATTTCAGGGGGACTGAGTCGGGGATGGACGGTCCTGACTGTCAAAAAGAAAACCAGGAAGTTGGAGTTACACATGCTGCTGCTGATAACACACCCTATTTGCTTTTCCAAGCTGCCAAGAGCGACTAAAACTCCAGGGGAAAAGAGGGGAGGGGTTAACGTCGAGCAAAATACACATCAGCATACACTCGGGGGGGATTAGAGCGTTTCAAAATCCCACCCTTTGACCCTCTGCCTCTTTTCCCCCCCTCCCTCATGTTTACTGGCTCTGAGTGATATGGGTCAGCACCGCACCTCAGAGGAAAGGTAGTGCTGAGGCAGGGAGGTTGTGCGAACGTGACAGAAAGTCGACAGAGAGAGGAAAGGGAGAGGGCGGGGGTGGAGAGAGAGCGTGACCTGACGACAAAATCGCTAGCCTGTGAAAAATGCATGATTGCAAGTGATTTGAATGTGAGGTAAATTGAGTGTGAGAGCTGGAGCACAGACAGACTGAAGCACACGGGGGAGATTTGGACCTTTTTGTCTCTCAACACACACAATATGTGTCTCGCCGCTTGTGTTGTGCATACGTGAGTTTAAAAACAAGTTTGTGTTTGCAGGAAACACGAGAGGTTGTCGGTTCTCGTGTGCAAACAGACACAGAGTGTGGGGGAATTAGGATAATTCCGTTTTGGATGGTTGATGGAAGTAAAATAACCAGACTTCCCTTTTTATCCTTCCTTCGCTTCAACCTGCATCCTGCCCAAGAAAACCCAATTACAACTGTTACCTACAGGGTTGTTATCCGCTCCATAAAGAAATGCTTTCCACCAGCTCAGTGTGAAAGAACTCGGTCGGGCTGCACAGATGATATCATCGCACATCAGTGCTCCAGCTCACACGTGTTGTTGTGGCTGATCGGAAGAAACTCCCTCAACTTCCCTGTGGCAGGAGCAGATTAGTAACCCTGCAGAGGAGCTGATGTTTTCACCAAGTCAACCAAACCTAGTGGAGAGACAGGGCCTGGGACTGGGAACCAATTGATTATTGGTGCGGATAAGTCTAAGGGGCCTATCCAAGAATTTATTGTCATCTTTGTTAACTTTGTTGTATGACAAACAAACTATTAGGTCAACAAACAACTTCCATCAATCCATTTCCTTGGAACTGCTCTTTAAAAACGCCCCAAACCCCCCCCCCCCCCGGCGAGAATGGATGAGCTCATTTGTTACCGACAAAAAAAAAACTTTGCTGCGCTTAACTTTCTCCATCATTCAGTTATTAGACATCTTTAAGAATGTGCTGCCCCGCGAGTGTGCATTAGGATGATGAGAATGAAGGTAAACAGCTAAAAGCTCGGCTCCAACGAGGACTAACATTATTCCATAGATCACGATGCACTTAACAAAATAAGAGGGTGACAACAGGGCGTGAAAATGATACCGTTAACAGGTAGAAGCTCCACCCCCTACCCCTCCCCCCACCTCCATTACTTCATTAAATTAGCCTAAGAGTGGATTTTGGACTCGTCCAAGGAAAACAATATCTTATTTCACACACACACACACGCACACACAAACACACACAAATACACACACACTTGCATTTATTGGCCAAACTGTTCCCAACTGAAGCCCCCCCCCCGCTCCCCCTTGAAGGCTTTGTCCCTGACTTCACTCTCAGGTGACGGAGAAACTCGAAACCATTCAGGGTGAAGTGGAAATAAAAGTCTTTACAAATGAAAAGGTTTCAGTTTGAAATGAGACGCCTGCAGACTCCCCACAGAAACGTCTTTTAAAAAGTAAAAGATGTTTTGCAGCCGAGTAGATTATTAAGTGTGTGGGTCATTATCTTCTTTAAGATAATTGCTTTCCAAGGATTTTTTTTTTGAAATAATCCTCATTCAACTGAGCCGCTAATTAAAATCCTTTGTGTTAACGTCATTTGAAATGGATCGCGGGGCGTCTCGAGGAGGAAATCACATCTGTGAAAAACACTTTGTTAAACTCATATTAAATCAGTTAGTTCTTTAGTTACTTAAACACGTGTTCTGTTCCATCATGTTTTATAATCTGTAAAACACTTTTTATGTTATTACTGCTTTTGCTAGTTTAATTTTTTTTTTATATATAAAGCACCGTGTAAATATAAATTATGCTTTAAACTACTTTTATCTTTACATTCAACTGATTTTACCACTTAAAGAGAAAACAGAAAACTTGTATTTTTACTTGATAAGTCATTTTTAGACGATTAAGTCACAATTTAGAAGAATAAAGTTGTAATAATAGGCCAGATGTCATTTTCAAGGGGGGATATCAGAAGATCAGCCTGACAACCTTCATTAGTATGAGGAATGTGGAGCATCTTAAGTTACACTTTATATTTCACAAATGCTTAAATACAATATACAACAAACAAGTATAAGTTCTCGTTGTTGCTTTTCTGAACAGTTTGACTTCCGTCTCGGTAAACTACAACTTTATTCTGGGAATATTAAAAATGTTCTCTTCATTATGGCCCCAATACACTTCACAAGCCTATGGACTAAGTTTTATTTTCTCAGCTTTATTCAGAGTGAAGGATGCACCAGAGATATTGATTTTCTTTCCCCTAAAATTGATCTGTAGCATTTTGGGAATCAAGTTTTTAAATGATAAAGAAACATCTTCCGGGGAGAGGGGGATTTTTCTTTTTGGATGTGTTTGGTTTGACAGGGCTCCGTATGAAAAATTATCTAATATCAATACCATTTTGCTCGACCTGGGCGTTTATGTCCCCGGGAGCGTGATGTTCACGGGCACGGGCCCAACACGGCCTCAGAGATGTCGTCAGCTCTTGGCAGGCGGCGCACAGGCAGTCGGGTTTCAGCGAGGAGAAAGAAGCAGCTTTAGTTTCACTCCTCGCTGCGTGTTGATCTATTACAGTGTCATCGTTTGAAATTTGAATTGAGAGCTGTGTCGTTATCAGACGTTGAGGCTGATACTTACAGACACGAGGACTCCCAGTGCAAACCGCCTGTTGTGGAGGAGGAAACATATTGATTGTGATGGGATTTACACGGAAACATTTCATTTCCACAGCTGTATTTACTTTTTTTTATGCAGTAGGCAGCTGTACGGGTGCGGAGGGATTTTCTATCCTGCGCACAGAGCAGACGCTAATCCTCAGATCTTTACTGCTCTATTACAACAAATACATTTAAACCCTTTTAGCTCTCTACGCTCTCCGGGGAGCAATCCGAAAGGAAATCTAATGTATCCCGCACTTTGTGGAGCTACACGCAAGATCAAGCACAAAGACTATTGATGGAGGGCATAGCCGGCAGTCAGAAAAAGATCAATTCTGAAAGTGTATTTCACCCATTTAACGTGGAAAAGAGGGAGGAACGGTGGAGGGGAAACAAAATGAGCCGCGCACATTCACACTTGACGTCCTGAAGACAAACTGTTGAGTCATCCGAGAAGAGGAGGTGAAATCCACACCAGTCGTTCCCTCCCTGTTTCCAGTTTCCCATGCTGCACCTGTTGCTCCCACACCAGCCAGCACCTGAGATAAATCGCGTCCAATCGGCATCCGACTGGACAAAGCAGCTTCTTCTCCTCCAAACCTTTTGTGTTTCACAGAGAACAGCAACTTTTCTGTTTGTCATCGGAGACGCATGTGATTAGCAAACCTGTTTTATAACAAAAAGGGACTTTTCTGTGCAGGATGCTTTAAGTTCAGGTGAAGTGCACAGAAACTGTAATTCATGGGACGGAGAGCAGTGGCTAATTTTAGGCTTTTTTCTCCGGCTTCCTCTGAAAGTAGCAACCAGTGTAATGAGCTGTGACATCATTGTGTGTTGAGGGATGGTCTTTGGAGTCGGCGACAAAAGGCCACAGTCTTTTATGAGCCCGGGCTGGAATTAAAGTCCGCACCCCTCCCACTAATGATAATTCATCCGCCAAGGTTCACCCTGACTTTATTGCTATGTAAATGTCTGTGTCGTATTTCGTTGCGCGGCCTCGGCGAGGGAGCGGCACCAGAATCAAATGAGAAAGACCTCCGCTCGGCCGAGAGCACCGACTGGTCCTTCCACAAACAAACACACACCTCAATGCACTGATTGCAGCTCTTTACTGGACGTCACTCAACCAAGGAATCTGTCATACCATACATTTTTCTTAGATTTCATGTCAGATATGTAGATAATAATCAAAATAATAATAGAAATGAACCAGCGTGGGCTTTAATCAATCAGGAATTAGACAAAACTGTGTGGAAACAACGCGTGATATCAAATATCTACTTCACCTGGGTAATAAAGCTCTATTGTTTTTTGAAACCCATTAAAAACACATCACTGAGTCACCAGCACTTATTATCCTGAGGCTGTGAAAAGTCAGTAACAGACCAAATATGAACTCAGCCGTGGAGAGAATCCACAAAAAATATGCATAATTTTGCTCTTGTTTGATAAAGTTGGATTAAAATATAAACTAGAGAACTAAACTTTATTTTTAAAAGTCTGTGTCTTCAGTCAGAAAAGGGAATAGCAGGAAAGTGTTGAGATTAAATGTTGTTTTTTGTCTTGTCATGGGATTTGTCGACAATAAGACAATTATGGGATAACACCCTATCATTAAAGAAGCATATTTTCCCATTATGGAAAAAACATATTGTCTCTATATTATTGTTATTAGGGCTTCAGCTAATAAACATGTCCGGTTTTGATTAATCCATCAATCCTCAGTTGCTCTTTCCGAGGTCAATGTGAAATTAAAACCTCCTCTTTTGGACAGAAATCCTTCTCTGGGAAGCTCGGAGACATTTCTGACACTTTTTGGAGATGTGTGAATTGATCACAGGTGGACGGAGTCTCTGCGGTGGCTACTAGAGGGTCACTGTGGTGAGTCGGCTTTTCAAACATTTATAGTTTTTGTGATTAAACTGTCAACACCCACGTCTGTGGAGAAATCACGTTTCCAGTGTGTTGCTGTGGAATCGCTCCCGTCTTACTTTCACAACAAAGCATCGTCTTCAAAAACAGGCAGGAAACTAAAATATGTACCAAAGCACTACATTATATTATATATTTCCACATTCTCACCCTTTCACTTCCTCAGCTGGTTAAAGCTCCCTCGAACAGGATGTCTGGTTCGTCATGTTTAAACACATTTCCCTAAAAATCCACCTGTCAAATTTGATTTGCCAGTAGAATTTAAAACCATGGGGTTTAAACAACGGTCGGCTGAACAGCACGAGTCTGCAGAGACTGATGCAACAGAGGGTAATAAGGGTTTATGAGGTTAAATCGCTAATTGCTTTAGCAGGAGTTATTAGATGGCATGTTGCTGATATCTATTATCTACCAGCGGCCGAGAGTTAATGACAATATTAACTACTTGGCACTTGGAAGCTCATGAATGTTTAACTGGCTGATTATTTTTTTTACTCTTGCAGATTCGATATAGACCGAACCTCGGGCAAAGGAAAAGAAGACGACTCTGGCGGAGAAGAGGAGGAGGAGGATCTGAGCCACGCAGACACGATTCCTTTCTGTTCACATTAGTCCCATTGTTTGTGACTTTAAAGGATAACAGAAGCTACACAGCGGTGTTCTCGGTCCGTTGAGGATCCCTCTCCCCTCAGACTCTCTTTGTTCTCAGTGCTGTGGGCAGAATAAGCACAATGCACGATGATGCAACGTGAGAGTTTCAGCTCCTTTAAGAAAAAAAAAAAGTGGCTCCCACTGTGGCCGGTTTGAAAGGCCGTCAAGGTGTGGTGCTGAATAGACTCCCAGGACCCAGATATACTGGTTACATTCTTCCAGTGGTGGGCACTCGGGGCTGGAGCATAACAGCACACATTATTCATATTTTCAAGATGGACAAGAGCTGTGGGGAGATTGTCCTCACAACCCACAAAATGTCAACTGCGTACAGGTGATGAAGAACGGGTCATGGGACCACAAACGTCAGGGGAATTCAAACGCCACGTAATTTATTTATGGCAGCCAATGGGACAGTTGGTGAGAAGTTTCAATCGAGGCATTGTCATATTCACCAGGTGACGTCCACACAACCGCATGCTGGAAGCTGCTGGCCGTCTTGGTGGTATTGTTTGGGACTTCTACACTTCCACAGAATATTGTGGAGTACTGTTAATGTATTTAATTTAAAACACGTGAGCATGTGCTTGGAGATCCAGCTGATATAACCGTCCATTATCTATATCAGCCATGATTGGAGGGTTTGAGGCTGGAGCCGGTTCCACCTGACATTCGCCAAGTGACGAATTGGTTGCCAGTGTGTTTGCGTGGCTGAGACACAGAAAGAAAGAAAAAAAAGACCATTCACACCCACATTCACATAATCGCCAATTATCCTGAGATGCATGTGTTTGGAATGTGGGAGGAAGCTGCAGTTAAGCAGAGAAAACCCACGCAGACACATGCAAACACAGACAGGCCATTAGGTATAGAGTCACAACCTGCCTGCTGTCAGCTGCTGTCCACTGTACCACTGTGCCGGTATCCATAATTGTGAATTTTTTGCTTACCAGCCAAAAACAGATGTTTCTACTATGATATGAAATTACTTACTGGTAATAGTGGTCAAACAGTCTGGTTTATCCAGCGAGTTAAAATGCCTTAAATGGTAAGAGCAAGGGGGAAATGCATAAAAATGTACAAATGTTCAAACGCAGTTAAACGGTATCACAGCATATAAAAAGACTCCAGTTAACAATTCACCGCAATTATAATCCACTCAGAGCCATCAGTGAACAGAAAGGACAATGGGCACATCCCAGTCGTCAGTGGGAGGATGTAATGGGATCGTAGAGGCTCACCCTCATACTGCGGATGGACCCGAGGCACGTAGGATCCAAATTTGATGAGGACGGGGATGTCGAGTCCCTGTCGAACCCACTCCACCACATGCAGGGACGCAGAGGACACAGCGATCGGGAATGATGGAGGAAAGCTGCACCCGAGCTCCACATCGCCTCCAGCCTTTCCTCGCACTTCCGGCCTCGCACCTTCAACGCTCCCTGCTGGGGGGGGGTGTATGACAGATTATCTTCAGGTTGCTTACTTTGATGCAAAAATAAGGATTAACATGGATACTGGTGGGTGCACAGTGGAGGATATACTGGAGATACTTACAAAAGAGGCAGAAAGCTGCCACCACCATAAAAGTCTGCATGTAGGATCCCGCTGGCTCCATATCAGCCGCTCATGCAACCTGCAGCATGTTCAATCTGTCGGCCAAAGACACACAATTGTCACAATCACATTAGTTTTCTTGGCCGCAGGCAGGACAGCAGCCACGTGTGACAGATTTCCAAACTAAAAAGGCAAACGGCAGAGCAGCTGCTTCTGTCATAATTATACAGATAAGGGGGGGGGGGGGTGGTTGTCGGGTTTAATACAGCTTTCCAATAACTGGAATTCGTCCCATATCATTACACAAATGGCCAGAGCCGCCTCTGCTGCCAGAAAGCTCCTTGGACCCCTATATCCTTTTCCGAGAGTAAATGTCATAAATGTCACATTAATCTTTGGAGAGTCACGTGTGGAGTGACATCTAAGTGTTTTATTTAGAGCACATCAGTGAAGGCGTTCGGCTGAAGCCGCCAGGAGACGTGCCCCTGGCAGACGGAGATAAGCCCAGCTGACGGGGGGGGGGGGGGGGGGGGGGGGGCATACAGGTTACGGCTCGAGGCATCAAGGAGTGCAAAATTAAAATCATGATCCAGACAATGAATGATCTGGATCATGACGATTGTTGTCTAAAGGCGTTTTACTGACATCCATCTCCAGAAACTGTTGAATAAAATGTTTAACTTTTGAAATGTCTGTGTTGATATCACGTAGGGGATTTATGTTGGGCCCCGTGTTTCCAGGTGTGAGATAATTGTCGTATTTGTACAATAACCTCGCCCCCCTGTACGATGAAGAATCAATAATGTATCATGTACGATAATTTCATCATTTTGTGACGCTAAGTAGTATCAGTTATAATCATAGCAAAATATGGATCACGTCTGTTTTACGCGTCTCTTCTCATGTAACATCTTTCTCAGCCAATCATCACAAGCTTAACACAAGTCCTTCCTGTCTCCTTTTTCACAATAAGAGCCTCGGGCCTTGAAAAGAATTGCTTCCCAATCTCAACACAGTTTTCAAACGTCTGTATCGGGCATCCCATCCCTCCTCTGGTCACAAATGATAATTGTCCTCAATACATTGATTTTAAGCTTAAGATATTTCAACATTTCCCATCTGGAGTCGCTGGTTCTGCCCCAGTTGCTGCTATAGGTCCAGTTTGACAGGATACTGAGTGTTTCCAGGTCCATAATAAACACGACCGGCCTCACCTAACTCTCTTTAAAGCCCACATCTCACTGAGCTCATTCACGTCTACTACACCCAGAGAGCAAAGGTTACTCCTTATCATCGACTGATACTACAGGCGCGTGCTAAACACGGCTGCTCACCCGCTAAAACAAACACATGGCAGATAAGAGACGGAGATGCTTTCAGTCAAGAGCTTATGTGGGTTAACGTTGGCTGAACCACAGCCATTGTGACCATAGAAATAGAAATTACTGATTGACACTGATGAAACTGAGTTGGATGCTCATCATCCAGGTTTTCTCAGATAAATGTAAAGTTTTCCAACCCAGTTAATTTATTGACGTATTATTTGTTTCTAAACACGAGATGAAAAGTCTATTATAAATAAAAAGGTAGAGTTTAATGGATGATGGTCACATTAATGATGTGTGCTTGACATTGCCTATGATCTCGACACTTCCTCAACACCCCCCGGCCCCTCCCCCCCTCTCATATCTTCTCTCCCTCACCATGAGGCTTTTATGGGCATTTTCATTTCATGACGGGGGCAAAGTCTGAACCTGTGAAAAACAATTACGCAGGCTGTCAACAGCTTGTTCCAGCAGCACTGCCACGCTGAAGCAAACAGCACTGTGGTGGTGGTTGGTGAACTTCCTATAAATTAACATTAACAATCTTTCCCACACCCGATCGCGATCCACGAACTGAATTGCGATCATTCCTCCCGAATTTTAAGGGTACCATCTAAAGAGTCCTGACTTAAACCAGACAATGGGATAATACGTCTTGATTGATCTTGATACCACAGCCCAACACCACAACCACCTGCTGTGCAGACTCTGGCTCCAAATGATATTTTATTGCACCCGTATCCAAACAATTTTCGCTTCATTGTAGTATCCTCAGTATCCTCGTTTGCCGGTTTAATCATATTTTACTTACTTCTCTAAGGAATCATTCAATAACAAACTTGTTATGTTTTAGGACCACTCAATATCATCGAACTGTTAGACCTACGAGCTCCAGAGCCACTAAGAGAGGAGAATGAGTCTAGTATCTGTATTGACATCATATAGAATGATTTATTTCAGCCCCCTGTCATAGACAAACAAATACAATGGTGGCATAACAGAGAAAAGCTTTAAGCAGCACTCTTTACCTCCACTCAGGTTTCAATGGCTGTGTTCCCAAATGAAGGTCAAATAAAAGCTCTTAAAGTTTATATTATACAAGTCTTGGTTTTCCACGTATGTCAAACCGGTGAGTGAAACCCTCTGAAAGCATTATCCTTACATTCTCTTTGAAAGAGGTTCATTGGATTGTTTTGTGTTACATTTCGGAGCGCTCTCCATTATCCGATAAAAGTGGCCTTGTGAAATACCTGACTCTTTTTAGCCTGACCACCTCCACACTGCATCAAGTGCTTCTCTCGCCCCGGCTCCTCTTCCATCAAGCGACTCGCTCGCGTGAAATTATTTTTCAAATATATCACACAAAGAGACCCTGTGATATAAAAGGTAGACTGAGGCTAAATGTCCTGAAATGTCAACGTCTCTGTAATTTTTCAAACTTAAGACAGATGCTCACAATTTTTTCAGACTTTTGAAAGAAAAAGGACTGCGGCCCTCTTCGGGATCGATTAAAACACAAAGTAATCTGATTGTTCACCCTTGCCCAGCAAACACAGATCTTCCACAAAGACCAAAGTGAAAGTCAATTTGAACTCTCAATCTCCAGCACGTCTGCAGTTTGCAGTCTAATGGAACATTAACAGAATTCTATCCCCTGCCCTTCAGCCGTGTGGCTCCGAGCAAAGCAGCACTACACTCCGAGTTTGTCCTGAACTTATTACACTTGAACGAGGCGGTCGAATGTTTGCTGAGGCTGAGCTCGGCAAACCGAGGTAGAGCTTTCCCGCCGCTATTCTGTTGCTTCTCTCCCTCCCACAGTGGGCGAGGACAAAAGAGCTGCACACACACTTGTCTTCCCTCTTTGTCGAACAGATGCTCGCCATCTTCTCCTCATTCTTCATCCGCTGCCTCTTATTAAATCATGAGACGAGCCATGATGAGGACTGAACACCCTGTAATGACATTTACGCTGCTGATTAAAGAAATAGATCCGGTCACATCCAGTCTGCTGTGGCTGTGCGAATAGAGACGATTATAGATGGATTAAAAATGATGTTCCCTCGTTTTGGGGCCGTGTAAAGAAAATGCTTATTGGTCTGGCGAGATGGTGAAGTCAATACAAAAAACCAGCTGTGTGGAGGGAAAAGCGAGACAGCAGGGGAAATGTGGCCAACGCAGCAAGAAGAGCGATGAGAGGCGACAAAAATCTTGTTAAGCTGCGGGACATTTCGTGTCATTAAATCTCGAGCAGGAACTCAGAGAGCAGCTGCTGGAAGGAAACGGCCTGCACAGGTGAAACGCTCCACCATGGTAACGCAGATGGTCTCCAGACATTTTCCTCCGACATATCATTTCCTCCCTCTGACATTGAGGACATGCATAAACATAAGCACATTGGTGACGACGGCACAATCTGGAAAAAAATGTTTAAGGCTACAAATAAATGAGCCGGGTATCGCACCAAAAGAAAGCGCCCTGTCTCCTGACAATTTATCAGCTGACAGAAATTGGAATGTCAGTGACGGGCACGCTGCTGGAAGTCAGTGGCGTTGCCGTTTTCATCTACATAAGGAGAGAGAAATGGGGACCAGCTGATAATTGCAACCGAGGCCCAGTCACAGATTTATCAGCAGCTCTGCTCTCCCCCTACCCCACCGCACTTTAAACTAAAAAAGATAAAGGGGGCTCCTACATATTAGCTTTCTGTTCAAATTCCATTTCTTTCCCATGGGTATCGCCGTTGTGCATTTGAGTGTGTGTATGTGTGTGTGTATGTGTGTGTACGCACTCAGAACATGTCCTTGGTCAGTGGGTTAGGCCTGTTTCAAGGCTGTTTGTATCTGCCAGCAAAGCTAAATTGGACATTAACCTCTGATCACAGCTAAAGGGGAAAGAAGACAAACTTCCTGAATTCTCCAAAAGGCACAACATAAAACACACAGCCATGCAGAGCTGCAGGAGAGATGGGTTTCCTGTTTCCAGACAATACCGAACCCTGCGTACACCAATGCAATCTGGGTGATATGCATATGTTAATGTGGTTTAAAGTCAAATGAGGTTGATGTTGTCGATCAACTTCATTGACAAGAGCAACAGGAGAGACACAATAAACACAATAATGCAACTGGAGGGACGGCCACACCAGGAAAATGTCTGATGTGTTATATTAATGCAGAGCCTCACATTAGAGATGACGGAGGTGTAACCATGTGTCGATACACAAACCGTATTATTGATCAACTCTGTGCTGTGCTGTTTATTTTTTAATTTGATCCTCAGGAAAAAACACACAACATGATTAAGTTTCCATGCAAAGCCACGTTTCTATCAGCAGTTAGCGCTAACTCCTCTGAGCTAACGGGCAGAATTAGCATTTCAGTTTTAGTTAGAGATAATAAATGTTGATGTTGATCTCCTAGTGATGACTCATTGTGTGTTGTTGTACTATCTCATGTCCACACATGCATCTCAGTAGATTTGTGAGCATTGAAGCAATAAATCCAAGTTTAATTGCAGCCTATGCAATAGTGATAAGATATTTCATAACCTGATAAAGGAGCTTTTCCTGAATCTTCAAGAAGGGACGTACGTGAGAACACAATGTCCGAGTCAGCTGAAGACAGAAGGAAACTGATGATTAACGTGACAAATGCGAATAAAAGATGTGGTGCAGTAAACGTAGAAAGCAGAGGATGTTGACTTGGAAAGACGACGTTATACCAGAGCTTCCTATACATTGTGTCCCACCTTACATCATAAGGCACCGACAGCATATAGCTGCACCTAGTTCTACAACTGACTCTATAAAACTGTATCGTCATATTTTCAAGCTGCTTTCATGACATCGACGTGCATCCAAATATAACTTTGAAACACAATGTGGTCCAACCCACAGTTTCACACACTAACCACACACTGTCCTGCCAAACACAAGGTTCTCTCCCAGTCTGCTTGTTTGACTGACAAAAGCTTTGCCTCACAATAGCAACCGCCCGCCTCGCTCAGTTTGATGTGCACTTACGAGAAAATAGGACACATTAAAAGTGGAGCAACCCAAAAAAAAAGCAGGAAAAGAAAGAGGTTTAAAATCCATCTCCGCGCTCAGGGTACAAACATTTACAACCATTTTACAAGAATCCAAGAGAAGGCAGAAGAGGAAGGACAAAATGTTTTTGTTGTTCTGTTCAATATACTTCAGTTAGGAAAAGAGAGAGCACGCCCGAAGTGAGGTGAAGTCCTACTCTTTGAATTTCAAGTCCTATATAAACATCTAGACAAATAGAACTTTGTTTGCAGCTAGTAAATTAAAACATGTACAGACTTAACATGAGAACCTGATCATGAAAGATATCATGTCTCCTGCTCTACACTGCCAAACTTTACCAACTTCTTTCTGCTGATGAGTTGTTGCAGGTTGTTGAGTTTTTGTAACGTAATTTTTTTATATTTGGGCTCAAGACGACATTAAGTTATTTCAATTCAAAAGTCCAAGCAGTAATGAGTCAATCAGGTCAAGTTTAAAGTTGTCGGATTTGTGACTCATGTTCAAGTTGTGTGACTCGAGTCCTGTTTCCAGTTTCTTGGTTGTGTAACAGAAGCTGTAATTCAATATTCAGATGGTGTAGCTCCTGTAAAGTTCTGTTTACGTTAAAAAGGCCCTGAAAAACTATTTAACCCAATCTGCTACATATGAATGAAAGGATTCTACATGATTTCATTTCAATTCGTATATTTTCTTTGTTTTTGTGTCTTTATGTCCAGCGCTCATCTTTCAATTTGATCTTGGTGGTGCTACGTTGGAAATGGGTGACATCACACAACCCTGAGCACCAATCAGAACGTAGCAACTGTTGAATGCTGATCTACACAAGATGTCAGCGTACAGACGAGAACACAAAAACAACTTAAAAGAAGCATGCCGGGCCAGTAGGTGGCAAAATTGTCTACATCAGTGATCTATCGTGTACGAATGAAGAAAGGGAACTTGTAATTGGACCTAGCAGTGCGAAACCAAACGTAGATAAACAAGTATGCAACTGCTATTGTTGTAGTTTCTGGTGCATGTTCATAACACAAAGCAACATGAGTTTTACACTCAGAACACAGAAACCGGAGTTGTTGAAAACGTGCACTTTAGAGGACGTTTGTTAAAATCTCTGTTCCTGCTTTAAAACACTGAGGATTTCTGGATGAGCGGCTCAAACGCTTGTGTTGCTGAACATCTGCATTAGTGTGTAACCGTGTTAGTCATGGGAGTGACACACAGGAACACTTAACATCTGAAGCCAACTTTTCAGGCGTTTTAAAAAAAAGTAAGAGAGCAGTTTCTTTTACATTACTGCCAATTACTGTACTACATTACTCCCCGTGTTGGACTGAGGTTTCCCAGATGATTCATCGCAGAGATCATCATGTCTCCTTTCATTTTGTCAAACTCATCCTGCAGCTGTGATTCAGAGTTTCCTCTCGATCTCGACACACAGAGCCACGTGCAGTGAACTGGAATAAAGTGGCAGACTCACTGGTGTGGGCTTAATGGCTGTTTCGCAGGTAATTATTTGCATCTAATTCTGTCTGCTCGGAGTCGACTATCAGATGTGAAGTGCTTCTCTTTAATTCAGAGGCTGTCGGGCAAATCCTTGGCTTTCACAAAAAAAATAAGAACATATATCCACTCAGCTCCCGATGATGATGCAAAACTTTACGTGAAATGTAAAACTAAAACATGATTCTTCCCTGAACCACGTCAGGAGGAAGTATGGGGAGAATATCTCTGCTGTAAATCAGTGAGACACAGACGGACTCTGGACTCCAACAGAGCAAAAAGACGACATGTGTTCGGGCCCTGGCTCTAAATACTGTACAATCATATAGGGAAGTTATACATGAATTCATATAATGAATAATATTTGTCTGAGAGTGTAACGTAGTGAATAGGATAGGAGATGAAAGACTCAGACTCTGCTCCTCTTTGTAGCGCAGACCATTGAAAGAGTATTCAATTCAATTCAAAGAGCATTCATCTGAATGAAAACACCAAACAGTACAAGAAATCCATTCCACTAGTTTCAGTTCACATAGTGTCAGGGGGGGGGGGGGGGTGGAAAAACAACATCAGATATATGAATCATATACGCACAGGCCTGAATAAGATATGGAGGCTTTGAATTAAAGCAGATCGATATGACCAGAAACATAAATTAAAAAAAAACATTAATTATATTACAGGTATATTATATACCCACAGCTGGTTTTCTAATTATGCGATATATTTTTTACGATACAAAGCAAACTGTAAATCTCTAATCTCGAGTGAAAAGGAGCAGAAAGAAGATTAATCGTATTTAATCTGCTCAAATATAAAGAGAGGGTTATGTAATCAATCCAATTCTTTGTAATAGACACTGTACGATATGTGCAGCAGGTATTTCTTAACTTACGGATTGTAGAACATATACTGGACTTTATTGAATGTTATTGGGATTATTATCGTTTTACTGCTCAGTCTGAACTGTCCTGAGAAGTTCCAGCTCCACACACTCACTTCTGTCAGGTTCGCATTTCACATGATAATGAAAAGCTCCCATAGAAACTTCATTATACTGACGTTTAACTGCACGACACAGTTCAGAGGCTTGGGGAAGGAACGTTTCCACAGTCTGAGCTCAGCACATTCATTTCTCATCCTCTCAAAGCTGCAGGAAACTTTTCATAATCATTAACTTCTGACTTTTACAGCTTTTAATTTAATTTCAAAGCTCATCCTACCTGTAGCACAGTCAGTTCCTGGATGTTTTAAAATCCAGAGCTCGGTCTCTTCTTAGCGCATCCTCCTCTTCCTCCTCGTGTGTGTGTCTGTCTGTGTGTGTGTATGTATGTGTGTGTGTGGAGTCCAGAGGAATTGAAACAACTCTGGGCCTAGTTCCTTTGTGGAGCTGCTGAAATAGGAGCGCCTCTCCCGGTGAAAAGCCCCAGGCAACAGGTGTTCATTTCAGGTACAGGTGAGTGTGAAGTGTCGGTGCGGCCACACGGAGCTCCAGAGTCCCACCTCCCCCAACTTCCTCCCTCCCTCCTCTCTCTCCCCCCCCCTCCCTTCATCCCTCCCCTCCCGTTCCAGTTCCTGTTTGTGTTCAAAAAGGTCCAAACCACATCAGAGTCCCATCAGCTCTTTAATGTTTGAGCCAATGTAGATTTAATAACAGAGTTTGTTTGTGCAGGCAGAGGATGAAAAGGAGATTTGTTTAATTATTTATTTTGTATTTTTTTTAGCCTTTAATCCCCCTGATGGATCGGTGGTAGCCACAAGAGGGTGTCCTTTACCTTAACCTGCTGCCTGGCACCAAGCAGAGAGGAGGTGTCACACTACTAACAGTCAAAATAAACTTTTATTAATCATAATATCGAATAAATATTTATTCTCAGCCTAGCCTTTGGTTAAAGTTTTATTTATATACATTCATATTTTGCATCTATGTTTTCAAAATGAAGTTATACTATTCATATATCTGTATAGCCCCTTTTATTGACTTCTAAATAGTTTTATTGTTTTTATTGTTCAGATAGTTGATATAAACACACAAGTAGATTTGCCAACAAATATCAAATTCCAGCTTTTATTGGATTTTTTTAATCAAGCAAGTGGATGTAAAAAATACATCTTCCTCTGACATTTCAAATCAAATGAAATATACACAAGGAGCAATAACGCAAACCCTGAAGAAATACTTTTCTCTCAAAAATATACTGTACTTAACGTAAACTTCTTTGGATAGTTCGGCAAATACAATCCTTCAGGGAGAAATACAACCTCCCAAGCTTTTTAATGATACTATACAGAGTACAATCACAAATAAATATTTGTTTAAGATAAACTTTTGAACTGTGCAGTAACGCTCACTCCTCCAGGTCGAGGACTTTCTAGCAGCAGTAAGCTGAAGGCATCTGTGTTGACTCAGAATAACGTGTCATCACTGATCCAAGGTTGGTTTGTTGTTTCTTGAAAGTGAGGGACCTTTTGAATAACAGTAAAACATAGCTGCAGCGTTGTGGAGATTCTATTCTCCTGAAGCTCTACAGCCTCTAAGAGAAGCATGTGCATGGAGGTTGATATAGAGCAGAGAATAAATGAGTTGCAAAAACAGGTCAAATCAATTGTCTGTGCAACCAGACACAAACCCTGTGTCTTTTTTCATTTTGCTACATACATTCAGAAACAAGTAAACAGCAGGCAACAGTCTCAGGATGCAGTGTCACTAACGGGGGAGATTCTCCACCAATGAGCGGCCGTCGTTTGGCTCAGTCCCCGAAATCCGGGATGTCGTCGTAGGAATAACCCCGGTAACCTTTGGCAGCGTAGTAGGCAATTCTCAAATGGTAAAATCCAGGGAGGAAGACGAGCAGCCCGATGATGATGACAGGAATGGTGCGGTCAGGATGCTGAAGACAAAGAAGAGGTGGAGATTATCAGGTGTGTGTGTGACTCACTATTTAGTCACTAGTATGTCCTTTCACCGTGTGCTCAACAAAGACATGAAACACTGAGGAGTGGACACAGTAATGAGATGCTGGAGGAAGTGTAATAAAGGAGAGGCAGTGGACTAGTGGCAGAAACTTGGACTAAGGGCAGAGAAGGTCTCTGGTTCGTCTCTGGTCCGACTCCACGGAGAGACAACAAAAGACGAACCTGGATTGATCTGTCCAAAAATCTAAGAGTCTCCCTACCCTGTCTAGTGCCCATGAGCAAGGCACCTTACTCAACCAACATCTGCTCCCCGAGCGCCGTACATTGTCGCTCACTGATATGTGTGTCCTGCACCAGATGGGTCAAAAGCAGAGGTTAAATTTCCCTACCTGCATGAGTGTGCCTTTGCATGTCTGTGCATGTGTTTGGGACGAATAAATGCATCTTAATCTTAAATGAACTCAACAGGCTTTAACACACTAAATTCCACATCACCCGCGAGCACGACACATAAATCCTGAGAAGGAAAAGGGTGAGCAGGAGGCGCATAGACACGATGACTTCATCTGTCTAAGATCTGCCTCCATGTAAATCTTCAGTCATTTCACACACACACACACACACACACACACATACTGGTTTCCATGGTTTGCGGGGCGTGCACTTTTTATCATAACCTGTGGGGACCACCCTTTCTAGAGGTTGTGGAAGTATGAAAAAAATCAGGGACACTAAGAAAAAATCAGTTAGTACATACACACCTTAAAATATCTAAATTCATGGAGTAGTGTTTTGACTGTGCAAAATGGGGACCTTAGAAAAACGGGTAGGTATGGCTGATGGGGACCTCATTTACATATCATTTGCATGACTCACACAACTTGTTATAAGACTAATGGGGACCATGCTTCAAAAAGCATTTTTATATACATTATTACTGATACCGTAAGTCTTCCATTATTACATTTGTTAGAGCTGTTTGTTTAAAACTAATAAAGTCTAGCCAAAAAGAACAAAAGTTGTTGATAGAAAATGTAGAGATATAACATGATACCTGTAAATGGTGATAGGGATGCAAAGCATTACTTTGTACAGAAAATCTTGCTGTTCATGAACTCCGCCTTACAATGAAGCAGAATTTGATAGGACTATTAGTGTAATGTGGTTGAAGTGAATATAAACTTATCAAACAGTGACGGGCTATCTATATCCCTACAAAGAATAATTCTTATTCAGTCAAATTTGTAAGATATTTTTAATTTCAGACCACCACATAGCAACCGCTTACTGGTGGTAATCTTCCCATTATTTACTTAATTTCCTCTTGTTGGCTGTAATGCGGTTATATATGTAGAATTTCACATTCTGCCAGCTCCGGTCCTTAAGAGCTTCTGGATCAGCCCTTAAACACTTCTCACAGTCAAACTTTGCTGGAGCAATACAAGATGTGATGAATCGATTCATGTGCCTTTCCACTGCCTTCACGTCTGTCTCCTTCCAGGGTGTTTTCTTCTTTTGTGCAGTTGTACCTTTAAGTGGTCGGAAAAACACATTTGTAAATACAAGGACTCCAAAGTGTGTAAGAGTTATAATCCAAAGTTACAAGTTCTATAAAGTAAAAACTAACTTCTACAGTATAAGAAAACTAAAATATACAATTACTCTGCCAAGAAAACACTGATATGTGCATTCTGACTGAAATTGTCAGTGGGAAAGAGGATTTTGATGCCATTTTTTTATAAGCTGAACATGCTGTGTTATATTAACAAATAAACTGTTCATTCTGATCAATGACATGGACTCACATTCACTGACATAAATTTCTCAAAATTGTCATGAAGAAAAAACTGTATTTATAAAATGTTGGATCTGTTGGATAAACAAATACAATGTACTGATTCACTCATTAATCTAACTAACTATGGAATTGTGAGGACGTAGGACAGGTGTTTGGTATAGGGACTAGTTGTTGTTTGTATGTTTATACTATTAAAACTGTAACTGTTATGAGTCCTACTTTAAGCACCTAATATACTCTAGAATCAGCCAAACAACCCTTTATCTGATTATTGCAGGCATGAATATACAGATAAAACTACATTAAATGGGGGCAGCAACAGTTATGCGGCAAAGGTCTGAAATGACAAAGTATTGGTGGCAACATCTTAAGTTGGCAACACTGACAACAGTCTCTGATCTGGCCTTTTTTTTATGACTGCTATCTAACGATGTCCTTTATAGTCTGACTTGACCGGGGTTCTTCTACTGCTCTGGGGGCTTCAGGTGTAATGTTTTGACCATCCAAAATCATGTTGTCTGGTGTTGTATAATCGCAGACAGTGGGGCCCATTGAGCTATCAGGATCATTAAGAGGCAGAAAAGTGTTCTTAAAGTTTAGTTGAACTGAAGCATCACTGTCACTGTCACTTTCGAAGATGGTATCTGGTACGTGATCATCTGCACTCTCTGATGACGAATCAAATAGTTCAGAATCTTCCAGATCTGTGTCTTTCATCTAAAAAAATTAATGAAAAGATTATAAATATGTAGAGCTGTAACAGGTAGATGAGAAATTATTCTTTGTGCTGTTTTGCAAGTTTTGTGTCATAATTTGATTATTTTAGCAGTTTATATTATAATAAGCAGAATATTTTGACTGTTCTGAAAAAAAAAAGACTATATCGAATTGCAGCAACTTGAAAAAATTGAAGTGCAACTGAAAGTTATTGTAGGCCGTCTTAATTTTGGTACAAAAGTCTCAGTTTCATTTTTTGAAGTCTGTAATCTGAAAATAAAGGCACATATGCAATAAATAATTTAGTAAAAGTGCATATAAGAATTTTTGAGATCAAAGTTGTGTCTGCTCTGCTAAACTAATTCTGAATTCACAATCTAGAAAAAACATGTTTCACACATTTTAGACACAACATTAGAGTTCATCGTGGGGACCAGTTTTATCTAACTTTTCAAAAACAGTTACTACTTGCACACTGTCAGAAGGTGTGTTGTGGGGACCACGTGAATACAAAATGTAGAGTGATAATTTATCAAGAAAAAAAATACTGTGAAGTTTGAAATCGACCATGAATATACCTCTACCACTAACCTTCAAGATACCATACTTGAAATGTCATTGTATACCAATTTACATAACTTCTGACCAGTAAAGCTATTTCTCATTCACACAACTTAACACATGCTTTGTGGGGACATTTTACACACAACATTATAGTTCATTGTGGGGACCAGTTTTATCTAACTTTTCAAAAACAGTTACTACTTGCACACTGTCAGAAGGTGTGTTGTGGGGACCACGTGAATACAAAATGTAGTGTGATAATTTATCAAGAAAGAAAATACTGTGAAGTTTGAAATCAACCATGAATATACCTCTACCACTAACCTTCAAGATGCCATACTTGAAATGTCATTGTATAACCAATTTACATAACTTCTGACCAGTAAAGCTATTTCTCATTCACACAACTTAACACATGCTTTGTGGGGACATTTTACACACAACATTATAGTTCATTGTGGGGACCAGTTTTATCTAACTTTTCAAAAACAGTTTCTTCTTCTAACCAGCGAAGCTCTTTCTCATTCACACAACTTAACACATGCTTTGTGGGGACATTTTACACACAACATTATAGTTCATTGTGGGGACCAGTTTTATCTAACTTTTCAAAAACAGTTACTACTTGCACACTGTCAGAAGGTGTGTTGTGGGGACCACGTGACTCCAAAATGTAGTGTGATAATTTATCAAGAAAGAAAATACTGTGAAGTTTGAAATCAACCATGAATATACCTCTACCACTAACCTTCAAGACGCCATACTTGAAATGTCATTGTATAACCAATTTACATAACTTCTGACCAGTAAAGCTATTTCTCATTCACACAACTTAACGCATGCTTTGTGGGGACATTTTACACACAACATTATAGTTCATTGTGGGGACCAGTTTTATCTAACTTTTCAAAAACAGTTTCTTCTTCCAACCAGCAAAGCTCTTTCTCGTTCACACAACTTAACACATGCTTTGTGGGGACATTTTACACACAACATTAGAGTTCACCGTGGGGACCTGTTTTATCTAACTTTTCAAAAACAGTTACTACTTGCACACTGTCAGAAGGTGTGTTGTGGGGACCACGTGAATACAAAATGTAGAGTGATAATTTATCAAGAAAGAAAATACTGTGAAGTTTGAAATCGACCATGAATATACCTCTACCACTAACCTTCAAGATGCCATACTTGAAATGTCATTGTATACCAATTTACATAACTTCTGACCAGTAAAGCTATTTCTCATTCACACAACTTAACGCATGCTTTGTGGGGACATTTTACACACAACATTATAGTTCATTGTGGGGACCAGTTTTATCTAACTTTTCAAAAACAGTTTCTTCTTCCAACCAGCAAAGCTCTTTCTCGTTCACACAACTTAACACATGCTTTGTGGGGACATTTTACACACAACATTAGAGTTCATCGTGGGGACCTGTTTTATCTAAATTTTCAAAAACAGTTACTACTTGCACACTGTCAGAAGGTGTGTTGTGGGGACCACGTGACTCCAAAATGTAGAGTGATAATTTATCAAGAAAGAAAATACTGTGAAGTTTGAAATCGACCATGAATATACCTCTACCACTAACCTTCAAGATGCCATACTTGAAATGTCATTGTTTACCAATTTACATAACTTCTGTACGGTAAAGTTATTTCTCATTCACACAACTTAAAACAGGCTTTGTGGGGACATTTTACACACAACATTATAGTTCATTGTGGGGACCAGTTTTATCTAACTTTTCTGAAACAGTTTCTTCTTCTGACCAGCGAAGCTCTTTCTCGTTCACACAACTTAACACATGCTTTGTGGGGACATGTTACACACACCATTATAGTTCATTGTGGGGACCAGTTTTATCTAACTTTTCAAAAACAGTTACTACTTGCACACTGTCAGAAGGTGTGTTGTGGGGACCACGTGACTCTAAAATGTAGTGTGATAATTTATCAAGAAATAAAATACTGTGAAGTTTGAAATCGACCATGAATATACCTCTACCACTAACCTTCAAGATGCCATACTTGAAATGTCATTGTATACCAATTTACATAACTTCTGACCATTAAAGCTTTTTCTCATTCACACAACTTAACACATGCTTTGTGGGGACATTTTACACACAACATTATAGTTCATTGTGGGGACCAGTTTTATCTAACTTTTCTGAAACAGTTTCTTCTTCTGACCAGCGAAGCTCTTTCTCGTTCACACAACTTAACACATGCTTTGTGGGGACATGTTACACACACCATTAGAGTTCATCGTGGGGACCAGTTTTATCTAACTTTTCAAAAACAGTTACTACTTGCACACTGTCAGAAGGTGTGTTGTGGGGACCACGTGAATACAAAATGTAGAGTGATAATTTATCAAGAAATAAAATACTGTGAAGTTTGAAATCGACCATGAATATACCTCTACCACTAACCTTCAAGATACCATACTTGAAATGTCATTGTATACCAATTTACATAACTTCTGACCAGTAAAGCTATTTCTCATTCACACAACTTAACACATGCTTTGTGGGGACATTTTACACACAACATTATAGTTCATTGTGGGGACCAGTTTTATCTAACTTTTCAAAAACAGTTACTACTTGCACACTGTCAGAAGGTGTGTTGTGGGGACCACGTGAATACAAAATGTAGTGTGATAATTTATCAAGAAAGAAAATACTGTGAAGTTTGAAATCAACCATGAATATACCTCTACCACTAACCTTCAAGATGCCATACTTGAAATGTCATTGTATAACCAATTTACATAACTTCTGACCAGTAAAGCTATTTCTCATTCACACAACTTAACACATGCTTTGTGGGGACATTTTACACACAACATTATAGTTCATTGTGGGGACCAGTTTTATCTAACTTTTCAAAAACAGTTTCTTCTTCTAACCAGCGAAGCTCTTTCTCATTCACACAACTTAACACATGCTTTGTGGGGACATTTTACACACAACATTATAGTTCATTGTGGGGACCAGTTTTATCTAACTTTTCAAAAACAGTTACTACTTGCACACTGTCAGAAGGTGTGTTGTGGGGACCACGTGACTCCAAAATGTAGTGTGATAATTTATCAAGAAAGAAAATACTGTGAAGTTTGAAATCAACCATGAATATACCTCTACCACTAACCTTCAAGACGCCATACTTGAAATGTCATTGTATAACCAATTTACATAACTTCTGACCAGTAAAGCTATTTCTCATTCACACAACTTAACACATGCTTTGTGGGGACATTTTACACACAACATTATAGTTCATTGTGGGGACCAGTTTTATCTAACTTTTCAAAAACAGTTTCTTCTTCCAACCAGCAAAGCTCTTTCTCGTTCACACAACTTAACACATGCTTTGTGGGGACATTTTACACACAACATTAGAGTTCACCGTGGGGACCTGTTTTATCTAACTTTTCAAAAACAGTTACTACTTGCACACTGTCAGAAGGTGTGTTGTGGGGACCACGTGAATACAAAATGTAGAGTGATAATTTATCAAGAAAGAAAATACTGTGAAGTTTGAAATCGACCATGAATATACCTCTACCACTAACCTTCAAGATGCCATACTTGAAATGTCATTGTATACCAATTTACATAACTTCTGACCAGTAAAGCTATTTCTCATTCACACAACTTAACGCATGCTTTGTGGGGACATTTTACACACAACATTATAGTTCATTGTGGGGACCAGTTTTATCTAACTTTTCAAAAACAGTTTCTTCTTCCAACCAGCAAAGCTCTTTCTCGTTCACACAACTTAACACATGCTTTGTGGGGACATTTTACACACAACATTAGAGTTCATCGTGGGGACCTGTTTTATCTAAATTTTCAAAAACAGTTACTACTTGCACACTGTCAGAAGGTGTGTTGTGGGGACCACGTGACTCCAAAATGTAGAGTGATAATTTATCAAGAAAGAAAATACTGTGAAGTTTGAAATCGACCATGAATATACCTCTACCACTAACCTTCAAGATGCCATACTTGAAATGTCATTGTTTACCAATTTACATAACTTCTGTACGGTAAAGTTATTTCTCATTCACACAACTTAAAACAGGCTTTGTGGGGACATTTTACACACAACATTATAGTTCATTGTGGGGACCAGTTTTATCTAACTTTTCAAAAACAGTTTCTTCTTCCAACCAGCAAAGCTCTTTCTCGTTCACACAACTTAACACATGCTTTGTGGGGACATTTTACACACAACATTAGAGTTCATCGTGGGGACCTGTTTTATCTAAATTTTCAAAAACAGTTACTACTTGCACACTGTCAGAAGGTGTGTTGTGGGGACCACGTGACTCCAAAATGTAGTGTGATAATTTATCAAGAAAGAAAATACTGTGAAGTTTGAAATCAACCATGAATATACCTCTACCACTAACCTTCAAGACGCCATACTTGAAATGTCATTGTATAACCAATTTACATAACTTCTGACCAGTAAAGCTATTTCTCATTCACACAACTTAACACATGCTTTGTGGGGACATTTTACACACAACATTATAGTTCATTGTGGGGACCAGTTTTATCTAACTTTTCAAAAACAGTTTCTTCTTCCAACCAGCAAAGCTCTTTCTCGTTCACACAACTTAACACATGCTTTGTGGGGACATTTTACACACAACATTAGAGTTCACCGTGGGGACCTGTTTTATCTAACTTTTCAAAAACAGTTACTACTTGCACACTGTCAGAAGGTGTGTTGTGGGGACCACGTGAATACAAAATGTAGAGTGATAATTTATCAAGAAAGAAAATACTGTGAAGTTTGAAATCGACCATGAATATACCTCTACCACTAACCTTCAAGATGCCATACTTGAAATGTCATTGTATACCAATTTACATAACTTCTGACCAGTAAAGCTATTTCTCATTCACACAACTTAACGCATGCTTTGTGGGGACATTTTACACACAACATTATAGTTCATTGTGGGGACCAGTTTTATCTAACTTTTCAAAAACAGTTTCTTCTTCCAACCAGCAAAGCTCTTTCTCGTTCACACAACTTAACACATGCTTTGTGGGGACATTTTACACACAACATTAGAGTTCATCGTGGGGACCTGTTTTATCTAAATTTTCAAAAACAGTTACTACTTGCACACTGTCAGAAGGTGTGTTGTGGGGACCACGTGACTCCAAAATGTAGAGTGATAATTTATCAAGAAAGAAAATACTGTGAAGTTTGAAATCGACCATGAATATACCTCTACCACTAACCTTCAAGATGCCATACTTGAAATGTCATTGTTTACCAATTTACATAACTTCTGTACGGTAAAGTTATTTCTCATTCACACAACTTAAAACAGGCTTTGTGGGGACATTTTACACACAACATTATAGTTCATTGTGGGGACCAGTTTTATCTAACTTTTCAAAAACAGTTTCTTCTTCCAACCAGCAAAGCTCTTTCTCGTTCACACAACTTAACACATGCTTTGTGGGGACATTTTACACACAACATTAGAGTTCATCGTGGGGACCTGTTTTATCTAAATTTTCAAAAACAGTTACTACTTGCACACTGTCAGAAGGTGTGTTGTGGGGACCACGTGACTCCAAAATGTAGAGTGATAATTTATCAAGAAAGAAAATACTGTGAAGTTTGAAATCGACCATGAATATACCTCTACCACTAACCTTCAAGATGCCATACTTGAAATGTCATTGTTTACCAATTTACATAACTTCTGTACGGTAAAGTTATTTCTCATTCACACAACTTAAAACAGGCTTTGTGGGGACATTTTACACACAACATTATAGTTCATTGTGGGGACCAGTTTTATCTAACTTTTCTGAAACAGTTTCTTCTTCTGACCAGCGAAGCTCTTTCTCGTTCACACAACTTAACACATGCTTTGTGGGGACATGTTACACACACCATTATAGTTCATTGTGGGGACCAGTTTTATCTAACTTTTCAAAAACAGTTACTACTTGCACACTGTCAGAAGGTGTGTTGTGGGGACCACGTGACTCTAAAATGTAGTGTGATAATTTATCAAGAAATAAAATACTGTGAAGTTTGAAATCGACCATGAATATACCTCTACCACTAACCTTCAAGATGCCATACTTGAAATGTCATTGTATACCAATTTACATAACTTCTGACCATTAAAGCTTTTTCTCATTCACACAACTTAACACATGCTTTGTGGGGACATTTTACACACAACATTATAGTTCATTGTGGGGACCAGTTTTATCTAACTTTTCAAAAACAGTTACTACTTGCACACTGTCAGAAGGTGTGTTGTGGGGACCACGTGACTCCAAAATGTAGAGTGATAATTTATCAAGAAAGAAAATACTGTGAAGTTTGAAATCGACCATGAATATACCTCTACCACTAACCTTCAAGATGCCATACTTGAAATGTCATTGTTTACCAATTTACATAACTTCTGACCAGTAAAGCTATTTCTCATTCACACAACTTAAAACAGGCTTTGTGGGGACATTTTACACACAACATTATAGTTCATTGTGGGGACCAGTTTTATCTAACTTTTCTGAAACAGTTTCTTCTTCTGACCAGCGAAGCTCTTTCTCGTTCACACAACTTAACACATGCTTTGTGGGGACATTTTACACACAACATTATAGTTCATTGTGGGGACCAGTTTTATCTAACTTTTCAAAAACAGTTACTACTTGCACACTGTCAGAAGGTGTGTTGTGGGGACCACGTGACTCCAAAATGTAGAGTGATAATTTATCAAGAAAGAAAATACTGTGAAGTTTGAAATCGACCATGAATATACCTCTACCACTAACCTTCAAGATGCCATACTTGAAATGTCATTGTTTACCAATTTACATAACTTCTGTACGGTAAAGTTATTTCTCATTCACACAACTTAACACATGCTTTGTGGGGACATTTTGCACACTACATTATAGCTCATTGTGGGGACCAGTTTTATCAAATTTTTCTGAAACAGTTTCTTCTTCTGACCAGCGAAGCTCTTTCTCGTTCACACAACTTAACACATGCTTTGTGGGGACATTTTACACACAACATTATAGTTCATTGTGGGGACCAGTTTTATCTAACTTTTCAAAAACAGTTACTACTTGCACACTGTCAGAAGGTGTGTTGTGGGGACCACGTGACTCCAAAATGTAGAGTGAGAATTTATCAAGAAAGAAAATACTGTGAAGTTTGAAATCGACCATGAATATACCTCTACCACTAACCTTCAAGACGCCATACTTGAAATGTCATCGTTTACCAATTTACATAACTTCTGTACGGTAAAGTTATTTCTCATTCACACAACTTAACACATGCTTTGTGGGGACATTTTGCACACTACATTATAGTTCATTGTGGGGACCAGTTTTATCAAATTTTTCTGAAACAGTTTCTTCTTCTGACCAGCGAAGCTCTTTCTCGTTCACACAACTTAACACATGCTTTGTGGGGACATTTTACACAAAACATTGCATTTCCTTGTGTGTACAAGTTTTACCTAATTGTTCACACACAGTTTCTACACAAACTCGGAACAAAGAGTGATCATATAATGATAAAACAGTGATGGACATGAATTTACCTCTTCAGGTGTGGTCTTTGGCCCAAAGGCACAAGCCATCAGACTCTCTGAGTGGACAGGATCTGAATCATCCTCCTCCATGGTGTTAACAGTGATGCTGGTCGTCTGTAAACAAAAGTAAAACGTTCCCAATATTTACTTATATTATATTCTAATATTTCTATTCAGATAAAGTTTTGAGATTACATCCATGTCATAAGCAGGACTGGATACATTTGGCAAATTACCCTGATTCTTTAACATATAAAGTGATAGCATTTCAATGCTTTTTAATTATGCCCAAACCCATTACCCTAACCCTACCCCTTGTTTTCGAGGGTATTCTTGCCCCTTGAACAGAGGTTGAAATCTTCCCCATCTAATTGGGACAGCCCTCCAAGAGCTGTTACATAACCAGTGGTCATCGCAAAAACCTGCAACGACATCAGTAGTCTTTGATGTCAACACAAGCGACAAAAGGTTTTGCTGGGTATGTCATTGTAAAAACATTATTGAGATCTCTAATGAACCAATGCTATTGTTTGCATTCACTAAAGTGACAAACCTATAATATCCTAATATCATCTATGCTAATGCAGGTGAATCAATGACTTTTCCATTCATCCAATGGAAGTTGAAAAGTTTGGACACTCTGCACTATTTCACATATAAATCAAAATCAGAGCTTCAGGCTGCTTGCAGAGGTTTGTAGACAACCCTGCTAGGATGCAGTGTTAATAGAGGATCATTCAGTTCAGTAACATAATATCTATAATGATCTAAACTGACCTTCAATAGCTTCTTAAAACTTTTGTAAATTAGATTCCTGTTTGTTATTTCATGTTCCTGTTATTTTCACTACACTAAGTGGTCGCTCATACATAGCAGCTTAAAGCAGGTTGTGATAGGCAATCCTGGTATTTTTTGTATATGTAACGTGTACATGGTTATAACAATATTAATACAGCCAATTTAGGTCCACATATTTCTCATTCTACTATTTGTTGTGATACTTGACTCATTGTATTTGCTGTGTTCTGTGCTACATACCTGTGTTTGCCATGGGCAGTCTTCACCTCCATAGTTATAGGCGATTTCTTCTCCTTCTTTGATGTCATCCAGGGCAAATAAACAAAGGTGGGGTTCTCCATTAACACCAATTTTTTTCATTTTGGAGTAAGGACGTCTGTGTTCCTCATTAACTTGTCACCCAATTGAGCCATCTTCTCTGAAGGCATCAATACTTGAGAAATTGGAAAAATTGAAAAAGAAAAAATACAAATGTCACAATATATCACAATAAAACCAGAGCCCCACTTAGCATAACTTAAAATAGTATATGGAGTGTAGTTTAGGAATTCTTAAGTCCACTTGAAGGCAAACATGAATGCAGCACATCAGGGGTGGTTAAGTTTTTCTCCTTCTCTGGGATTCTGCATCATTTATTATATCCTTAAAATGCAGATGCAGATTAAGATGCATTTATTAGTCCCAAACACATGCACAGATAGGCAAAGGCACACTCATGCAGGTAGGGAAATTTAATCTCTGCTTTTGACCCATCTGGTGCAGGATACACAGAGCAGTGAGCGACCATGTACGGCGCTCGGGGAGCAGATGTTGGGGGAGTAAGGTGCCTTGCTCAGGGGCACTAGACAGGGTAGGGAAACTCTTGGATTTTTGGACAGATCAATCCAGGTTCATCTTTTGTTGTTTCTCCGTGGAGTCGAACCAGAGACGAACCAGAGACGAATCAGAGACCTTCTCTGCCCATAGTCCAAGTTTCTGCCGATAGACCACCGCCTCTAGACCTCCCCCCTACATATAACAAAGTCTCCTTTGCAAATTGTACCCTTTGCAAATATACCACATCCTGCAAACAATAAAAACATTTTCAATAAAACAGGAGGCTCCATTAATTCTATTCCTTGACAATGAGTTTATGCTAATATATACTACAAAACAAACCAAAACTGACCACTGCAGCATTCTAGTCCCTATTAAATGTACTCTGGAGCTTTTCTTTTGATTTTAAATGATAATTATTTATGATAATTTACAGCAGATACCACCTTACCTTTTGCTGCATAAATATACTGGACCTCTAATTTGCAGATGTGTATCATGTTGAATTGCTGATCCGTGGTGGCATTTCTAAAGGAAAAGATTAAAACAAATGAGTTTACTTTAAAATAAGTGTTTGATTTGTTTGCTTAGTAAGATTTTGTGGTACTACAAATTGTTGTTGTTGCCTAAAACCTCATGAGGATTTTTTTTTCTTGCAAAATTCAACTACAGAAACATTCTCCTTCACTCTCTGTCATGAGTAACGTTCCTGCCTACAGGATGATGCATACTCCTGTGCGTTGTTGCATAAACTATACACATCTACAAACATATATGCACCGTATATATCTGTCTTGTGCATGTGTGAAAGCTAAACAGGGTCAAATCTAAAGCCAATTCTTTAGATTTTACCTGCAGGTCATGCCTGAAAACACCTTAAATGAGAGATGATTATGTCTGAATAATTATGAAGGAGTTTGGCTTTCACATATAAAGAACACAGCAGGAGAATTCAGACAGGTGGAGGCGCCTGGGTAGAGCAAGCCAGAGGCATGACATGATGACAAATTCAGTATCAGAGAGCATAGTATTTTTTTTTACAGCACATCAAAGATGATGGCAAAAGAATGTAATTGTATTTAGTTTTGCATTTACACCAATGTTACAAGCATTTGAATATGTCCTCATTATCAACAAAGAGTCAACAGGGAGATTTTTCATGCTGAGATATTTTTATTATCCCAGTCTCACGTGTGTGAGCTGTTAAAAACACTATGAATTTGCCTACTCGCCGGCTCTGAATCCTCCGGATAATCTCCAACTGTATTTTCTCAATGGCTTATTCGGACAATCTGCAGAGTTTTTACTGGGGGGGGTGACAGAAGAAACTCTGGATTATCCGGAGCGTTTGCGTTTTTACAAACTGCCCCTATCTGGATAGTCTCTTGGTATCATCCAGATTGCAGTGCATGTTTAAAAGCAACTTAAAGAGAGTAAAGTAAGAAGGAAAACAAAGCAGCAGCTATTTTCTGTTGTGATTTTATACGGGAAATAGATGATTCACTATTTTAACTTCATTTAAATTCAACAAATGTGGTGTTATTCCCACATAATAACTGGTAGTGTTGACACCTTTTCTCTTATCTACCAGGGCAACACAGAACAGAAGTGGGTTAAATGAAAACCATGAAAGAATTATCCATAGACTATTCAATATTATTAAGATTAAGATTAAGATGCATTTATTTGTCTCAAACACATGCACAGACATGCAAAGGCACACTCATGAAGGAAGGGAAATTTAATCTCTGCTTTTGACCCATCTGGTGCAGGACACACAGAGCAGTGAGCGACCATGTACGGCGCTCGGGGAGCAGATGTTGGGGGAGTAAGGTGCCTTGCTCAGGGGCACTAGACAGGGCAGGGAGACTCTTGGATTTTTGGACAGATCAATCCAGGTTCGTCTTTGGTTGTCTCTCTGTGGAGTCGAACCAGAGACGAACCAGAGACCTTCTCTGCCCACAGTCCAAGTTTCTGCCACTAGACCACCGCCTTATGAATACAAATACACCTTTCAATTACATTGACCTCATCACACAAGAACTTCTCTCTCCCCTGCTTTAGCTGTACAAACACTTTAACTTTCTATCTGCAAAAAAAGTAATATTCACAGTAAAATTTCTCAGCTTTTACCTGTTTATTTGCCTGACGTTAATAACCTACTGCTCTACTTTTCTATTCTAGACATTTTATCATATTAGTGACTTGTCATTTGTGATTGTAGCTAATTTAACTTAACTGCAGGTTTTAGATTTAATCTTCTATCATTTAATTCCAGATTTATGCCTCTGACCATGTTTTTTTAAATTACCTGCTCTGCCTCTTCCACATGAACCTGCCCATGTTAAATAAGAAAATAAGTTAAAAGGGCCGGTTCATAACTAGCTTCCAAATAGAGGTTATCGAGAGCAGCCAGGTTACACTTCCTCTGTTGTTTAAAATTTAAAGCCCCTCAGCTGAAGCTACAGTCAGACTTAAATTATTCTGTATAATGGTACTGTGTAAAATGAGAACAGCTGTAATTTGAATTGTCTGACTATAGTCAAAACCTGTGCTCTATAATGTTCTCTATTAATTAACTTAAACATACTAAATATAGCATAACAGGGCTTATATTGATCTTAAGTTCATCATAACAAAATGAGACTCAAAACTCAGAAATGCTTAACTTGATTGTCTCCTTCAATTTACATAAACTCCTACACATATGCATCATGCATGCAAGTAGTAATAGAAATGCAGTAAAACATTTGAGGTCTTACACTTAGCCTTTGTAGCTAATCAGAGCTATTAATCATGCTAGCTAGGTACAAGTAATACATGCATTTTGAGGATTCAACACTGCTTATAATTATTTAAGATACAACTGTGCTTACCTTATGCTTTACTTTTGCTCCTCTGCACATGTTCTTATCTTCTTAGCTAGTTTCTCCAGCAAATAATCTTCTTTTACTGTTGATAGCTACCTCTTGATGCTGAAAATGTCCTCGCTGCTTGAATCATTCCTAATGGGGACAAGGAAGTGGGTGGCACCCAACCATATTTGGAAGATGTGTGTGTGTGAAGCAGTGGGTGCAGTACTAACTAGAAACAGTAGGGCCACCAATGAGCAATGCTCACACACTCACACTCACCAAAAAACATGTCGTATGGGCCAATGCTTAAAACTTCACGGGCACCTTCAGTGTAGCTCTAGTAGTCATTTAAAAGGGTTATCCTCATGGGGACCGGGATTTTGGTCCCCAAAGCGCAACCGGTCCCCATGACGTGACTGTGTAAACAGTCAACGGTCCCCATCGCGTGATGATTACCAGAACACACACACACACACACACACACACACACACACACACACACACACACACACACACACACACACACACACACACACACACACACACACACACACACACACACACACACACACACACACACACACACACAAAAGAAAGGACAGCCTCAGCACTAAGGTGATGTGTGTATCTCCACCAGCAGATGGCAGCCTTGTGCACCGAGTTACTTCAGCGCCTGGAGGAACCATGGCAACTAGCCTCATATTCATGAAGCTTTATGGCCACTAGGTAAGTGTCATGTGCTCTATCAATCAAAAGTTTTACAACATTTTTCAAGTGTTTATCAAAATGTTCAGCAGTCCAAGTCCAGTGATAAACCTTAAATGGTGAAAAACGAGGGAAAAGGCCTAAATTTGAAATAAAAATCATGTAAATCTCATTTGAAACTGGTATTTTTCAATGAACAGGATCATAGTAGAGTTCACCTGCAGCAATGGATGTGAATAAAGCCTTGAAAATGAATGCAGAATATTTCTACATATGATCACACTCCATCAATCGTCATATATTCATTCTAATTGAGGGAAAACTGACCCCCTGATTCTCAAAATACAATTATTTACTACGCGGCTTGCTATTAGCAAACATTAATAAGTTGAGTGAAAGGTTAAGTAGTTTCTATGTTTAAATGCAGACACTGCTTGTGTCCCATTTCTTCACCATGCTTTGCTTGAGGCCTGTGTAATTTCTGGTATTAGATATGCTACTTTAACCCACGTGGGCTAACTGGCAACCAGACGGCTCAGATACGCTGATGCTGCCTTGATGTCAGATCAAATTTTCTGCAAACACAATCCGCAGACTGCGAAAAACGTTCCCATTAACCTCCTACTGATAATTACAAATATAATATGTGACGGCTCTGTCGTCTCCCACATGGAGTGTGAGATCTGAGAAGCAGAAGGCACCGCGGGGAACCCACCGAAGTTGACTCTCCAGAGGTATGAAATATCAAAATCGTTATAATCAAAACACACACACACAAACACACAGGCCATTTAAAGCGGGAGTGCGGCGGAAAACTGTGAGTAAAGCGATAAAATGTCATGATGACTGTTTAATTACAGCCATTTAAAAACAAGATTAACTGCAGTCTGAGTGTTTTAATTAATGCTGGAGCTGAATCTTCGACAGCTGTGTTTGGTTCTCTGTCAAAAAATTTGAGCTGGATATCAAACCACTGCAGCAGTGAGTGCAGAAGACTATCAAACAGCAAAACATGGATATTAAAGTTACTTTCATTTTTGTTCTTCTTCTTCTATGATTAAATAGTTTTGAATTTAAAATTCCAGAGTGGCTCCAGCTGCAGAGAGGGAATATAATATTCATAAAAATATGTAGAAAGCAGGAACCATGTGTCTGAAGCCAACAGTAGCTTCTCCTACGTGATTAAAACACAGACTGTAAATAAAGCTGGACTTCTTCCCACTATTCATATATGGCCCGGCCCTGCATTTTTGGGAGTTTAAGACGCATTAGATATGCTTCTGTCGGGACATCTTTAAACCACAGTCCATTAAAATCAACTCTGAGACAAAGATGTAGTGGACCAACTCACCTCCACCTTTATGGTTCCTGACAGAAGAAGGGCCCCGAAGATAATGAGCAGGGAGCCGATCAGAAACAGGAATATTGCGAGGGCGATCGCCTTGTAGGGGACCTTCGGCGGACTTTTCTTGAACTGGAAAAAGTGTTTATAGTCAGTAGCTGAAGACAAATAAGTTCAACTGTGGTAAAGATTATGATCACAAACAAGAAGCATCACTTTTATAATTAATATCAAAGTGAAAGAAGATCAGTGTTAAACAGAAACTGATCTTTAACTGAGCTGCTTCCTTCGCAGGCGGTTCGTCATGTGTCCTCTGCTTCAACCACAAGATGCTTTGGCACAAGAAGCTCTGGCTCATAACCAGGAAGTCATTAATACGGATTTATTTCAAATCCATCGCTTGTGGCCTGGTAATCACTTGGTAATTACCAGGCTGATGTAACAATAACAATAATTACAACCACCACAGAGCCGCATGACACATGTCAGGTTTTGTAGAGGCACTAGTCCCTTACCTGTAAGTCTATGTAACCGTCCTCATCAGCCGCCAGTCGGGAATACTTGACCTTGGCGTTTGAAACTGCCGAGCCCAACATGTTGATTCTAGCTGCCTTCATTTTAACATAGGAGCTGTTTGGACAGAGAGACACAATCATCACGATCCAGTCACAGTCATCTCTTACTACTTATTTATGTACTTATTTATTGTATGTATTCCACGGAAGCCAAACAGCGGTATTAGAGACAATTTACTCATAAATAACACAAATTGTCATTCCTCCATTGCGTTTAAGATCCACCCACAAACAGAAAAGGAAACAAGACAAATACAACATCGCTGATCTGCCCTTGAGGGATGTGAGACCTAAGGTTTTGTTTATATTGGCAGGTTTTGGCTCTGTGCATCCTTGCTCTTAAGCCGCCCCTGTGGGGAACTAAACCCATGAATACAGACTGTTGTTCCTGCTTGAACAAAGCACCCAGGAGCGTTAAGAAACTGTTATTTAGCTGGCAGCTGTCACGTCAACCCACCACGAGCCCCCGAGATGCTGAGAGCCCAGTTGTTGCATAGCTGCAGCTCTTACTGCATCAAGGGAAAAAAGCAGATTTAGCAAAGTAGAGGGAGGAAATGTGTTGATGTGACCTGGAAATTAATAATGTGCAGTTTTGCGAGAGGGCTGTACACATGGAGCTTTTCAATAACATCCACCTGGATTGTTTTCAGATGGAGAGACTGAACTTTTAGTCCAACAATGAAATTGTCAGGGTGATGTCGACTTTTTAGAATCCTTTTAAGTTTGGTTTATCACATAAACTGAATAAAGCAAGTAATTCTCTTCACTTTACCACCTGGTTGTAATTTTTTACCATCGATATTTAACATTTTAATCTAAGCTATGATATTAAACACTATGTGTGCAGCACTTTACTTTAACAAAGTTCTAAAGCACTTAAGAGTAAGAAAAAATGGAAAGTAACTATGTATGTAGACCCCTTTAAAACATTTCATAGATTTGTATATTGTTTGTATGTGACACAGGATGTTTGATTCTTATAAAATGCAATAGTATTCATGTTTTATTAGTAGTACTGACTGGTACTTTTGATTTTGAAGCATTAGTTTCCCTGCTGAGTAACTTGATTTATTATTTCATTCTCATTTCTACTGGTTCATTTCTACACTTTATGTATTTATTTCAATATTCACTTATATGTTAGACTTAATTCTCTAAGGTTGTACTCACTGTAATCTACTTTATTATCTATTGTTGTATAATCTTAGCACCATCATTTCCTTTGGGGAAGAATAAAGTCTAATCCTGAACATTTAATTCACCACTGAATGTTTGTTATTGACGTGCATCGTGTATTAGTGTGTTGTTATAATGCAGATCCATGTATTTAGGATGAATAAGCTCCAGTGTGATAACTGAACCATATGTCACCATGAAGTTATAAACTATAAAACACTGACTTCAGGGAATGGACGTGTAAACTAAGTGAAAACGATCGATCCTGCACTTTAACCTTTAGCCTGAATCCCGACCTGGGCTCAGGCTAATTACCGGAAGCAGACAACTCGCTGCAGTACCGACATTGTGCACGTGACGTGTTCACTGTCTGAATCACAGACTGTCACAGACTGTACACGTCTGCTGACGTGATGAGTTACGTAGCTAATTAGCTTGTAGCATTAGCTTGTCACAAGTTGCGCCACGGGCTCGTGTGACGTGGAGTCGCAGATTTGACTGAAATCGTCTGTTCTGCTCGTCGCGTTCGGACCCGAGTGTCAGTTTGTAAACAATGTACCTGTTGTTGTTGTTGTTGTTGTGCAGCGCGGAGAAGACGCGTCAGTTCTCCTCCTCGTCTGAGGACGTTTTTCTTCCATGGAACATCTGCGTCAACTTCCTTGTTTTGCTCAAATTGACGCATGCGCACTGGGCTGCTGTCCCTTGTGGTCCAGTCTATGTGTTGGACACCGGCCATGTTTGTCCAGGTGATGGTGCAGACTAATCCCTGGCAGCTTATGTTCACAGGTGGAGGGAGAAGAGAGATGAACCAACACTGTGAACATTAATAATTAAGTTTAATCACTTACAGTTAATAATAACATAATGATCAGGAATGAAAAGTCATATTGAATATGATGAAATTCGATCAAATATAATAATTCATAACTTTATAGAGTATATTTTAAAAAAAATAGGTTTTCAATCATGTGTAAACATTTTGCTGGGAAGCTCCATTATCATTTAGAAAAATCTAAATCAACTCATAGTAGTAGTTATCAATCAATAACTACGCATACAAATATACAACATATTCATATTCTTACTCAAAAATAGTACACAGTACAACATAGTCATAAGGCACATAAGGTGGATAGAATGAGAGTATTTCAGAGTATTTCTAAGGTAGTAGAAATTGTATGTTTTCAAGATACACGGATAAAGATGATCAATAGATAGTTGTCAAGAAGTAAAAATAATAACAATGATCATGATGAGAAGAAGAAGAAGAAGAAGAAGAAGAAGACTTTTAATAAATTAAGTCAAGAAGTCAAAAATGTTGTACAATAATAATAAGACAGAAAATCCAATAACACAATCAATTATGTAATAATAAAATAAGAATCCTCCGTAGAAAGACATTAGAATGCTGGAAAATACGCAGGTATATAAAACAAGGTGTAAAGAGGAGTAGAATAAATAATAGGGAAGCTAAGTAAAGAAAGAAACCATCCGTTAATAACTTGTTAGATTATGTGTCTATAGAAACTCTGCCATCTCATTCCTCTCCACAGTTCATCATTGTGTGTCCTTATCGGGTGAAGGTAAATTTCCATAAAGCAATAATCTTTTTCTTGAAGAATCCTCTGCTTCTGATGAGCCTCAGCTCCGTGAATCAATATCAGTCTGATTTGTTTGACACAGACATTTACAGTGAAAGTGCTACAGACACTTGTCAAACTTGTCTTGGAGATATGCAGAGTGTTTAGATCAAATCACATCAACTGAGGACAAATGTCAGTAACGATTGGTTCTCGGCCGAAGCAGCCTGTGCAGACTGTCGATAGCATTATCCAGCCTCCTCCAGGTGGCTCTCCCTCTATCAGTGGGAGTCAGAATCTGATAGGAAGAGGAAAAGAGTTCACACAGTTCACAAACCCCTGATACATTTATTAATAATGAATCCTGCAGACGAGTCACAAAGCTGCACCTCAGAGAGCCGAGATTCTGCAGGAGCAGCATCATCTGTTGTGAACTTACATTAATACATATTTGTAACGTTCAGGGAATAATCTATAATTTGCGAATATGATAATAAGGTTGAGTCTACTTGATGGCAGATGTCTTTTTCTAATATCAACAAGAGTATGAGCTAAATGCTCAGATAAGGATTTCACTGTATTAATTTCTGCAGGTCAATTTGTAGTGTTCTTTATCTTAGATTTGTGTGTTCTCAAGCAATTATTGGATATATATATATATATATTTCCATCGATTCTATGTTCTCTTGAACGTCTTTTTCGAGTATCTCACTAGCGTCAGGTTGCCCTGGTTGCCGAACCCCTTGACGCAGACCTCCGAGCCGGTGTATTAACTCTTAATCCTGAGGCCGGCTGGTAGCATTAAGGAGTTTTACCTAAGACCCCCACACCGGACTTACCAAGCTCTGACCGGTATCTGACCAGACATGAGCTGTTCCTATAGGAATGCTCTCTCCTGACAGAGACCTGGAAGTTGTTCCTCATGTCTGCTGTAGCCGCTCCATGGGGATAGATGCAGCAACTGGGGTTAGTTGTATAGGATCCTTACTTTAATAGTTCTATGAATTCCATGTTCTCCACCTTAGTACTTCTTCTTCTTGTTCTAGTAGCCCACTTCTCATAAGGTTGCCCTCGTTCCTTAACCCCTGATGCAGAACTTGTCTACCTGAGCAACCAGGGAATTATTTATCTTTGCTCCCATGTCTGAGGTAGTCTGGTAACATTAATGGTCTCCTGTGCCAAAATCAGGGACGTTACCCACCGAGCTTTCCGGCTGCTTACGATGATGTGTGATCAAACAGTTTGAGCCTGTGCTCACATGTGATATATCTCTGAAACATAAATACAACACCGTTAAAAAATACTCAACTTACAGGGCAATATTCCGAATACAAATAGAGCTTGGCAGTGAGAGAAAGCTGCTGGAGAAAGCCCGTCATCATTACCATCCATCAGTAATGGAAATGAGAACAGTGCATATTCCAGATGACATATTAGTAACTCCCCTTTCTGTATATAACAAATCAAACAATTTAACTCCCCTCAAAGGAACACTATTCAAATTCAGAACCTCCTCACCACTTACCAGAGAAACATTTTCCATGCAGCCAGTATTTAAATGAAACATCCGACAGCCACAAACCTCAACGGTCACACTGGTACATTTAATATAACAGATGCGATCAAATGCACAAGACGCCCTGAGGCACAGAGTCCAGATGCAGCGCACCATCCATCAAAGTCCTTGTGGCACTTTAATAACACAAAAAACCCTTTTCAGTCTCTGGTCATCTGAAAGTACAGAAAAGTTACTGCTGAAAATACGAGAATCGATTCCAAGATGCTTCTGCTAAAACAGGAGATACTTCACGGCCTCCAGCGTCCTATCCTTTATATTCACAGGAGGTGACCTCCTGCTGCTTCTCCAGTGGTCGAAAAGAAAATACAACCTCCTGAGACGAATACAGGGCTTCACCTGTTGTGGCAGAGCTGGCAGGACGTCCAGCTCACCTTGGCAGGCTCACAATGCATCAACTGCTGCATTGTATAGTTTGGTTCTGTGTGTGTGTTTGTGTGTGTGTGAGTGTGTGCACATTTCAACAATGCATGGAAGGATTTCAAGGAAACTTGGAAGGAATATTACCTTGGGGGGTATCTCCATACTGTTTGGAGCTGACCTGCCAAAGGTCAAAAGTTAGGGCAAACAAAGATGTGGAAGGAAAACACATTTTAGGCTTTTATTCGGGAAATAATAATTGGGAGACATAGAAAGATATAGAGCTGATATTGATCCAGAATATGATGTCATATGATAAATACAACACATATAAGCGCCATATGGAAAGAAGAAAGATTCAGAAGGAGTGAGAAAATGACATCATGTATAGTAAAAAAGCAATTTTTTGAGGTATGTCTGCATCTTAAAGAACAATGGACATGGCCTACAGCTTATATATATCAAGTCACAATTTATATATGATAGGAATGATGTCATCATATAGCGCAGTGATACCTTAACCTTTGCTTCCAATACAATTACTGACCTAGGGTGTGATATATCAATATCATGATGATTTAGTTTTGAGATGGTTTTTATGTAATAGGAAAAAGTAAAGTCAAGTTTATTTACAAAACACTTTTTAAACTAGTATAAAATGATGAAATAAGATAAAAGTCTAAAGGGTGAATAAAAAGTCTACCCTTAAAGAAGCCTTGCCTGGTTAGAGTCTGTACAGCTTGTGCAGCGTGTGTCTCCACCTCTGATGCTTTTCATTTTTCCAGTTTTGTCTCATTACCTCCTATCATGGACCAGCCTTGGTAACCTCGCCTTAAAGAGAAAATCATTGACTGGCACCGTGCAGCAACACACCTCACAGTCACTCAATTAGCAATGATGTTCTCCAGGTATCACCAGGGAGCAGCTCCCACAGCGAAGTCTCAAGGAGCCCCACCAACATTCCCATTACAAACCCTGTCTCCAAGAAATTGCCCTCAGAGACCACAGTTTGCTACACAAACATATTGACATATTGAGTGAGTGATACAGTCCCTCACTGGATTCTGAGATTCAGAGGCAACACTGAATTTATTCACTGTCAAACCAGAGCGAAGTCCTTCTCTAACCATAACACAGGGGCTGTGAGCGCCAGGACATAACCATACTGTAAAAAAGGCCAAATAGTGCACCAAATTGCACAAATTCTTGAAAACAAATACCCTAAAAATACTTAATTTGTCCATTAAGATCCACGATTCAATCACAACACAACAGTTGTTATTGCAGGACTCACAATTTAAACAAAAACTCAAGCCAGTCCCAAAAGGAACAACAATTACCGGCAGCAAACAGATTTATTCGATGGTCCAAAACTTTGAAATGTACTGAAAGAACCAGTTTGTTTTCTCAGATAAATGCAGCAACTCTAGCAAAGTCCACGTCAATATCCTCACGCCACGGGGCCTGTCTTTCCATTTCAATTCCACTAAAGTTTTTTCCACTTTCTCTTCCACTTTCTCTTCTTGACTTGATGAATCCATCGTGTGTCTCTGTCAGAAACCCACAGGCTTTATAAGTTAATGAAACAAAAGCGCTCATCTCAAATTCCATTTCCCCATCTCTAAGTGCTCTGCCTGATTAATTGGAGCCACCTTATCTTTTATCCCAAACAAGCCCCTGGTATCACAGGCATCCTCTGGCGTCCTCTAACAGAGCCCCACACAGCACCGGGGAATTAGATTAACATTGACATCGCTCTCTTCGTAGCGCCTTCATCGCTGTGTCCACACAGGGAAGGGAAGCCGAGTGTCATACACCTGGTGGCTGTAGTGTCTCTCTTTCAAAAATGAACTGTGCTGGAGGCTGCACTGAGTAGCAGAGAACAAGATTGTGCTTTGTATTTAATCAAATAACCTTTAATTTCTTAAACTGAATTGTTAATCTCTCTTACTCTTTTTAAATTTGTTGTATTTATGTATTATACTGTCTTGCGGACTTTTACATTGTGAATTGTTGTGCTGTTCAAATATGCTTTTGTACCAGGGAAGTTTAGAGTTTATATTTCACTGAAAATAGAATTTATATGACGTTTACTGAATATACTCGTGAAATCTCAGAAGCCCAAGCCTTCTCCAATCTGATGTGTAATATCCCTCTAACTTCACCAACCTGCAAAGAAGGAAGTATCCATTATAGACCCTGAATGTCACGTTCTCTTCTCATTAAAGAAACCATCCTGGATCCCGGTGCTCAGCCAGCCTCACTCCACCATTCAAACCGGATGAACAATTAGTTGCACTAATCTCATGAGGCCCAGCCTCTACCTCCCTATGAATAATTTAAGCATTTAACCAACTGAAGCTGATAACGGTGAAATGTATTTCCCGCTGCCAAACGGAGCCGGGTTCTGTTTACATTCCTCTGGCAGTGAAAGGAGAGATTGGGTTTTTCCAACAAAAAGGTAATCAAATTAATGTCTGCGCTCGGCGAATGAGAGACAACATCATTTATGAGAGGAAGCTGCGAGGAAGGCGGTGCAGTGATGGCTTTCTCAGGTGGCTGTCTGTCAAGGGTGTTGTAGAATGACAAATATATATATATATATGTTTATATACATGAGGAAGTTTTCTTTTGACAGATCAGCAAACTGTAAAAGAGGAACAGAAGAAACACATGACTGATTGACGTTATTAGTGAGCTTGAAGTTAAATTAAATGAAGACTGCAGACTCGAGAGATTCGAGCTGAATATGAGCAGAACACTTCAAAGTGCAGTTTGAGAACCTGAGCTATTCACTGAACTTTGGTGAAAAGCAGTCGAAGCTGTCATTTCTCTGCAGGAGCGCAGGAATCAATGCAACTTCTCAAAGTCTACATCTGATAAAGTCTATGACCTATGTAAATGAGCAGCCAAGTTCAGGAAGACGATTTAAAATCAATATTTCTTCCCCAATAACAGCCTCAGTGTTTCCACCACTTAGATCTCGACCCAGAGCAACTTGACACATACCTTGAAAATATGTTTCCAGAGACTTGATGACATTTCTTTAATTATTAACAGTGTATGGGTGGAAGGGGGGGAGACCCTGGTTAAGAACACCGCTGTGTGTTTCCTGGCAGAGTCAAATTTACCACTCTCCTCCAATATCCATCCATCATCATCTGCACCACTTATCGTCTGAGGGTCCCAGAGGGAGCTGCTGTCAATCCCAGCTGACAGGCCAGACGGGGGGGGGCTACAGGCAAACAACAACTCACATTAATATCTATACGAGCAATTTAAAGTGTCCCAAGCTGAATGTGTTTGGACTTGGGGAGGAAGCCAGAGAACCATTATTGCAGTTTGTTCTATCTATCTAACAGCCCTTTAATAAATCCTTCATTAATGAAGGTCAAAACCTGTTTTCATTACAGAGTTGATGAGAGTCTTAAGCCTGTATTGCTGTTGAACTGAAGAGTGTTCTTATTAGAGGGGTCTCTAATGAATGTTAAATTACAAAAGTTACTCTACTCATAGTCAAATTGGAGAAGGAATCCTTAAAATCAGAATCAGTGAGTGAGAAGTAAACAAGAAACACATAATTGGGTTGTGTGTGGTGAGCAGATGTGCCACAGGACTGACTTGCTGCTCTGGATTATAAACTTCAGGCTCTGCTCTTTAGGCTCCAGAACTGGTCTGCAGCCCCGGAGAGGGTAAAGCTCAGAGAGCAGAGAGAAGCGACCGTCACATCAGTGAGGAAACAAGTCCCCTACATCCTCTAACCTACCTTCCTAGCCTCCTACCCTCCTAACCACCTACCCTCCTACCCTCCTATCCTCCGCAAACTGATCTCCTTAAATTGTCTCAAATTACAACTTGTTTAATGTTAAATGACAAGTGTTGGTTTCAAACAGCAAATGAGCAGCGATCCCATTTTTTCTTTTTTCAACAGAGTAAATATATTTTACAGTTTCAAACAGTGTAAGCTTGGCAGTTTTATTATTGTGCAGCTACAGTCAACCGCAACACAACACTCATCTTTCACAATATACCCAAGCATAAACCCCATTTTATTTCATTTATTTATCAAATTCCATTCATTCCAGGTCTGCATCTTTGGCGGCCGCTCTGTGGGGGAAGAGCAGTGATGCTTTCATTCAAATGCTAATCCTGGAATGGCACTCAGTTGAGCACATACCTCCGCCAAGGCCCAGCAGTCTTCTGGAATTCAATCAAGAAGCACCGAATTGCAAACACTCACTAGATCTCAGTCCCTGAAATATGCCCATCCATGCATTATTCCCTGGGAAGTCCATGTCAAAATGTGAGAGCTTCTATTTTGGGTTCATGTCTCATCCATTGAGTGAGTTTTGAGGAAATGCAATCAGGGGCTTTTGAATAAACAAAAAAAAACATTATAACAACATCAAAAACTAAAACATAAATACATAATATTAGGAAAATATAAATTATAATACTTTATTTGCGCAATTTTATGAGAAAACATATCCCCTTTGGCGAAGGTAAGCAGTAAAGCTAACTTTGGGGTTTAGCAGTTTACCATTTTGATTGTCTTTGTCAAGCATGTTTGTAGTCAAACTGTTTTTAATCAAACTTTTATCTTTTAAAAAAAGACCTGAAATCTTGATGATTCATCATCTGACAAAGAAGAAGTTTGTGCCCATCGATCCAGTCTGGCCATAGCAGACCTGACCTGAGAAACATCAATATTTAAGTCTGTCTCATAGACTCTATGTAAAGATGGATGATATGACAGTTTCCTGAAAAGTCTCTATCGCGCCCCCCCCCCCCCCCCCCCGGTGACTGGGTGCAGTATAACTCATAAACCCTGCCTTCACCATGTTAGCGGATAGGACCTGGATCACAATATGTATGTCAAATAATTCCGTGTGAGTGTTAATTTTTGCAATAATTTAGTTTTTATTTAATTTGATGCTGTTGAAACAGGATGCAAAGTCATGACTGACACTTGAGACTGACTCGTGATATGTTGAGTTGGACAGACTCCAGATGACAGTGCAATAGGGAGTGGAGACACGTCATCCATCTTTATTTAGATTCCATCGTGAGTTAGAGCTCACAAGCATTATGCTGCTCTCCACTCATGTAAAGTACTTTCACAAACCAGATGCTTCTCCGAATATATATCTACAGACGGTTGTGGGGAACAGTGGGACCTGATTGTTATCCATGAGATGGATCTCACTGGTCCTTAGAGTTCGCTGTGCTCGAGGTCTGGAACAAACAGTTCAGTTTAACGTCTCAGACACTCCACATAATGATCCATATGTTGATGAGCTCAGTGCTTTGGGTTACGCCTGCTCAAACTCCCTGTCGGTAATTTGTTCAGGGGTGAATTAACTAATCAAAGTTGCAAAAGATTCTACACAATAAATCTCCTCTTTTGTTTTTGAGACTGAAGGAGGCCAGTCTCGGGACAAACGCTGAAAGTTGCGGACGAGGAAAGATCTACGTGCCGGATCGATACAGCCGGCGGCGGCCGACTTATGATACAACTCAGTAATTTGAATATGAAAACATCTCCCTGTCACTCGAGACAGAGGGAGTGGGGGGGGGGGGGGGGGGCTCAGTGACAGCTGCGGTCAGGTCAGTGAGCCGTCACTGAGTCCATAAATAACACAAACTGAAACAATAACCAGAGAAAATAAATACCCTATTTGTCATCATGCGCTAGGCCCCTCCCGTCCCTGTTCCCCCGACGGCCTCAGCACTGGTGTCCCTCTGCAAATTAAAACACGGCCACCACCAGGACTGAGGGGGTGCCTCCAGTCCCTAAGTGTCCCCTACAATGTGATTTAAGGTCCTTGTCCTCCCGTTGTCCTCCAAAAGACCTAAAACTTAATCGCCCCGAACAGCTTCATCAGCAGCCGAGCTACAGTGTGTGGACACCTCGGTCTGTTTCAGATGACTTGGGTCTCAGCTGCAGTGAAGGGAGTCTTAAATCATGAGAACTGCAGTGGAGCAACAGTTTAGTCATTCAAAGCTTTCAACACCTATCGTCCTCTGAGGAGTTAGTATGAACCAATCAACAGGCTGACGTCGGATCTGCCCAATACGAACACGTCAATGTCAAGTATAGATGATCGAGGCCCACGTTGCTGATAACAACAGCACATCCAAAACTTACATTAATGTGAAATCAGATCCAACTGGATCTAATGTAAATGTATCAAAGACTTGAACCGTAAACATGGAGGAGATTCAAATTGTGTTGCTGTTGATTATGAAAAATAAAAAGATGGACACGAGAAACAAGGAGTATATGTATGTGTTACATTAGTCCACAGTTATTTAAAATGCTTCTTTATAGAATCTCTTTCTGTCCATGCTATTTAAATATATGTATTTATTTTCCTAATGGGTTATTAATACAGAGCAGTCATGTGGCTCTGGGGTTACCAGGTCATGAGTAACAAACGTGCACGTGAAGGTCAGGAGGGGGGAGCAGGGGCAGGGGGCGGGGCCTGAGAGGATCAGGTGGGGGGTGCTCCACTGCGACTTTAGCTCTCCACAGAGGAGGCAGGAGGAGGAGGCAGGAGGAGGCAGCAGGAGGATGGAGAGAGTGGCTGTGCTCTCTGCCGCCTGTGACGGACACAGCAACGCACGACTGCCGTCAGAGACAATTAGCTGATTTACAGCTCTTACCTTTATTTTGAAAGCCTGTGCAGGGAGATATGAGTGCTTTGAAGAAATAAGGTAAGACTCCTTCCTCCTCCTCCTCCTCCTCCTCTCACCTCATCATCCTGCAGCTTACTTCTCATGCTGTCACTTCTAATTTCCAATATTGATCATTCTCATTATCTTTTTTGATTATTGTTTATCAGTTTGTTTTGAAGATTGTTGTCTTTTTTAATAACACACCACTGATGTGCATATTGTGAAAATTGCTTATTTGCTGATCATTATTTATGCAGCCTAACGTTCATTGTTTCTTTTGAATTATTGTTAATTTAAAAATTATTTAGACGTGATAAAAGCAGAGTTCTTACTGGCTGTTTCCCTCCTTGGATATTATTCAGAATATCAACAGGTAGGACATGTTCATCTAAACAATACAAGGCTGTTTCATTCAAACAAAGAAAATATATATAATAATATTATAATATATATTAGATTGTGTTAAAGGAAAATGAAGCGTCATCCTCTGGGATTTATCTGCCGTTTGGGAAAAAAAAAACACAACCTCCTCAGATGGATGAACCCACAGCAGACTGCGTGAAGGGGATTGAGCCCTTGAGTTCAAGGTTGATAACATATAATGGTGAATGTCACAAATGATCCTCGGGCGATCGCTCTTAGTCCCTCACGAGAGAGTGCAGCATTTTAGAAATGGACCTCAGTTAATCACGATAGTGCACTGCTCCTGACACAAAGCGTTGTGTTTGCACCAGCACATGATAGATGAAGTCCTCAGCGGCGTTAACTGGCAGCAGAGTAGATGGTGACTGGAGGAACAATAACCTGAATCTAATTTTAAAGCATTGTTAGGTAACGTCTGGCTGTTGGAGTCAGCTGTCCGGAGAAATATATTCTCAAATGTGAGGATTTGCCTCTTTTGTCTGATTTTATACGTTTGCTTTTATCTTTATATTTGTTTTTAAAAGGTTTGGTTCATGGCATCCTTTTATTGTTTTCAGAATGTAGTAACAAAAGGCATATTTTTTTTATTATGGAGACATAAAAATTAACAATTCAATCAACAAGAAGGAGAAAAGCAAGTTCCAACAGCCACTTTACGAAACAAATCCAAATACCCTTGTTTTATTAAGTCTACAAAGTTGTACTCTGTCCATGTTTCTCTTAGTTCAATTCAAATACGAACCAGACTGCTTCTTAGTAGATCCCATTTATCCGCCAGGGCCCAACAGTCCCTAAAATTCAATTAAGCTGCAGATAAAACAAAACAAAACTCTTAAACAAAAGTCCCCCTAAACATGCCAGACTTTTCTATTAGGCCCATTGATTATTCTCTTGGAATCTAGAAAGATTTGGTAAAACACCTTCTCGCTATGTCTGATCCAGAGCAGAATTTAACAGATTCTTCCCTCACTTACACCTGATCCTTCCACCAAGTTCGTGGTGATCCGTCTTGTCATTTTTTTCATAATCATTGTTGTATTTGGCATGCCCCCCCCCCCCCCATCAGTCAAATGATAAATCAATATATTTCAGGAGCCAACAACAGATCAATCAAGAATAAAAAACACCAACTGAGTAAAGAAAATACAGAAGAACAGTGATGAATCGTTTCTGTTACATGTCGTCAAGTTTGACAAAATGCCCGAGCTTAAGACCTGATGATGGATGTCATAGAAATAATAAACATAAGAGAATCTGTGACAAGCTAGAGACAAATAACACATGTTTTAAGGGACAAGGAAAACCTGACGTTCTGCAGAGACAGAAAAACTTACTGTGAGTTTCCCCTTGTAGTAACAATAATGTCACCATGATCCACTGTTCTAATTGAGTATCCCCGTGGTCAGGCTACATTAAGCCATTTAATACGCTTCTCTGTCCTTAAACAAAAACTTAATTACAATTCTAACCGTGGATTTAATTGGCCGACTATGTTTTAGTTCCGTCTCGGCCGCTCGGACAGAGGCGGAAACTTTCCACGAGATTCGCTAATGCAATAACCAGAGCGATACACCTCCTGTTTCCAGCTGTGAATGGGAACATAATGACGTTCAGTGAGAGCTTTTAATCCAATGGGCTCAGATGATGAAGGATGTGAAGAAAGGATGCAAGAAAATGTCCTAACAGGCGACATAATGTCTCATTATCTCTTATTTCTTCGATTGATTTCAGCAATAATCCCAAACCAAAGACAGTAAGTAAAGATGGACGACTTGACAGCTCAAAAAATGAAGCCAAATCATCTTGATCGCCCCCCCTGGTGGTCTGCTGGGTCATAATCCCTGCTGCCTCCATGTTAGCAGATGGGACATAGTTCAAGGTAGACTTGTTGGTAGTTCTTATCAGGCTGAGGTATGTTTCTAATACGTTTGGTTTCAATTGGTTTAATTACTTATCCAGATCAAATGATGACATTTCTAACACACAACAGACGCAACAATTGAAGATGTCAGGAGAGTTTGTGGTGATAAGTGCAGATGCCTCTTATTTCCTGGGCTTTGTTTTACAAGTGTAAGTCACTCTACTGTTGCAGAGCAGCTCCTGAGCTCAGGTGCGCTGAGGATAGACTCATTGTTTTTTAGATGCGATTAATCTTTTTCACTTCACCTCCCTGAGAAGATTCAACTCAAGTTAAAATGTTTCATTTAAATATCACAGCGTCCGTCCGTTCTGTGGGAACAATCCGCCGTGTGGGTGAATGTCGGGGGGGGGGGCAGCGAGCTCGAGCTCTTGACCCTGCGTAGAAAACCGGACAGGCACGACTCTGCTCTCCGAGGTCTTCATCACGGCTGCTCTTCATCATGGCTCGTTCCCTTTCTCCCTGGCGTTAATCTCCCTCGCTGACATCCCTGGATCTCCCACACTCCGAGTGGCACTGAGTGGCTGCCAAAGCCTCTGCCGCAGTAATATAGTGCCGTCCTCAAGGCCTGTCATGCAGCGGCTGAGTTAGTGCCCAGTTTGCAGAAGCAAGACCTTCAAAGAAGTCAGGACAGGCTCCAGATGGATTTCTTAAACATGCTTTTTGTTTATCTTCTTATTTCCTGCATGGCTGCCTGTTTTTCCCATCATGCCAAGCATCATTTTCTTTTTGCCCCGAAGGATTGTTATTGCCTCTGTTACGTCCTTGTCATTACCTTGTTTTGTTTTTTATTGCAACCTTTCTGTTTCTTTCTTTTCTTGTATAATCCTCGACTGGAGAACACGATCTCTGTGAAGACGTGATTACCTTTAGTCAATCTGCTTGGTTAAGTGAAGTACAAACATATTAATAATGAGCTGTTATAAAGATGGTCCCTTGTTTTCTTGAGATTGCAAAAAGACGAGCAGGGTGTAAAGGAAATTGTGATTGCAACTCAGTTCACTCGAGCAAAACCGGATTTCTAACAAAGGGGAAATGAAGGGAAAATAATTTGTGGACTCAGAGTTATATTTTCACCTTTTAATCAGAGCTGGGTGATGTGTATTTACCTGTTAGGGGTTTTTATCCTCCACCAAGGAGCTTGTGTTTGTTGTCAGGATTAATCAAACGATATAAATATAGATGTTTTTATCCACCTTTTCTTAAAATGGCTTAAAGTAAGCCATGGGCCTTAACAGAAGAAATCGTCTCTGTATAGAGGACACAGTAGAACGACAGTATAAGTGAGCACATGACAAATAGCACTGCACCTGTCAAGTCAGGCATCACTAATGTTATTATGAGAAGTGTAAAACAAATTTTGGTTATTATGAACTTGTCGCAGGACAAATTAGAATATGTCGGGCCGCCACACTCTAGATAATTAATGAGTTATTGTGCCTGAGCACTTATCTTTGCCAAATGAACACTTAAGTGGTAATGGGCCTGTTTCATAAAAGCCCTGGATCATGAATGTGTTGTTAAATATCCTTTTGTCTCGTCTCTTGTTTTAACAGGTGTCCTGCACTGAAGCGTGTGAGCATCGCTGATCATGAAATCCCAACATGAAATCCCAAATCCATCAGCGCCACTAAAAACAGGACATCTCTGCTCTGCTCTTTCTGGCCTGAAGATGATGAACCGTGGCGGTGGTTCTTTTTGCCAGGGAACCCGGGCCAGGACCATGTGACCAGTTGGCAAAGAACCACATCATCTGCGGATGAACTGGAGCAGCAGTCCCAGTTTACATCAGGAGGAGCAGAACAAGGCAGAGACACTGTCGAGGAGACATGAGTGTTACGAATCCAAGAAACCTTTAACAACTCAAACCCTCCCCGACAGATTACGATGGTTCCTGCTGAGAACATGAGCGTTTTCTCTGCTGCAGATTTATGTCCCAACTGCAGCTCCACCGCCCAGCCCGAGGTGGATGTGATTAAGGTGGTGGTTTTGGGCCTGGTCCTGGTGGTGTTTGCAGTGTTCGGGGTGCTCGGCAACATCCTGGTCATCCTGTCGGTGCTGTTCCACCACCACTGGCGCTCGGTGACCCACTACTTCATCGCTAACCTTGCGGCGGCCGACCTGCTGCTCAGCTCCGCCGTGCTGCCCTTCTCCGCCACCTCGGAGGCCCTCGGCAGGTGGGTGTTCGGACGCTCCTTCTGCGGCGTCTGGGCCGCCCTGGACGTGCTCTGCTGCACTGCCTCCATCCTCAGCCTGTGTGTGATCTCCATCGACCGCTACCTGGCCGTCAGCTACCCTCTCCGCTACCCTGCTCTGGCTACAGGGCGGAGAGGCCTGACGGCGGTGGCGGCCCTCTGGGGACTCTCTGCAGCCATATCCGTGGGCCCCCTGTTCGGCTGGAAGGAGCCCGACCCAGAGGACGAGACGGTGTGCCGGATCACAGAGGAGCCCGGCTACGCCTTGTTCTCAGCCTTGGGGTCTTTCTACATCCCTCTGGCCATCATCCTGGCCATGTACTGCCGGGTGTACACGGTGGTGAAGAGGGAGACAAACACCATCAGGAAGGGCAGTAAAGGAGAAGGGGTCGAGACAGAGGGGGTGGTGCTGAGGATTCACAGAGGACACGCCGTGCAGACGGAGAAGCAGGAGGAGGACAAGGAGATCAAGAGGCATAAACGCTGCACCCTCTCTGTGCTGAGGCTGCTGAAGTTCACCCGAGAGGAGAAGGCGGCCAAGACTCTTGGCATCGTGGTCGGGTGCTTCATCCTGTGCTGGCTCCCGTTCTTCCTGGTTCTACCCATCGGTAAGGTACCAATCTCACCTGACACAGCCCCTTCTTGTAAATCTCGTGTTTTCTGTTTTACACTCAGGCGTTTGAGCCAAGTGTCAAAGACAATTCCCTGGCAATCTTTCAGAAAACACTGAAAGTTGTCCTGAATAGAACCTAAGGGATATGGATTTCTGGAGGCCGATGCTGATGCGATTAAAGGGAATTAAGAAGTATCAAATATTGACATATTGGTTGATTAAAAAAACTGTCAATGAAGATTTAATCAAATCTTCATGAACAGGGGTGAGGAGCCATCATCCCCTGTCAGACCAAAAGGTTCCTCCCATCCCCTTAAGAGAGGGAAAGTGCTGAGCCTGCAGATTGAGATGCAGCCAAGGATCTTAATGCTGCTGACACAATACTCGGTTCCACAGTTAAGTCTTGAATCTGACACAAAGCAAGACAGGTGGAGGTCATAGCCCACACAATTACAAATGTTACAGAGGGTTGAATTTTACACTTTAACCATCAAATGTCTGATGAATAACGATAAATAGAAAGAAAACACAAATTCAACCTTATAAAATGAACTTGAATCTGGAATATATATGTAGTATTTAGTTTCTGTCCAAATAGGATTAGGGTAAATTTACATATGTTTCTGATTTGTGTTTGTTGTCAAATAAAGGTTTTCTTATTGGTGCAAACTAGATCCCGATATTTCAGTGAATGAATCAAATCACACGATTTATACTGGCTGCAATTAAATAATGAAACTGTCTTCAGCGCAGTAAAAATACTTTCATATCTATATAACTGCTACTTTCCTTAATCTTATATTTTAAAACACACAAAATGAAAGAAAATATCAGTTTTTTAGTGTATGAAAATATAAATAATAGAAGATATGTGAAGAACATCCAGTTGCTGCAGTACTGAAAATGTGTACTTATACCTCAACATCGTGGGTGAACAGTAAATCTCTGCTCTTCGGGCCATGTGTGTAAACATGCACCTCACTGTGAAGGATTTACTCTTAACGATAAAATGTGAGAAACACAAACTGGGGCCTTGAAATTCCTCATCTGCTTCTGAGGTAATGACCTAATCTCCGAATTTAAAACAGGGATTTAAATGATTAAAGAATTCATTAATGTCGTAGTTTGAGCTTTAATCATTACCATAATCCATCTTTTAGAGAGGCCCACTCCACTCTGGGAAAAACATGAAATGTTAATACGTTTTCGTGAGTAAAAATGTCTCTGTAGTTAAAAACATCAGGAGGAAAGGTGCACGACTGCGACGCCACACAGTGTCAACTTCATCTTTTAATAAATAATACTTCCTTTTTGTCAGCGTCTGTCAAAGGAGACAATGAGAGCGCCGTTATCGAAGATGTAAGCGAGGACAGAGGAGCGGCCATTGTGAAGCTCAATCTCAAATCTTAATTGCTTCTGAATCTCCTCTCACGGCTGGAGAGAGATAAGTGATTGTCGGAGCAGCCCAGTGTGTAATTAAGGGCAATCGTCAATCAGCGGCCGGCTCCCAGGTCACAGATGGTGAGATGCTCGCTGGAACGTGGGCTCGGTTACAAATTGTTATCTCACCGAAAGAGAAAAGCTGTTGCTCTGTTACAAGATGGAGGAAAGTTTGGATTAAACGCATCCGAACAAACAATGTGTTACATTTATCTCATCTTATTTTGTGTGTTTACATCCAGAAGCAGCCTTATCATAAGCCCCCAATGTGTAATCCAGCTGTAAAATGTGCTGCAGACTGTAGATACACCAATTGTATTATACCGGAGTATTACCAGGGGCCCTAGGATAAAGGGGCCATTGAACAAAACCATCAAACCCAAGCAAAACATTCCCCCCCGATTCTTTAAGTCTCAAAAATATGAACCAAGTGCAGATTGTGCATAGTAAATAAAAGTAAAGTCGTAAACTTACCAATGATGTCACTGCCAGAAGGAGCCGTTCTCAGGGGCCCCCTCTCAGATCAAAGCCCCATGCAATTACCTACTCTGCCCAACCTCGTTGCGACACCCCTGGTGGCACACAAGCTAGTTTGTGTGCCGATGCTTGATGGTGTGTTTCACTCGGAGCACGACGCCGGGCTGGACCTTCCCCCCCGCTGCGCCTCGACTTCCACTCCCACTGTTCTCAGAAGGAACACGGAAAAATTCAATTACAAGCAGGCAAATAAAACACCACACAGGATCCGAATGGGCTTCCACTATGTGATGAAATTGAATGAGCCAAAGCACTGCTCCCTCCCATGGACGCTGTAACAGATAACAAGCGTGAGGCTTAATGGGCCGTAATGCTCGGAGGCATCCTCAGTCACCCCGTGGCCTCCAGAGACATCGGGAGTGTAGTTATGCATTTCAATTGAGACAGACCTTCATGGCTCACAGCACCGGCGCTCAGTCAGGCTCCCAGACAATAAGAGTCTGAGATTCCCTGACTGAGGATTAGAGAAACCACTGCATATTTAATATTTGTTCTTCAGATGGAAAGCTTGATTTGTGCTGCATCACTGAGTAGCTGCTCACCTTTAAACTGCAGCTGCAACCATGCAGGCATCACCCGGCAGTGTCCTTATAGCCAGCTCGTAAAGTGAGGTGACTGCAGCTCATCAGAGAATTAAACAATGGATGAAGCTGCTGTGAAGCACGTGAAAATCAGACATGTGACTAACGGCTTTCGTTCCCCTGGACCGATGAGGCAGATGGTTTTTATCTCATTCTGTGTGCTTGCAGGTTTGCATAATATCAAACTATAAAAATGCTAAATTTCTTCCAATTGTTATGGTTTTGTTGAGAATGCATTCAAGTCATGTCCCTCTCAAAAAGGATAATTTTGTAATTCTGGTTTCATAGTTTGAAAGCTTTTGACAGCAAATCATTGAATCCTGAAATTGTGGAATACGAATTAAAGGGCCATTTGGTTCATTTATTTATTTTTAATTTTTATTTGAATCTTATATTCGTCAAACTTGTCCCAAAGAAAACGTTATTCTTTTGATGGTGCAAATTTTGTTTCCTTATTGAAACCACATAGAGGAAATACAGTTTTAATACAATCCTACAAAATATGATAGCATTCCTGCACAACAACAACATTATTAATTCAAAATATCGAATACTTTTCATCCTCATAAAACATTAAAGACAGTTTCATACATTATAGATGTATTAGAGTTATTGGATACCCATGCTTCAAAGATGGGGACAATTTTCTTGAATAAAAAATAGCTTGCATGAGCCGTTTGTTGTGCATTGTGCAGCCCAGTTGTATATGGATTCCCCCCCCAGTGGCCCCTGGCCGGCTCTGCCTATATATGGTAAATTATTATGACATTAGGAACTTCTAGGCTCTTTTAAAAGAAATATTAAACCTCTACAAAGTAATAATTGAGAAAGTATTAACCATCCTTGTCCACATAAAAGTACGTGGGCAGAGGAGATCATATACCTTCTGCCATGTTGTAGGATTAATCTGTAGTTTTTTCTTTTAACTGAACAATCTGGGCTTTTAAAGAGTTTTATATATTTATCTGATTTATTAGAATACTGTACATTCAGAGGCTTGTTCAGCTTTGGCAGTGTGCTGGCTCTTAAGTGCTTTCTGCCTCTTGCTGGAAGATGAAGTTATAGTGTTGTACTAGCATTATAATTCATATTTTTGATTTACGTGTGTGTGTTCATGTGTGTGTCCTCCAGGCTCCATCTTCCCGTCCTGTAAACCTTCTGAAACCATCTTTAAAATAACCTTCTGGCTGGGTTACCTCAACAGCTGCATCAACCCCATTATCTACCCGTGCTTCAGCCAGGAGTTCAAGAAGGCCTTCCTCAACGTGCTCCGTGGCCGCTGCCTGAGAACCGCCTCGCCACCGGGACACATCACCACCCACTCCTCCAGTTCGGGGCCAGCGTCCAACACCTCCGACCCCTCGGCCCCAAGCAGCAGCTCTGCTTCCTCGTGGTGTTGCTGCACATCCCTGTCAAGCTCCTCGCCATCTGCCGGCGGTCCAGCTCCGGCTCGGAGCTCACAAATCCAGAGTAGGAGTCTGCTGAAGGCGTGGTGCTTCTCGGCGAGTCGAACTCCGGTACCGCAGAAAAGATCAGCGAAGGTCTTGCATATTTCGCTCGGCGTTAAAGGAGAAGATGTTTGAATGTCATGTCGAGGCTACGTCAACACGGGTCGACCTTGTACTTTGTTTTCGCCTTGGGGAAACACTCGCAGACAATTTTTGTCCTGTATCCCTCGGAGGCATCAGAGTGCCGGGCCAGACGAAAGCAGCTTTCCTACAGAACGAGCAGGAGGCAGCTCTGTTGCCTTCGGGCTCTGTGCAATGTTTAAACCCCCGGAGTGTAGCAGAAAACAGGATTCACGGAAAGTGACTGAATGATGTTTTTTTGGGGGGGGGCACTTAATGTCACAGTGTCTAAGAAGAACTGCTCCAGTAGAGGACTGTGAAGTATGAGCGCTCTCGAGAGACTTTGCGGGTAATTTCTTTCCTTCTCAAGGTCGTTGGGGATAAGCATCTGTGTTTAGCAACGCACTAAAGAGATAAATGCATCTTTGTGAAATGACATTGTAAAAGAACCCCAGAGAGGATGTCTTTTAACATTAGTCCATTTCGGGATTTTGCATGTGCAAAATCCCTTTAGGTCGAGGTACTAAGTGTCAGAGAAATGACTTTACATCATCCAGCATCCGTCTCTGTGGCGCTGTGACAGGCCGAATGCTCATAGTGTGGTTTTGTCTTGACTGTATCAACCATGTGCTGAATCGGTGTTGTTTACATGAACAGGTCTCAGAGGCTTTCTGTTAATGGTTGACCATACACGCAGTTCCATTTACGTTGTCTATTTCTTCTCTTCCTCACAACCAAACCAAGAGCGCACAACCAACTGGACTGGAAAGTGTTGAACAACTAAATATAAATGTTATCTTTAGCATGCGTACAGTGAGTGAGGTCACAAATATTTGACTGCACGTGGATGTCCACATATGGGGTTCATGGATACCCTGGCTGACATGGGTGGATTACGTCATGAGGACCAAAGCGGACCCCAGCAGCCTGGTGGACACGTAAAAGATCAAATCCCCTTTTGTCTCAGTGATGGACTTTCTGTGACGACTGGTTTCCTGCCAGATCTGCATCTCTGGTTGTTCTAAACTGATGCATGAACAGTTCAAACAAATATCGATAGTGTTGTCTCCGTTCTTCTGTAACTTGCGCCTGTTTGCTTTGTCTTTAAAGCTGCAAATGTTCTCGCTCTGCCACAAGGGGGCAGAGTTATGGCTAGCCAATGCATTGCTATGAATGAAGCTATTAAGAAGATGTTTAAAAAGCATCTTCAGTGTTGTTATTATATATAAAAAACAGTGTGACAGAATCCTATGTCACACATGCACATATCAACCATGAAAAACTGATAAAAAGGTTACAACTACTTGAACAAGATGCTACTTCTGAATGAAGGCTGGATATTCATATATAAATTAAATAAATCTAGTGAGGCCATATTCCAAACAGGTGAAAGTATAAAAAAGGTGCACAGCTGTTGCACATTTTAACTCTTCAATCACTAATATAGATTTGAATACTATTTTGAGCCCTACATTAGCATTTATGACATTTATATTTTTGTTACAACTGGTTAAACTGGTTTGCATTTTGACTGCATTAACTGGAATTACCTGGATGAATGGATGAATGGATGAATGATGGATGAATGATGGATGATGGATGAACGATGGGTGGATGGATGGACTCTTCTCCCCCCTGCATATTCGCTGTTGAGACTTTGTTTCTGACAATCAAATAATGAATTTTTATGTCGTTAGTAAATATGTCAGTCAGACAATGTCTTATTCTAAAAAGCAATCAATAGGGGGCGCTTCTACCCCCCCCCCCCTCCCCACCCCCATCATGCACTTCTGTCATCCAAGTGCACAGATGTTAATGAAATGTTGAATAATAGAGTTTTTAATCCTTTAAGTGTCCAACGCTTGACATGAATTTTCCACTTGCAGCCTCATTCGATCACCTGGACGTGACTGAGGTTGTTTTTGGTATTCAGCTCGCTCAGTCCCATGATGTACGAGGGGGGGGGGGGGCAGCCCACTGAATATAAAAGGTGACATTAGAGAAGGACCGCTAATAACGAGGAAACATAACTGCTGCAATCGCAGCAGTAAAATATAATATGGCAGCCTTTAAAAAGGGTGAGCGACTATCTTAGCATACGCCAACTGAGAATTTGCATTTTGGCGATGAGGACAAGTTGACCCTCATCAATATTGACCCGGAGAGTCAGTGAATTCACATCTTTCTGATCAGGGTTTTATTGTGTTTGATTAAATCATTGATTTCTATGTGTCTTCATTGAAATGATGCATCCATCAGAAAAACTAAGCTCCCCACGTTACATAAAATCCCCCCATTGTTCATCCAGTGTCAGGACAATGGAAGTGCTTCATTAAAAACACGTCATGAACACTGATTCTGTCGTCTTATCTTTTCCAAAAAGTTGTCACACGTTTCTTCTTAGCTGTTAATCCTTTGCTTCCCCCCCCCTCCCCTCTCGTCACCAAGAGACTTGTTTTTCTCTGCCGCTCTTGGATGAGAGACATTGTTTTTTTCTTACCCCGCAGACAAGACACCGGTGATGAATACCTGAGAATTCTTATCTGTGCAACACAGGATGTTTTCCAGACTTTCCAGAGGAGAAATGATTTTGGCAGTTTTGCAGTCAGGAGGGTTTTTTGCGAATAACGACACAAACTTCAATCGGCCTGCGTTGCTGTTTGGGATTTGTGCTTTAACAGACGCATTGTGTACAGTAAGCGCCCCAGAGGGGGATTCAAACTCCTGTAAGCTTCCATGGTTTACATTCATTTAGCAGCTGAATTGTCTACAGTAACTAATAAACATGCAGCTCACACTTCTGGAGATTTCGCAGCCAAGGACTCAATGTCACGCTGCATTAGGCAACAGCAGAGAGGAGACATGCTGACATTTCATTATTGAGGCATGACTGAATGCAAAAGTACATATGAATACTATGACATTTTACGCCTGAGCTTCAATCCAAAAGTCATAACTTCCTTTTAAATCTGGATAATGTCTCTCTCCGACAGAAAGAGAACATTTATTTTCATCTCCAGTGACAGTTTCTTCCATTTTTCGAACGTCGAAACCAACGTGAACAATCGTTTTTCCTGTTGAAATCGACCTCTTCACGCTGCAGCTGCCGCCTCCCATTGGCTTCTAAAGAGAAAAGAAGAAGAATAAAGAATAATCTTTAAAACTAATAAATCACAACACAATATAAGCAGCGGAGGGACACTGGAGGCAGAATCATCAGAGCACTGATCGTTTTGTTTGTGTGTGTGTGTGTCTGTGTGTGTGTGGGTGTGTGGGTGTGTGGGTGTGTGTCTGTGTGGTCCAGGTATTGCTCATGTCGTGGGGACCTAAAACTGTTATTGTGAGGTTATTGTGAGGTTAAGGTTAAGGCTAATTTTATATTAGGTTAAGGTTAAGGTTAGGATTAGGGTTAGGCAAGTAGTAACTACGGTCAAATTTGGAGTTAGTACCCAGAAACTCAATTTACGTGTCTCAATTCAGTGGACGCATCCTCCAACGGCAACACACCAATGTCGGGGGGGGGGGGCATCTTTGGAGGAGCCTTGGATTTAGGACAGTCTAGTCGTGCCACTGTGACATCATCGGTCTATGAATGCAGCTGACAAAGGACGCGGCCCCCAAGCAGAGACACGTCAGCTCAGGTAGGTCGATGTAATGTCCTGCACGTCCAGGCCCAAATGGGTTCCCTATCAGTGTGTGCACACCTGTGTTTGTTTGGCTGCAGCGAATTAACCACAGCAGTCGGGTCGGTTTTATACAGCAGCACAGGATCCACACAGATCCATGCAGCTGTCACATTAACACAGACACTGTTGTGACAAATGGATCCAGGCTGTGGTTCCTGGAGAAAGACAAGCTCGTGCTGCTCACCCTGATCAGTGGACTCAGCAAAGTGAGGTTCACTACACGCGTCAATCAAGACTTAAAACAATGTCCAACACGGGAGTGAAGCAGAAGACATGAGAGGCAACAGGAAGTGAAGGAGGCCTGATTAATTGCCATGTGGAGAATAAGGCGTCAGTTCCTCGCAGTTCTTCCAAATATCGTGACATCATGACGCAGGTGTCTGAACTCAAGTCAAAGCAAATGTGTTTAACTGTGTAAATGCACAACCTGGCATCGGTGGTGTTGTTGCCAGTTTCCTCCTCCGTGTTAGTTCTGTCTTGGACGTTCAGATGATTAGTTGTAAAACAAGAGGTGACAAATTCTGTCTCCCGGAGGAAATTAACTTGGACGACGTTGTTGTGCCGTCCCCAATGCTTTGGAAGTTTTGGGTTATGGCCAAATGTTTCTCGAAAGTTTTCTGTCCATGGCGTATATGGTAATTTACCAAGTTGTGAAGCGTCTCCACAGAACATTGAAGTATGAGGGGAAACTTTTTGTGAGATAATTTATGCACTGTCCCTCCTTCAGACAGCCTTGGGACATTTTAAATTGCCGGGTAGTCAAATGATTGATATTTAAATCAGCATTATCCAGTATTTCAAATCAAATGACTGGATGTGAAGTCGGGGGGGGGGGGGAGTAAGTGGAGCATTTATCAGCCAAAGTGGATTTGGTGGAGACGAAAACAGAATAAAAAAAAAGAGCATGTTGCACTTAAATGTATTAAAGATTTCTCCAAACGACTGAAAAAGTTGTTTCACGTCTGAGTCGCTTGCAAAAATTTGAACATTCATGAAAAAAGCCATCAGAGCAGGATAATAACTTTTTTGGCAAATAGATGAATTCCAAATCTAAGCAAACGCAAAAAAGTTTCTCTTTTCTCTACACAACTGGAGTTCATATATATTATAGTTAGTACTAAATTAACTCCACATGAAGCTATCAAACTGTTTGCTATTAGTCTGGTAGTTTGATTTGGAGCTTAGCAATTAGTTATAACTCGCATGAGGATCTTTTACAAGTACATTCTATTTGAATTGTTGATGCAATAATGGGAAGAAAACCTTGAAGTGTTCTGCACTAAAAAAGCTTAATTAGCTTAACATTAGCCAACATGTTTCAGAGTTGAGGGGCTTTAACAACATTAACATTAAACTAAACTGTTTGTGTTTCTGTCAATAATTGTGTAGTTTCCATTATATATGAGAATATGAGTATTGAATTATTCGAGACAAAGCTGTGTCGACTTTAATAAAGAGTTTTCTTAAAAGCCTCAGGGCTGTTGAGATTGTGCATCACCTCAAAATCCATTTATTTCACTGTTGTGTTTTTGCAGAATAGTAATTTACCACCTCCTCGAGTCTTCTCACTCTTTGCATATGAAGTTATTAAGGCTGATTGCGACGTGTGCATGGACCAGTGATGTGGATGCAACCTGGAAATTAAATTGCAAAGACTCCACACTTGAAAACAAGCCAATGTCATATGAGATTCAAATTGCTGAACATTTGTTTAAAGAGCAGTCAGCTGCCGTCTGGACTGTTGATTCACGTCTCCTGGGTCGCTCAGGTCGGTATCGACTTCATCGGAACACCTCTCACACTCCTGCTGCTCACCGCCTGGAGCCCGGGGCCATAAAACATTTTTTAGTTTGCAGCTGTCAACTTTTAAACAACATTATTTCACAGCAAGTGAGCAGAGTGATGGACCCAAAGGTCGGGAGATTTGTTCAGGAGAAAAGAAATATCGAGGGGCCCATCGTAAAAGCTGGTGGGGGTAAAAAAACAATGCAGTTGACTTCAGGCTGCAAATAAACACAAGCACAACAGGTTTGGACTCGTTTCTGAGAGGAATTTAAAAAGGTCAGAACATTTGTCAGGTCACTGGGCCCGTTTCCTCTCATTCTGCACCGACCATTTAGGACGGCTGAAGGCTTCTTTATAGCTGTGGGTTCAGAAGCAGGTTTGTGATATAATTCATAATAGCTGTGAGAAACACGTGTGAAAAACAATTAGCACCACTCGGAAAAAATCGGAGAAAAAAACAATGTTGGCAATCTGCAAAACATGAGGTTAAACATGTCGGTTGAATTTGGTGTCTGGGTGTTTAAAAGCTTTGTTTCTATTTGGATTCAACCAATGATGTGAAATTAGAACATCCAATTGGGTCAATGCTGCAAAAAGCAGTTTGTTGTGATTATATTTGTTTGTTTACATCGTCTACTGTTGTGTTGTACGAGTTAAACTACTTTTCCTTTTTTTGCAATCTACCCATCGTGATGGAAAAACACAGATCACAGATGTTGACTTTATCCGGTTGATTTAATTTGCCGCATTGGCATTTACCTTTCCACATAAACTCTTCATATGTGAAATGTACATAGCAGAAACCTGAGTGGTTGGGGGGACACGGGGGACATCAGTCTGTTGTCAGTCAGTCGCTGGGTTTTCCTCTGGGTGCTCCAGTTCTCTCCTGCACTCCCAGACGAGACGTGCAGCTCAGACGAAATGAAGACATTCATTTCCATATGTGTGAATGTCAGTGTAAATGATTGACAGTGTGCGTCATCTCCGCGATAGACCTGAGAATGTGCTGCGTCTATATTCCAACACATGTGGGGATAAAAATAAACCATTAAAAGGAAGCTGTTCATGTGATGGTCCGCTGACAGTAGCAGTGAGCGTGGGTTTGATTTGCTGCTTGACAACCCTCAGTGCTCCTGTGCTCCTTGACATGGAACAGCCACTAGAGGGAGTCTGCCCAACACAAACACTTTCAGTGGATCCTAATTAGGAAAATCAATCCACACACAAATATCCTCATAATATAAGAGAAATAAAAATGAATGTTCTCCTTGTGAAACAACTTTCTTTAAAGTATACAAACAGGGATTAGACCCGAAGAGAAAAATCGACCCTGAGTGAGAAAAAAAACATTATTAGTTATACTTTACATTCAAATCTCAAAAGTCTCCTTCATCCTGTTTGTGTTTATTTGTGTTGTCAACTTTTCTCTCATTTTTCTTCAACAAGCCTCTGAGGAAGACACATGAAAGAGCCTCTGAAGTCAAAGAATGCTTTAAAGTTGAAAGCTGTTTAAATTCAATTCACACTTCAGAAAGAGAAACGGTGGGTTTTTCACTTCAATGCTCTCGGGGACGGATTAAAACTTAATTGTGTAGCAATCAAAGGTAAATATTACTCTACTTAATGAATGAATTTATATAATAACAAACAAGTGAAATATTCCCTTTAATTGACATATCAAACATAACTTGATGATGGATTGTCATTTTCCAGGATATCATTCGTAAACCGTATTGAAACAAATCAGATATATTTAGAGAAGTAATATCTATAAGTGTATAACTGCTGGGCCTTGACGGAGGTGTGTGCTTTACATACTTGAGAACTGATAACGACTCGTCTGGATGTTGTACAGCCTCTCCACACCCCCTCCTTCTCTTCATATCTTTGTTTCATTTGTTATATCAAATGTATTTTTATGCCCCACAGAAGCTTTAATTCGTAATTTCTGTTTTCAAAAGCAGACAACTTGTATTCTTCTATTTGTGTGTAATCATTAAAAATATAAGCTATTTCATATTCTTCTCTAACTGCAGGTATATTGCAGTTCCCAGCCAGACAAATAGATGATACACTCAATATGAGTGTGTGTGGGTGTCTGTATGTGTCTGTATGTGTGTGTGTGTGTGTGTGTGTGTGTGTGTGTGTATGTGCAAACCCAGGCAGCCTCTCTCTTTCCAGTTAGATGTGGTGTGTGATGATTGATGGATAGTGTGTGGGGGAGACGTGATATTGTATTGAAATTGTGATGATAATATATCTGCAGGTGGATATTTAGTGTTTAACTCACAACAAACGAGACAGTGACACAGGAAGTGAGGAGTGGTGCACGAAGAAGAGGGCTCTACTGCCACCTAGTGTCAGAAACGTTAATACAACCAAATGGAAGTGACGTATGCAGTTGCAAATGTTAGACGTAGAAACTAAAGTAGGATGCATCCATTATTCTAATGTCAGAGCTGCAGGGGGGAGGGGCTCTCCCAGCTGAGCAGGGGTCCGGCTACAACCTGGACATTTTTACACACGGTTCACAGACAGAAAGGCAAACACATTAACACCTGTGTGCAACTTAACCTTTCATGAAACCTGCATAGTTTCGACCATGCAGGGCAAAACATGCAAACTGCACACAGGGAGCTCTCAGTTGGTCCGTTAGTGAAGATCCTGATCGATCATGGTCCACATCGTGTTTTTCATTTGAGTGCAGGAGGTTTGTTTGTGCTCCAAACGAAGTGCATGAAGGTCCAGCACCGTCTCAAAGCCCTCGTCTGACCGCTGAACACTTTGCTCAACAACTGGAAAAGTGCACTCAAAAATGCCAAGCCTAATATTTGCATATTCTAATTGCATTTAAAATGTTGATTAAACAGATTTAACACAAACAGACTAATAAACTTAATGTGCTGCAGGTTTATCTGTCAAAAACTAATTAAACAAGAATGAGATAGAACTAAAAACCCTGAAGCCAGTGTGAGATGATGACGAATGGCATGTTGGATATATTTTGTTGAAAGTATATTCAGCCCTTAGGCGTTTATTAACTCTGCTTGAGATCATAGAATTAAATATACATCATGATCTCCTCTGCCAAGGAGATTCTTCTCACTCCTGTCAGTTTGTTTATTGGGTAGATTTCACAAAAACTACAGAAAGTACAGATCAGATCAGGGCTACCACTAAAGGATGTATGAGTCTGGGAAGAAATGTCTTTCATATTATGAGATGAAAACCTATTTTTAAAACATTTTCTAGATTTCTCAGAAGAATTCATGGATCTTGATGAAAAACACAGTCATGTTTAGGGGTGAGATATTTAGGAGTGTGTGTAATCTGGTGCAGATCCAAATAAGGATTAAGAATTTAAATCTGGTTTGATAAGAGGACCGTTGAAACTTGGCAGAGATCTGCACCCGCTCCTGTGTTTAAAACGCTTAATAACCCGGATTACATTGGTTCTATTAACCAAAACTCACTTTTGATGTGGTGAGTACACATTTTTGTTACAAGCATATTAAGCCCCATAAGCCAATGTGAACATTTTGAGAGTCTATAAACCAGCTATCTGCTACAGAGGTATCACATCATGATTGTTTCTGTGGCCTTCACTGAATATTCACTAACACAAAGTGAGCAGAGAAAATACCTTTTCAGTCACGAGTTAATAGAAATCCAATACACAACACTAACAAGGACACAGTATAGGGAGTTGAGCTGGTGTTAAAACATCTTGTCTCTAACACTCACGTTAAAACATTGAAGACAGAGACAAACGAAACAGAGATTTTATTCTTTTTTTTGTTCTCGCTTTTAATTCTTTGAAATCCTTGTTGTTGTTTTTTTTTGTTTCTTTTTTTTTTTTTACATCACCATCCATGGGATTTGACACTTTTTCCACATCGAGCAAGCATCCCAGGAAATCCCACAGCCACCAAGACGAAATACCATCACACAGTTTCACTTTCACAAAGGGGGCACAGGCTTCTTACAGAGGGTTGGGGGGGGGGGGGGCTAGAAGGGGGAATCAAGAGACGACCTCGGAACGGGACGGACGCTCCTCTCAGTCACGTAGTGTACATACATATCAGTCATATATCATTAGCATAATAAGGCGTAGAAAAAGCATCCAAGCCGACAGAGCGTTACAGGAATATAAGTGTGTGGTTTAGTGGATGTGTGCAAACTGAGGAGGCATGGGACACGGTGAGGAGGACGAGGTGACAGCGGGTTTCTAACATCCAGGTCAATTCTTCAGACATGGGGTGCACAGCATTCAGGGTGTGTGTGTGTCTGTGTGTGTGTGTTTGTTTGTGTGTGTGTGTCTGTGTGTGCTTTCAACTCTAATAGATTCTTTTCAAGCAGATTCCACAACTCGGATTATGTTGAAGCGGTGCAGCACTGTCAAAGACTTATTTTAAAAGTGTGTGTGTGTCGGTGTTGTGTTGTGTTGTGTGTGTGTGTGTGTGTGTCTGTGCGTGCTCCAAGCTGTTGCTCATGGCAACCTCCGATCCGACGAGGGGTTGCCATGACAAACAAAAAGCAGAACCCTGAGAGTGTGGAGGGGTCTGTCACCACGGCGACAGCCAGAAACAACGACAGAGCCAGGGGAGGAGAGGAAGGGAGTGATGGAGAGAGAGAGGGGGGGGGGGGGAGAGAGAGAGAGCGAAAGAAAGAGGGGGGAGATAGAGAGAGGGAGGGGGAGAGAGAGAGAGAGTCGGGGGGGGAGAGAGAGAGAGAGCGAAAGAAAGATGGGGGAGATAGAGAGAGAGAGGGGGGAGAGAGAGAGAGAGAGGGAGGGGTGGAGAGAAGGAGAGAGAGAAGAGAGAGAGAGAGACAGGGGGGTGGAGAACGAGAGAGAGAGAAAAAGGACAGGGAGAATGAATAGAAGAGAAAGACGGATTTGAAAAAATATCACAACAAATCAGTGTTTGAGGTCGTCCACGCTCCCGCCTGCAGTACCAGACTAGTATAGTAGTAGTAGTACTACAGTAGTACTACGACCTCTTCAAAGAGGAAACTGTCGACCACAGTGAAAAGGAAGTGGGAACATGAATCCCTCCATCTTGACCCAGGTTCTGTGATGTTCAAGTTGCTGTGGAGATGGAGTTTCCAATTCTTATCTGGTCTCATCTTGGAATTCTTCAGAGGCGTGGATTGACCCCCCCCCCCCCCCTCCCAGCTTTAGATTCTTCACATGCATCCACCATTTGTAATGCTGAAGGACTCTTTCCCTTCTATAGGCGTCCGTTTAGATGAGGGGGGAGGAGGGGCAGGCTGAATGGAGTTGAAAGCACAGAGATGGTGTAACTGTGTGTAAATGTGTGTGTGTTTGTGTGTGTGTGTGTGTGTGTGAGTGTGAATCAGGGGCCAGTTGCATAAAAACAGACTTGCTAGCTAAAAGCCATGTGTGTTGTAGCTCGTCAAAGTTTGGACATTTACAGATACACTCATTATTTCCACTGAGATCAGGATCAGATTTCTAAAATGACATTTTGTGTTGGAGTTTCAAACAACAACACAAAGACTTGTTTGAACATGTTTAAGTAGCTAACTAACTTCGGGTTTGGGGCTTGATTTCAAACATACAGAATACCAAACACAATATAAATGAGTGTGGTATTCTGAAAGGTACATATGGTACGAGTGTCATAGTAGTTCAAAACGAGTTGGTAGAAAAGTCTGAGTCATAACCTACGTTTACGTAACCGGCCCCCTGGTTGTGTCTGTGTCAGGCTGAGCTTGTTGCTCCGTGTTGACTCATAAAAAAATAAAAAAAGAAGCTGCAGGACGATGGTGGCCAAGACCTTGTTGACATAAGAGGTAACACAGGAAATCACTTGCTTGGCTTAATGAAAACCAGATCGGGCCCCAAAAAAAAAGCAGACAAAATGAACATGTGAGCGCTCAGCACAGCTCGTCCAGGACAGAAGAGAGACCCGTACGGGAGCCTGTGGGGTGTCCCATCCCTCGCACATCAACACTGCACACTAGTCAGAAGTACATTAGCTCATGGCTACTTTCAAGCGTAAAATCAATAGTGCTCAGCCCTAAGGCAACTAAATACAGGGTGACGCTAGGAAAAAAAAGCAGTTTGACGACAAGTTTAAAAACTCTAAGACATTCGAACATTTTCAAGATATCGAGCGGTTTTCATCTTTAACGGGAGCTCCTCCCGGGAGAGGAGGCCCTATGAAAGCGCAAAATCTGGCACCTTAGAATCGGTTAAATCCTGGCTATTTTACATCTTTAATTTATCTTACATCCTTCACTTACCTCAATTAAGAACACCAACACAAGAAAAGAAAAAAAAAGAAACAAAATAGATCAAACTATCGGTACAACTTCTGTGGGTTCAGGCACATAAAGATTGGAAAAGGAAAGAGGGATCTCGATGAGTACAAAAGAGTCAGAAACATTCTGTGTGTAAATGCACTGGTTGGTGATGGGACGGTTATCGGCTGCTTCAGTAGCTGTTGAAAAAGACAAATTTGTACCGTTGCAATTCACAAACTGGAAAAGAAGTAGCTGCGTAGTGAACGTCACCTTCCGCAAACTTTTTCTACGAGGACGCCGTTAAGAAGCAATAAGGCCATGAGCCGACTCTCTTTCCTAAATCTTTTCATTCAATCCTCTCACTTGACGAGGGCCCTAGTGCTCAGAGACGAGGCCTAACGCTCTATTTACTACCTGCAAACGCTCCTTCTGCTGCCCCCCCCCCCCCCCCCCCCGTCGACTCACAGACTCTAATCGCAGCTGCCAAATACTGAAATATGCTCTTTCACTCATGTACCTCAGCTCAGCCACAGATGGGCGAACTCAAGGAGTCTAACTCTCTTGTCAAAAGGATTCCTGTGTTGCTACATTTTTTTTTAAATCCCCGGGCCGCTCCTCGTGGCAAATAATCAATTCCATGTTGATCGCAGCGGCTGCGTTGATGGACGGCGAGGCCCCTGGAAAGTGAAGCGATTGAAATGCAACACAACACGAATCACAGGTAGTCACAGGCTTGATGGAAGTGTTAGATTCTTGTCAGTTGAATAAACCGCGAGACTATTCAATTTCAAGCAAACCTACTGTTTGGGCCTATTTCGAAACGAGAATGAGGAAATAACCAAACTGGGTTTGGACCCAGGCACCGGGAAAAAAGTGAAAATGGAAATATAATGGACGTCTTGCATGAAATGTATCCTCTTTTCTGAACTGTATTAATTCAGCTTAGTCTCGACCCCTCTATTAAAACAACAGTATAACAAACATCCAAAGGACACACGGCAGGGAGAAAGTACATTATTTAAAAAAAAAGACAAAATAATGCTTTAAAAAGTGCTCAAATAAGGAGTGTTTTTCATTTTTTTCTCTTTTTTCATTATTTGTCGTTTTGTTTCTAGCAGTGTCCTCTAGGGTCGGGTACTGGGAAAGAGGAGGAGGAGTGGGTGCATGAACACGCAGCAGAGGAGGAAGTCAAAGATCGAGGCTAGCGGACGGCACCGGTGCAGAAAAGGGGCGGGGCTCTCCCGGTTATCGCGATGTGGTTTTCTCGACCCTTTTGCTCCCGTCGGCCATTCACCCCCCTCACATCTCTGTTCCCTCCTCAGCCGCCTGAGGTTGGAGCTTCTAACCCAAGCTGGCGATGTTGGACTTGCCACCGGGGGGCGCCACGATGCGCTGGGTGCTGCGGCGGGGAATGTTGTCGTCGGTTTGAGCACCTGTTGGATCAAAATGGAAAATTAGCCAGCCAATGACATAACATCCTTCTGGAGGTATGTGGCAGAGAAACATTATTCCAGTGCGATAAGCTAGTTAGCTTGTTTGTGTACGATTCTGAAACTTAAATCCTTCTTGTTCAACTTTACAAATTCATAAATCAAAGAGTGTGAGACGTGAAAAGGCCTGTGTGGGTTTGCCTCACTGACCAGATAGACTGAATCCAGACTGGTGCAGGTTGCGGACGGGCTGGTTGGGCAGCTTGGCCGGTGAGGTCTTGGCGGAGGAGGCAGGAGTCATGGTTTTAGGCGTGACCGACACCTCGCACACCGGACCGTCATACAGTCCCCTGGGCACGCCCCTCAGCTCTGCCAGCTGCATGATGGGAAACCAGACAGGGCAGGTCATAGCAGTGAAAAAAACTGACAGGGACATTTTCCATCGGTCATTCCAGGACGGATACAAGCACATCTACGGCCAATCGCTAGCAAGCGTCATCATCATCCAATCAGCTCGCCACAGAGGAGCTATAAGCATTTCTGGGTTTGCAGAACAACATTTATGTCCAAAACGGAACATCTGACTTTTTAATGGCAAATAAATAAGAGATAAAAAATGTCCCTTCCTCAGACAACTGCAAAAAAACACATGTAGGATGCTAGCAGGAAGAAAACAGCACTGTACCCTGCTGCGGGCCTTTATCCTCTTGTAGACGTAGTCAGGGAAAGGTTTACGGGCCACGAAGCGTCCCGAGCCCTCGGTGGTGTGGAGGTTCCCCTCCTCCAACACGATCTTGCCCTGGCTGATCACCACCAGAGGGCCGCCGCGCACCTCTGTGCCTTCAAAGATGTTGTACTCCACAGTCTGTGGACGAGAACAGAAGATATCCACAAATTCATGTTACAAACACACGAACAGTCTAAAAAACCAAACACTTAAATTAGGATTAATCAATCTCTCATCTTTTTTCCGGGATGATTCTTTCCAGGATAGAAGTAACCTCAAAAAGATTCTTCACCATCTGAGGTCACACATGCTCAGGTCACATGGTATGTGAGACATGTGATATGGAAACTGACTCAAGTCCTTTCTCGTGCATCAACATCATGAATCATTGGAAAGATAAATTATCTGTGTACAGTCATGGATTTGAGTTCAGAAGCCACATGGGGTAAATTTGTGTTGTGCAGCAGAATTAACACAGGACAAATAAAATATATTGAAAGTAAAACAGAATCATAATCGTATTTTTGTTTTGTCAAATTGAACTTTTCTGTATAGAATAATATGCAGAAAAGATGTGCATTTATTTATCTGTACAGGTTCAAGTTCTCGTCTGACGGCTGACAGCTCTGGTCCCATATGGTCTAGCGGTTAGGATTCCTGGTTTTCACCCAGGCGGCCCGGGTTCAACTCCCGGTATGGGAACTACACTTTTAGAGAGGCGGTGGTCTAGTGGTAGAAACTTGGACTATGGGCAGAAAAGGTCTCTGGTTCGTCTTTGGTTCGAATCCACGGAGAGACAACAAAAGACGAACCTGGATTGATCTGTCCGAGAATTCTCCCTACCCTGTCTAGTGCCCCTGAGCAAGGCACCTTACTCCCCGGGCGCTGTAAATGGATTGCATGAGTGTGTTGTGCATGTCTGTGCATGTGTTTGGTATAAATAAACAAATCTTAATAGAATCTTAATCTTAATCTCTACTCCTTCGATGCTTTCAGCCACACTTCTCAATCAACACATTAAACCTCACAGACACAGCTTCATAACAGTCGCTGATTCATCTTCTCCAGCTGATCTTACCGACCTGGACGATGATGTAACCTCCTCCTGAAGCACATGTTGCAAACCGCTGCTGCTTGAGGTCAAAGATTTACGAGCATCTCACTCGGTCGCTATCTGAAGAATTTGCCAGAGCGGCAATGACTGGACTGGACGTTCTGTGTTCACACATGATGCCAGCGTGTAAAATCACCAGAAATATTTATGGATTAAAAGGCACTTGTGAAAAGAGCTCAACTGATTTAACTCGCACGGAGAGAGAGAGACAGAGGATTCAGTTCTCAGGGAAACGCAGAGGAAGAAGTGGGGTCGTTTCAGGAGTATGTGTGTCTGTGTGTGTGTCTATGTGTGTGTGTCGGTGGGGAGGTTGGTGTATGACCAATTTGGAGGCTGGAACTGTTTGACTGCTCTCTCCTAAAAGCTACTGGAGCTAAAGCTGAGGTCATGGCAATCTGGATGACTCTGAAATTAGATCACCAGTAGGACAGACACACACACACACACACCCATACTTACATGTACATGTACACACACACACACACACACACACTCCAAATGAGCACTTTCTCCCATGAACATTAGTCCGTCATTTTCTTGTGGAATAAAACGAAACCAAAGAACATGTTGGGATAAGAACATACACAGCACAGTTGCTCTGTCACACACACAGACACAGACACAGACACACACACACACACACACACTGATCGGCCTGCTAACAATCAGAAATTATGTCTTCCAGTTCTCTGGCAAATTTTAGGGATGACCTCACTCCCTTGACGCTGAGGCCCACACCCTGTCGGCAGTCAGACGGCTGTAAAGCCCGAGTCCAGAATATAGTGGAATAATAAACCTGTTGCTGGATTACATGAACTCAACTGTGATCATTCATCTTTATCACATAATAGAATGCTGTGTGTCTTTAATATAAGGATGTGTTTTAGTGGACATAAAAAATAACAGTTTTGCGTTGAGGTGTGAATGTTGTCGGTGACGTGTTGTCGAGCCACGGCCGTACCGAGTTGTGGGTCTTGGCCGAGATGATCTTCGTGACGTCCGGGTCCCACAGCACCAGGTCGGCGTCGGAGCCCACGGCGATGCGGCCCTTGCGGGGGTACAGGTTGAAGATCTTGGCGGCGTTGGTGCTGGTCACCGCCACGAACTGGTTCTCGTCCATCTTACCTGTCACCTGAAAGGAATCAGAGCTGAGGGTGAGAGGAGTACAGGAGTGACGGTCGGGGTTTCTCCATCCTCCCGGCACAGAGTGGACTGAAGAGTTTCACCGGTTCCAATGAGTCGGCTCCTGGTTAGTGGCCGACCCACGCTACCTCCTGGGCCGCAGCCGCCTGTTTGTGAGGGTGTTAGTTCACCGGATAAACCAAACACAACCATATCCAGAAAAACTGAATAAAAAAAGGTATAAACACACTGGACGCACCACACACTTGTCCCAGATGATGGACATCCTCTCCTCGGTGCCGTTGACGCCCTCGGGGATCAAACTGAAGTCGTCCTTGCCCACGGCACGCTGGGCGGTGTTGAAGGGACAGTGGGCACTTCCTGTCACCTGCAGGTCGCCGCTGCACAGGAAGTGAAAGAGAAGGAGAACAGGGACGACACGGTGTTCACATAAAGTCGTTTTTTCCACCCTACCTCCAGTTTCAAAGTTGTGGATCGTGGTCTTACCAGGAGAGCAGGGAGTTGAGATAGTCTGGTGTGGTCGGGTCGGGGCTCAGGGGGGGGGAGGTGACGAAGGCGGCCGCTTTGGCCCAGTTCTTGCTCCAGTAGTGGGAACCGTCCGTTCCCAGGCTGGCAGTGATCGGCTCGCCGTAGACCACGGTGCCTGGAAGTTCAGTCCCATTTTAAAAACAAGACGCTACACACATGTCATGTGGAATGTTTCAGGACACGTTTCAAACTGCTGCGGACACACTTGATTGCAATTGATGATTTTAAACATTGTCAGAGTTTTCTAGTCCAACTCTTTTTCTGTCAGAGTCATTTCAAGTCTCATTTCTGTGGTTTTCTGTTTTTAAACTTTCTAAACCCAGTTAATGTTGATGGTGTCTCACCCTTCTTCCTCGCCTGAGCGATGACATCAGCGGCGCTTTTGCTCATCACCTTGGTGACGTACAGGGGACAGTTGGTCTGATTGGCCACGGTCACCGAGCGGTTCACAGCCTCCGCCTCCACCTGAAGGAGAGAGAAGGGGAGTCGATGTCTTCATCCTCATCTCACTCATGACCGTCACGTGTCTCACTGGCCTTCATCAAATATAACTCACTCCAACTTTTATAGGATCATGTGAAGATATAAAACTTTGATTTGATGAGATAACAGCTGACAGTCCCTTAGAAATTAGTGAATACTTAAAAAATAAATTAACCCTTTAAAATGACTATCTCACCCAGTTGAATAACCCTTAATCATTTAAAGAGTTTTGCTGTTTAGGCCTTTTTAACCCTATTGTCTGTGTTTCCATCCGATTCTCTGGAATAAAGCAAAGACAAAGTTTTTTTCCATCCGCGGCCACAAAAATAAGGTAAATCACTTAAGAGAAACTTGGCAAACTTGTTTTGACAAATGTAACAGCAGGACAGTGATTTGTCAGTGAACGCCCCCCCGACGTGTGCCAAACACAGAGAAAACTGTGGATTCCTCACGTCGTCTGTTTTCGATCAGTTCAGGGCGTCCATTTTCTCCGACTTTTGCTAATGGGTCTTAATCAAGATCAATTCTATTATGCAATTCCTCGGTCGTGACAAGTCAGTCAGTCACTAGTCCCTGTGTTATATTAGTAAAAGGTTAAAGGAAACTTTTAAAACAGTCGCACCCTATAATAAAATCCACACAGGTCACTTTCCCAGTCCTGGCACTCACCTCCTCAGGATGACTCAGCACGTGGCCTTCAGGCCCAGTGATCCCCTGCTCCAGGATCTTGCACTGCTCCTAAAAACAAACATACACAGAAACAAACACACACACAAATTAACACACAAACCGCTGTGGACGGTTGTTGAGTTGTGTGCAGGTACACACATGTTCTTCATAGAACACTGCTAGAAGAGAGCCTGTGACTCAAGCATTTCACTGCCAGCGACTGCTTAATGTTACTGTTGTGCATTTAATAATAAAAATCTTGAGTCTTGAATCTTGAATCAGCCTTGGCAGTGACAAACCAAGTATGGCCATCGACTCCATCATCCTCATCTGTGGGTTATTAAGAGCTCAGCATTGAACATGTCAGCGCGCCCGGGGAGAAAACGATGTGTCGCAGGTTTGACTCCGGTTTAATAAACCACAGAGACGCCGTGGGCCCTTTGTGCTGACTGGGGTTCAGGGTTTTATATCCTGACGAGGAGCAGAGAATCACTGCGAGTCGTTTTGGATTAAAGTCTCTTACCTCAGCTACGATGTCTCCGTTCTCGGCGTGCACCTGAGCGATGGCCCCCAGGTCGCGGATCACACTGAACACCTCGTACACCTGCAGAGAAGAAACACAGTAAACCATCAGACACCTCTTCACTACAATAATTATCTTTTTGTTTGAGTGATTTAAGACAATTATTGATTATCTGAATAAATACTGGTCTACTGGAGTATAAGAATATCCTGTCTCTTTAAGGCCCGTCCTCCTGTTAAAACCACGTCTGCTCTGATTGGACTAAAGCTATTTGTGCATTATGTAAATGTGGTGAAATCCTTAAGTTTTGATTTTAAGTCTGAGGAGGATTTTGGGTTTTTAACTTTGCAGAACTTTTTATTCAGGAAAAAAAAGCATCATATGTGTCCTTGAATCCCAGAAAATGATCAGACAGGCGAAAATAAAAACCTGAATGATTCAAAACTTTGTGGTGAAATTAAACAACGAGTGAATCTCCCCCACTCGTGGTGATGACTTCACCGACATGGAGTGACTCATCCTCCGCCCGCTGCCAAACATGCAGCAATAAAAGAGCCATCGATGTTTGACACGGGAGAGAAATAGATAAACTCTGGCTGCAGCGGCCGGAGAGAATTCCTCACACAGGTGCGAGAGACCAACACGGATCTGTTTGGAAACAGCTTTCAAGTGGGATTCATTTCTTTCAACCGTGAGTCAGAGGAGACGTTCAGAGGGAGAAACACGGCGTGAGACGACGGCCGAGAAGGAAAGCAGCCGTAACTCACACTGACAACAGAGTGTCTCACTCGTTGTCGGCTCCCAGTCTCTGTTTCACCAGATTAAACAGATACAAACACAGAGTATACAAAGAGTCTGGACACTGATGATCATGTGGAAAGTTGTCAGATTTATATGCTGCTGCAACTTTCATGTTTACTGAGAATTTAACAGTTTAATTTGATTCGGTGGAGGAGAAGCTGCATCTCGACAAGACTGTGAAACCTTTTATTGTACAAAGACTTTGACCTAAATCAGTTTAGGACGTTTTATCAATTTTGTATTTAACCCTTTTGTCATCTGTATCGTATTCACTCTTCTAGCTCTGCTCCATTATTATCTTATATTGTGTGATCATCATCATTATTTCACGGGATATATGATATTATATATGATTTTGCTGTTGCAATTAATGGTTTTAAAACCAGCTTTTATGGATTTGACGTTTACTCTGGTTTTTCAAATTGCACGACAGAATCAAATGACAGTGAAATGAGGAGAGGCCTCACCTGAGCGTCAGTGAGCTGGAAAACGTCTTTATAAGCCAGATAGACCAGGAAAGAGTTGACACCTACAAAATAAAAAGACGGAAAAAGTAAATAACTTTACTGCAAAGTAGTGACAACAAACAGAGCAATTTTGTGTTTTATTAAAAGCTGTAAACAACTTGATGCACAACATCTCAGACTGAGCCTTTAAAACAGAAACTTTAATTTACCCCGAAGTGAAGCACGGTGAATTTGACCCCATGTTTTGACCCCACACAATAATTGAAAACGTTGCTACTTGCTCTTGTCTTTGTGTTGTGGGTGTGGTGAACATTGCCGCCTCAAGAGGTCACTAGAGGGGCTTTTCTACAGATCAATTCTTTCATATCATAAGTGTTTCCTGTCAAGTTAAACATATTCAAAGCATTGGGTTGTTGAACTGTGCGGCTGTGCGTTGGGTGGGGTCGCACCGTGATCCTTCACCAGCGCCTCCATCTCCTCCTGGATGCCCCGGTGCCACTCGGTGATGTCCACGTGCAGAGAGTAGTCGCAGCAGGACTTGCTGTCGGCCCATTCGCGCCACTGCTCGAAGGCGGCGAGGAGGCTGACGCCGGGCTCCGGTACCACGTGGTCAACTGGAAAAATAACAAAAAACACAAGCTCAGTCTCAGGCCTGGTTGATATCACGTGTTATCTGAATCTACTGAGTCCACAGCTGAGATGATTCAGTTTGGATCCGAAGTGAAGCGTATTGATCTTTGAGAATAACCAGATACACGTCTCCTGGTCCACGTTCAAACCGCAGCCAGCGCTCGCAGCACAAACATCATCTGTTCGTGGTTTCCAGCAGCTCACGTATAGATCAGCTCAAGATGTTACGTCTGCAGACGTTTTCACACACTGTGACTGTCTCGGATCTGCTGAGGCGAAGGATCCAGTTGATTAAATGATCCTTCAGGGCGTTAACAGATTCAGAATCAGCCAAGTTGACTATGTATGTTTTCTTATACAAGGAATTTTACTCGTTTTATTTAAAAAAATATATAATAATACGTTAAAGAATGGTGCAACATATGTCAATTACAGTGTTGGATGGTTGTATTCTGTACAATAACATGTGAAAAGTAGTAATATACAAATATTTGCATTAAATCATCATTTGAAATGTCTGTCACAGTTTCTGAGAGTCATTATTGTCTGCTTTGTTATTTATTGACAAACCAGTTCGTCGCTTCAGTGCTAATTCGTGTCATCCTCCTTCACATGTGGTCACAAGAATCTCATCAGATCTTAATCAGTCTGGATCATGAGGTTTAATCGTAAGTTTCTTCCTCTGTGGTTTGAGAATCAAGTCGAAGCTCCGGCCTCTTTACAAGCTGTCACTTTCCTTGTGTTTGGTGAAGAGCTGTGCGCGGCAGCCTGAGGCGACAAGGCTGCGAGTGTGTGTTCTGCTGTGACCGAGGCAGAGGAGGGTGGAGCGGCTGAGTCAGAGGGAGGAACCAGTGTGACAATTACAGGGATTTTTCCCGTCACGTCAGGACTAGTCCTCAAACAGCCGCACCTCGGTCATCACTAGGATGTCAGAGTGCCAGGTTTCTAGGTTGGTCGAATCTGCATGTTCCCCTGTGTCTGTGTGTTGTTTTTAAGGTACTCAAGCTTGAAAAGAAGGGAAATAATTAGAAACATGATCCTTACAAGATAAACGGTGTTATGAAAATGTAAATAGAACTATAATAATTAGCAGTGATGCTAGAGGTAGGGGGCTGCAGCACCTCCTACTGCCGAGGGGTGTAACTTCAAGACGAAAAAGAAGCAAACTAAATTGATTCAAAGAAATCTATTTCATTTCATTTCTGAGAGAAGCACAAAACCACTACTAATAATATTTGATTTGATTTAAGAATCTGTGGCTTTGACTTACAATAAACTGGTTTCTGTTGTTGTGTCAAATGTCGTGTGGACATTCAAATGAACACAAAAATCATGAATGTTAAAATATCTGAGCGACAGAATCCATGTTTGTGAAATAACAGAAGGTTGTGTGTGTGTCTGAGGGGAAAGAAATTCAAGTCCTGGCTCAGTGTGAACTTCTCAGAGCAGATGGCCGATTTATTATTTTGGCTCCCATGGGACCCGACCTTGGCACTTTTCCTGTTCTCATTAAGATCTATTCAAATGAGGCCAATCAGTTAATGAGGGGGTCAGGAAGGAATCAGACTCAGATATGAATCAAGGCCAGTAGGACCCTCGCGGTCGGGGACTTACTGATCATGGTGGTGCCTCCGGCGAGCGCGGCCTTGGTCCCCTGGTAGAAGTCGTCTGCAGACGTCATGCCTCGATCCGGCATCTGGAAACGAGTGTGCGTGTCGAGGCCGCCCGGCATCAGCATGCGGCTGTGGGCGTCGATGGTTTTGACCCCGCCGGGCACGATGAGGTTTTCCCCAATTTGTCTGAGAAAAAAAAAGAAGGGAAATAAAACACGTATATTAAGATTTAAAAGGTTCCTGTTCTTATTTTTAACTCCTCTATAGGTTTTATTTCTGCCCCTGTTGGTTTGCTTGATTTTTCAGCAGGATTTCCATAGAACTATATGAACTGTATGTAAGGTTCAGGGAAGAGGGGAATACATTCTTGTTTGGATCCAGATCAGAGGGCAGATCCTGGAATTTTCCAGGAATAATTCATGGATTTCAGTAAAAGAATCAGAAATATTCAGAGGATCAATATTTACGAGTGTGTCTAATTTTGTGCAGCTTGTTTGGATTGAATGGGATTGTTGGCAGAGGGACGCGCTCCACTGAGCAACAGTCCAGTTTATGTTTGTACTAAGAGAAGCAAGGACAGATTCTAACTTGGTAAACATGTTGTCAGCTGCTCGAACTGAACTCACTTGATGACTCCATCCTCGATGTAGATGTCAGCACAGAACGACTGGTCATCGTTCACGATCTTCGCCCCTTTAATGAGGAGACGGTCACTCTGGAAAAAAACAATAAAGATGATTAGTGGCTGCAGATATAATAACAAGTCATCGTGAAAACAGAAAACGCTCAAGGTCTGAACCCTCAGGGGGTTTTATAGATGCCTGTAAAAATATGACCATGAGGGCGAATATCCGATTTGATTCGACTGGATGTGGGATTAAGTGTGTTTGATGAAAGACATTTTGGGGAGATGTCACATGAAACAGTCGACCCAACAAAATGCAAATAATCCAAACCGGTTTAATCTACTGAGCCGTCGCGGTCCGGCCCTTTTTAGGATGCACTCATATAAGAAACATGCAGCTTTAAACACATACTGAATTTCCTCCTACGCACACACACACACACACACACACACACACACACACACAGATAAATACACTGCAAACACACACTTCAAACACACTGTGATGTTTGGATCAGGGTGTGGATGTTTCTAATGTCAGGAGGGAAATGGAGCAAAGGAGGGTTTTTAAAGATGTTTGTAAGGAAACACTCCTCGAGTCCCTCCAGTGTTTTCTGTGTTGGAAACAGTAGCTGCAGTTCACTAGTGAAATTCTTCAGCAGCTATTAGAATGTAAATAACCGTGACCTGCTGTGACAAAATGAGAAGAGTTCAGCATAACAATAAAGGACAGACCCCCCCCCCCCCTCCCTGTTGTCTACGTGTGTGTGTGAGCTGTTGTAGTAACAGACACAAGGTTGGACCAATCAGGGCACAGACTGTGTAATCAATCATCGATGGCACCCACTCCCACTGAGCCCCTCAACCCCCGTCCCTCCCCCGTGTCACCCCCGCAGCTCGGGTCCTCTTTCCAGAAAGGGAGTGGCAGCCCTGGTCACAGGGACTCCAGCATCCCCGGCTAACAAAGGCTGCTCTGTCTGAGGCTCTGTGTGTCTGTAGCTGCTGCTGCCCGGCCGCCCGGCCAGCAGCTCGGGCCCCTGAGCAGTGCTGCCGCTCTTCAAAGCCCCGGCCAGCCGGTCGCAGCCCCGCCCTGCACCATGCACAGAACTCTGAGCTGCAGGACGCAGCGCCATGAAATCTCATTTACAACCGTCCCCTTGTTTCAATAACCAGGGGGCTGAATCTTTTACTGCAGCACAATGAGGAGCAGGTGGAATGTGTTTGGTACATGAGGGCAGTTCATATTCAGCATGTAGGGAAACATATGACATCATTTTCGGTCCCTGTTGATCCCTACAGGTGTTTTTATTGTTTTATTCACATGCATTTTCTGTTCTTCCGCTTCCAGCCTCTCACATGGAAGCATTTACTGCTTCACTGTTTCTTATAACATCATAAATTTAACATTTCATTACACTTTGACATTTCAAACTAGAGTGCCATCGCCCAACAGGCCCCTTAAAGTCAATCAATTTGAAATAAATCACACACATTCATAAATATCAGGCCTCTCACTGTGCCTACTTTCTTTCCATCATGATCCATAAATTACATCCTGGGAAAATAGTGAAGAACTAAAATCCTGGATATGCACCAAAATGAGTTCCTCCCTGACCCATAACACATCCTCTTACTGAATTTTAATAAAATGCAACGGGACTCGGGTGGCATCACATGACGCGGCTTCACGCTGCCTCTGAAACCACAAACTGTGAAATGTGAATAAAAGAATCTTAGTTTAAAGCCACAGACCCAGGATTTGTCAGGTGGTGAGAAGAAATATTGTCAAATCCATATGGTTTAGATCAGAAAAACATCTTCTAGCTCTATTTTAAAAATCAGATTTTTGCATTTAAATCTTATCTCCTCCCTGACTTCTTTTGTTTTCATTCCTACACACACTTGAGGACTTCAGCTGACAGCAGCCGCTCTGGAAAATGTGGTGCAGCTGTCATTTTAAAGGTGTGGCGATGCTCTGTCAGCGCTCATGGAACTCGGGCAAATAGATTGTGTGGTAATCTTCGATCTATGTGGTGCAGACGGCTCTGGTGGAGCGATGTGCTGCGCTCCAGGCCGCCGCTGGCCCGCGTTCATCCCAGCGACTGCTTTGAAATGATGCCGTTACATCATCAGGACCGTCATTATCACATTATACCGCCCGAGTTTGCCAGCAGCTCTCGAGTCAACAGTCACATAAACTCAAAGTCGTATGAGCCAAAGACTTTGGGTTGTATCCCTAAAAAGAGGTGGATCACAAGAAAGGTTCAGTTTCTCAGTTTAATCTGCAAAACACTTTAAAAAACAACAACGTGCCTTCAATCCACTCTTATCATCTAATTGTTGTGGAGCTCACAGGAGCTGGAAAGTGTATCTGGTTGTTCTGGATCACGGCCAAACATGACAGTGACCTTTGGATCACGGGAGCCTCTCACAGCCTCACAAACAGGATGTGGACGGAGCTCAATGGGCTCCCTGTTGCTATAGAGCTGTGTTTTCATTCCACAGCACAAAACATGAGCGTGCTAATGTATATATGCAGCAGAATGCAGTGTGGTGAGCAGAGAGTAAGACGCCACTGTTTCCAAACAATTAGTGGAAAAACAACTTTCCTTAACCCTAGTTATCGACCTACATTATCTACGTCTTCTTAAAGAAAACATCCTGGTCCACAGGGAAGCCCCACATGGACAGATGTAGATTGACTTGAAGGAAGAATGTGAGACGGAAAAGAAGCTGAATTACGACAGAGAATTAGGGACAAATTAAAGATAAATAAGATTTTACGATTTCCAAAACAAAGATGTGTCATAACGAGAAAAAAGTTATAAACAACAAAATCCGAATTTCACGAAACTGAAGTCGGATTGTTGTGAAAATAACTGCTGGTTACATTTGTGTGATATTAAAAAGGGGTTTTCTAAGAAGAAATAAAAAGCATAGCACAAACATTTCATGGCTAGTGTGTTAGCAAGAAAACCACAACACCTTGCCTGAACCTCCTCCCTTTGACTCCCAAATAACATCAACAGTGCAAAATGGCGGCACCTGCATTCAAGAAATGTTGGCTTCATTTCTGCACAAGACACGTCGTCCATCTTTTAATTTGCAGACAGCCAATCAGATCAATCTGTCGTATCACATGACTCGTGGAAGATATTGTTATTAAAAGCACGTACAAACAAAGCCACAGATCAACAACGGCAAATTGAAATTGCCGCACAAATGAAAAGAAGTCGCCTGCTGTCTGAGACGTTTGGTGAAAATAGAAAGAAATCTGCTGAGTCGCAATGAAAACATCTGCAAGTGTTCGACGTCTCCCAGCAACGAAGCGTGTTGTTGTCCAAATGGAACGTATCCTGGCAACATCTGTGAAGTCAGGTGGAGCACGGTGCCAGGGCCGACCCTCGGCACGCTGATTTATGGGAGTTCTGGATTATTCAAAAACCCTCCTGCTTATTAAAATAAAAGAGTTTACATGTTCAGACACATGCTCACTTTAGAATGACAGACCACAGCGGGGATTAAGCAGGTTCCCCAAGAGAAGATGTCGAGCTTTACAAGTTGGCTGGAAAAATACTGAACGATAAAAACTAGGTTCAAATCATCAGAGAATTCAAAAATCAACCATTCAGCAAAGGAGAAATTTACCTTAAATCTGTGTTATTGACTTTAATAATCATTTTGACTTACATTTTCTCTTTATCATTGGAAAAAATCCTCTTTAAATCTGGGTTTTACACTTAAGTCCCTTCATTTTTTTATACAATGAAAAGCCACTTAAATTCTACATATATTTTAATATTTTTTTTCTTAAAGTCTTTGACTATGAAAATAAATCACTTGTGTTCCCTCTGGTACTTTTGAATACTAATTAAAATTCTGTCCGACCTCGAGGACACAGTGAAGGTGGAGGCACCACCTACATGATCTGTATTCATATACACATGAATGTAATATTTGTTATTAAATAAAACTTTCCATACACAAACACACACACACACACACAGCATGTGTTTCTGCTGACATGAATGGGGTAAATGAACTGTGGGTGAACGAGGATGAAGCGGGGGGCGGGTGATTTGGAAACCAGCTCACTGTGTACGACGTGAGAACAGACATGGCTCCGGGCTGATGTGCACTGATAACAGCGTGAACACACTGCAGTGACCTTAACTGTAACAACACAAACACACACACACACACACACTGTACTCAAGGTTTACTAACACACTCTGAGGATCTCTCATCCTCTGAGGACACAGAGTCACTGAGACTTTAATCCAGTCTTATTATAGCTTCGGCCTATTTATATTTCTCCACTATCTTTATACATTGAGCCATTTTTTTACTAGTAAAGACAAAATTACAAGATTCACCGTTTCACTGACAAACTTCCTTTACAACAATATTGATGATGATCCATTGATCAGGTTCCAGATTCTGTCACTCGAGGATTTCCTTTTGCTTTTCAATATTTTACACCACTCAGCGCTGCAATTCATTTCTCACTATTTGGTATTTTGACTTTTAATATCAACAAAAAAATGCTCATCGTGTTTTCAGAGTCAAACATCAGGCCAAAAAATATATATTTAATTTATAATTTAACTTTTGCATAAAATTTCCATTGAAAGAAAACAAGTAACAAAAGCTAATTTGCACATTTGAAAAGGTAGTAAAAGAGGATGTTTGACTCTTTCTTGATAAATGGGTTAAATGACTCATCATTGATCACAAACATCGATAGACTAAATAAATAATTCAGTAAGTGTCTCAGACTTAATATTGGAAACTGAATATTTGGGGTTTTTGGATCAATGCTGAGGTCAGCTTCTTTTTTGCTCCTTTTTATTAACGTTTTAATCGAATCATAATAAAAGTATCATTGGTTGCAGGTACTGCTCGGTCACTCCTTTGAACTCTGCTCAGGTTTCAATGTATGAATCAGAGATTTCATGAGTCACAGCGACGCTCTGATGCCAGGTGGTGGACTTGAAGAGTTTCATTCATATTTGATGAGCAGTGCTTTCAGTACCTCCCGGCCTGTGGAGCGGACCCGCCTCCATGTGGCCAAGACCAACCAGTCGGCCCATCGCCATCCTGAGTGATTCATTCCCCTTTGTATTAAATCTACTTAAACTCATTAAACTGGCAATTTGGTGGAGGCACAGACATAATTGTTTGGTCAGTGCTTCTCCTGTATTATATTTATTCGATTTAAGCCCATTCATTTCCTCTCCGGCTTGTGTTAGCTTTAATAAACTCATCACTGACTCTGTCACACGGTCGAGACCCAGGAGCTGAAATCAAATCCCTGACGGGTTTTAAAAGACAAAGCTTCACTGCTCCTCCCTGATGTGACGTGTGTGCAATTCACTACAGGACTGAGAATGTGCAGCAGTTAGATCCTCGATAATGAAGAAAACTGTTTCAGAGACAAGTCGCTCGTCTCTGACCTGCTTCCTCTTCCATGCACGGCTCAAGAATAGTCATTCTATCCATTTAGTTCTTACTTAATCACTGTTGGGACTACACCTCAGACTAATCCTCTCAGCTCTCCACCAACTGGCTGCTGCAGCTCCAGCACAGAGACAGTTGGGGGGGGGGGGGGGGGGGGGGGGGAATATGCCTCTTTTCACCAGCGACACCACGTTGCCAAAGTCCAAAATATGTTTTCAATTATTATGTTATTATCATTGGAATTTTTGTGTGCACAATGCCTCTTTATAAACAACTGAATTATGAAGTCGTTTCAGAATGGTTTGCTCTCTTTATATAATCTATGTCTGGGACAAGCCACTTTATAGTATTTTTCCATTTGATTCATCACTCGGAGAAATCTCAGTTTGTGTCACAGCACTTTTTGCCTAATAGAGCAGCGACTATTGAGTGATTTTCATTATGGATCAACTTATTGATTTTTTTATGGACTAATTGATGAGTTGTTTGGTTTTGAAAGCGTCAAAAGGGCAAAAAAACACTTACTAGAAGCTGCCAGAGCTCAATGAAGCAACTACACATCATGTGTCCAACCAACAGCTGCAAACCAACAGATAATTCATTTATAATGAGGGTTCAGGGAAGACGGGAGTCCAGACTGATATGGGATGGGACAGGTTATAGATTTCATGGTTTACTTTGACCACACAGTGTCTACATGTCGTCCACAAGGAGGACGGATGGAGGTTTAGGCCTCAGCTAATGGAGAGTAAGAGAGAATGTAAGTTTTGGCCCCTGGGCCAAGATGCCTGAGGGGCCCCTCATCCTCCTCCTGCCCACCATCCTCCCACCAGAGTCCTGGAGACGGCTTCTTCACCATGACATCAATGTGAAGATGTTTCCTGGTAGTAACTTTTACTGAGGACACATGAGGCCCTTGTTGACCCCTCAGGCCCAGAAGAACCATCGTGCAATAAATATAATCCAATCAATAATTCAGCCATGCATCTTTTAATCTGCTGCATTTCAGGATGAAGCCATGAAACCAAATATGCAACACACATCTGAGATCTGCTTCATAAACACTATTTCAGCTTCGTCTCTGTTCCGAGTGAGTCCGGACATTTCTAACTCGGTTATCCCACCTTGTTTCCGCCCAGCGACCTCCGTCCTTCCTCCAGCTCTGCCGGTGTGCAGCAGCATCTTCCCTTCCTGACACAGCTGAGCGAGAGAAACATGGAAGGAAATGGGAACCTCTGTCCCCTCCCTTCCCCATGGCTCGCCTCCCTTCCCCTCCCTATTCTCCACTTTCCACTGAACCAGCACCACCTCCATCATCCAGGGGAACTCTCTGCTTCACCGAGACACACTTAAAGTGTCCTTAAAATAAAAAATCAAAGCGAAAAGGGAGCTTGAGGGAATGAAGAAGGAAAATGCAGGAGGTGTTGAGGGGGATAAGGGGAAGCATTTGCTCCACCAGCTGGTGTGCATTGATACCCGGCTCCCAGACACACAAAGACCACCGGCGTGAAATCTCCTCTCTCCTGCACGACACGCATAAAGGAGGACCGAGTGGGAAGCTGCACCAACAATGAACGGGATTATTCTAACGGTTTTTTCTTGGCACTTTCTAATTTAGCTTCGAGGGCCTCGGTGGTTTATCGATCCTAACGCGCGTTCATCCTCCACGACGCGGCTCCCACGATAAAAACCCGACATGCATGTGCAAAGATGCATTAAAACGGAAGAAACGCTTGAGGTCAGCCTGTGCTCCGAGATCACATTTGAGGAGGAGCACGGCGCAGCAGAGGCGCAGGGACCGTGCCGCGCCATGCCGGTCTCATCCTGCACCCACACCCGCATGCAGGCCCGACCCACCCGAGCCCGGATCCGCTCTCCTCTGTAACGTGTAAAAAACACCCACGACACTCACTGTGATGCGGGGGATGTTCTTCTTGCCCTGGTAGCCAGACATCTTCGCCGGTTGTTCGGTCGTGCGCTGCGCCTTGGACCGCTAGGAATGCACCGCGGGATTACTGCTGCTTGCGACGAGGAAGATGAGGGTGACGAAGAGCAAGGAGCAGGAAGTGTGGTCGTAGTCGATCCTTAGGGAAAGTATCTGTGGACTCCTGATGGCAGCCTCCCGGTCTCCACCGATGCACCAAACCTTCTCCCACCCAGACGGAATCAGACGAGAGGGGAGGAGGGAGGGAGGGAGAGAGGGAGGGACCGTCCCCTTCCTCATAAAAGAACCCCACGGAGCATGCGCAAAGCCTCGCCCTGCTCCATTGACGGAGAGAGGGCCACTAATGCCATCAATGGCTCTCTTTGGATTAGTGAAGGCAGAGTGCACAAGACGGAACAAATGAAGAAATATCCAGCAGCCATTTTAACCTCCGATCACTTTATCTGCAAAGCACCAAATAAACCAGAGGAAATAAAAGAAACAGAGATTTCACAACTAGTTTCAACCTGAGTCATCGGTCACTGCTGGTACTGGTCTGTATTCATAGAGCACTCAAGGCACTTCAATGTAGTTTTCCTTACAGTGAGGCACTTCCTCTATCACGGGCTGGCATGGTTATCACGGGTTATTTGGGGTTAAGTGTCATGCCCAAGGAGGCCTCGAACCACTGACTCGTCAGTGGCCCACTCTCTCTACCTCCTGAGCCACAGCAACCTTGGTGCTACAGATTCAAAGCGACTCAAAGTAGTTTCCAGTTGTGAATAGAAAGAGTTAGTGACACTTGTTAAGAACAGGGGAGACAACACGATAGGGTTTAGTAAAATGAGATTTAAAGGAATATCTAGCAAAACTGGTGGAAGTTGTTTTCCTTAAGCTGCAAAGGTCAGCTATAAGACACCTGACCTGACTGGTTCTCCTCATACTAGAGATGGTATTAAATCGGACTGAGAATTATTCAAATATTACGTACCCTGAGGCTGTCATGGACTCCATCTCAACTTCAATAGCAGGTTGTTAAAGGAGGTTCTTTGTTTATCTGTCAGCAAGATTATTACAAAACTACTAAACCAATTTCTATAAAATTGAGTAGAAGGGTTGTTGATAAAGAAAATCACTGAATAACAATCTGTATGTTTTCCTAAAAAGTAATTTCTTATACCAAAGGAAGCACGTTTTAGCCGATTTTTGGTGGACTTGCTAAAGAAGGTGACCGACTCCTGTATTTGATTGTGTTTTCCTCTAAATTCGGACTTAGAGTGAGCCGCTAGCTGCCGTCATGAGTCAGCCTTGGGCCGATGCACCACAAATTTGTGTTATTAAAATGTATTTCCTTTCAGGGCTCAATTTTCCTGCCTCAGTCCAAAAAACTAAGCAGCCCGCACCTATTAGCCGCTAGTTAGCATGGCTAGCATCATAAGAATAAGCAATGATATTTACTTATTTATTGTAGGGCAGTAGATAAAGTTGCAGATCATAGAAGTACTCAAACGATACCTCAATAAGTACCCAAATACAATAGTAATGTTACTTTCCACCACTGCAGTCTGAATAGACCTAACATGTCAGATATCATTTAAACATCCAATCATTTCATTATATCTCTTTTATTATTCATACGCAAGAACAAATTAGTTAATTCCAATTATATTTAGGCTTATACGAGAGAAGAGAAAACTATACATGTACGATTAAAGTAGACAAAGGAGTTACGGGAGTATCAGGAGTGGATTGTGTTGCTGATGCTTGCGATCAATACGTAACATGAAACCAGGATTCAACAGCCAGCGCTTCTAATAGCATACTGAGTGCTTGAATATTAAGTAAAGGAAGTGATGTCAGCTCAACGATTCACAACCTAACTGCAAAACCTGAACAATGTGTCGAGCCAGAAGGGGAAGAGTGGATTTTCTTGCAAGTCAGAGCTGCGTCTCATGTCCGTCAGCTCCACACCCTCAGATAAATGAAACCCTGCAGTCATGCATTATGTCATGAGCACTCATCCTTCTGTGTTTACATTATTCTCAGGCAGGAGGGGAAAACACATTTAACTCCTTGCAGATTTACTTGTTTAGATAGTGATATAGCTCAAGGGCACTTCAGCATCCATGCACACGTATGCAAGTACAACAAAAATTCAACTGTATCAGCTGGAGCCAGCAAGAGCCACTCCCTCCGACAGCCCTGCATGCGGGGCCCTCCACCGACTCTATTTCATCACAGTGCTTTCTGGGAAATGTAGTCAGAGCAAGTTGTCTGTCGTGAACAAGCTGCAAGCTTAAACAAACTCAAATGGGTGGCAGGGGCTTTAATTGGAAGATTATTGGATGCAAATTACGCACAGATCTGATGGAAGAAATGAAATATGAAGAGAAAGAGATTGAACGAAGAGAAAAGACAGAAGAGGTAGAAAATAGAAAGACAGGAAAAACTAAATCACCCTTTTATCGTCCAGGTTCTGCAGAGCTTCTTTCCCGGTGCTCAACCTGATCTCCACCTTCCTCGGCTGGGAGATGTCGGTCTGCCGGTCAATGACGCCTCTGTCGCTCCGGCCCCTGCACATCGAGAGCGCGTCAAAGTCCAGCGTCTTGCTGTCGGAGGAGCCCTCCACCGGGCAGAACATGCCACAGAACTGCTGCCTCGGCCTGGCCGGGCTGTCGGAGCCCATGCTCTTGAAGAAGCCTGGTACTTCCCCGGTGGACGACATGCTTCTGGAGCAGGCGGGGGGGCAGCTGGGAGCTTTTCTTTGGGGGGGTGTAGCTGCACAAATGCTCCGGTCTCAGCTGCTTGTGTTCTTGTGGACAGCCACCGCCTTTTGCCGGGTTCCAAGTGCAGGTGGTCGCACTGTGACAAAGAGCGCAGGCAAATCTGTGAGGCTAATGCTGCATGAAAACACTCCCACTGTGGAGAGCGAGGAGAAATGATGCGAGGAGATCCTCTTTTCCGTCTAGGAGCAGCAGACAGTTTTGAATTGCTTACTCATGAGTCTAAATTAGCATCCGGGCTGCAGAGTTAGAAGTCAGCGTATGATGAGGACGCCCAGCAGCTTGAAGCGTCGCCAGAATATAGATCCACTGGGCTCAGGCTGGAGGATTATTACCTGGAGTCTGTGTGAACCCGGTCAGGGATGGTGGCGGTGCCAGGAGCGCATCGGAAATGATCGCTCCTTTTTCCTCTAAAGTGACTTGTTCTGTGGCTGCATCGGTTCACAGTGACCTGGCAGTGCGTGGGTTTAAGAGCTGCGTGTGGGTCTGTTGTGTACCTGTTGTGTGTCTGGAGGCGTGTGTGTGTGTGTGTGTGTCTCTGCGGGGAGTTTCTGGCACAGGTTCGAGGTCAAGAGGGGATCAGCACCATGGACAGTTCCACCAAAGTCACCACACCCAGTCCAACAATGAGAGGCGCTGTCCATTCAGCACCACACACCCACACGCACACACACGCACACAAACACACACGCACACACACACACACACACACACACACACACACACACACACACTTCTCTTAGTGAGGACACTCTTACCTTAACGCCTTCTTACCTATAAGTATCAAGCGAATTTGGTCAGCTGGAATTCTCAACATACCTAAGAGGTCCCCTGGCCCCCATCCTAACTATCCCCAACAATAACTAACCCCAACCTTAACCATCCCAAGCCTTTACTATCCTTAACCCTAATCATCCCCAGGATTAACCATCCCAACGTGCATTATAAAAGTTATTTTTACGGGACATAGATGTCTCTTGCAGACCCACCTCCTACTTTGTTTAGAGCCTCCTCAGCTCAGTTGGTAGAGCAACAGCCTTGTAGCCTTGAGGACCAGAGTTCAGGGAACTTCTTCGTATAGGCCATCAAATAATCACATATAAAGATGACATATATATAAAGTTACCTTGTCGCCTGTGCTCCTCTGGACACACTAAGTGGCACCCAACCTAATTCTGACCCTAGAGCCACGTTTCAATGTGTGCTTTCATTGTAGGACTCAATTACTCATATTGTAAACATTCTGAAGCTCAGTTATAAATGGAAATTAACTGTTGAATAAGTGACTTGTGTTCTGCAGGTTTTACCCTGAAGGTAAAAGTCGTCCTTTGACTAATAAGACAAAGCATCTTATTCTGGGGGGGAAATGTAAGGAGCTGGATATTAAAACATGACAACCCATAAATTAGATTTATTTATTTACTCTTAAAGCCATTACTTAAACAATAAACCCTGTATCACCATTTTCTTTTACAAGCTGTCTGCTGTATTAATACACACAATGGTCACAGTAAGTTGATATGTGCAGTTTACTGTATAACAGTATATGATGATTACGTATTGATCTTCATCAGGTCTTTAAAGTCTCATCAGCCATTAAACACACAGGACAAATATAGAAGAGCTGATCATAAATAAATTATAACATCTTAGAGTAACATGAAACCACAACTTATAATAGTAACTTGCATTGAAGGGGAAGTTTGTCATAAGTCAGAATGTGGAACCGTGAATTCGAATGAATCAATTAAACATTTTCGACACTGCACCCACTTTTACTCTAATATTGATTTTCTACCTCTGTAAAAATCCTGCAGTGAAACTTCTATTTACACCAGGGGATTTCACACTTTGAAAAGATGAAAAAAAAAACAGAATGAAAAACATTCTTGTATTTGTAGCGACAGGAATTGTACTGAATTATATGAATTCAGTTTGAACTGGTCTTTGTTTCCTCTTTCCTACAAATCCGCCTTCAAAGCTGTATTAAAGTGCATCATTGTTACTTCCCTTGTGACACCACTTGAATTATATTTTCTTACGCCCTTCAAAATCATCAGGCAAACATAGAACATGCGTCATAGCCGGATCATAAAATATAAATATCAACAGGAATCACGAATGTTTCTGACTATTAATGACTTGCGTTTACATATCCTCACAATTCATATGCTGTTGGAATAATAGGACATAAGGCATCAGAAGATGTCCCTATGGAATATAATTAAAAACAAATAATGCATTATAATTTAACATTTATTGTTAAATTATAACTCCTGGCCGAAAAGGAGAAGAACACAGCGAACACAAAAAGGTAAACTTACCACCTTATGAGACATGTGCCATCATCATATCAGGGATTTTACTATAAAACACATTCAGATGGACAAGCAGTAAAATCCTCCGTCCTATTTATCTTAACAAACTTTGTATGTTGCAACATTAACATGTGATCTTGCATCTTCAGCGACAGACATCCACACTAGTTATGGTTTGTTACAGAGAATGAGATGCATGTGAGGTCTAAATAACATCAGTGCTGCATGCTGATCAATAACAACAGGCAGCCACAGCTCAGTCTCACACACACATTGTTAATTCCTGACTCACACTACAACAGACAAAAGCTCTGTTACACAAGTGGCCATGGAAAATGTTTTAACAACGAGTCCATGTCAGCGCAGTTTCCATAACAACGTGGTGGGCCGCAAATGGCTTTGCTGCTACTATTTCCTCTCTCAGTGTGTGTGTGGGTTTGTGTGTGTGTGTGTGGTCATGGCAGAAAACAATGTCTGTCATCTGAATGTCAAAGGTGGAGGCTGAGAAGTGAAAATGTGAAAAGGTGCAGCCACTCCCTGAGGCCCACACACATACAACACCTCCACCTTTTGCTGAAGTAAAAAAAATAAAAAATAAAAATCCCCCAGCGGGAGGAGAGACGGGGGGGGGGGGGGTGTTTGATAATTAGAGGGGGAAAGTTGGCAGCGTGCCGGATAAACAGTTGGAAGAGGCGGAGTGGGGGGGGGGGGGTCTGGTCTCTGGACAGGAAGGGCACGGTCCTGGCATCCAGGGAACACATGTAGGACAAGCAGTGAGATCAGCAGAAGGAGAGGATTCTCTCAGCGGCGGCTCCTCCTCAACAACACACTGGAAGCTTCTGTTAGATTAGATTATGATCTCTGTGCAGTGGAGGTTAACAGGCTGTTCGTCAATCTGAGGTAAAACCTCAGATTGATGCAGGAGAGAGTAGATGCAAGAAAGTGAAATCAATCATGAAGGATGGTTCATGATCTGTAAATAACACATTGAAATTCACTGGATTCAGAGGGTCATGTCCCAACAATCCAAAAATATTCATCCAAATAAATAGTCTTGGTGAAATCCTCCTGACAAACAAATAACAAACAAGAATGTCTCTCATTAAAAAACATGCCTCCCCTTATGAAACAACTGTTAAATTGACTAGATCTGGATTTTCATTTGGATCTGCAGCAAATCACAAACACTCATATCAGTCCCCAAAATATGTCTGATAAATATCATCAAGATCGACAAATCCTTCTCTGAGAAATCAAGGAATATGTTGAAGAAAACTCCCGTCTCACAAGGGGGAAGAAATAAATACCTGGATCCATCTGCTAGTCCAGAGCTGTATTCAAATTGAATTGGTTTCTCGTCATAGTTTTTGTGTAAACAAACAAACAAACAAACAAACTAGAATGACCCTCATTGTAGTGCACACCTCCTCCCACCAGGTTTCATGATAACCACCTCCAGTTGTTTTTGTGTCATCTTGTTTACAAACCAACAAACCAGCTAATGAACATTAATTAATTATCATTAACTACAAACTCACTGTGCCTGCAGAGGGCGCTGTTCCTCAAAGTGTTGCTTTAACGCAGCACCCACTTTTACTCTAATATTGATTTTCTACCTCTGTAAAAATCCTGCAGTGAAACTTCTATTTACATCAGGGGATTTCACACTTTGAAAAGATGAAAAAAAAAACAGAATGAAAAACATTCTTGTATTTGTAGCGACAGGAATTGTACTGAATTATATGAATTCAGTTTGAACTGGTCTTTGTTTCCTGTTTCCTACAAATCCGCCTTCAAAGCTGTATTAAAGTGCATCATTGTTACTTCCCTTGTGACACCACTTGAATTATATTTTCTTACGCTTTAAGTTTAGACAAACAAAAATGGTCACGTCCTCACAAGTCAACAAATCACGGCCTGTTCTTGACGTGTGACGTGTACATCACTTCCTGGTGTGCTCGCTGGCTCAGCTGTCAATCAAATGTTTAACCTCGACATTTGTCAGCAGTGATTGACGTGTTAAATCTGAAATAAGGACTTTGACCGATTTTAAATACATACACATGTATTAAAAACAGCTTTCTCTGTATTTTACAGCTTTTTTTGGGACTAGATTTTGTATATTGCCCTTTAGATATTCAACTATTTTGTTATTTATTGTTTACTTTATGATAAAACATGAGCACAGCTGATATTTCACACTGACCACCATCAGATGTCTTGATTTGCAGACACAGCAGGTGAAGGAGTGAACCCGGCACATGACCAGTGTGTGAGTCCTGTGAATCATTAACAATGGTCCTTCTGTCAATATGTCAGTGAGTCGTTAATTGGCAGTGAAAGCTGCTGCAGTGTAGCATGTGGAATCCTTAGGGGGCGACGATGAGGGCCTCCTCCTCCTCCTCCTCCTCCTCACCAGAGGGATGGAGATGGAGCTGGCCAACACCCTGTTACCCATGGTAACTCCATCCGCTGCAGTGGGAGGAGCTACGTGTGTGTCACTGTGTCTGGATTGGCTGGGAACAGGTGTGCTGAGGTTCCATGAAGGGAGGCTGGAGGAGGAGGAGGATGAGGAGGAGGCACTGATGAAGAGGAGGCACAGGGCTGGAGGCTATTCAATGTGTGTGACGCCACAGGCCAAACTACTTTAGTCAAATAATAAGAAAAATCCATCTATGCATTGTGAGTTGTTTGTATGTTTTTGTTATTTACATGAATGAAGCAGCTGAAATCATAAAATCAATGTTGATTAGTATATTTGATCAGCTGAAATATTCCTATTAATTTAGTTTGAACCCTCCGCATCAGCTGACTCCTCCATGAAGGGACAGTAACACATGGTGTCTTCACCCTGGTGAATGTTGATGGACGGGCAACCAGCCCAGACTGGGAGAAGCACGTAAGTGATTTAAAAATCCTTCAGCTGGGAGGATCAGTGGTTGACAGGAAACTCTGCAAACAAATCCCAGTAAAATTCCATGAATAAGAAGAAGATGAAATTACATCATGTTTTAAAGAGGCAGACATTTTGGCAACAAGAGAAATTCTGAATATGTAGAAAACCTTGTGTCGGAAGCAGAAAACAGGTTTGAGTGTGGGTCCAGGTGAACTGGAATAATATCCTGAATACAGCCTGTGCATTTCTACTTTCTTTTTTAAAGCTTTGTAATCAAAAACAACATTGAAGCTTAGAGAGTAAACAGGAGGAGTCAACACTGCAGACGTTTTGCCACTGGAGAGCAGTGTGCAGCAGGTGAACTGGGTGTGAAGTTAGAAAGACGTTTCCTCCAGGAGCCTCACTGAGAACTTTCAAATGGTTTAAATCAGCGTTGACATGGGGGTCGTCCTCGGCTCCGGTTACAAACAGCTTAAAGGTCCAGGGTCATGTGACTGATGGGGTTCTACCAGGAACAACTCGATGCCTCCTGACAAGTTTTATTTATACTCACAGGTTTGTTTGTCAGAGCACGACAAACGATGACAATCTCTAACCCCGTCTGGGCAGATCCTGGGGTTAACTCTCTCAGTTGAACTTGATCCCTCCTCACCTCAGCTGTTTTCCTCAAACCGATCTGGGTATCTTCATTCTGTCACTGTAAGGCAAAGCTCTGCGGAATTTCTAATGTCGGAGAAAGCGTCATGTGATTTCCTGTGGAGCCCGGAGGCCTTGGGGGCTCAGCTGTGTGTAAACGGACCAGACGCACAAAACAACAGGTTGAGGACTGAGCCGGCTGCTGAGGGCAACAGGGTGCGGATGAAGCAACAAAAAAATACAAAACACTCGGGAGTAGCTTCAGGTTACGTTTAATGACAAAATGTTTTATCTTTTTTTCATCGTTATGGGAAAAAGAAAATCAAAGCAAATGCATCATTACAAACACTTGTCTCTCCGCACCTTCATTTCCTATTCACATCAGGCCCTGCCATCAATCAGGGGTTTGTGATCTTCACACCTTATTTTTTCTCAAAACGTGTCCCGGCTCCCGCTCTGTGCATTCACGAGCTCAGGAGAAACTAAAACTCACAATTCCAGATGCTGCACGTACGAACACAGACAGAAACATTGGTGTCGCACATGAAAAGAACAACACCCCCCAAAAAGAGCAGTATCTCTGCGGCTGAAATGGAGAAGACGAGAGAAGGGTAATCGCCCCCAAATGGTCACTGCTGGTTGATAAAGGGCCTTTTATTAGAAATGGCCGCCCGCCTTGAGTCGGCCTGCAGGGTCACCACGTGTCACTATAACGCATCAGGCGGCTGTTGACGAGTCGGTTCTTACATCTCAAGCTTCCAGATCGAGTTCTGACAATGAACTAAACATGTTCCTGCAGCAGTCTGAGGTTTCGTTAGCATTTTTGTCTTCTCTTGAAACTTTGACAATAAAATGCTTGTTTATTTAAATAAGGGGACAAGGAAAATGTCCATCCAGAATTTGTCATGTTGGGCTTCACAACTGGAACTAAAATTTAAGTCAAAAGAAATAATGCTCTCATATATTAATTACACCCTGTCTCTCTGTCTCTCACAGGCTGCTGGTGGATTTCAAGACAAATCCAAATCAAATATTGTTTGAACCCAGTCTGGTCTATCGAGTCTGTCGTGTTTATCTCACATTTTCAAACTTTGAGGGATCGAATCCTTTCTAATGTTTTAAAATCTTAGTGAAAAGAACACAGCTCAGTAACATCCAGCCCGACGTGGAGTAAAAGAACGACGGAAGCGAGCGGCTCGGACCAAACGTCTCACTTGAACAAGCGACTGAACCTCTTCTGGACCAAACATCTCCGTTACCCAAAAACCCAACCACACAATACTGTTAGTACCCACACTGAGAGGGACACACACTGGATTCCAGTTTTTGTCACTTTGGCTGCAGAATCAAATCTATTTGAATTTCTGTCAAAAAAAAAAGAAGTGTCGTATAAATCACTCTCTTCTAGAGCCGCCGACCACCCCCCCGCCCCAGTGCAAATTGATGAGCGCTTGTGGTTCGTGACGACCACTGTGGTAACTCCATTTCATTCCAACTTCTCAATAAACCACCGCTGTTGTGTAATAAATACAAAAAGATAAGGCATTAATACCTTAAGAAGATGAACAAAATGGCTACTTTCAAAAAGGCGTGATCACATTTTCGGTTTGTCGACTCAATGAATTTGCTCAAACCCCTTTTTCTTGGGGTTGGAGCGTCGGGCGACTTGTGGCACAATCTGTGGTCAGTCCTGAATCTGGATGATCATCCCTCCTTGTCAGATGATCGATGGGTCAGCGTGTGTCGTGGAAGAGTTTGATAAAATGCTGCGAACCCTCCCTGGAAACCCACCCATTAAAAACATCTGAACACGGGAAATACGACCTTATTCATTCATCGAAAAGCTTATACAAATGGTTGAAGGATATAAAGGAGGGGAGGGGAGGGGGGCAGAGGAGGGAGGGGGTATCCAGAGTCAGAGAACAGCCGAAGAGGGGCGGGGAGGGAGGGATCATGTCATATCTCGAGGAGGAGGGGGAGGGGGAGCAGGCGGGACAGAGGGAGGAAAGACGGGCGTTCGTTCTTTTCACGACTGCAAAACTTTCTCCCCTCCCCGAAAAAAAAACAATCTCATGGCCACACGTCAGGCACTTCTCTTCAGTCCGAGCCTCAGAAGGAGCCGGCCGGGGGCGTGGTCAACCTCTTTCCAATGTAGACTCTGAAAGAAACACACACACACACACACACACAAGCTTAGAATCAGCCCGGTTAGAATCGAATCCTCCTGTGGAAAAACAAGGTATCTGAAGTATTTCCTCTTCTGGTTACAGTCATTACTCTGTCTTCACCTTTCAAAACAGTCACTGCAAATAACGGCGAGCCACTGGTTTTCCAAACCGCTCACTTTCTGACTGGTTTCCTGACTTTGCTGTGTAACCATAGAAGCCTGAGCTGGGCCAGCAGGGATGTTATGACTGGTCTGTTAACGACTCGCTCGGCAAACAACCTCATGTCCAGGAAAACGCTGCCGTCTCCTGTTTCACTGATGTGACATTATCTGACTGAGGAGCCTGGACTGTTGTAAAGTGTGTTATCACAAAACAGCGACAGCTCCTGGGAGAGTCGGCGCTCGCTGCGAGACGGCAGGTGAGAAGACGTGCAGACGAGTGGACGTGCAGCTGCTCAGACAGTTTGTCAGGCGAGGACACTGCCAACGTGTCTATAGCTCTACCGCTCCACAGCTCCCCCTGCTGGGGATTATCAACAACTGGGAATAATATATATATTATATATATAATATAATAATATAATATAAAATACATTTTTCCATTGTCCACAATGTTTCACCCAAGACTCACAGACCTGAACCATTACAAAACCCTACTTAAACCAGGATTAGAACAGAGAACCTTCCTACTGGGAGGCCACAGTGCTAACCACTGGACCAACGTGTCGTTTCTCATTCATTGTTCTAAAGGAACTGGAAATCACTTCACGAATCCTCCGTCATTGTGACAGTCTATGTCTGTGTCTTACCCCAGCCCCAGAGCGAGGATGTGTGATAGCAGCAGTGAGGGGATGAAGACTTTGAGGAACTCGGCAGAGAAGACGCCTCCTTTCTTCATGGCCCCGGTCTTCCTCATGCTGAGCGTTACTGAGCGGCGAGGATGACGGAAGTGAAACTCCCTGTAGATAAACACACATTAGGACATTTTAGACACAATACAAGTCCTACTGATGACAACACACAAATACACCCATTAGTCAAGGTAAACACATCTCAGCAGTAAACAAGTCCCAGGTCATGTTTCAGCCTTTAGCAGCACAGAGGACTGATGGATTTCTTGATGTTGTAAACTGACAAACTAACACACACTCGACCATGAAGCTGCTCTTCGCTAACTGGCCTGAAGAAGTTTTATATAACAACAGTGTCTGGGTGAAGAGTCTCAAGGCTATGATGTCATTTCACTAGGAAACATTTGCAAATGCGCCTCAGGGGCAAGATTTCATCAGTTTTTAAATGAAATGGAAACGTTAAGAACAAAATGATCTCCACCAGATAAATGTGAAAAACATTTTCCAAGATTTTTGTGATAAAAAAGCCATATTATTGTCAATTAAACTAATTTGAACCCTTCAACAAGTCACATCAGAGTTTCAAAGACATCTCCTGCCAGCTGCCTTAATTTTTCAGCATTAGAACAGCTTTATATGATTCTATAACCATAATGACCATAATGACCATAATGACAAAATGACCGCCTGCATCCACAGGACAAACAAGAAGACGTGTGTGTTCATTTGCCACGGAGACTTGTTGATGTTGTTGACCGAGCTGGGACTTACTTGGGGGGGTTGTTCTCCGGTCGACTGGACCAATCCGCGACCCAATCTGCGTCCTTCATCAGGATGTCCATGTCCCTCTCCTTGTCCGAGACGTCCTCTTCTGACTGATGAGACACACACACCTGGTTTAAAGACCTTGGCTCAGAGTAGATGTCTTTGAGGACAAATCTTTCAGCACAAATAAGGCTGCACAGTATGTTGGTTGGTTTTTCTAAAAGTAAACAAGTTTGTTTTTTTTCAGCCCTGACAAAGATCAGAAGAAGAAAACTGTGAAGAAGATGAAGAGTGAAAGTCTGGAGAACAGCTGGCAGATAATTTCCATATACTTTGGAGCTGCACAGCCATTCAGCCATACTGGCAGGTGGTAATACAAGTAATTCAGACTGTTTGTGGAGATGGATTTAACTATTCCTTTTTCTACAGTTTATTTGGGCAATATCGCAGCTCATCTACTGGTGCAGGACAAATATTTGTTAAAGATATTATAAGCAGCCAGCCAGAAAGCTGTAACACGCAAATGGCTACAGGCCGAACCCCCAACAGAGACTGACTGGATAGATATTGTAACTGATATTCAAAATATGGAGAGAAGAACTTTTTCGCTGAATCTACAGTTTGATACATTTTTGCAGTATTGGGAAAAATTAATTGTGTTTGTGACCTCACAGGATCATCACTGATCTGTTACTGTGTGAACTGACATTTACTTCCATCAGTGTGATGGAAATAGATGTCACTTGTGAGTCAGGAGTGAAAGTGACGACACAAGCCGGGCAGAAGAGGCTCAATGGCCATCACCATAGAAGCTAAAGGCAGGCAGCAGCTGTCATTCAGGTGTACACACACAAACCATTTCAGCGCCAGCAGACAGGGTTGCTACTGCAACAGACTGATGGAGAGCCCGGGAGGCGCTTACTTGGCTGTCTCTCCTGCTGGTCACGTCCACGTCGAAGATGATCTGTCCGTCGTCCTGGGGACTGTGAGGTCGCGGCGGGCTGCGGGGGGGGGGGGTGAAGGCAACAGGGATGAGTCACAAGACTCGTTATCATGGAGCCTGAAATTCTCATGTGCGAGTTAAAAAGCTTTTACACACCGAGAGGAGATAGACTGACACATGTAAGACACGGTCACAAGGCAGAACAACTTCAAAACGTACATGAGCTGAGATCAGAAGTGTTAAAAACGACTTCAATAATAGTGTACACAGGATATGACACGTCAGGTAACCATAGCAACAGTAGCTTAAGTGCTGAGTGGTAGCCATTAAGGTTTAATGAAGAACTAAAAACCCATTAACACTGTTTGGAAGTGCACGGGGGTGTTGGGATATAGAAATAACACATTTACACTTTTATCTCATTGTGTTTCAGCTTAATGCAAAAAATCTATCTGCACTCAGTTCCTCATAACGGCAGATTTTTAGATAATTAGCAGACACACACTAAACATTCAGACCCGGCAGCAATTACCACCTTTTGATTTGTTGTGTCCGATGAAACAAACCTGCATTTGGGCTTTTTGCCATTTTTTTCTGCAGATCCCCTCCCACTCCCTCTTCTCCTCCTCGTCTGATTTCATATTAAACTTATTGGATTTGATCTTTCATTTCCTTATGAATAAATAAATTGAAAATCCAAGACACAGCAGGAAGAAACTGTTCTAAAAAACTAATAAAAAATGATGCAGTGCAGGTTTTTGTTTTGCGGCTTGTGTCAGAGCAGCTTGTTGATTCTCAGGTGACTCACTGGCAGCCGACCGCCAGCGCACATGATGCGACCAGAAGACTCAGGATTATTGAAACGGGAGGGGCGCTTGGACGGAAGACATCCGTTTATTTGCAGAAGCAGACTCGACTCCGGACTCAACATGTCGGGGGGGTAGTTATGACAGAGGAGCTTCTGTTGGGTTATGAGGTGATTTCACTTTTCCACCAGATTGCTGAGGAAAGTTGAGGATTTTAGAAGAGTCAAGTCCAACATTAAATATCTCCTATAAAGGGTTTTCTGTTACAGTCACACCAGTGAGCTTTTAACAGGGTTGTTATGAGCCTCCACACTGGAGAAAGCTACTGCACTATTTAATTGATTATATGTAAATCCTTTTAGTTAAGTTACTTCTTTTTTGCCATCGCTCAATCCTGCAGTTTGAGGGGAAGTTTGAGACTCTAGACATCAAACATCCTCACATCACATCCAGGGTTAGAATGGAGTGATTTTGTTTCGGCTTCAGCTCTAAACTCAACCGTGCTGTGTTTTCTAAAACCAGGCTGCCCTTAACCTAGTGAAAGTGGAGAAGAACATTACACAAGTACCAACTTCCCCATTTAGCCTAATCGTCCGCAGCTGTAAACACAAAGTCATGAACCCCAAAAACTCATGATTTGTCTTTTCACTTTTTTACTGTGGTGGACTCCTGTGTCTTCATCTGGATTCACAATATCAACTGTTTTTTGTGTTGATTACTTAGTTTAATTACATTTATTATTTTCCCACTAACTACAACGCTTCAGGGAATTTAACCTTCAGATTTGTGTCTTGTTTTGAACGGCTTCTTTGCGTTACCTGTCACACGAGGAGTTGCTGCGGCTTGACTCGTGCTGGGCGTCCAACAGGATTTTCTCCATGTCTCCGTTGTGGATCGAGGACGAGGACGGGACGTGCTCAAGCCCCCCCACCATGGCCTCCTCTTCCTCCACCTCCGGAAGGGGCAGCAGGGCCGGGGCCAAGACGCCTGTGGAGGACGACTGGGCCAAGCTAGCCGCAACTCTGTTCATCTCCAGCTCCACCCAGGACCCTGCTGGTGCAAAACAGACAAACACTTTAGCTTCAATAAATCACCACTGTGTGTGCAAAGGCGGAAATGATACCATGGAAGATAAATGTTAGCAGGTTTTAATTATTTTCACTCATATAAACACAATTTATTATTGTTACCTCTGCACAAGGAGGTTATATTTCACCCCTGTGGCTTAATCATTGCAATTATGCATTATTTCTATTTTGATGGAAATAATTAGCCTTATTGAATGTATGTTGAACAGCTGGACTGCTCTATGTTACAACATAGAAATCATCAAGCTGTTTATTGCTTTGTGAAGAGTTCCCCAGCGACTGAATACAAGTGTCAGCGTTACCTGATAAGACAGAGCCAGCGTTAAGTCACAGAAATAAACCATTGAGCCAATATCCTGTCCAGGGCGAGACGTGATATGTACACATAGAAGACCCAGATGAAGATGTGCACTTGTAAAGATTCTATGATTTCGAGAGATTTTGGTGACAAGAGCCAACTGGTGTTAGTGTACTGTAAACACAAACACTGAAGCGGAAATTATACTCAACGTCCTGCCTCCTGTGGGGACAGACTCGGGATAAAGGCTGCATTAGGCAAAACTTTCTTAATTTTCACAAAGGGGTCGTTTTATAACAGAACTCTGAATTATCACCGAGAGAGAAGAAAGCGATAGTTTGACCATGGACAGAATTCTTTTCACAGCAGATGGTAGATTTTTCTGAAACGAAGGATTCATGTTGGCTCTTTAAATTGTGAGTGTCCTGCTGAGCCAGAATACATAACACATCAGTGTGAGAACTGGCACAGATAACTGGATCTACAGGGATCGTTCATGTCAACTGTGCTTTTCCTGCTATGACATGTCAGAGTATCCAGCACTCCCAACACAGCAAAGGAGTCTTACTCAAAACGTCAGGAACTAATGGGGGATGAGAAAAGAAGTCATAATGATTTTATGGTCTTCCACAGGGAGGTGACAACAAGGCTGACAGCCGGTGAAGTCAAGGAAGCTCATGAGCGAGGCACTGTTTACCGCTGTGTGGTGAAAGGGCAGTAAATGCCTGGCCGTGTACGTGCTCAGGCTCCGTGTAGCTCCCGACTGTGATATGTGACGCTCTCCCTGTTTGTACATGAGCTCTTGCGTGCACTGGTCGCTGAGGAGTCACCGCTGGGTTACAAATACATAAAGGAAGGGCAGGTTAACGAGGGCAAGAAATCTGAGACGAAGGGGAAGGAAGTGCTTTGATTGTCGTCGTCATGTCCTTAAAAAAAAAAAAAACCCGAAACACTTTCTCCTGCTGTTTTCACCAAACATAAAAAACCTCCAGAGCAGGAGACATGACCCCATGATAACAGTATGTAAACACCGTTTACAGCAGGGCGACTGCATTTCACACGCTTCAGGTCAACAGGCCCACCACCCGATGCAGTGTACCCCTCCCCCCCCCCCCCCCCCCCCCCCCCCGCAAACAGGCCTGGACTCAGCACTTGCACTCATCCTGCGGATTACATGGCGGACAGCGAGCCAAGCTGCTGTCCACATCCCATTGTCTCCGCTCTGTGGACTAAAACAACGTTGCCATGGACCCGACGCTTGTGACCACTGTGGCTGCGGAGCCGCTATCAGCTGCCGGGTGGGTTAAGAGGAGGCAGACACCATGTGACCTCTCTGATCCACGGATGCTCGGGCTCGTCGCGAGGTACGAAGGCCTGAGGAGCCCAGGTATTAGATGGAAACATTTATGACACTGGAATGGGAGCTCTAGGAAAATCCAAAAATAAAGTGGTTTCAGATAACAACAGTGGAGTGCATTGATACTCTGAACAGTGACGCTGCTTCTGATAAGTGAAGGGTCTTATTGTCCCTAAGACTGCATCTCAGGATGTACTGCTCACTGTCGCAGCAACAACAACAACAACAACAACATCAGCTGTTTATTGCATCATTTGTCAGTTTAAATTATTCTGGATTAGATGACTAAAGATGGTGTTGGGTTAATGTGGTAGCAGAGGATTATTGGGCCCATGACAGGTTTAAAAGGCTGATCCTTCTGTGGTGTATACAGGGTGTCTCCAGTAAGAGCTCTGTATTATGAAGCTAGTTCAACATAACCAGGATAACTTTTGTATTATCTGGCTTCACTGAGATTAACGTTGGCCGTCCTGGATGTCATGTATCATGATACTGGTTCAACTGGCTCACTTTTATCTCTGGGGTTTCCTATCTGGCTACAAGTGTGCGACCCTGTGGAGGAGATGGAGTCTGTTACTACAAGGAAACATCTTCAGGACCATGAATAAAGTATCTAACATGATATGATGAGAAGGAAGACAAGACCTGAAAGTTTAATTTTAATAAATGCATAATAAGGATTTGCTGTGAATAAATACGAAGATTGTACTGGGTTTCCAACTGAGTTGGTATCTTTGCTCGTTTTCTGATGATGAACACTGTTATGAACATGTGATGCAGTTAAAAAGTTAATGTCAGAGTGTTTCTGCTGCCACAGCAGAGAGAAGTAGCCGATGTCTGAGGAGGCCAATATGACTCAAATCATTATAACTTTTATATTATGTATTTATGAGTGCGATAAATTCTCTCATTGTTTGTTAGAAGTCGTTTTAAAAGCAGAATGGACACATTGAAAGTGTGGAGCAGCAAACTGATTAAACTGTTCTATAAGAATATCCCCTTCTCCTTATTAGTTGTCACCTTATTGTAAACTATTTGGTCCCTGTCAGGATCCAGTGGAAATTATAAGTCAGGTTTTCCAGTGATCTGATTGGCCAGTAGTTGGGCTGATGACATTATGATCTGATCCTATGAATGTGAACCAGCAGCCAGGGTTTAGCCTGATGTTACCTTGCTTACCCCAACCCTGGGGAGGCCTTGGGTTTTCTGAGATGTGGTGTTTTTAAACTCCAGCTTACACTGTTCCAAGATACACAACAGGAACCGCAGAACTAGACATAAAGACAAAACTGTCTCACAAAATTGTATCTCATGAAGGCCATACTTGCTGAGGAAGTAGCAGGAGGCAGATACAGCCTAAAGTACTGGTGAATGAATAAATGACATTCATAAAACAGAGCAGAACATAAAGGATAAAAGAATGACTATCCTCTATTAAAAACTGGGTCACCAAAATACATTGGTGTCTGGACAGTTTGATTCCCGTCCAGGTTGCTCTTTAATACTCTCCCCTCACACTCTGCACGTCTGAAACGTCTGTCCTCTGGTCACCGGGGCCATAAATAGCACACTGAGTCACGGCCCCCCATAGTGTGGTAAAGTTAAACCCGACCAGTCAGTGCAGCAGGGTAATAAACAGGCCTTTGTTTATGTCCCTGTGGAATATGTAAGGTGAGGTCTTATGTGTTTATACAAGAGGTGAAACATTTCCACATACATTCATTTAGGCTGTGTGTGTACAATGATGTCAGCTAAAGGCTAAATCAATCTGTTAGCTATTTAACAATTGACACGTATCTACTTTTAAATGCCTTATCTCCACCAAGAATCCTAGAAGTGTTTACTTATATTTGATTCAAGAAATCTATTTTAACAGTTAATTTGTTTACTTTTATATACATCCTATTATATAGCTGCTAATTTGTATATTTATATAGTTTTCTTTGTAAATCTTTATAACAGGTACATTTGAGGAGGATGACCCTTTGAAAACAGTTTCAATCTGAAATATGATGCAATAAAACACTAAATGGGCGTTTAAACTTTAAATATCTTCCCTGCCCTCGTTTTTAAAGTTATATAATTGTTTGTTAAACACTTTAACTACGTGTAAAATGTAAAATTCGAAATGCACGTCCCCATTTTCCCAGTTTTGTCCATTTCTTCCATCCCCTTGTTGACGAACCTTAGACCCACCTCCACCCTTCCGCGTAAGCCTCTGATTGGCTGCCGCGCCTGTCAGTCCAGCGTGTCGAATAGCTATTGGTGCTCCTACTGTCAATAAACACGGAACATAGCGTTCTCGCTTCTCCTCCACAAAACACAAGCAGTGGAATCAAAACCTCATTTAATACCAATAAACGCATCGATAGCACCCCGCGGCAGACACGGACACGCACGGCCCGCACACACCCGCAGCGCTGGAGCGGCTCGGCGGGCAGGGAGCTTACCGTTCAGCCCGGAGTCTCCGCTGCTGTCTGCGGGAGGAGCGCTAGCGGCGTCGGACATCGTCTGGTTGTTGCAGGAGCGGCTCAGGAAAAACAATGCGCGAGCCTCCGTGTCTGCTAGGCACGTTCAGTGCTGCGGGTCGAGCGACTGAGCCCCGAGTCTCTCCCCCCGAGCGGCCGAGGAAAGAGAGGCACGAAGAGGAGGAAGGAGGAGGTGAAGAAGAAGCTAATGCTAATGCTACAGCGCCGCAGCCGCTGCTCTCCGTCCGTGCGCTGGCGCGTCTCTGCGGGAGGAAGCAGCGCGCGGCGGTCCTAGAACGAGCACCGGAGCGGCCTGATGACGTCAGAGGGGGGCGGGTGGGAGAGAGAGAGAGATAGGAAGAAAGAAAGTGAGAGGGGGAATAAGAGAGGGAGGAAGATAGAGAGAGGGGGTGGGGGGAGGGAGAAGGAGTTAAGGAGACGGAGAGGAAGAGGAAGAGAGGGGGGAGGGGGGATCAGAGAGAGATAGTTTCAGAGATGAAGAAGAAGAGACAGACAGAGAGGGAAAGAGAGAGAGAGAGAGAGGTGTGGTGGGGAGATAGTGCCAGAGGGGGAGGAGAGAGAAAGAATATATATATATAGTTTAAAACTGATCATAACATTGAAATCGATTTTAAATATAATTTTATATATTTCTGACCCGATAAACACAAACTTGCTTAATCCATTTGGTAAATTTAACTCACATAAGTGCAGAGAAACTTAATTTACTCCAACTTCACGTTTTTAATGTGAATTTATATCAAAACAATCAAACTTATAAACAAAAAGTTATAAAACAGTCGACACGTAAAGAGTTACTTCATTTTCATAAAGTCCTACAAAGGAAATCTATCCATTTCTGTTTTTAAATCTTTATTTTATCATTTTATCTATTGACACTTGATTATTTACTTGTTTGCACTGTTTTGGTTTTTCTATAAAGCATTAAGAGTGTGAGAGGGAGAGACAGGTAGACGGGGAGGGGGGGGATTATGTAATGAGCTTAAAAACAAAACTCATCCAACACATGCCATGAAATGTAAGATCAGGATCCATATCGATTGATTACAGACTGATATCAGTATTAGTGGTGACTCAGAGGAAGTAGGAGCACACACACACAAACGTAAACATGTCAGTCCCATTCTGAGTCTTGAGCAACCGCACACAGAGCGTGAAGTATTTCATTGCCCATGAGACAGATCAGGTTCAGATTCACAGCTGGAATCTTTCCTAAAGGCATTTTGTAGAACGTAAACAAAAGATTTTAAGATACACAACACGAGGGCCGAGTTGAGCACAGAGACTCACTGTTGGAACATGCTGCTGAATGAATGAATGACTATCACTTGCCAAATTCCGTTTTAAAAAGGCATGATTCTGTATATTCTAGATAAAGTAAACTAAACGGTTATGGGCCCTCATTAAAATCTGGGTCAAAATATCCAAGTGACAGAATGTTTGATTTCTTTCGGGTATTTTATTTTTGCTATTTCTCTTGTTTATTTGCTCCAACTCTCGATCAAGTTAGATTTTGTATCGTATCATTTGCAGTCTCTAATATAAAAAAAAAAATCTTATCTTGAATGTTATCATTTATTTTTATTTGCCCTGTATGAGAAGCACTTTGTTACAGCTGTTTTGAAAGGATCAATGTAAATAACTTTATCTATAGAGCACTTTTCAGCACATAAAAAAAACAAAGTGCTGCACAGAAGAAAGTACATAAATAACAATTGGAATAATAATAATAGAGATAAGACTGGCACCCTGAGTAAATTCAGGATTAAGACTTTTGACTTGGACTTAAAAGACAACGCTCTTTCCTCTGGCAATAATATTCAGAGCATGGGAACCTGATGGCAAAAGATCAGATCGTTTGAGCTTCTGCATCTGAAGGTGTCCACATCTGTGATATCAGCTGTTTAGAGTGTAAACAAACATCTCCCCTCTTGATATTCTGACAACAGACCACTCAACCTTGAAAAACACATTGTTTTGCGGTCAACACCTGTAACACAAAATGACATGTTAACAACGATTGAATCCCAACGACCATCAAACAATAACAAGAATGCAAAAAGTAGTTTATTATCTTCACTGTCATAGAATAAAATTGTAGTTATACATTACTAGAGGCATCGATTTAGTCTGAACTGTCCACATTTAATTTTTAAATACGGCGTGGTGACATCAACTGCTGCAAATCCAAGTGCAACATGTTGCACCATCACATACAGTACAGGAGCAGTAATAATGCCTGCAGTAGTTTTTTGAGCAAACACTCTTACGTGACCTAATGCCTCAAATAATGTCTTCTTTTTTTAAACTGCAGTCTTTACAACACAGACAAGTACTTTAGTTGGTGCGGTAATTAAGTCCAGTGTCAAATCAAAAAAAGAAAAAGGTTTTCCCTGTTGTGAAGCACGGTTTCAGAGCTGTGGTAACAACCATGGAAGGACAAAACTTTTAAGATCACTCAGAAAAGATGTGTGAGGTCCAACTTCCTTTCACAAAATAGGACGGAACAAATCTGGTGACTTTGCTTAAATATAAATATGACAATCATAATATTTATCTTTGAATAAGCTATCTCTTATACCTGACTACCGTGGAGTAGAAAACAAAAAGGAGGAAGAGGAACCGATGGACAGAGATGTCCAGACACAGAGCCAATCGAGGGAATGATAAGACTAATAAGACCCTCTCTTCTAGAGACTAGACCTATCTGGCCAGCCAGAGCCTCAAGCCGGGACAGTGGGTGAGATGACGCCTCACTGGACCGGGCTTCGAATCTGTGACAGTACAGAGGTGCTGCTCAAACTCCTGGAGGAGGCGACCGCCGTTTCCTGATCAGCGAGTATGTAATGAAAACTGTGAGTGTACTTATGTGACCGTTGAGATGAGACGTGAGAAGAGACTCAAAGAATACTATGACAGTATAACGGATGAATTCATAAAAAGGTGTATACACAAAAAAAAAGAAACTGGCAATTTTTTTTCTTAGAAAAATAAACATTACAATGGCACAGGACAATAAGGGGACATACTAAATAAGTGTTTTTGATTTTCTATCAGGGCCATTGGGGGGGAGGGGAAAAGTTATAAAAATAAGTGTGTCTGTATTCAGAATTTTAAAGTAAATTAAACTGGTTTACCCATGATACCCCAGGGGAAGAAAAAGGGCAGGTGGGCTCGCAAAAAAAAAAAAACATACCAAAAAGAAAAGAAATTGGCACAACATCACTTAAATGACAAGGCAGGTGTCACTCTGCCACGAAGAGGCCGATGATGGGCAAGAGCGAGGCTTCCTCTGTCCACATCTAGAACAAAGTGGCAGTCTGGGTCACCCAGTAGCAACGGACAGGGGTGCTGGTTATCGGCATTACCGCAGATCACTCGGGATGAGGCTGCAGGTGGTACACGTGACATCATCCACGCCAGACCTCACCCTGTGGTTAGTTCACTTTATCCTGGAATATGTAGAGGTTGTTGGTCGTGGCCACTGCGATGATGTTGTCCTGCGGGTGCCAGGCCGTGTGGAGGATCTTCTTGTTGAAGTCCAAACTGTCCACGCTGATTTCATCCTTCTTGCGCTTGCCGCCGGCACACACCTTACGGGGCTTAAGGACCTGCATGGGCTTGCTGTTTTCCCGGGACGCCTCCAAGGTCACGTCCCGCCTCTGGCCGCGGTCGAACATCCGGAAGAAGTTGTTGTATGAGCCGGTCATCACCACACTGATGGGGGGGGATATGAGAAAGATGTATAAGAGTTTAGCGAAGTGAAACATCTTTGTGGTTTCAGAGACAATCAGGATAAGATACTTAAATTTACTTTTTTACATGGATGACAACAAGCTAAACTATTGACCTGATTCTGAATAAGTTTATACAAGTTACTAATAGGATGTTTTATTAATATTCTTGTTTACATGTTTCAGAGCATAGACTGACGACTTGTTTCTTCAAACAATCACATGAAGAATCTTAAAACCTCAATCAGAAATATTTTATACAAGTACATGTGGATAATATTTGACGGAATGCCATAAGTTTAATTTCTAGACAGTACAACAGGTGTAAAGAAGTGCTTTAGTCAAACAAAAAAGGTTAAATTGAATATACAGGAATCTGTGCAAAGACAAGCTCTACCAACATTAGGTTTCTTGGTGTTATTCTCTCTACCTGCTGCACATCCTCACCTGTCATTTCCATTCCAGCAGCATTCAAACTTGTCAAAGATGCAGTCGTTCTCGTAGAGTGAACATAACTTGCTCCTCAGGTACTCGTGAACCTGAAACCATCAGAGACAAAGGTTTGATTGAAATATGACTAATATGCAGGTTTATCAGATTATGTCCATGCCTCATTTATCACAACAAAAATAAGCCTGGGCACGGCCCAATTTGATATGTTATGGTGCCACCTAGTGGTCACTATGTAGAATTGTAAGGAATGGTTAAGGGGAAAAACAAGGTGGCCTGTGCAGACTAAACAAGATAATATTAGCCTTTTAATATATAATTCAAAATAATTCTGAAATTCTGCAAAGGTGCTCATAACCTATGTATTAAACTTGACAGCACTCACCTGATGGGTCTCCACTGGCCTGTTCTCCATGTTCAGGTCCCAGATCTTCACAGACAAGTAGTCTCTGGTCATCATGTAGCGTCCGTTGTGGCTAAACTTGACGTCCGAGATCGAGGAGATGATCTCGGAGAAGAAGGAGCGATTGCTGGGATCCTCTGGCTCCTCGAACACTGCAGCAGAGAAAAGAGTATGTCACAAGAACAACAAATTCAGCGTTTTAATTTATACGTCTGTGTGAGAACCTGTTCGATGTGATGATTAAAAAGTAGATACTCACGTTTTGAGTGCTTGTCACAAAGTGCTGAAGCCCTCATGTCACACAGACGAATGGTTCCTTTGCTGCTGCTGTAGACGAAGGTGTTACACTGATGAGGGTGGAACTCGGCCGCTGTGATCACCTCCGTCAGCTCCTCCATGTTGGCAGGTTTAATGTCAACAATATCTGAAGAGCACGGTTAAGAAGAACAAACCTTTCCAAGGTTTAGGACCAGGACTCCCCTGGTTTTACCATACGTGATAGACTGTGCAGTGGCATAAAGTACCACTCACATATGTAAAACAAAGGTCAACAGACAAACATGTGTTCACGTATTTAAAGATACTGAAGCTGCGGTCAGTGATCTCGAGGTTCCAGAGGTTGATGCGGAGGTCGTCCGCAGACAGGTAGGTCTCCTCGTCGCTGTTGACTGAGATAGAGTTGATGTGGTAGGTGTGGGCATTGGCAAACACCCTCCGTGGACTGGCCTCCACCATGAGGTCCATGGGTATTAAAACCGGTACCTGAGATGAGAACAGAGGACATGAGCAGCAGCCAGAAGCGTCAAAAACCCGTTCTACACAGGATTCATTCCAGCTGTTATTTCTCAGTCTCATCTCATGCAAGCCTGACAATGAGATTATTTTAAAATCAATAGACGTCTGCACCAGCCACAACACAAAGACAGATGTGAAACGGTCTGTTAAATCCATGGTAAAGACAACCCAGGGGAGGAAAAATCGTTAAAAATCAAAAATGCATTTTTTAAAACATCAATCTCATTTCTTAAAAATGTGAGATGTTTGTCTGAAGTCCTTCATAGATTTGTACCCAGAAGGTGCATGATTCTACCTGGAGTCCAGACATCAGCTCAAACAGCAACCATACTGGCATAGATTGAGATTACAGCTGTTCTGATATTGTAGAGGCCTCAGGTGCTGCAGAAAATGTCGGGTTGGGTACCGATCCTATACCACATCTTTAAAGTAAACTGGTTCCAACCAGATAAGACTGAACAGTTGTCACAGTCAAGCTAGATAATACAATATGTTAAGTGTTGTATGTATGTGTTATTTTAAAGGGTTGAATCTGAGTCAGGCTAAACAACAATCCTAGTAATGATCCCTTTCATACAAGGTTGGTAGAATAGAGCAGTTCAAATACGTTATAGCGGTTGTTTTATATTACATGTTTACATTACATTATATGTCATTTAGCTGACGCTTTTGTCCAAAGCGACTTACATTTTTAGAAAACTCAACATTTTTATGAGGGGCATTTAGGGGTTCAGTATCTTGCCAAGGACACTTAGGCATGCAGATGGGAAAGAGTGGGATTCGAACCGGCAACCTTCTTGTTGCAGAACACCCGCTCTATCCCCTAGGCCACGCTCTCCCCATATAAATGTATATGTATATAAATATACTTGTATTGTATCAATTCTCGGTAATGACAGATATGCAAAGTATATGAGTATAGATCGTATACATCATACAAAGCTATTACCTGCGAGGATGTACTTTGACAGTTTCTAGCCCCACACCTATGTTGCACCCACACATGCAGTTTCAATAGCTCTGTCTGATGAGACTCCGTCTGATGAATCTCTTAGTCATGTAAAGATGGTGCTTGACTAGTTTTGCCACACCCATTAGGGAAGGGAAGCTCAGAGTTCTAAAACTTTTGTGTTCTCTGTATAAACGGGTAATTTTTTAACCGCTCCCAGGTTGTGTTTGATTAAAGTACTCACCCGCAGTGACGTAATAGTGTTTGGATCTTTGTAGCGTCCATCCTCCTCTTTGAGATTATAACCCTCTGGTCTCTTGTCTCGTTCACTGATTTTCCATAACTTAATTGTCTTATCTGAAAAAAGTGGCATGAAAAAGAGGAAATTGCTCAGATATCATTTACCTGAAGTGTGAAATGAGACTTATTACATTCTCCAGGATAAATGGTTTTATCTCACCTCTGTTAAATATATTAGGTTATGTGCCAAATAACTAATAACTAACTCACCATTAGTTGACAACAGGAACTGAGCGGCGTTCTTCTGAGGGAGCCAGCGAATCTTGTTGATCTTCTCTTCAATTTCCAAACTCTTCAAGTAGTCGAACTCTGGCTCGTGGCTCTGGAAAGTGCTGTAAACATTGTATTCGCTCCGGAACTGAGGCTGACTCTTATTCTGTCGGGAGTCAGGCAAAATATCAGAAATAAATGAGGAAGCAGATGTTAGACGAGAAGAAGACAGTTGGATGATTTTTGTAATAACTTTTATTTCAAAATGACAATATCCTAAAGAATTCACCTAAAGTAATTAACAGACAGAGATCTAAAGCAGAATAGTATTGTGTGTTTTGTAAAACATCCTAATAACTGAATTATTCCAAAAATATGTGGGAATAAATCAATAAAAGATAAACTATACCTCTATTTCCTGCTGGAAAATGACGACGCGCCCACCCTTGTCTCCTGTGGCCAGCAGCTCCCCCGTGTGGTTAAACTCAACCGTTGAAATGATGTCCGCTGCAAAATAAACACAAACATGGAAGCTTACATCCCTTACAATGTCATTTTTCAGATTGGGTGTACAGAAATAGAACAACCTCTTAACGATACAAAAGACAAACCCTAACTAACCCCGTTTATTAACGGTCTGGGAATCAGAGCGCATGAGATGGACGAGTGTGTCGGCCGGAGATGAAGCATGTAGAGCAGACGGGGAAGGATCACTAACCTAGTTTCTCTCTTTTCTCTCCCCATCCTCACTCTATTTCCCCCAGCACTAGAGTGCTGCTCTATACTGAAGCATGCCCTTTCTCCCTCAACACACACAAACACACACACTTAACCCTTTGTTGGCCAACGAAGCAGAAAGACAATGCTGCTGAAGGTTGTAGCAGGAGGTCTATGTGAAAGTGAGCTCCCTGCAGCTCAATGTAAGATCTAATACATGTGACCCAGTATTACGGCTACTTGAGGAGAGGATTGTTTACTGAGTTATTTGTTATTATCCATCAGCCTTCATTAACTGCATTACCACAACAGATCCCTTTAGTTAGAAAGTAACTACATAGAGCTGATCCTGAGGAAACTGTAAGTGGGTGCAAGGACCTGCTGCCTCTGCTAACTGCCCTTGGCGTGGATTGAACTCTGAACCTTCTGATTACAATAGAGCAGTGTTAACCTACGAGTGACCATACACTCAATATATATGCTGTATCAGCAGGGGTGAGAATGTAGTGTTTGGTTAGACCATGTTGAAAATAAAGAGTATTTGTAGAACATTTCAGACCCAAAAAGCACACATTTTGATCATGTTGGCATGACTGTACACTGTAGAGTGAAATAAGCAAGGAACATTTACATTATGGTTAAGTTTTTAAAGATATAAACCATGTGCACCTATAGAAAGGATCAATCCCCCCTGACAAGACTAACACAGTGCATCACAAGTTCAGACTTTCTGAACTTGTGTCTAAAAAAAAAAGGCTTCTCTTCAAACCATGAGAAAACATACTGCAGTGCTACTCCTTTTATCTCAGCAGAGATAGGAAAAACATGTCAGATGGTGCATTCATGTGGTATCAGAATAAAAAGGAAAAAAGAAATCAGTTCCTGAGGGGACATTTTTTTGTGAAACCTTCTCGACTCCGAATTCCCACACGAACACAAAACTGTTTTGCAACAGTGGTCATATTAAAACCCCATCAGTCAGCATTCCAATTCTAGTATGCACAAAGAAATAGTCAAACAATAAGTTATGGTTAGGGCTATTAGACTGTGGTGATCGGCTATAGTCGAATTCCCCCAACAGTTTGGTAATATTTTTAACATATAACAGGCTTCAAGTGTTTTTGAGACATTCTTTTATGTAGAGCTGTTTGCGGCTCTTTAACTCGGTGTCGCTCTCCCTTACTCAAACACTTTTACCTTTACTTCACTTTTAAGTCATGGTCGCACAGGTCATAAGCCGCATCAGTAGAATACCTCCTGTTTTCTGTGCTGTCAAAACAGCCATTAAGTTTTACCATCCTCACAGACAGCCAGACCAGGACAGGCAGGGAGAGCTAGGTTTAACAATGCTCTCTGTGTACCTGTCACTCAGGATCTGTTGTGCAGGGCAGTGAGCTGTGTGCGAGCTCACTGCACAATCACAACAATCATTAATCGAATTCCATGGGAAACGCTGATGATGATGCTTTTCTTCACACAAGTTGCAGAAATGTTGGGTTCCTCAGATGTTAATGTATCTTTAAGTTATGCCAAAAATCCCTACCTTGCTTTTACAGTTTTTTAATGTTTTTCTTTGATTCAATTATCTCACTACACATCAGATCAGGCTGCACAATGTATTTTCTGTTTTGCCTGTTCAATACAATACAAGTTTAACAAGGTACAGCTACTCCCAGATAACGCTCCCTGTGAACGACAGTTATGAAACAGGGCAGACGACTCTCCACTCTACTGAGCGCACACGCATTCAAGTAGAGCATGTGGGGGCGGGACTCGTACAGAGACTCCTTTTTCTGTCATATCTGTTTTAGGTACAAAAGAAAATGAATCCTGTTAATGTTAAATCATTTAAAAAGGCTAATATTAAAGAGTATCTACCAATGCTAAAAGAAAAAAACAACAAGGAGAGAACAGAGAGGGAGTGCAGATGTAGCATTAGTTATTAATGAGTAATGGCAGCCAGTATCTCTGCGTGAATGCTGCACGAATCAACAACGGTGTATGATTTTTTCTGTCAATCAGAGGCATGTGTTAAGAGAGCGACAACATACCAGAGCTCTGCAGTACATCATGAGCAGAACCACATTTTTGTTTTACAGTAAAGCATGTTGTCATTCTTTAGATTCCAGCTTAGCATGTTAAAAACAGTCTAAAGCACGAGAGCTGGCGTGAGACAGAAATGTATTTTAATTATTTAGGGATAGAAAGGTGCAGTTGGTAGCCTGGTTTCTAGGTTTTTACAGCGAGCATCGACCCTCTTAACGATCAGAGAAGGCCAAGGTCTACTCCTCTCACACAGAGCTTCAAGCTAGGGTTGGTTGCTGGAAGACGTCACTATGGCTGAGTCACAGGCTTGAGAGCTGCCGATACCTGCATTAGCTGAGACGGTGAACATGAGGAGGATGCAGGGGAGCACCTGGGTCGAGCGGAACAGAATAGTGAGAGAGGAGGCTCATGATAACTCTCGTTTATTCGCCATAAATTTAATATAATTGATTTAAAACGCAAAATAATGACTGAAGATTTAGACTGTTAGCTGAATGAATGTCTGATGAGTCATGATCAGGCCGCAACATATAGTCACCAGATGCAGCAAGTGTAAATCTTTTTGCATCTCTTGTGGTGCACCCATCGAACCACAATTTGACGGAAAAGACCAAAAATAGCACTGTGCCTGAAGAACACACACACACTTCTACATTCATTTCAATGAGTCAACTGCTTTGGGACAGAGGGGCTGCTCCCATCGACGGCTCCAGCTAAAGCACAGAATTAATTCAACTGTCAACACACTGCACTGGCCAGTCAAGCATGTACTCACACGCTCAAGGTAAAATACCTAGAGTCGTGAATGGTTCAAGCATTCTGCTGATTCTACTGTTTACCTTGCAGTCATTGCGACAGAGGGAAAAACTACTGCTGTGACAGCTCTGTACATATACTGTGTAATAGGAGTAAAACCTACTGGGCTGTGTCTGCCATGTTTGGATACAACAATATGCATCACAAGCCACTTGGCGTGCGGCAGGCCCTGTTACCACATTTCCCAATTGTTGGGAAACCTGCACTGCACCATGAGCAACTGAGATGCGACTCAGTGATGTAGGTAGAGCACATAAAGAATGCTGTTCACTGCAGCTCTTCCTCCAACCAACCCAATGTGGCTGCTACTAATTACATAAACAACCTGCCGTCAAGTCAATGTTATATTTTCACTGTTCACACTTTATGTACAATTTAAACTCAGTGACAACAAGGCAACACTTTCTGCAGTGGAAATTATTTAATCAGCAACAGCACCAAGTGTTTGGTTTGTGTTATCGCTACCTTCACACAGGAATTATACCTACAACACAGCCAAGGATTTAGGAAGCAGGCGGCTGTCTGATAAAAATAAGCCGAGAGTGCAGGAGTGGAAGCAAAGACGCGTATGTCACACAGGGGCCGCAAAATTTCTCAAAGATTCATACAGTAACCTTGATAAAACTGGCCCTTTCTGTGTGTTCATCTGCATAAAGAGCAGACAAGAGGGGCGTCAATGAAGAGCGATGACAAAGCTGGATTAAGGGTTGGGCGAGTCACAGTTAAGGTAAGGACTAGGGCTGCACAATATATCTCATCGAGAAATAAACATACACGATATACAAATTGCAAAAGACTGCTTGAACTGCAATAAATGGTGTTCTATGTACCATGCATTCACACTTTGCAAGTCAATATATTTGACCAATCAGATAGAGCCCTGCTGCCCAAGATGAAAAAGCTAAGATATTGAGATGTGCGTGTCCAGGGTTCTGCAAAGAGTAATCTGAGCTGCCTGCGTGACATTTCGTGCCACATCCCGGGACAAATTGAGATCTTTCGCTTTGGTTTAAACGTTGATTTGTTCAAATTGACAGCACAATATCAAAACTAATCATCAAATAATAATCAATACTGTCCTTAAATGATCAACCAGCCCGTCCCGCTCATTCCCCTCCACTCTCACCAACACGCAGAGTCAGGGACTCACACAAAAACAGCCTCAATGGACATATGTAAAAACTCACACTGGGTAGAACAGAATTTGTAAACCTAGACAACGTATGGAGCCTGAGAAGATGGGGTGACTCGGTTGGCATTGCGCAGCACAGGTGATAGTTAATTTTTGTTATGTCCAAACATGTAAGAAAAGCAGAAAGATTAACACTGTATGCTTAAGTATTTGCTTATTTATCGCAAGTTATATCTTCATCGCAAGATTTAACAACGTTATCGCATGTCAAGTGTTTTTCTAATATGACGCAGTCCTAGTAAAGACTAGTTGTATTATTGAGCAACACCATGGAGTGTGAAGTACCGCTTGTTAACACAGTTAAATCATGCCATAACCGATAAAAGAAAAGAAGGAACTGCGCACCGTTTTATTTCACAAATAACATTTTCCCCAGTTTCCCATTCATGTTTAAAATATAACATACCTTCAGCAACGTCATCATCGATGGCTCCTTTAACCTGAGAGAAGCACCACTGCATGTCACCTCCAGGTCCTGCAGATATATAAAAAAAGGAAAAAATACTGACTGATTGCAAGTTTATTACAAATAATTAGCTGTAATTTGAAGCTTTCCAATGCTGCAGTTTGAAATGTTTCTTCTTCACCCGTTATAACTAAGGCAGAGCATTAAAACTAATTAAACTGAGAACATGTTTGGACTTCTCTTACATGTACATGCACGTATTTCCAGAGAAACACCTCCGGGGATAAATGAAATGTCGGAACCATAGTGAGATAATAGAGCTGTGGAGAATATTCGTGTGGTCATACTTGTGCACACATTCTCTCACATCTTCTATTGATCTAATACAAATCTAAAAATCAAGCTTTACATACTACCCATAAACTGAATAAATGCATCGAGCAAATAACTGCAGAGCATTTAACCGTCTCTTTAAATATGTGAGCCTGTGGTTTTCTTTCAAAGATAAAAGGTGGATTATAAGCTATAAATAAATTAGGATTTATCTGTAGATCATAGCGACAATCGGTAGATTCAGTCTCGAGGCTTCCTGCTTTTGGGCGAAGTTTAAGGTTATGGTATGTCGATGTCAAACCTGTTGAGGCGAGTGATACGTGGTCATTATCCTCGCATCATTTCATTGCTCAACCCCTTTTGAATTCCACACATTTGTGCACGTGATCATTTATGTTATTACACAATAAAAATAAAGGTGGTGTCACTCATCAACGGCAATGGCTGCACGTAGTGGAGCAGCTCTGCAGAATTACCAAGGACAAGAATGAGTCACCGTGGTTTCATCAAACACCAGTTCTGAAATGAATCATGGTTTTAAAACAAAAAGGTGTAGCCCCCCCCCCAGCCCACCCCTCCAGTGATGACAGGCAAGAAAATGCATAAAGCAAACAGGTGTTGCAATATGGGGTTCATGTCACCTGTGAGTTTCTGCAGGAGGATAATATGCAATGGCTGAGGACCAGTGTCCCTTTCCCCGCACTAAGGGAGTGAACGCGTTTACCTGAACAGCTCACCAGTGACCTAATATTTCCAGCAATCAATCAGAATTGAGACGAAGCCAATTGTAGTTTTTATACATCCACATCTCGCGTATCAGCTGATGAATGAAACGTGAAACGCTCCGTGCGGCTAAACGAACCCATGACTATCCGGGTGTAATCTGCAGGGAGGGGTGCTTTCCCATTGAAGTGTATTTATATCTGCATGCTTCTCTCTCTGTGGAGTTTTCAGCCATTTCAGCCAGAAAAACTGCACATAACACGAACGAGGGGCTCGCTCCGCCTGCAGCAGGCCGGGGAGCTAGCCTGCATGTGGGCAATGTCAAAGTTTGAGCTAGCGTTAGCTCGCCCGTCTTCTCAAGCCAGTCGTAGCCCCGTTCCAGAAATATGTTCCCCGGGGTGGACGCTGTCGGGTTCCCCCTACAGCGTCCACCCCCTACAGCTACATGTTTTATTCCCCAATCTTAGCAACAAGGGGGATGATTTAGATGAGATAGCCATTACACAATTTCGAGAATCAACCCCGAGAAGTTAGCAGCACTGTCACGCGTAGCTGTGTTTGGCTAGCGCAGGGCTAGCTTGAAGAGACTGGTCCCGGGCAGGCGGATCATGGTAAACAGCTAGCCGTGTGCTAGCAGCAGCAGGCTAGCTAGCTCGCTAGCTAGTTAGCTTTAGTCGGCAAAAAAAAGAAACAGGCCAGATGGGCGACGGCACTGCAGCTTGCTAGCTAGCGTTAGCACTAGCTAAGTTTGGTTATGCTAAGTGCCGCTAGCTGAACTGACACTCGGCTGATAGCGGAGCCTCGCAGCCGTCGGTGCGGACACGCAGCCGGGCGGATGGAGGCTGTGGAGCCGGCCGGCCCCGCTGGTTCGGGGGGTTTTGTCCGAGCTGTGGTTCAAATGAATTACCTGCCATGACGAGACAGACACTGGAGCCTCCGTCAGTCACGATCCTGCTCCCACTCCCACGCGCTGGCTCGTGGGACAGGAACTTTCTCTTCCGCCGTGTGGTAGTTTGCACAAACCTGGCTGTGGTGCGCACAATTCACCGCAACTACCGATGTTTTTAATGAGGGAGGTTCTCCGGTGCTTCCCGCTCCTCTCTCTCTCCGTGTCTCTCTCTGACTCTCGCCTTCTCTCGCTCTCTCTCCCAGTCTCTCGCTCGCCCCCTCGCCGCCGGCTACTTCGCGTCTATGGAAAGCCAGACGGTCCAAAAACACGTGTATTTGTAACGCGCAAACTCCATGCAATAATTTCATATAATTTAGCATGTATGTTTATGTGTGTATATATGTACTGTATGTACGTATGTGTACATGTGGTGTGTACGTGCATGCATGTTTGTTTGCATTTATGTGTATGTATATGTATATAGAGGTATGTTTACCTCTATTGTGGACGAATTTGGACATGTGTGTACATATACACATGTATGCAGATAGCTCTACGATTGACGTCATTCAAACGTAATTATACAGAGCACACTCGTGAACAGTAATTAGGAAAATTCTGTTTCATTTTATGAAAAATCTTCACTGTAGATAAACCAGGTAGGATGACCACAACATTTTCTGACTTCACTGTCGACTGTTTACAAAAAGCTGTAGAACGCATCGTCCAGCACACAAACAATAAAATAAGATATGGTATATTGTATAAGCATCTTGTAGCTGCAGAGCATCAACACAGGACAAGAAAACAGAGCATGGACCTAGAATAATATATCAACTTGGACTTCACAGTGTTTAACATGAAATATGAGCTTTTTCTGTGGTGCATCGGAGGAAAATTATGTTTGGTTGTAGAATGCTCATCTGTTGTTCTTTGTATTAACTTCACACTTGTGCCCAGAAGTGAAATCCAACTTCATATAATGTTGCAGCTAGCGATCAACAACCGTCAGTGTTGCAAAGCCAGGTTCCAGACAGTTCAGGATTTTGGATTCTCTGAGAGCTAGAAACAGAAGAAATATGTTCAAGAGAAGATAAACTTTTACCTTATTGATTATAAACATTGTTCAATGTGTATTTATGTGCACAAATCAGCGAATAGTGGTTTAATTATAATACAAGCAAGTGCAACTTTCTGAATCTTTATTGATCTGCATGACAATAGAAATCCTCATTGTAGAAGTATGTAATTGCCTGCCAATATTTTTCTTAGCTTTCGTGTTATTGTCAGCGAGTCGTGCCAAAGGAGCCCCAGTCTGCTGGCGGACTCGGGAGACGACTGACGAGCTCGTAGCGCCACAAACACAGAGGCCTTCAGATGTGTAAGTGATGGTTTCACCACCCACACGGACACTTTCTCTTGTTCAGACGCAGTGAGCCCCCTGACGAGGAGAGACACTCAGCAGAGAGAGGCAGGAATGTGAGGGAGACGAACATTTCTTCGCCAGAGGCTTGTTCAGTCGGAGTAGAACTGTCACAACAGTCAGCTGCAACGTCTTATTAGACTCGGTGAAGCTGTCGATTCACTTCCAGACACGCGCGTTCTGACCCACTTCACCTTTCAATAATGTAAAAAAAAACCTTTGAAGCTAAGAAATACAAGAAACGCAGAGGCGGGTAACGGACAGCCCTGTTGAAGGCCTCAGATTAAGAGCTGGAAGACTCAGTTCAATGTGGAGCCATCTTTAGATCTGCAGGCTGCCTCCACTGGGACCCCATCTGTGCTAGTTTCTGATGGATTATTGGGGCCTGTATTGGTGGGGCCTCCCTAAAATGCAAAATGGCGGCACCTATGTGGGATATTTTGGCTTTGTTTCATTAAAACTGTAAGGGACAGGAGACGCCTTGTTACAGTCCATGGCAAAAAGTGACAATGGTAACATGCTGATGTTTAGCAGGTGTAATATTTATCATGGGCACCATCTTAGAGGGTTGATGAGGTCATATGGGATGAACTGACCTTTAAGTTCCACTCCAGTCCAAATTTCCAGTCTCCAGTTTGATGTGTTGAGGCAGAACCATATATACAGTCTATGGGCAGAACTGGTCTTCCCATCAGGCCGAGGGCAGCAACGCACCATGAAAACAAGACTTTCAAGTCATAACCAGAGCGCCACAATGTGCATAAATTACACAAGTTAATTTTAGACTCTGGCAGACATCACAGCAATTCAATGGGCAACTTGGGATTTCCTTCAAGCTTCAGTTGTTCCCAAGAGGAGTGAAACTATTTTCCAGTTGTCCTCATGCAACATCAATAAAATACTGCCGACAATAACATCATGTAAGGAAATCTCTCTTCCTCACTGTCATAGCATATCACACCCAACGTGCTTTAGGGTTAATACACATCAGAGAGGATAAGGATCACTTCTTTCCATCATTACTTTACTTAACAGTCAACTGTCGTGTGTTTGCAGTCTCTGTCCGTCTGTTGAACATCTTGATGGAACTGCTTTTGGCATTTTGTCCACTAGAGGGAAACCAAGACTTTAAGACACGGTAAACAATGAAACCAGAAAACCCTGTTTTTCCATGAACTGCCATGGACCTTCATCAAACCAGGCAAATAATGTGGTACGTTCCTGACGTATGCTTCCTATCTGCTCTCTCTACCAGCAAATGTTTGTAGAAAAACCCCAGATTCTTTGTTTTTGTATAAACAGTGGAGGAATATCATGTTCTTTATTTGTTGGGTGTATTAAAAGTAAAAGTAATTCTTCTATTCCTCGAAGCATCTTTTCTTTAAAGTGGCAATATCAAAATTCCTTTTAATATTTGTCCATGTGGAGCAGCCCTTATAACACTAGATGGATATGTAATAACACTGAAGGCTTATAACATATACATTGCACAGTGTCATACATGCATGTGTATCTGTGCTGCATTTGAGTTGTGTGTGGCATTATGCATAATTCATGAACGTGGGTTTGCATCATCTTCAGGTGCAGCAGTACCAGTGCAGAGGAGTTTTCAGTTTGTAATGGGGATTCAATTCAGACAATTTGATGAAACCTTTATAGATAGATAGATAGATAGATATATAGATAGATAGATAGATAGATAGATAGATAGATAGATAGATAGATAGATAGATAGATAGATAGATAGATAGATAGATAGATAGCAATTTGCATCTTCAGGCCTAAATTTAAGGCTTGGATTTATATCATCTTCACCTCCACCAGTCCAGAAGGGGGCAGTGTTGTTCAGGATGCTCACTCTGGTGCAGGAGTGAACTCAAACGTGGCTCAGGTTAAATTTACTGCAAGTAAAACAATTATAATATTACATGTAAAGTAATATCAAGGCTGCCTATTCAGACGATTTGATTAAACATTAGTAGGAGCTATTTATAGTACTTGATATGTGTAATAATAAATAAAACAAAAAATAGATAGATACACAGACAGACAGACAGACAGACAGACAGATAGATAGATAGATAGACCGATAGACAGATAGATAGATAGACAGACAGACAGACAGACAGACAGATAGACATATAGACAGATAGATAGACAGACCGATAGACCGATAGACCGATAGACAGATAGACAGATAGATGGCAGACAGACAGTGCATGTGCGCGTCCACGTGTCCGCCAGCCCACTGCAGGCGGTGCAGGCCGAGCAGGGGAGGGTCATAACGGGGAGTGTCCCGGGCCAAAGGCATAAACAGCGGCTCTGCTCTGCGCTGCTCCGCCGACCCGACGCCTCTCCGCTCCGCCTGCAGCTCCACACAGTCCCGACCGAACCACAACCGAACCCGTCCTTCGGTTTCTGATCTATCTGAGCTCCGCGTCCAGGTGAGTGGATCAAGCGCCGCTTTGCTTCTCCCTCTCCAGAGTCGTGGCACAGATTTCTGCGCAGTAATCCGACGCCTTAATCACAGAATAACGCACCGTTACCTCCCGTGCTTTTGTCCTCCGAGGTGCGCAAACGGGCGTAACGTGGCCACTCGGCTCCTTCTTGTGCGTAAAAATGTTACGCGTGGTAAAGATGGTGATAAAATGGGTTTAAAACAGGTTGTTTTCTGCCAAACTGGCTTTTCATCGTCCAAACGCAACTGCTGCCATATATGGACAAGCTGTGGAAACTCTGAAAGGAGCCTGAAACTCACTGGTCCCACCTTAAATTAAGTCTGATCAGTGTGTGAACAATGATTTCAGGCTACACAGACACGAGAGAAGGGAACAAGTTGAGATTAGCTGCTTTACAGTAAAATAAAAAGAGGATAATTGGCTGAGCAGCTGAGGAGGAAGCAGGAGGAAGCAGGATGGGGTCTCCTCAGCAGCTGCCTCTTCTACTGAGAGCAGGCATCTCTGGTTGCTGTGGGAACACACAACCAAATAGTGAGTTTGAGGAAGTTGCTCACAGCATCCTGTCTGTGTGTGGGTGTTTGTCAGACAGTGTGGTCCATATATGTCTGTCTCACACATGTCTCCAGCCAATCAGGAACCCTCACACTCAGCTGTGCAGGCAGAGGGTGTTTATGGTATGCCTGAATTCAACCGCAGAGCTGCACCCCTCCTCTGTTTTTCAGCCTCAAACAACTGTGTGCACTACGGGACAGCTGAGCTGGTCTGCAGACGTGTTATCCTGAGTGAGAGAAAGGAAATATTGATGAAATCATCATGTTTATCAAACTCATCATCTCATTGTTGGCGACGGGCTCATCTGGGGCAGGAAACACGGCGGTAAACACGGATACAGTGAAGTCGCCAAAAAGTTTCCATGTGCCGCCCTCTGCCAGCCGGAAAACCTACATTTAGGAGATTGTCCCTCACATGAGAAAAGCATGTCTTCTTGTTTCCTGACAAACAAGCCGTTGTGGTTTTGCAGCGATTGTCCTTCTTGTTCTCTCACAGTTGCAAAAGAGGATTCACATTGTTGTGCTGCTGTAAAACACGTCAGGGAGGATGATATGGAAATATGAGATGTCCATATTCAAACAAGGCTATGGATGCTTACGTTAAATATCATTGTTTCAGAGTTTGAATACCGTATATGTCAGTGTGAAACAGGTCCTGACTACAAACTGAGTTAAACTCTGGCAGATCAGAGAATGATCCCACATCTTTGAATCAGTATCATGGGTCATGATGAAGGGCGTGATAATGTGCTCCGGACTTTGACATTTGCATTATCACATGCAGCCCCTTCAGGAAGGGTTAGACCTCAGTTCTGAAAGCAGATAAAACTGGTTCCTGCTGACACAGCCCGTATCCTTTAATAACCATCTGTGTATCAGGGCTGTTATTTACAGAGTCATAAACAGTCATTGTGGTTCTGCTTGTTCTACATTGTGCAAACAGATGAGAGGGAAGCCAAGCGGTGTATAGGGGCTGTTAAAGTGTCTAGTCCGTCTCATCTGATGTGTTCCGGGCAAGTTGCGGAGCAGCTGAAGAGACCTCGAGAGTCTGAGAGCGGAGTGCACGGAGAAAATGAGTCATCAAGAATCTCCCTCCCTGAGGGAACAACCTTTTTTCTTTTGGGAGAAACTCAGTACAGAAGATCAGTTTGAGCCCAGGAACCCAGATTTCACACATAACAACTATTTCTGTGCTTGTTTTTAACTCCAACACAGGAATCACAAGGGTGCCACTGTCACAAGAATCCACTTTTCACTATCTGCGTAATATATCAAGTGGTTTTGTTTTGACCCAGGCCCCGAGCAGGGGGCAGACACAAAAGAGAGGCTGGTGAAAATGGGGGAGGGGAGTGAATAACTGTGGATGGAATGACAGGCCCACTCCCTGTTTGTTTGGGGCACAAAGAGGCATGAGGGTCTAGGTACTCCACAAATATCCCTGCAGAGGCGTGGGCTGGCCTGTGGACGATGCCTGCTCCTACCAGCAGGCCTGCGTCAACAGAAAGTCATGTGACCTGGTCTATTTAAACCTAGGAGTGTCTGTGTTGAGTCAAACCACCGTCTGTCCAGTAGCTGCATTCAGACACGCACTGAACTCCAGATTATTTCCTGTAATGATCCCCAATGTCAGGGTTAGTTGCTGCGGGTTGTCTCCAGAGGTTTTCCTGCCAGTCCCCTCATCAAAACTCCGGATAATGTCTCAAGTGTGGACGTGTTAGTGACGTTTGAAACACACGATGGACACAAAACTGAAAAGAAAAACAATTGCAAATATCACTGGATGGAAAGGAGGTGTGGATGTGTTGTAAACTGAAACAAGTGATTTCTGCAGAAGAAGTTCTACATCATGTCCGTCAATTCTCACCTGAATGCTCCAGAGACTTCTTCTTACGTGAAAGACAAACTCCGGAAAACCTCTCAACCCGATTGTGCGGACATTCTGCAAAGTTGATATCTGAAAAAACAAAATAATAAAATAAAATGTAATAATGTTTCTTTGTATTCAGCTGCTGATCTTCATTAAAACACATACACTGACACAAAGATATTCATACATTTTTCAACTTTGTGTCCCTATTAGATTATTAAGTTATCATTTCTCTAATATTAGCTTTGATCCTTCAAAGCGTGAGGTGAACCAGACGCTGATGTTTCCTTTATTAAGTCACAGACAGAATCTTACTCCGGGTTGAAGCAGCTTTCATGTGCAGCGACAGACAGAGAAGTTTTCGCTCCATAACGGAGGGGGGGGGGGGGGTTAGCTTCTGTTGGATGAAAAGCACAGTTTCCTTAAACAAGTCAAGTTCTTTCAGACATCTCTATTTTCAGACTTTGAGAAAGAGATATATGCTGGTGGCTTTTTAAACAGTAATCACGCGGGTTGAGCGAGAGACATTTCATCCCATATGAAAGCAAAGGTATAAAACTTTACTTCAAGATACTTAAAAATGAAGTTTTCCTGTTGATCTCTACGCTTGTGTACTCCACGTGAGTCTCATTACTGCAGTTATAGCTGTTTTTTTTTGGTTTTTATAGGAACGACACTGTTTTACATCCGTCCCTGTGTTAAACAGGATCCTCTTACTCATCTCACATCTCTGCGTTCAAGCTGTTTGCATATTACAGGGTGTGAGGGAAGTTGTTAATGAATGGTTGTACTGTTATAAAGAAGTAACTGATTTATTACGAGCTGACTGGGAACTTCAGGTTATTGTTAACCTGCGAAGCTGGAAGCGGAAACATCTCGTTTCCACCCCTGTCTCTGTGTCGGTGTGTGAACAAGACAACTCCACAGAACGTGGATGGAAATCCAGCTGATTTATTTCTTCGGCTGATCGGTCAAAGGTTTAACGTCACAGAAAGGACAGTTTTTCCAACTGCTGGTGTTCCCGCGTGGCCACAGATGCTGTTTGGCTTTAGTGGGATTCAGGCTTCACCCAGGTGGAAAAATTCCACCAGGCGTCTTTAGGAAAATTCAGCCTTCCAATGTCCACCGTCAAATAATAACGACTCATCGTTCCCCAGCATCCCCAGATCCTCTTGGTCCGGTCAAACCAGGACACAGATGCTGCAGAGTCGTGGAAGAAAGAACCCGTTAAATCTTGGCATGGGCATGGATCAGGGGCCGATGCAAACGTTTTGTTGTTGTGATTTTATCTTTTACATTGTGAGATTGAGCGTTTTTGGACATTTTCCCTAATTGCCCAGGAAAATAATGAGACATATACAGGGAAGTGATATCTATGCAAATAGAAATGTGGATCTAGTGGATCTAAATGTGGTTTCCATAATGGGAGTACCGGGACCTTGGCAGAGGTTTGCAATGTAGTTTCAAAACTCCGGAAACTTGACTGTGAAAATGGTCGTTGCCAAACCAATCCACATATCTTTCCATGTGGGAACACGCCACAGCTGCTGAACGTGAGTCTGACTGTTGCATAACAGCAGAGATGGGGGGGAAGGAACCCCACATTTCTTTGGCCTGGCTGCATGGATTCAGAACCACTTCCCTTTTCCAGGGCGAGCAGCGGATTCCTGCCATGTTTGTGGGCAGAGAAGAATTCTCGTTCCAGAGCGGACGGTTAGTCGCGCAAATTGAACAGCGGCGGATCCGAGCAGCATTCCTGTGTAAAACTAGAATCTGGGTTCATTACAAACTACATGACCTCCAGTCTGTGTTTTTTGTTAAATACCTGAGAGAGTGAAATCTGGACAAATTGCAGCCGGAGGCCACAGAAGCTCTTTTCAGAGACGTGACGTTCTAATTTGAGAACACGGCTTCACTGTTGAGAAGCTGTTTACAATCTCTGTGCAGTGTTTACTGTGCCAACCATCAATTCATATGGAGCCTGTGTGTGTGTCTGTGTGTGCGTCAGAGTCTGCTGCAAACACACGCCACCTCGGACCAGTGTTGCTTCACAGAGGGGATTGCGTCATAAGAAACATTTAGGTTTAACCACAAAACAGTTACTATATAGATCTGTCAAAGAGAGATAATGGAGTCAAAAGTAGAAAGACTGCCTCTTAAACGTGGTGGTTTTAAAATGTGAAATAGCAAATACAAGTCAGATCTAAATATTTGTCCAAAGGAAAGTGGACTGACCCGTTTCCATCACTTTAACAAATATGAAGAGTAACAAATATTTAGAAATTTCCTGGTGCAGCAGAAGAGTCCTTCACCATCTTGTTTAAGCCAAATTCCACCTCATCAATTATTTGAATTCTTCTGATTTGACATGTGAAATAGGATCTGATTTCCTCACCGTTGACAAAAAGTTTCTCCCAAATGACTCAGAAGTTGTTCAGTCATTTGGATTTACCTCGTTGTAGCAGAGAGGCCTGCAGGCTGCACAGACACGTACTTCAGACACTTGATCAGGCGCCATGTGTCCTTTCTGCTCTTAGATACGACTCAAGTGCGTCGTGGGAGCGTTAATGAATTAACTCTGTGGGCAACATGATGTTATTCGTCCCTGAGAGACCAATCAAGGTTTCTGTTATTCTGACGGAGCTGCTGTGTTTGAAGATGACTCATTCATAACAGGAAGTGCTTTTTGAAACGTGGACAATCATGATGAGGAGGATCTGACGCAAATATGTCCGAGGAACTTGATTTTGGGAAGTTAAGCGTCCAGATGTTTAGGAGCTTGAATATCGAGAGGACATAAAGATGGACGAAATAACTGCTGCAAAAAAAGGGAAGCCAAAACATCTAATTCGCCCCCTGGTGGCTCGCTGCAGTGTGGGTCATAACCCCCCCCCCTCCCTCTATGATGCTTTCTGTCATTAAAGGTCGTTCTTATCACACTGATGATGTAACGTGGGTTTTAATTTGTTGTTTGATGCAATAAAAACCAATAAGACCATCTTGTGATTGGTCGACTGTGTGTGTGTAAGATTTCTCAGTCACTGATTTATTAATCTTTTAATTTGACGGAGTTTGACCCCCCCCCCCCCCCACACACACACACACCACCACCACCGCTCCTTTCCGCAGGTCTTTCCATTTTGTTAATTTATGATTTTCTCCCTCCTGTAGTGAGCAGATATCCGAGTCTCTGTCTATATAGTCAGGAGATTTAAAAGAATAAAAATATCTCGGTATGAATCAGTGTCTTTTATAGATATATATTTATACAGAGGGTTTCTTCTGCCAGCGTCACCGGCCCTCATGACTCCCTCTGACTTCCTCTTCTGGGAAACACCCAGTGCACGGGGCTCCAGTGGTTCCAGTGACTCACGCTGCTGAGCATTAATATCTAACCATAACCCTACACTTTATCTTTGTATATGGTGACAGCTTGGCCTTAAGAGGGGGGGAGGGGTGGCTTCTTATTTTCCAGAGCGTATAGCAATAAGAGCCTCCCAGTCCCAGTCGCACTTTTTCAAAGGTTATTACAAAGCTTTACGACTCTTATCTGTGTTTGATGCACTTAAATCTCAGGTGTCGCCATGTTTTCTCTCCACAGGCAGGATGGCAGCGCATCACCCCGAGTTTGAGCGGGCTGGACAGAACACCGGCCTCCAGGTGTGGAGGGTGGAGAACTTTGACCTGGTGCCGGTGCCGGAGAACCTGTGCGGCGGATTTTACACCGGAGACGCCTACCTCATCCTCAACACCATCAAACAGCGCTCCGGCAACCTGCAGTTTGACCTCCACTTCTGGTTGGGTGAGTGCAGCGAGACAGAGACACTGCTACTAAAAGACAGACGACAGCTTTTTAACTTTGTTTTGATAAATTTCTTTAGCAAATTCAAACTAAAACTGTGAAGTAATGCAGCTCCTCTTAAATGCATGAAACTCAAAATAATTTTCCATCTGTATTCCAGAGCATGACTCAATGATTTATAATTTATATTTTGTAAAGCTTTCAATTAAAGCCCCTCTCACACAAATCAATACGTCCTGCTCTCAAACTGCAAGACCACACTGTTGAATACAGACGGGGTCAGAGGTCAGAATGGTTTGTGGCTCCTGTAAAAGAGGAGGAGGGGGGGGGGGTCATTTATTAGGATTTCATTTGGAGTGACAGGAGCTGAGTCTGCTTTTTTATCCTCACGTTGACTAATGTGCTTTTAGTCGACGTGATTGATCCTGGAAACATCATTTAGCAACAAACAGGATCTGATGTAACTCACCATGTGACCAGGAATAGAAAAATATTGCACTTATTAATGTGTCTGCTGGATCCGACCCCCCCCCACCCCCTCCCACCCCGCTATTGCTATTGATCTCCCGAGTCATCAGTGAAAGAAACACAAAATGTGACTCTCTCTCTCCGTGTGGATGTGGAGTTTGGTCTGAATGAGACTAGAAGATTAAAATGGAAGTTTCTTGTGGCGCAGGTGACCACTGCTCCCAGGATGAGAGCGGCTCGGCGGCCATCTTCACCGTCCAGATGGACGACTTCCTCGGGGGGAAACCCATCCAGTACCGCGAGGTCCAGGGACACGAGTCCAAAACCTTTCTGGGCTACTTCAAGTCTGGAATCAAATACATGGTGAGATCACTCTGCCAGGAAGATGGCACAGTGCTTCTGGTTTGGTGCATTTGAAACCTGCCTGTTTATTTATTGAAGTTGTTTAAGCTCAAATATTTCATCACATTTTAAATGAAAAACTGAGGAATTTATTTAGTTACTGTTAAAATTGGGAAAATCCAGTCATTTATGATACAATATATTTTTTAATTTTCCAAATATCCATTAAAAGTATTGTTATTATGTTCTAACCATTAGAAGTGATAGAATATAATCTGAATTTTCACCCGTGTTGTTATATCATTACAAAAGTGACTTAATTTCCCAATTAGAATTAAAACGATTTTAGTTTGGTTTAAAATGAATTTTCTGACGTGCAACTCCTACCTTACAGAACGGAGGTGTGGCCTCTGGGTTCAAGCACGTCGTCACCAACGAGGTGGTCGTGCAGCGGGTGTTCCAGGTCAAAGGTCGTCGTTCTGTCAGGGCCACAGAGGTGGCGGTGAGCTGGGACAGCTTCAACCAGGGAGACTGTTTCATCCTGGACCTGGGAGACGTGAGTCAGACCGAGCAGATTAATACTGAATATTTAATAATGATAACAACAACAAAAACAGCACTAATAAAGTTTTATCTTCACCTGCTCTGCTGCTCCTTCCTGTTGTGGATGTTCAGGAGATTTTCCAGTGGTGCGGCTCCCAGAGCAACCGCTTCGAGAAGCTGAAGGCTACGCAGGTCGCAAAGGGCATCCGGGACAACGAGCGCAGCGGCAGGGCCCGGGTCTACGTCTGCGATGAGGGGGCGGAGAGAGAGAAGATGTTAGAGGTGAGGACAGTGAGACACGAGTTTTACTTCTACTGCGAGAAACTTGTGTTGAAACCGCTGCTTCTTCTCAGGTTCTAGGTCCAAAACCAGATCTGCCTGAAGGAGGCGCAGACGACATCAAGGCCGACGCCGCCAACAGGAAGATGGCCAAACTGTACAAGGTGAGAGACATGGGTAACGCCTCAGAGGCTTTCTAACATGTCATACCTGCTGTTGTTATATAGGTCTCATTACTTTCGCTCTACAGGTGTCCAACGCCAGTGGAGGCATGACCATCGCACTGGTGGCTGCAGAGAACCCGTTCGCTCAGAGCGCCCTGGATTCTGGTGACTGCTTCATCCTGGACCACGGCCCCAACGGCAAGATCTTCGTCTGGAAAGGTCAGTGATGGAGCTTCAGTGAATTCACCAGATCGATGTTTATTTTACAGTGGTTCATGGTCACAGGAAGATCTGGTGGAGATTAGTTGAGTACTTTTGTCTGTACAAACGTAGATGGTGGGGGTAAAAACAGATATACTTTCTTATTCCTTAATTTCTCTGCTTCTCCAGGCAAAGATGCAAACATGGACGAGCGCAAGGCGGCGATGAAGGCGGCGGAAGAGTTCATCAAGAAGATGGGTTACCCCAAACACACGCAGGTGCAGATCCTGCCGGAGATGGGCGAGACGCCGCTCTTCAAGCAGTTCTTCAAGAACTGGCGGGACAAGGATCAGACTGAGGGCCTGGGCATCGCCTACATCGCCAACAGCATCGCCAACATCGAGAAGGTGGCGTTCGACGCCGCCGGCCTGCACGACTCCCCCGCCATGGCCGCGCAGCACGGCATGGTGGACGACGGCAGCGGGGAGAAACAGGTGAGAGGAGGGAGGGTGGTCAGTGATGCTGGTGACCTGGGAGCTCCTGGTCTCAGCTGTTTGATTCCTGTAGGGGTTGCCGGCGTAGAACCATTCTGACAATCAACAAACAGCTCCCCCTTGTGGAAAACCCTGAGCCTGCTAAATATGAATTCATGATGTTAGCTCATATCTGTTTAGTTGAAAGAATTGTATAAAATATTTAAAAGAATCAACTCACAGCTTGTGTTATTTTTGTTGTTGTTGTTGACAGATCTGGCGAATTGAGGGATCCGACAAGTTGGAGGTGGATCCGTCCACACATGGACAGTTCTACGGAGGAGACAGTTACATCATCCTGTACAACTACCAGCACGGAGGACGTCGGGGACACATCATCTACATGTGGTGAGAATACGAGAAGCAAAATACCAGAAATCAGTTTGAAACACCCTCATCTGAATCTGCGACGACATTTTATGGGTTCTTCCCCGACTCATATCACACCCTTCCACCAGGTGTTCATCTGTCCTGTAAATGGACAAATAAATAAATCTGAATGCCCTGTTTCCCAGGCAGGGAGCTGACTCCAGTCAGGACGAGATCGGCGCCTCAGCGATCCTCGGGGCCCAGCTGGACGAGGAGCTCGGCGGTGGGCCTGTCCAGGTGAAACACCTCCTTCCCTCAGCCTGTTCGCTTTCTCCTTCTCACCAGCTTATCTTCATTTGATCATTCCTGTTATTAATTTTTCCCCTGACGTACTCAGCTCAGTCACCTCCTGTCTGACCTCTACATCCTCTGACTCTGTGTCCTCCCCTCCTGCTTCCTCCTCTTCCTCCTCCTCCTCCTCCTCCTGCTGCTGCTGCTGCTGCTGCTGCTGCTTCTTTCCCTCTTGGTTTCTGACCTTTTCTGTGCCTTCAGGTTGTCGGTGCTCCTATTACCACTCAGGTACTTTTCCGTCCATTTCCTGATCCTCTTCCTCTCATAATGACTCAAAACGGTTTTATTCTAGAGCCAGAGATAAAAAGAAGCAAACAACAAAAAGATATTTACAAATATCATGAGACCAAAAATGGCTTTAAATGGCCATGAATGAAATCTTCTCAGTCAAACACAAACAGGACGTTGAGCTGCCGGTGTTGATGGGAGGTTCTCTCCTCCTCTGTTTCCTCTCTCCTCCCTGATCCGACATCAGAGCGACACTGTGTCCACTGTCACTAAGTGATCATGTTTGTTAGATACACAAACACAATGTGATTTAGGAAGTAACAGAAGAGCTCATGAAATAGTTTTCAGTTCATTCATTCATTTCTGCACTTCAATCCACTGGTGTGTCTTTACTCTGCATGTGCAAACCTGTGTGTGTCTTTGTTGACTCAGCATGTAACTGTGTGTGTGTGTGTGTGTATGTTTGAATCCATCCTGTGCTGCAAATGTCACTTTATTTTTCCAGGTGTTTCCCAGCTCTCACTTTAAAAGCAGCTGTCGTGCAGATGTCACTTTTGTTTGTCTAACTACACTTTAATTCACTTTGGTTATGTTCCGGGTATCGTTTGAGATTTGTTTGAGTGTTTATTGATACCAGTACACTCTCTATGTTTTGGTCCAGTACAGATACCAAAAAATACATATTTAATCTTATGAAGAATCCAAAAATGTTAAATGTCTATTGAGTTTTCCTTAAACGTGAACTACAACATTTAAACATTTAAACTTGTCAGAGTTGTCTGCAGGACCTCACCTCCATGAACATTTATAACAAAAGCTTCAGACCAAAGACTCGTAAAACTTTTCAGACACAATTCTGCATCATTAAAGTTTCCAAATTTCACGTAACTGACTTTCATCACTTTGTGGCACAGGCCGCACAGCTCGGTGCCGCCATCTTGTGTCTGCACAGGGGAATGCAGCATTTTTTAACACATTGTTAATGCATGCAGTGTTTTTATTGAAACCAGCGTCTCGTGGCCCCTGAGCGCTCACTGTGGTGTTGTTGTACCAGGTGAGGGTGGTGCAGGGGAAGGAGCCGGCCCACCTGATGAGTCTGTTTGGAGGACAGCCCATGGTGGTGTACAAGGGGGGCACGTCCAGAGAGGGAGGTCAGTCGGCCGCTGCGGAGACTCGACTCTTCCAGGTTCGATCCAACTCTGCAGGACACACCCGAGCTGTGGAGGTAAGAGAGCGCACAACGCCACCTTCAAACGTCGTGACTCTAAAGCACGAGGTCTGTGATATTCTATAAATGGAGGTTAAACCTGAAGGACCTGTGTGTTTCTGCAGCTCGATGCGGTGGCGTCCAACCTGAACTCCAACGACGCGTTCGTCCTGGTGACCCCCGGGGACTCGTTCATGTGGGTGGGCGTCGGTGCCAGCGACACGGAGAAGCAGGGCGCTCAGCAGCTGAGCGACATCCTGGGAGCGTCGGTCTCCGAGCTGTCGGAGGGAGGAGAGGCCGGTGAGGAAGCTACGAATATCGTTCTCTCATATTTATGTGCTTTTAAAGCAGAATATTATAGTTGTATTACAGAGTTATATGTGTGGTCAAGCTGTGAAACTGAAGCTCTTCTGTGTGGAGTAGTTTTCTTTTTGTTTCTTGTAGCTCATGTTCATCCATATTAAAACAAAGCCGTGATTGTCTCGCCCCTCTAGATTTTATCAGTGAGCTTGTGATGCTTCAAAGCTCTAAAAGAAACTGGATTATAGAACCTCAGGCTAAAACAGATTCATTCACAACAGAATGAATTTTTAATTAACGCCCTCTGCTTTTAAGAACCAGCTTCAGTTCTTAAAAGCTCCCAAAGACAAAATGGAACATTTTATTTCTATGAGCTCAAGAAAACAAAACCAAATTCCTGCTGTGAATTGAGTAAAACTGTACTTTAACATATCTTTGACACTATCTTACTGGTTCTGTGATTTGAATTGTAATTTTTAAAATCATATTATTGTGTCTAGATGTTGGATAACGTGTGTGTGTGTGTGTGTTGTCGCCACAGATCAGTTCTGGGAAGCTCTGGGAGGAAAAGCAGATTATCGCACGTCGACCAGACTCAAGGACAAGATGGACGCTCATCCACCCAGACTCTTCGCCTGCTCCAATAAGACTGGAAACTTCATTGTGAGTATTTCAGGAGAAACCGAGGGAATCGACCTTTTAAATCAGACAGAAAAATACAACATGCATGTAAATGTACTGCTCCGAGGCCACAGCACATTAATGAAGTGATCATGTGTGTCAGATTGAGGAGGTACCCGGGGAGATGACCCAGGAAGACCTCGCCACCGATGATGTCATGATCCTCGACACCTGGGACCAGGTAAAGCCACCGGAGCTGTGGAGAGATGTGGATTCAAAATCAGTGCAATGAAAAGAGCAAACATGCAAAAAACATTTTATTTCTTTAGGTGTTTGTCTGGATCGGAAACGAGGCCCAAGAGGAAGAGAAGACTGAAGCCATGGCCTCTGGTAAAAAAATAAATCATATTATCATCATTCTGCAAAATAGAAAACACGTCGAGTCATATTTAAATTGTTAATCCCAAAAGGATCCTTGCTAAAGTCTGGTTCCAGATCCCTGTCGTTTGGTTCTGCGTGTCCTCTCCGGTCCTCAGTGATAATGTCTGTCCTCTTCCCTCAGCCGTCCGTTACATCGAGACGGATCCGGCCAACCGAGACCGCAGGACGCCCATCGTCAAGATCAAGCAGGGCTTCGAGCCGCCCACCTTCTCCGGCTGGTTCCTGGGCTGGGACCACGACTACTGGACCAGCGACCCCCTGGAGCGCGCTATGGCTGAGCTGTCCCTGTGAGCTGTCACCTGACAACCCCCCCCCCCGCGCTCCGCCACAATCATTAAGACTTTTCCAGCCGCAGTTATGTTGTTTCTTTCTTTTTTTCTATATTCTGTTGGTTTTAATAAGATAAATTAGTGTCTTCTTTCACTTTATCTCACACGCTACACTGATGATTATACTCCTTAACCAACCAATAACAATCAAGCTTTAACAGATACACATACTTCCTGTAGGGTTTTGCACTAAAGTCAGTAGCTACAGTTTTTTAAATGGACATTAAAAAAGCCCACTGCCTATTTAAAGCAATACAGCCAATGCCTTAAAATAATTCTTTCCTCTAGCTTTACAGTTAACCTGTGGAACTCGTGAACCTTTTCACAAGGTACTGCTGAACTTGAAGGATTCCTTCACAGACATAAGTTTGGTTGTCACTTCTATTTATTTTTTAAATAGCTGATTTATTCCCAGGAAGCTTGAGTGATGCTGCAGTTGCAAACTTTTCACGGGAACCCGACGCTTCGCTGCTTTACGAGCTGGTTACGTCTCCTGTGACACTTTCTCAGGTTTCCCTTGTTATCATTTCAATAAAACTAAATTAAACAAGTTGAGTCTTATGTCTTTTTTTACAAACACTTTTATCAGAGGCACTTTTCTGAAAGAATGAAATGTAAAGAAGAAATGATTTTGATAAAATATAAATATTGAATCAGGTTTATTTGTTTTTATTTGCCAAATAAGTGTTAGTTTCAAGAATTTTCACGAATATCTTGATATTCTTTGAATTAGACAACACATTTGCTGAAAGTACTTGGAAGTTTGCATGTCCTTCCTCTTGTGGTATGATAATTAAAGGTGATTGTGCGCATTTCCACGTTAATGAAGCTGTCAGTGCAGGGCAGGATGAAGATCAACCCGGTGGAATCACAAGAATAACAAAGACTAAAGTACTGCAAACACAATAATGAGGAAGCGTGCACGGGTCACTGCCTCGGGTCAAGGGTCAATCAGAATTTTACACTAAATATTCATCCAATCAGTGCAGTGTCCCTATAACAAGAGGCCTGTGTATTAATGCAGCTACAGTTCCTGTAGTGTTTATCTAATGTGGTTATAAACACTCAATTTAACCTGACAGACAACTAGAGCCACCAGATATGAAGTTATAGGGACTGATGCTGATACCTATATAAGGAAGAAACACACTTCACCTATATACTTCAAAACAACTAACGACTGATTCACTGTAACAATGATCATCAGTTTGTGTATATAAGCTCCTTGAAAGATATTTTAGCTCTAGAAATTCCCTTTTTTGGGTCTACACGGCGCGATGTATCAGCTGGGAGTATATCTAAATATCTGAATGATGATCTAGTGGAAGAATACTTTGAACTCATCTGTAGAAGAGCACTTAAAACACATGCTCCTTGCATAATGCGTCTCAGGCGAAAGATAATGGCTCGTTCATACTCCTTCACAATCTGTGTACAGAGCAAAAATACACGCAAATGACTCAAATACATTCACTTTTCCTTCTAAGAGCAGTTGCCCTGCTTACTGAGGGTAACTTTTAATTAAGTAAACGCAAAAAAACAGTTCAACGGCTTCTAAAGGCAATTAAATAAATACACACAATAAAGGAAATGAGTCTGCTGCACAAACTCCGGAGTTTCCAAACCTGTGAATAAACAGACTGAGTCATCAACAGTCATTCACTCACCAACCAGCCAGCTTTGCTTGCACAGTGGAACATAAACAGGGTTACTAAGTACAACTTGACAAATATATATATATATATATATATATATAATAAAAAAAATGTGTTGCCTAGAATCACCTGCATGACAAAGATCCCACAACGGGTGCCATCTGACTTTTTTCCAAACTAAGTTCTGTAGTGTAACCAGCAGGTCATCCTGAATGTTTAATTGGACTTTGGTGACTTAACACAATATAACAGTGAAGTTATGGAAAACGTATTAATACATATATATACAAATATTATATTAATAAAAAAAATCCTTTCTTTAGCATAACCATTAGGAGACACTGGACGTGTGACATGATTATTGTGAGAATATACAGTAGTACAATGAAGTAATTGAATACTTTTTTGTAACCTCTCTTTTCGGTGTGTTGCACTTTGTAGACGGTCCCTCTGCACTTGTCTCACAGCCGGCTGTATACAGGGACCAATGTCCTGTGTCCATCTTGGAGGACGAGTCCAACTGATGAAAACTGTCTTCTAGCCCGTTGTCCACCTCACTGCGGTGGGAAAGACGCGTGGTTTGTGTTTTAAACAACTCTTCGCTTTTGGCTTATTAACGCGGGAATTTCATTCACAGTTACTTGCCAACGACCCATTCGCAGACTCCTTATGATCCAGTATAAAATCATTGTTTATTACCAGATATGTAAAGAGGAACCTTATGGTGAATTGAATCTGAGGCAACAAAAACAACAGAAAACATGAGCATTGTTTTTGGTTCTTTCTCTTGTATTTTTTTCTGTGGATACCTTGTTACATGGAAGCTACATGGATAAACTTTATTAAAAAAAACACAAAAAAGATGAGAAGTCAGAGACAGAAGAAGAGAAGCTGCTTCGTGGTCGTGCAAACAGCTTAAAATCATCATACATATAAAGTTAATATGCTACGTAGCTGTGGTTTAATAATTTGTCTCTGTTGCAGCAATAAATTGAACAGACAGAATTTACTTTAATAAAACACTAACAGGCTTTTGTATTCCACAAGAAAGAGATGAATAAATGAAACAGATCGATGCACATTAAACATGAGTCAAGCTGAGACAAACTTGAAACCTCAAACAAGTCACAGCAAACCAGGGCTCCACATTAACACGAGACACTCGTCCCTTCTGGACAAACTTTGGACCTAGACAGTTGAATATTAAGTTTGAGGGACGTTAGTCTTTTGCAAAACACTGTTTAGGTGGTTTGCCAATTTGTTAATATCTTTGTGTAAATATGTTCCCAAAAATGTTGAGTCACATTTCTGCACTTTTAACTTTAAAAGTGATTCTTTTCATCATTAAGTTTTGTTGATTCCCGAACCATTACTTCTTTTAACGATCTTTCCATTTGATCAACGCAGATTATTTGCTCAGACAGAACATTTACTGCTTTGTCAACAGAACCTGTTTTAAATCTATATTCTGAATTTAACAGAAGTTCATTTAAAACTGAGTTATGAGTCGCACAAAACCTTATGACACCGGATATTTATCATTGTTTGTTTCTTTTAACTTGTCCAGTGGGACATGTACAGTATTCTCCTTCACAAAATTATAGAATTAAGAAATACGCTCTTCCTGGACAAGTGGACAATTGTTAATGTTGAGCCCTGAACAATATAACAAACTTAACTTGAATGCATTTATATATGTATATATAGGGTAACACCACTAAGTGAGACATGGACTAAACACTTCAATGTACATTCACAACCCTTCTGTTATCTATATGTCAGAAGGAGGAAGCATATAAGAACTGTATATTACTTGGCTTGTTGCACTCGGACAGAAGGAAAGAGACAAGATGCTGCTGTTTAAAAAACAAACATGCAGTCATAAAATCATAGTGTTCTCGTCTCAGTGCATAGAAGTGAGATTTTAGACTGGAAAATGAAGCAATGGCAGTAAGTTAAGGCCTTTGGCTGAAAGATTTGCATTAAATGTCAGTCGCTGCTTTATCCTGAGCAGACTGAAGCCTGACCGGGGGGGTTGGAATACGCATGTGGCTGACGAAGATGAAAATATATGTAAATATGAAGTGTTTGTTGTATGTTGTCCAGCAACCTGAACGTTAAATATACTGTGTATGAATAGGAAGTGAACTGTAAACATATGACAGGCAGCAACATCCAGCCTGAAAACCATTAGGACTCTATATGACCCATCAGCCAGGTCTTCAGTTTGTAATGTGAGATGACAGTAATGTCCGTATGTGCTGGCGTGTGTTCCTGCAGTTCTATTTCTATATCGCTGGCCGATCCTTTCTAAACTCATTTACTACATTTTAATACTTATTAAAAGTACTATTTGATACATCTCAATTCAAACAGTTGAGTGTGTTCATGCATTCATACACATACTGTATTCACAACAATCTCCTTGTTGAAGCCTAAACATTTTCTGGAATAAATAAAGTACAGGTTCGTGTTTGAACCATTTTACTTTGAAATTCGGTGAAATCATGTCATGGCACAGGGAACAGCCTAGAACCAGAGGTAGGTTTCTGAGGATCGGCAGCAAAGCCATTAGAGCCCTCAGATGGATATTGGGAAAATAATAATGGCACGAAGAAACTGGCAGTGGTTGTAGTAGTGCCATGTCAACAGGGGATATTAGCTAAATAAATACAAGGACCTGTGTGTGTGTGTGTGTGTGTGTGTGTGCGTGTGTGTGTGTGTGTGTGTGCACAGTTGTAAGGCTGCACATCCAGCTGGCACTTTCCTCTAAAGTGTTTGAGAACGGGATGATGAAAGGTTTGTACTTCCTGACTCTGTTTTGACAGTCAGGGGAACCTGCAGGATAAAAGCTAAACCACCTGCTGTGGGTCGGGTCGTTCACAATAACCCTTTTAAAATACTGTACAGTGACGCAACCCGCTTTGGTCAGATCTGAGCCAACGTGTGACACAAGTTACATTTCAATTTTTTAACTTCCACTCATCTGCTGAAGATCTTTGACAGATCTAAAAGAATAATTTTCTGCAGAAGTGGCGGTCTGGAACCAAATCACCTAAGACCCACAGGCTTGAGAATGGTCCTGGTTACTAATCACCAGAGAGGTGGAACTACACCTGTGTGTGTGCTGGCGGTCGACTACAGGCTTTGTGGTGTGTTTAAGTTGCAAAGAGGGTTTGTTCACAAGTGTGGATCTTTTGAGGAAAGCTTGGAGCTTCCTCAGAAAAAAATCACAACTTCCTGAACTGAATACAGGCCCTAAATATGTGTGAATGATGTGTGACCGACGAGCACAAAGACTCCTCAGCGTTTCATGAAGGCCTGCATCATCTCCATTGGCAGCGGGAAGATGATGGTGGAGTTCTTCTCGGCGGCGATGGTGCTGAGGGTCTGAAGGTAGCGCAGCTGCAGGGCAGACGGAGACTCTGCGATCACCAGGGAGGCTTCCTTCAGAGCCCGAGAGGCGTTCATCTCTCCCTCTGCCGCGATCACCTGGAGGAGGAACCAGGAAGGAAGAGCGACACCTCAGTGTTAGATCTGTCATCAGGAACTTTTTCAAAAGTTTTTTTAACTAAAGACATTATTTTAACAAAAGGTTTAATTAGATTTGACAAATATTCTGATCTAGAAATTATACAAATCAGTTGTTTTTGAAAATTTGAAAAATGTAACCATTTGTATAACTTAAAATCACTACCATTATCTTGAGATGTGTGTACATGCATGTTACAAGTGTTGCATGAATTGATTCTCTGCTGACTTGTCATTTCTCTTTCCTGACATATGAACGTGCAGGAGGGTGCAGTCTTTCAGAGGACGTGGGGGTGTCTTACCTTGGCTCTGGCCTCACGGCTGGCCTCTGCCTCAGCCGCCATCGCTCTCTGGAGCTGTTGGGGCAGCTTGACGTCTTTGATCTCCACCCGCTCCACCTTGATCCCCCAGTCATCTGTTGCATCATCCAGGGTCGACTGAAAAGCAGAGAGACGGGTTCTCTAATGGGACCTTCATGGACCAGCCACCATAAAAGTACTAATTGCCCACACAGACACACACTCATCTGCTAAGCAATCGTCTTCACTTTTAACAAAAACATGTATTTATCAACCCAGTTTTTCACTGCAGAGAAAGTGACCTCGCCCTCTTCTCCTGAAGCCAATTATCTTGTATTGTTCCAAACTGTCCAGCAGATGGAGCTCAACCAAGTTTCTCTCCTAAATAAATTATGTAAGTTCAGAGCATTGTGTAAATGTACAAGAGGTGATGCTGAGTGCTTGTAATACATATTCACACTATGATACACAATCACACGTTACAATGTATTTACACAAATCTGTAACGACTGAAATAATCATATTACTGCAGTCATTTCAAACCTGCTGATGGTATTTAAAGTGCATGTCGTAGTATTTAAAGTGCTGCTGAATGTTACCTGCATGCTGTGTGCGATCTCTTCACGGTCAGACAGGATCTCTGCCAGGTTCTTGGTTCCCAGGACGTTCCTCAGCGTGGTCTGGGCGAGCAGTCGGGTGGCGGCGTCGGCATTGGTGATGTTAGCCACGGCCAGAGTGGCATTCTGGACCCGGTAGTACACCACACCATCCACACTCACAGTCACAGAGTCTTTGGTCAAAACCTGAGAAGGAAACAGGATATAACATTAATGTTTATTTGCAAAATAAGTGCTTTAGTTTCAAGAATTTGCACCAAATTTACTGAAAGTACTTGGAGGTGTGCATGTCCTACCTCTTGTGGTGGGATATCGAAGGTGATTGTGCGCATGTCCACGTTAATGAAGCTGTCAGTGCAGGGCAGGATGAAGAACAACCCTGTGGAATCACAAGAATAACAAAGACTAAAGCACTGCCAACACAATAATGAGGAAGCGTCTTCACAAATGTTTGAAAACGGCGCAGTGAATGAAATTCTGACAGACGGCTAACTCAAGCTCTCTGTAAGTCTGCAGCTGTGCTGACAGCGACGCAAAGCTCTGGATATTTGCAGCTTTCACGAGCCTGTTTCAGTTAAATAATTGAATTAGTGCAATAAACACTACTAGGCATGAGCCTGAGTGGAATTGACATGTGCAGTCATTTAGCTAACATTAATACCACGCCAGTTAGGGACTTGTGGGCTGCATTTCCTGTCAGGATATTGTGTATTTAAAAGCGGAGATCACAACCATCTGTTTGGGAGGGGAGATGAAGACAGCGGCTCCTCGTGCCGTTTCCACCACGACACTCCCAGCACTATCTACGAATTTAGCTCCCGTCTTAATGGCACAGTGAGCGTCTCTGAGAATCATCTTATCACAGGGAGGAAAATTTAACTGATAAGCCTCCTCAATAAACAATTCTGTTCATACAGATACAAAGCAGACCTCATGAGCCTGGTTTAAAAAATGTATATGAAATGTAACGGGACATGTTGAAGGTCACTATTTAATAACAGCTGCTGTAGATGGAGAGGAGGCGAGTTTTCCTGGGTGGGTGTGAGGGGCATTGTGGGAAACCAGATGCAGAACTCAACTCGAGCATTGGCTCCTCCAGCTCCTAAGGAACGAGAGGTTTTATTGGCAGAGAGCTATTATTACCGTGTGCTGTCATAAAAAAGGAGCCCCTGAATCTCTGAGGAGTCGCATTTCAGCATTTTGAGAGGACACAGCCGGGTTTTTCAGATCCGGTGAAAACAAGAAATCAAAACGATAAAAGAGACGGTGAATTATGAGATGCATGCAAATTAATCCTTGTGGGAGTCTGTATTTTTATTTAAACAAATTCACTGCCTTTCAAAAACAGGAGAGGCATCAGTGAGAATAGGATGATAAAGGCTTTGAGATCTCCAACAGACACATGTGCCGTAGCGTTGCCAGACAAACTGATCTGGAGTGGGCTTTCAGTTAGTTGTGTACGTCTAATTGGATGCAAGTCAACTGGTTGACCTTTGACCGGGAACTTGTTATTGTTGTTGTTATTATTGGCCCTACATATTTTTCCATTTTTATTTGAACAAGTGATTTTAACATGATGACTCCTGTCATCTCGCCCACCGGAGAGCAGGAAGTGGAAGGGAGGGAAACAAAGCTGACCCAACCCTAATATGGACTGTGATTCAATGCATTTACTATTGTTTGGAATTTTGTACCTCAGCACATTAGATCTGAGATTAGACCGTGACTTTAAATGTGTTGACTCTCAGATTGAATGGTGTTTAAGAGTCTGTGTATTTATATTATGGCAACTTAGGTTTGTTCGTCTAGTTTTACAACAATGGTCCTAGGGTTAGGGTTAGTGTGTGCACTGTTCACAGTGTCCCTAAAACCAGAGGCCTGTGTATTAATGCAGCTACAGTTCCTGCAGGGTTTGTCTAACATGGTTTTAAACACTCAATTTAAAGCTGACAGACAACTAGAGCCACCAGATATGAAGTTATAGGGACTGATGGGAGAAACACATACATGAACTTCATAACACACACACAAACACATATATACACACACTCAGTGCTTGGGTTCACAGCAAAAACAACATAATATTCATCCCTCTTAAAATACTTATGCTTTACACTACACAGTAAACATCTGCATACTCTCTGAGCCACTGGGTTGTCATAGCAACCTACGTCACAGGGCCGGCTGCAACAGAAGTCATCAATCAGAAGTCGAAACCCATTAAAGACGAAGGACGAGACCAGTGAGGTCGGCTGACGAGCTGGTCATGTGACTTCTCTCTACAGAGGGACCACGCCCCGGAGCCACAGACCTGACTGCAGCACGACAGCAGAGCAGTTTCTCAGTGGAAGATAAAGGGCAGTGGGAACTAGAACTGACCAGGCACTCCTGAAGTTACGTTCACTCGACGTAAAGATGAACTGAAATTGCATGCAAATCTCACAGTAACCCGTTATTCAATTAGACTAATCCTATAATCCTAGGCCACACAATGGCGTCACTTTGCCAGGGACATGGTTAAAAAATAACTGAGGACTTTGAACTTAGAAGAGCATTTAAAACAAATACTGGAAACATTTTTGGATTAAATTTGAATAAAAACAGCTGATGGATTGGACTTATACACAGGTGAAAAACAAACAATGGTTTCTGACCTGGTCCTTTGGCTCCTCCTCGCAAAATGCGGCCCAGGCGAAAGATAATGGCTCGTTCATACTCCTTCACAATCTGTGTACAGAGCCAAAAAACACACAAATGGCTTAAATACATTCACTTTTTATTCCAGGAACAATTGCCCTGCTTACTGAGGGTAACTTTTAATTAAGTAAAAAGCAAAACAACGGTTCAACGGCTTCTAAAGGCAATTAAATAAATACACACTATAAAGGAGATGAGTCTGCAGCACAAACTCCAGAGTTGAACACTGAACAAACAGACTGAGTCATCCACAGTCATTTACTCTCCAACCAGCCAGCTTTGCTTGCACAGTGGAAAATAAACAGTGAACTTGACAAGCAGCTGACCTTAATGCACATCCATATGGAGATGGGAAGGGTAAGCAGCATGAGCAGGAGGGAGAACCCCACCAACAGCCAGCCACAAAAGCCAATGTCAGTATCTGGATTCTCCAAAGCTGGAAGAAGAGAAGATAAACACCTGAATGAATACATGAATTCACCTGATGCACGTTCACAGTGGGATAAGATAAATAACAATAGATCAAGAATAAAACAATGAAGCAGCAGCAGCAGCTTTTAAAGCACTTCCACGTGGCAGATTCTTTCAGAAGCAACAGCTTTCATCCATCTCTGAAAACCCACACCTTGATAAAATGTATATTAAGGGTGTAACAGTATGCATATAGGTTTGGGTACAGGCCTTTCGGTATATCACACACGTGGTCTGAACAAATGCAGCCAATGCATATGCAGAGCTCTGTGTGTGTGTGTGTGTGAGTGTGAGGAATTGAATTGGATATTTAAGCTGCTTCTTGCCAACCACTCAGACCGGGGACTAAGCAATAACATACAGTGTGTTGTTTGGGCTGATTTTCTCCTGTCCACAATCTCAAGTTACATAAGTGTTTTTGTGGCAGCAGAATAAAGTGCTGCAAGGGACACAGGATTTAAATTGTGTTTTTGCAGGCAGTGGCAGCAGCCACCAAATTGTACCACCATTATTGTGTACCGTTACTCCCCTAAAGTAAAAAGATTAGTCACATTTAAAGTCACCTCCATCCACGTATCCACACCCACTGCTCCACTGGTCAGTCACATCCTCTGCCCTGTTTGCAGCTCAAGCCTCAAATCTAACACACGACATGCAACCAAGTCAGCGGCTTTGAGATTCGTACCTTCGCCATCGAGCATATCATGCCTGCCCGGACCTACAGACAAAGTTTACAGGTCAACAAAAACAACTTTACAGCAGTGTTTACAGTTAAGCATTCATCGGGCTGCACGTTACAAACAGTAACTGACGTTTCTTTAAGCACAGACGCCGTCACTGATGTGTGTGTGTCGTTATTCCCATATGGTGGGAAAAATCTGAAAATAAAGAGCAAACAACGGAAAAGTGTCTGTGTCTATTATTATTATTGTTATTATTATTATAGGAAGGAGGAGGACCTTGGGAGGAAGCAGGTGGTTTCTCTACATGTCGCAGGGGAGGGAAGGGACAGAGCAGATAAGATCTCACTGGAATATAACGGTTTGGACCACAGAGCCATTTGAGACCAGCTGACAGGGAAATGTCGCGAGAGGAGGACATGTCCACGACGTCCCTTCAACAACAGCAGCTCAATAATCGATACTGATTTGCATTGAGATAAAAAGGAGATTTCGACCCCTGTGACTAGAAATAAATCGGCTTCAATGCTAACCAGTGTAAGCTAGTTCGACACGGGTTTATACCCTGATCAGGCTTTTCAGCTAATAAAATAGTTTTCCACCGACACAAGCCTTCATTAATAAATGTATTGATTATCGTTTATCTCACTCTCAGAAAAACAATGCATGAAAACAATTTGGAGTTTTGATAACGAGGCGAATTTAAGAAGCAATCGGCTTAATTCGGCTGCATCCCAATTTATAACGCACTGACAGAATCCACCATCAAAAACCGTTATGCTCGCTAGCATTAGCGTTCGAGGAGGTGGGGGGGTTATTACATGACTAACGGTTTTCTCTGGGGTCGTTGGAGCCAGAGTTAGCAAACATGGTTTCATAGCGTTGAGTCTGACATGTTACCATAAGCAGGAGGAAGGGAGACACCAGTTTGGATCTGTGCGGGACTGGGAATGATGGAGAAGGGGGGGGGGGATTCAATATGAATACATGGAATAACGGTGATCGACTCGCTGCGAACTGATCCCTCGGAAAAAAGCGTCAGGCCTTACCCGACACACGGCCCTTTCCTCTGGGTGCCTGCATGGGGGCTGCTTCGCTGTCGGTGTCCATTCCTGGGCCGGTTAAAAATAAAAGCAGCTCTGGTGTGTTGTGTGTGGGTGTGTGAGTGTTTGTGGGTGTGTGAGCGTTTGTGGGTGGGTGTGTGTGTGTTTGTGGGCGTGTTTGTCCTGAACTGACCGTGGATCTGCTGCTGGGCTCAGCTGCAGGTTCTCCCTGAGCTTTGACTCGCAGGTTACTGCTTTCCCCAGTCTTGTGGAAGTGGGCGTGGCTCAGCCTGTTGATTCTTAAAGGGATAGTTCCCCCCCCCCCCCTCCCTCAAAAAGGGGTAAACAGTTTTGAAGCCAAGTCCAATACAATTGAAGTTAATTGTTCTTTAAAACATTAAAAAAACAATAAAATAATAAATAAAATGGCTCCATACTGCTCCTGTGGTGTCAACCAAGTGTCTGTAAACCCCGACTGCGTCATTTATAACATGTTTTTAGTAATTTAAGCTAAAATATCCAACACAGACACACGCACACACACAGTGACATTATACACAATTGTGTACTCAGATTGTGTAAAAAACACTTGACTTGAACAGAAATGACGTTTGTGTTTGTTTGTATAGATTTGATCTGAGATCCTTTCACGAGACGCAGGGGGGGGGGGGGGGGGGGGGGGCGGGGGTTAACGAAGAAGCTCAACAACAATAATGATACATATAAATATTTGCCCCACAACCACAGGAGCCCCTCCCAGGCCTCGGAGACACCAGCGGTGCACAGGGAATAACGCCCGGTCCATCTCTGTGTCAGCTGGCAGCTAAATTAGCCAGCACTTCAAACTAGCTAATCTCAGCTGGCTATTTATAAGCCACAGTGCCGGATTAGTTAACAGCTGACAGGCAGCACATTCTCCCATTAATAACCTCCTCAATTAACTTTCTGTTGTAATTCTGTATATAATTCTGAAGCTACTGCAAACCAGTCGTTAGGCTTCACGGCTGCATGACGCCAGCGAACCAGAGAGACAAGTCGGTTCCTGTGCAGCACTGTGCATTAAGTGAATAAAGAGCTCTGGACATTTGAAACATCAAGAAAAGCATCTTTGTGCATAGCAGCTTTTTAAGACATGTACTGGACTTACAAGCATTTCATGATAAAATGTGTTGGAATAAAGTTTCAATGCAAGTCTGAGGAATCAACCTATTATGGACGAAAAACACTGAGCACCTTTAGTCATGAGGGTTACACAGTGGGAAATTTAATGTGTTTCTGTTATTATAAATATTACACTGCTCAGTGAGCGACCTGTTCGCAGAGTTCAGGTGGCATGTTCAGAACAATCCAGGCGATTCCATTGTCCTGGGACAGCAGAGGGATGGTGGAGTATGCATGTCGGAGTGGCCCACAGCTCCATCGCATCTAATCCTCTTTTAATTAGGGTGAGAGAAAATGCAGGACCCCTCTTGGATTAGTCACAGCACATTGACAAAGCATCAAGCTGGGACCAGTGTACAGGACTGCTGGCCAGTGTGGCCACTTAAGGTGCAGCAAAGACCCTCTCAAGTGTGAAAAAATCCCCCCCCCCCCCCCCCCCCCCCTGCCCCTCCTGCCCTTCATCTCCCTGCAGCTACCTGGAGTTTGTTCTCCATGCATCTAAAAACAAAGCGTCTCTGCTCTTTGTCGAACTGAGAGGATAAGTTAGAGCGTGTGATTCGCTCATTTCCGATCCTGCCCCCTGTTTTTCCACTCTCACTTGATGGGAAACTGTATCCGCGGTCACACTCGCTCCCTATTATCCACCCTTTTTGCTAAGCCTACAGGGTACTTTGCCCTCCTCGTTATCTCTCCCCATCCCTAACTATCTCTCTTCATGCTCCGTCTGTCCGTTCTCTCCATCCCTCCTCCTTTCTGTGGCCAATAATGGAGGCTCAGTCTCGTGCTGATGGGGATTGAGGCGAACAAAAGAATCAATTAAGAGCCAACTACTGTAGACTGTGCTGCCGCCTCAGATCTTTGAACATGTACAGAGAGGGCCTACAGAAGCTGTGTCACAGTACAAAGTAACACAAGTACTTTCAAGGCTTCGGCTCTACATGCTGGAGACACGTAGAAATCAATTAATTCAGGATATATACAGCGCAAAGTAGGTTTAACTGCAATACTTCCAAAGCAGTTGTGCAACATGGATTTCTCTGGTCTTCTCAGGATTTTTTTAGGTTAAAAACAAAGAAGCTTTAGGAGAAATTTGGGGTTTGATCAAGGAACAACCACCAAGTACATATTACTGTGGAGCTAATCCAGAAAAACAACCAGAGGAAATCCTGACAACCAGTTAGAAGTTTGAAGCTGAGTGTGTCAGGCCTCTCAGGAGACTCTGACTCACTGCAGCCGTCCAGGTTTGGGCGCTTCACTGATTGATGAGCAGAAGGTGAAATTCAACCTGATTCAAATGTGTTCAGGACTCAGTTCTGAATCACTGCTCTCCTCTGTGACACTCGTGTCATTTGTCGTTTGTGTCTCATTGTCACACGATGAGTTCAGCAATGAGCTTAACAGAGAATTAGCACAAATACAAATTACTTTGTTTTCCCTCAGCCTTAAGAAATTCAAAGTATTTGGTACGAGTCAAACCTTCCTGTAACTCAGCTTAGTGAATAATGTTTTGTAAATAAATGTGTATATATATATATATATACATATATACATAAATAAATGTGTATATATATATATATATATTTATTATATATATATATATATATATATATATATATATCATACAAGTTCATGAATAATCTTGACATTTTTTGGTCATATCATGGTCAATCACATTTTTTATTGACATATTTATCTGTATTTATTCTAGGTCGACAAGGGACAATTTATGAATTAGTTAGAGTGATTTATTTAAAATTAAAGAAAGTTAAGATTCTCAGATTTCAGTTTCTTAAATGTGAATATTGTGTCTTTGCTCTAATGACATGAAGTGAAGATTTGGGAAACAAAGATCGAGATTTTCTGACATTATCTGGACCAACAACTGATGGATTAATCAAAAGAAATACATCAACAATGAAAATTATCAATAATTACAGCCCTAATCTAATAAGAATAATCAAAATAACTGTCAAACTTTCCTCACGACAATAAACAAGGGCCAATAAATGTAATCAAGCTTTATTAAACAATTACAACAGTGGGGACTTACTGATTTCCTATCTGATATTAACTATATATATTAGTGTAACATCAGACTGGAAGATTGAAGCATTAGAAGAATGAAGAGTCCTGAATGAGAAATGGTCAAACCGTGTTTCCTGCCTCACAGCCTGTGACACTGGGTGGCAGCATGTCCCTCTGAACAGAGAGAGCTCACCTCCCGTCTCCAGCAGAGGAGCTCGCTCTGTGGGAAGCGAGGGTCTCTGAGGGGGGAAGCGTTGGAGCTTTCCCTGAAAAGATGTCAAACAGCAAAGAAACGCGTCTAAATCAGTCCTGTCAAACTGGCTGAGAAATAAGAGATTAAACTGCTGCCATCTTTGTTTTGACCCAATGTTCTGTCACTAAGAAACTTGATTTCAATCAATGGAAAAATATAAAAATAACCCAAACAATAAATCAATAGATGTCCCTGAAATTGTATTCTATGTAAATATCCATAATAAAAAGTTATGATAGGTCTTGTATATTAATTTAATAATACCTTTATCGGGGCTTGTGAAAAATATAATACACTGCTACTTTCTCATGTACCTTATTTGTTTTTTTATTGATCCTTTATTCCATGTACACAGCAGCTCATACACTAATCTACAGCATAACCTGGAGCTGCTGTAATATTAGCACTGTGGTGTTTCATCCAATGAGATCTTCTTGTTCTACTCCAACGGACTGACAGTCAGAAAAGAAATCCTGTGGGGATTTATCAACTCTGCCTGAAGGAGCAAGTCGGGTCAATTATAAAATCACACTTCTATATTCCTCTGCTCTGTTTCTAGTCTGGCTACATTCCCACAGAATCGAAAGCAACACACAAAAAGAAGCATTTCCATGATTGTACTGTATATAATACCAGATTATCCTGGAAAAGTCCGTGAATAAGCCTCCGACGTACGAATTTCACTCCGAAAAGTTGACAGTGGAGATAGAGGTCATGGAGGTCAGAGTGAAGATAAGCTGAGAACTTGTAAATCCCGTCAATCTGTTTTCAAATTACTGCAGTAACAGCATGCGAGGTGTTGTTTCCGTGTGTTATGGTAATGTGATAGCTGAGGCAGGCCTTGGTCTGCAGCTCGTGTTTGTTCGCAGGTACAGCGCTCGCCGCGTTTGGCATTCTGCTCCACTTCTCCTGCCGAAATGAGTTCTCTCTCTCTCTCCCTCTAAACTTACAGAGGATGCGGCGCCCACACAGCTGTTCTCCCCTGAGCTGGCGTACATAAAACATAAAAGGCGAGCCTATATGAAAAATGCACAGAGCGCTGGAATATAATGTGCTTGATAACCTGCTGCTGTCGGGCAGGAGAGAGATAAAGAGAGAGGCCTGCCCTGGATAGATTCCTGTTTCTGCAGTATTCGTTTGACTGCGGGCTTGGATGGCTGCCTGTGCAAACATTTGCTCACCACGCTCAATCCATGGATCACATTACAAAGATTGATTGTTCACTTGCCTCTCACCCTCCACCATTTCATTGGCCGATATCAAATCAAATGGGATTCTTGAAAGGGGGCGAATCCGAGGGGTGGAGTTGTTATGCACGGAATAAGTAACTGTGCTTCTCAGGCAGATGTGAGCGAGGGAGCATGAGTGTGTGTGTGTGTTTCCAGCAAATTCCTCCCCATTGTTCTCGAGGTGAAGTGAAATGCCGAAGTGCCAGGCGGAGAAAACAAATCAAAATGATTGTTACAGCTGAAAGAGTGGCACCTCGCAACCGTGTGTTCCACGGCATCATACCGCCATGTAAATTAGCCGAGCCGCCGCGCCAACTTGCAAGGCAATTAATTTGTGACACGCAGGTGCTTCACGTACCGACCGCCGAGTGATTGCAAAGTTCACAAAGAGGGAAATTAAACAAGGGAAACACCGGGTTGTGTGCGTGTGTTCTCTTCGGAGAATTTGTAGTCCAATTAAAGCTCGGTGGGTTTGCGTTGCGGTGGCACAAACACTGCATCCTGTGGTTGTGCCAAACCCGGGCTTATAATCATCATTTCAGCTCGAGCAATTGCCAAATATTTACTCAGTTGTTTTTAGGGCCTGTGGGTACTGTATCAAGAAGCCTAACTAAGAAAACAATTGTTCAGGAGGCAGAGCGAAGGAGCAGAAACTCATAATGCAACAATGTGAAAGGGCTTGTGGTCCGCCGGTGTGCGCCACGGAGAACCGGATCGAAACAGACATTACTCTCAGTTCAAGGTGACCCGAAGCTTTTACCCCAGTCGTTTCCAACCAACTACACCAGCCAAAGTGAATCAGATCGGTAACTCTGGAAATCTGTGCAGCGGCTGGATGCCCACTCCCCTCCCTTCTTTAATCAATAGGGAAGTGAGCAGGTGATGTTGGTGTCAAAACTGCTCAAGAGGAAGTAAAGCAGCAGGATCAGGTGCTTTGACCCCATGGACGGAAGGTCAGCACACAGGACGCTGGACTTTCTCTTCGGCTAACCTGCTTTCAAAATAACCAAACTGCTCCTGGAGACCCCGAGCAACAGCAGATTAGCCCCCCTCTGTTGCACCGCGTCCTCCCCTGCAGCCAACACGGCCCGCGCTCCCTTTTTCCATTTCCCCTCCACGTCTTCCTCCCGCGCCGTCATTCTCCTACACCCTCCTCGCCGCTCTCACCCCCTCACATCGTTAGCATTTAGATAGTTGAGAGCAGAGGAGCTTGGGTAATAGGCTTTTCCCTTCCCCTGCATCCCTCTTTCCCCTCTTGCTCAAATCAGCTGAAGTAAGAGGGATTAAATCAAAAGAACAACAATGATGATGAGAGCAACTGCGAGGGGGCGAGAGGGAGAGTGTCAGGGGGTGGCGGTGCATAACGCTTGATCGGCTGTGAGCTCATTAACCCAGGCCTTGACAGAATTGATGTTAGAGGTGATTGGAGATTATCACATTTAGGAGATACTTCATCCCCTTATCTCTCTCAGCTCCCCTCCTCCTCCTCCGCCTGCCTTTTTCTCTCCTTTTCTCCACGGCTCCCTTTCTCTCGATTTCATCCAGGGCAGCTGCCCCTGGTTCCATTCTCCAGGGCACAGAGGGGGTGTATGTGTGTGTGAGTGTTTTAAGGGGGGGGGGTTACCATCGACACCAGCTCCCGTGTCTGCTTGATCTCCTAATTCTGCTTCATTTAAACTTCATCAACTGTTCCACTGGACCGGAAGCGGAGAAGAATGAAAACAGCTTGTGTGGAAACAGCTTTTTCTCCCTCGCTCCTCTTTTGTTGTTCAATCTGATATGATTCCCCAAAGCTGCAGCAGCGACCCGACCTACGCCCACACACACAGACACACACACACTCTTCCTCCTTCCATCATGAAACACACACTCTTGCTCATGCATATAGACACCTGCACTATAAAAAAAGAAAAAGAAAAATGTCCAGTTGAGTTATCTTATATACGTAAACTTCTAGAAGTCAACTTTACTCTCACCCAGCAGAATAAACTTTATTTTGTTGCTCAAACACTGAATTGATTGTCAGATTCACAAAGCAACACAACACAATTAGTGTAAATTGAGCAAACACAAATGTGATAAAACAACCCCAGGTGATGTCGTCAGGATTATGTGGCTTTGTGGTTTAAGACTTTAAATGTATAACATCAAAGCCTATGTTTTATTTTTCATTTACCAGGAAATTATTTTATTATGAAGTACACTGTTGTGATATGGGAATTGAGCGGACATTTTTTAAAATACTTGTCTATCTTTACATCCATTCACCGTGTGATTGCAATTTTATAGAAGATCAATGGAGAATTTATGGAGTTGCCCTTTATTCCACAACAGACAGACTCTGGTTGAAGTTTCTTGACTGTGAGGATTTGCTTTTCTTTTCTGTTTCATCTGAACAAACTGACCGTTGGGTTTTGGACAATTAGTTGGTCAAGATGAGAAGACTCATAGTTTTATAGACAGAATGATTAATTGATGATTTTTCTTTTATATACAAACTGATAATTTAAATATCTATAATTTGGAGCCTTCGTTTACATTTCAAAGATGAAATTTACAGTGAATATAAAGTTTCCTGCACTGCATTGGATGTTGTTATTACTTTTTAAAGTGATAACTCCTGTTCTTAAAGGTCTGTCCATTTTCTCTATCATTCAGGATAACGTTGATCTAACCGTGTAAGATCTGGAAACACAACAACCAGCGCGGCAGGTTGAAATAAATCCCCCCCAACAATTAGGCCATTTATAGTAAAATGGTCATTTTGATTAACAACTTCACTGCCTTTAATTTCTTCCAGACTATCAAATACGTGTCTGACTAATTTATAAATATTCCATCTGATCGTGTGACAGCTTTTGTTTTTTGACACATCAGACTACTTTCGTTTTATTGATGAAACGACGTTAGCAACTAATTTCCTGAGTACAACGTGACGATTACAAAATGTTTGAGGGCCCACAACTGTGAAAGTAAGACCACAGTGTGGAGCTTTTTGCAGACACAGATTAGGAGAAGTCACTAATCCTGCATGCCCTGGACGTCATGCTCACCCCTCCCTCCACCCTCCCCTCACAGAGGGAAATTTAGCATGCCCTCTCGGCTGAGGCAGAAAATGAGATTACTGTATTTAAATGACTATGGTAATGGCGAGCATGCTGCCGGGCCCCTGTAGGATAAGGGATTTCTCCTGCACTCATTGTTAGCAGTTTTGCAAAGTGCCATCGTCCTGCTCCGGCTCACAATGGGGATGTCATTTAAAAGACATTTCTCTTTCTTTCTCACTCCCCCCCTCGCTTCTTTTTATGCCCCCATGTTCCCCCGTCAGCCCGGTGTACCAGTCCCCAGGAGGGCAAATCTCTGAGTGCGTGTGCATGTGTGTGCGTGTGTGTCAACCTTCCCGACCTGCCGTCCAGACATAAGGTGAATATTCTTCATTCAAAGCTGTACCACAGTGATTGGACACGGTTTGTCTGTTGTGGGCGACGTAATCCAATCTATGTTTGTAATGAAGTGTTGTCTCTGGAGACTGACACCATGTGTCCGCTGTGAAAACAGAGGCCAGGTGGCCAGAAGGTCAAGTGTCTAAATGTCCGGCCGTACCTGCACAACTCCGAGCATTTCCAAAGGCCTGGATTGATTCTGTCATCCCTGAGGTTTGGTTTTAGATTGAGAGGTTTGGTGCAAAGAAGGTAAAATATACACAGTTTATTATCTTTAATACAAACTGCAAATGAGTCGTTATTAATTCTGCCTTTTGCCTTTGCATAACAATTTCAACAACCAGTTAGTTGACTGAAAAGAAATTAACAGCTATTTTTATAATTGATTGTTTTATAACCATTGATATGTTGCCTCCATTGATCAAATGACCTAATTAATTAAATGATTTATTTTCCCCACCAAAGAGGTAACATTCTAATTTCATAATTTAATATCTTAATACATATATACACCAAGCATACTAGATCAACAGATTGGTAGAAATATATATATATATATATATAGACATACATCCAAATATCGCATTTATCTATTGGAATAAATTTGATTTATTTTCAAATTGATTGATAAATAACTTAATATATATGAACTGTATATACCAGCTCAACAGATTGACACATATCATCCAAATATCACATGTTTGAATTACAATAGTTAAAAAGAATCATCATGAATTGATTTATTGAATTTAAAATATGGATGAATTGAAGATAAAAAAAACGTTCTGTCCAAACAATGATCTGTACACAGGGTTCTGTAAGAAACTATAACAGGTAGGTAAAAGGATTCGGAGACGACAGACTTTTGTCAGGCCTCTTCCTCTGATGAACTTGTCACTTTGTACTATTCAGTATAAATACATATAATAAATGAATGTTGAGGGCTTGGTGTCAATAGCTGCCTTGCTTTGTATAATATTTTGGGCTTCATTTCTCAGGGTGGTAAAAGTACTCATCACTTCAGTATCTCCAGAATCCCACGTCACTGTGCCATGTCAGCATTTAGAACAAAGGCTTGTGGCCAAATTAAATAAGAAAATGATCCTAATGCGATGCTGAAGCTAAGATCTGATGGTGAGACAGTGAGGCTTTAACAAGAGAGGAGGAGAAAAGATGAGAGGGGCAGAGAAACCGAGGAGGACACCGCAGAGAGGGCTGCACAGAGATGGAGTGAAGGAGGAAAGAGGAATGCACTCAGAGGGACGGCAGGACGCCGACTGCGAGGCCGTGATGTCGCTGTTGCTTTTTTTTCTCTGCGTCACAGAGCACTTCATCATAGGTGGGTTTTTCTCCAGGTTCCCTCCCCTCCTATCCGGCCACCATCCCCATCCCCTGTCCCTCTCTGCCTCCGAAGGCCCCCCGCCGCAAGCCTGATCTATTGGTTTTCAGCAGCGCACAGAGCGATAAATCATGGGAATGGGGGCCGGTGATGATTAGGTAGCGGGGTGCAGAGAGAGAGAGAAAGAGAAAGAGAGAAAGAGAGAGAGGAAGAGGAAAGGAAAAAAGGGGACGGATAGATTGGAGGAGGAGGGGTGAAGGTGGGCCCGGCAGCCTCGTGCACAGCAGACAGGTTACTGATGGTGTTTGTTTCTCAGAGGCCTGTACCTGTGCAGGGGGCAGATTCTCCTGGGTGTTACATAAAGGAGCTATGGGTCTGCCGGGGCCCGACGCAGCCTCGAGGACACATAAAGTGAGCTGGAATTACCCAGGCGCTGAGATATATACGGCCACGGCACCATTGCTTATTCTAGCCAAGCCCATTATATCAGCCTTGCTCCTGAGACGAGGAGGAGGAGGCCGAGGAGGGAGAGGAAAAGTGGGAACGAAGATGAGCCCATGGGAGAAGAAAATGTAGATTAATACTGTTGCATATTTTACCACAATTAAAACTTCATTTGTCTAAATGTGTGGACTTTAGCCTCATTTAAGTCTGGGTAGGGGAAATTAAGAGATCGACCAGAAAAACATTCACAGCTCAGGAGGAGAAAATACTTCAGATGCTGGTTTTGGTCCGTGGCATCTTTTTAAAAAAAGGGATAGTTACACCTTATTTTTGCCCAACTCCTGCAAATTGAGCCCCCTGTCAATTATTGATGCCTCCTCCCTATGTGATTATATAAATACTGAGGGGACTGTTGATGAGATTTGTCCAGAAACCGGAGAAAAACCCGAATTTATTGCCTCATTGACAGAGATTAGCCCGCCAAGCGCCCTGTAGCCTGTCACCTTTTCTCAGGTAACAAATCCCCCACAATGCACCCAGGCGCCATGTCTGGAGCCGAGGAGTCGGGGAAAACACAAACACGAACAGGGATGATAATGAACAAGCTTGTGTGTGTGACTGAGCGCGGGATGTGCCACAACAAGCCCCCCCTCCCCACCCTCACTATCATATTGTACAACTCGATTTTACCCCTCGCCCATTTAATGGCTGTTCTCTGTTACTGTATGTTTCATCAGCGGCGCCGGGTGGCAGGTGGGAGGGATCCTGCCTTTGGAGGAGCGGAGAGGGGCTTTGTTTGCTTTAGTTTACACGCTCGCTCGTTGTTTGTTGCATGTTGGCGCGCCAGCTCTCTGCCGTCAGCCTCGCCATCATCGAGGCTGACAGCTCCGCGGCCATGTTTTGAAGCGCGGGGAGGAATTAAAAGATAGAGATGGGAGGGAGGGAGGGAGAGGAAGAAAAGATCCAGATGTTGTGTGCTTTAACCTCACCTGCCGGGAGCTGATTTATCCTTTCAGGATCTGCTGGTTCTGGATGAGGCACCTTCAGAGCTAATGTGGGTGATTCTCTTCTTTTTCTCGGGTGCAGGAGGAGAGGAAGGTGGGGGGGCCCCCGTAGGATTACAGAGATGATCCTGCCATTCATCTTAGCTCTAAACAGAGCCCCGTCTTCCCTCCCCAAACCCTGCTAATTCCCTTTTGATGAGGCGTGCTAAATAAATCCTATTTCCACGCCTTTATTCCCAACCGACTCCTGGAGCGTAGATCAGGGACGCAGATTTTGGGGGCTTCTGCTGCCGTTTGGGACCCACAATGGAGCCTGTCTGCATGGCGGCCCATTCCGACCAGTCATCCTCATTATGATTTCACCCCAACACATGCCCAGTGGCCCACAAACACACACACAGAGGCCGAGTGACACATTTACACATGTAGTTCCACACGGATACGCCGTGATGGCTTTGTGCAATTGCTAGGACAAATGCTGGACATCATGTCATATACTTCAAATTGGTGGTTGAGTGTAAGAGGATACTCCAGGTGACTGTGTGTGTGTGTGTTTGTGTGTTTACGAGTGTGTGTGTGTCTCCCTCCTGTCCTGTCGGCCCTTCCACTCTCACATGCTGAGCCCCTGCGCTCGGCTATGACGCTAACAAGCTCCTCCGTCTCCCCTGCTCTGTCTACACCAGGGCCCGGTTATTAATGGGGACCAGCTGGGAGTGGTGAAGGTACATGCACAGCCAGACAAAGCCCCATATATAATCATAAAGTCATAACAAACGACCCAATGTAAATGAGGATGGGAGTATTTTCAGGGATGCTGGGTTTTGGAGAGAATAGGGGCCACGGTAAATGGAGAAGCGAGGCATCATCTGACATCAAAACAGCCATGTGCCCTCTTGGATGGCTGGCAAAGACCTACCTACCTGACCTCTGACCTCCCCCTGGACACGGCAGACCGGGGGTCAAGCCTTTAGAGGCTTCAGAGCGCCGAGTGGTTCTCGGACGGCTCATTTCTCTGCTGATGGGGCAGTTAGCCTGAGAAGAATGCCTCCTCCGTACGTGTACAGGCAAACAAAAGACAGCTTTCCAGACCCTCTCCATGCTGATAGGCTCTTTGACATATGGCACCACCAGAACAGGGGCTTCAGGACCTGGCCGGCGTGCAGAATCTGTTTTATTTTTAGATGAAATAATGATTATGATGTATGATTACAAGCGGTGAGAATCCTGGCCTGCTCATCTGCAGTGTGTCTGCATTGGCAAGGCTTAACCAGACACATGCTTCCAATTAGCCGGGCTTCTTCATGTAAATGCTTCATAAATTATCCCCCCCTGCCTCGGGATTAGGTGCTCATAAAGCGAGCGAGCATCTCAATAAACAGCAAAAGGTTGTGTGCAGAGAGCAAATTAGAGGGACAGTGAGGGGAAGCACAGACGTGGAATGGCAGAGGGAGGGAAGGTGGCACGGTGAGGAGGTGGTGGTGATGGGGGGGGGGGGGATCCTGAACAAACTGTATTTATAAAAAGTGCAAGAGATTGTGCTCCATCAGGGCAATGTGAGAGGTGTCATGTTCCAGAAAAGTAGCTGCTCAAGTCCAAACTCTTCGCATTGTTTAAATTTTCTGGCAGTTTTTCAGGGCAGCTGGGGTGAAGTGCTGGCCACAGATGCAGAGCGAGAGAAAATCCACAATAAACTTTATAATTAATAACTTTCCATTTTATACAATATGCAATATTATAATTTAATATCAGTCCACTTAAAACTCACCAGGGACGAGACATTCATACAGTGCCCGGGAAGATATTTTATTTTAAGCAAATCCAATACTATAGGAATAATCATAAATATTCCAAACTGATCTAGGAGGGTGGGTAAGAAAAATTTATTTTTTGGTTCTTCCCTGACCCAAATCCCTCCACCAGGTATTATAATGGATATCCGTGTAGAACTGTTCAGCCTCTGCAAAGGACTGCACGCCGGATTTTCAATCCAATATCATTGCCGATTATCTTTACGATTTATCATTTGCTCGGTCAATAAAATGTCAGAATATAATGACGAGTCCAAAGAAACATCTTTAAGTTGACTGAAAATCTATCCATCAATAAAAATAATAGGTTCATGTCAAGCTGCAAAGCAAATGCCTGATAACAGACCCTCAGCGCCTACTGGGCTCCACCAACTAGATCATGAAATAAATGGCTCCTGCTGAATCTACTAGTTGGTTGTGTCTGCCCCTTCCAGCTCATATGTTTGGCACAGATGTACAGTTTGTTGTTAACGACCAATCAGGGGCCTGATAACAGTTAAATCAGGTGGAAAAACTAAAGGTTGATGAAACTGCAAATGGTAAATTACAACAAATCCGGTGTGTCATTTTCAGTCTGAGAAAAAACAAGAATCATAACAAGGTGTCAACTTTTAAGAAAATACTGCCGTGTTCTCTGACCACAGAGTAAAGCCACGGCTTCTATAAATGGCACAGGCTGTCTGGGAAATACGTGACGGGATAATTCGATGAAGCCGGTGTTCCTCTGTTCAATCAAACCCACAATAGCCGCCGCATTACGAGAATTAGGCCGTTTGGTTTGAGCAAAGGTGGCGGGTGAGCGGGAGGTTTTTGAAATCTTCCGGGAACGTAAAGCGTCTGTAAACACGAGGCACAAAGGGGCCTTAACGCTAAAACCTCGGGCCAAAATGACCACACAATGGACTGTCTTATTGAATTGGCCCCGAGCTGTGGGAGAGAGGCTGTTTAAGAAGACGCAGGGTGGGAGTTAAGCTGAGAGAGAGAGATGGAGAGAGAGAGGGAGAGAGAGAGAGAGAGAGAGAGAGAGAGAGAGAGAGAGAGAGAGAGAGAGAGAGAGAGAGAGAGAGAGAGAGAGAGAGAGAGAGAGAGCTCAGCATGACAGACACTTGTCCATGTAACAGCTCTGCAGAATCTCACACCGGGCTCTCTACAGCACTCTGCTTTACTGTCGATCACGAAGACACTCAGCAACACCGGCTGTCACCCATACATGTAATATAAATGCAATCTCACTTCTTCCCTGTGATATATATCGACCATCTCAGAGGGGCAGGCAGAGACTGACACACACTCTCACTCACTTCTGAATACAGCGCCATGCACAGTCAATAACAGAATGGGGTGTGAGATTAAGCCTAAGCCCACCTTCTTTTCATGTGGCAGAGCAGCCGCTGCCCCGAGATCTGGCACCAGATGGCGCTGTGCCGGTCGGTGCCAGGAGATAATCGGGACAGATCGGGCCGCATTACTACCCATTATCTTCTAATTATTCTTGTGTGGAGCGCTGATCCTGCCGTTTGTGTAAGTGGATGGCACAGAGAGCCTGTCGCCCCCGGCAGCACGAAAATCCTCCACCGCTTCCCTCACCCCCTCTGGGAATGAAGCGAGAGATCAGCCGGGGGAAGGAAGAGTAGGGAGGGAGAGGAGGAGCTGGTGGGTGAGACAACCAACCTGACGGAAAGAGGGGGACGCCTTTGTGAACATAGCGTAACGTTCAATTTTCATATTGCGACGCCGATGATGTCAGACCACGAAGGTGTCGCCGATCCTTGACCTCTGCGTCGGTGTTGCGGTTTCCGAAGTCCTCTTGCGCCACAGAGTGAGAGCGTCTTCCTCGTCTGATGACTCAATAAAAGTACGATAAGGAAACAGTTCAAGTCTCCCAGGCTGCATTTGTACAGTGCCAGTGTGGAAACAGGCCCCAACCCCCCCCCCCCCCCCCCCGTACCCCAAAGGATAGAGCTAACTGCGCAGAGGCATATGGCTTACCATGTGCCGGGTCCCACGTGCACACCCTTAAGCGCGATTCTACCCAGAACATCTTCGCTTAATTATCAGCATTTTGTTCAGCATCCTGCTATTTTGCATATTAATATCTGTCAGCTCAGAGCGTGATATGAGGAGATGAAGACTCAGGCTACAATATAATTCCACGTTTAATCTGGAGCACACACGCTCAGGCGTATCAAGTCCCATGGGCGCGGAGTCCGAGATGATGTGTGTCTTCTCTTTACCTTTGAACCAGGTCTCCAGCGGGCACGTATGCACATATGTTTGTTTGGTGTCAGAACCCTGAGGTGACGCACGAGCGCCGTGTGTGTTTTGTTTGAGAGCGTGCACCCGTCACCCAACACACTTGTATCGCCAACACTGTTTACCCACCGGTATACACACACACACTTGCACATGCCCATGGCGTTTGGTTACCAGCCTTCCGAAAGGACGTGTAATAACACACGGCGTGGCATTGTTGATCAATCTCACTGGCCCATGGGCCGCACAGCAAGGGCATGTACATGCAAATGAGAATAGCTAAATGCCACTGAGGGGGCGAGAGAGGGAGGCAATCACTTCAGCTGACAAACTGCGCGGGAAGGGGGATGCAGTTGGGAAGGAGGGAGGGAGGTGGGCACGATGGGGGAGGCGGAGGAGGAGAGGGGGGTTGCCTGATATCCGGGGGGACATTTTTAATGCAAGGTGATCCCGCAGAAATAAAGACAGCGGGCTTAATTACACAAGACACTGCGAGAAAATTAGTTCCACTGCCGTCTAAAAGTCCAGGTCAAAGAAAACCATCAGCAACATCTTCTCCGCTGATCATTTTAGCTTTGGCCGGAAAGAAAGGTTCAGTGTGTGTTTCCGTGTGTGTGGCAGCGACAAGAGAAAATCGGAGAGCTTCTGATTAAAATGTAAGAGAGGCTGCAGCTAAGACCCCGACCATTCTCTGCCAAGCCGGGGTCAGGTCAGCTGATCTGGGGGCCACTTGCGCAAATCCCAAACACAAACATGGCAGAAGAAAGGCCCCAGAAAGCGCGAGGAGGCTGCTGGTAAAAAGACTGATAGAAGTCGTCCATGGGAAGATGAACAGGCAGGGAGATCATGAAGGGAGAGCTGATTAACCAGCTTTTAGATCTCTGGGAAAGATCCGAAGGATTGTGCCTGCAGCTCTGTAAACCCTGACCCTTAACGCTGAATCTATCAACCCTGGGAGCCGCTGTGCAACAATGAGAAGTCTATAAGCTGCTCCAAGCTGCTCCATTGACGGTTCATTAAGCCACAATGAGGACAGATAACCACTGAATTGCTGTATTGGTGGCTTTCGCATTACACTCAGAAAGGGCTTTTAGCTTACGTCACCAGGCATTCCCCTTACACGAAGCAGTGGGGGCGCATTCAGCAGGCATGAGGCAGGTGTTTTATTCTTTTCACACGCGCAGGACGTCAAACATGCCGTCATATAATCGTTGCCGGCTCCCCACGTTGATGAAATGACACTGAGAGGAGAGAAGACGAGGGACGTTGGATATTAAAGCACGAGCTTCATCCCACTTCAGAGCGACTTTACCTGATCACAGAGGGAGCAGCAGGCCCGAGATCAGCTGGAGTGGAAAACCAGTGACAGAGAGATTGTCCGGTAAATAAAAGGCTGCAGGTTTGATCCCTGTAGTGTGGCCTGCATGCAAACACCTGTTAACGAGGGCAGTGGAGAGAGGTGGTGCGGAGAATCTCTGGAGTTTAGTGCAGCATGTCATAAAGCAGCTTTAGTGACACCATGAGAAACACCAAGGGTTAAAAAGGATGTGGCCCCGGAAACTAAAATGGCACGAGCAGTGTTCCAAAGTCTATTCCTTCTCAGCTCAACAAAACTTTACAGTCTGAGATGCAATTTTTATAAATCTGCTAAGTCAGTTTGCATTCTCATTCAGTCAAATTTACACGTGAAAGGTTCTGCGTTTGTTTTCCCATATTCTTTGTGGCCTAAGTGCAGATTAATTGATTTCCCTTCATATGCAATGAGACCATCTTTGCATGTCAGCGGTGAGATCACCACCAGGAGACGAGGCGAGGTAAGGCGACGGTAACACTTTAACATCAGCTTGTGCTACACTCTCCTCCCTTTGATTTCAAGGCTTCGACCCCGACTCAACGACAACAGACACTTCTCCTTCAGTGGAGGAGTTCAGTCCTTCCCACGAGGCCTTGTGCTCACTCTCAGGTGGAGCAGCGAGAAGTCACGGTTTTCTTTCTTTTGTCTCTTGTGTCAGGCAGTGGCCGGTCCTGACCTGGCTGACACTAATCAAAGTGAATAAAAGAGTGAGCCAGGTGATAATTGTGTATTATTCAACTTACGCCGCGCTGCTTTAGCCTGTTGATCGCTTATGTATAATTTAACGCAATCTGTGCATGTATTATAAATGAACAGGGGTTGTGAAGTGGCAAACAGAGTGCAATTAATGCCTCGGCGCTCAGATTGAGCACATTGACTGTCTTTAGCCTATTTTTCCGGTCGCGCCACTCTCTCCTTTTGTCCTTTTTAACCCCCCTCCTCCCTTCTCTCTCTCTCTCTCTTTCCCTTCTTTCTTTCCCCCTGTTCCCTAGCCTCTGTCGTCTCCCTCTTTCTCTGGGACTCAACTTTGCAAAGGAGTGTGAGTGAGAGTGAGTGAGTGAGCACTCTGGAGGCAGTCAATACCTTATCAACTCCTGCCGAACGCTGACACCTTGACGTCCTTGACAGCAAATTATTACTTTTTCATGACGCAACCAGGTGCAATTACAGCAACATCTTTGCGCTGTATCCTGCTGCTCCTGCAACTGTCAAAAGGTGTTCCTGGTGGGATCCTGGAGGAGCTGAGGCATCAGTCTCTCAGTCCCTCCCAGATCTCGGCAAAGACAGACTGACAGACAGGAGCAAGGTGGGGGGACGGAGTGCAAAGGAAAAATAGAGGCAGCCATTCAAACATGCCCTAAGATTCAGTAAATAGTTGCATTCTACTCAAATTCCTTTTCTTGGAACACTCAGGGGTTTGTTTAGAGGGCTGTTGACTGACAGCGAGAAAGTGGCAGAGTTTTGTTGTTGTTGTTCTGTGGATGCAGGTAGTGAGAGCTAGCTGTTGCTGCAGCTAGCAGCCCGGGTAAACAACTGTGTTTGTATTGTCATCACACACGCCTCGCTTTCCCCCGCTTCACACTCGAAACCCTGTAGGCCTGATTATAAAGTTTAACCACACTTTAACGCACAACAACACTGAGGGAAAAACACCAGGTAAACCTCAATTAAGACTTCACAGTGTCACTTTCTCCCCGTGGCACCGCGGCAGAAGAAGAGAACACAAAGAGCCCACGAGCCTGTGATGCCTCCTCTGTGGGTACGCTGGATGCCGGGTGGTGGGGGAGAAACTTTGCTATCCTGGAGGTGGATGTTGCCTCATGTCTCTTTGTGTGTTTGGTGCGTCCCCCGGTTGGGAGCAGAGAGGGGAGACGTGAGGGTGTCGGTGGCAATACTGTGTGTTTGTCGCAGTGTGTATTGTGTGTCGTGGAGAAGAAGGACAGGTAAAGAGGAACAGAACAAACCGTGAACGTGCTACAGAGGCACCTGAGAGTCTCATCTCTCATCTCAGACTCATCATCCACTGATCCTCACCCCTCTGCCTCCCGCTTCCTCACCCCCCCCTCCCCCCACACTCAGCCAATTTCCTCCATTTCCCTCTAACACTTCACTTGCCTTGCAGAGATTTTTTCTTTCCCCCCCCTTTTAAAAACACACACACACATACACACACACACTCATGTGACTTATGTAGGTAATGACACCTCAGTGAGCTATTGGTTATCCTCGGCCCTCTGTGTGTTTTTCCTCTCTCCTCCTGTCACCCCCCTCCTCCCCCAGATCCCTCTTCAAGCGCTACCCTCCTTTTACTCCCTCAGGCCTCCCCCGTCCTCTCCTCTCTCTTTTTTTTTTTTTCTTCCCATGGTGTCAGACACAGATTTATTCTGCCTCAGATGCGTGTAGAGCATAAGAGTGTGAGCGAGCGAGGAGAGGGGAGGGGGGGGGCAGGGTCAGCGGGAGGGGGGGGAGCGGGGGGTTTGACTGTGTATGTGTACAATAAGAGATAAGATCATGGCTCCCCAGGGGCTTGTTTGGCCCTGTACCCGATCCATCAAACGCCGGCTCCGAGTGCCAAGGTCAACTCTAATGAGCATTTTCTGGGGTCTTATTCTCCACGTTGAACACCCCCCCCCCCCCCCCCAATCACACACACACGTGCACACGCACTCTCTAAACACACCTTGGACATACCTGCTCTGCTGTAGGAGGGATGGTTGTGACAGGATACATAACGGGCTTGCATGAATCCCATTAGGGGTTTTACTCGGGAATCAGACAGAGAGCAGCTGCAGGAGAGGAGACGGCCGAGGTGAGTGATGCATGTCGGGCTCTCACCGTGGCAGGTGCAGGGACTGGCATCGAACGTGTATACTTTCTGAGAACAAATCAAAACACGTCCGCAGCATCAAGTGTCAGAAAAAGCACGTCAAATATCAGGAGACATTACCAGATTATTAGATTGAGATATGTTCACTGTGTGTCACTTAATTTCATCACACTCACCTGATCTTTGCTCATTTTATTATTATTCAAACTAAACTTTTGCGAGTGTAGAACTTGTAGTTGGTAAAACAAACTCTTTACCACCTCACCTCGTTTTCACCGGGTGTACGTGGGTTTGACGTCACAAATGAAAATGGAGAAGCTCTCCCACCTCTTCGCTAGCAGGTATACACAGGTTTTGTAAATGCAGGTAAATCTTCTAAAAAAAGGCCAATTGACTCTTTTCCATTTGCCAGTTGAGGAGTTTTTTTCCCCCGGTGAGTCATTTCCATTAAGCATCACAAATGCATCGGAAACTGAGCAGCTCCCTCACCTCAATGTCTTGCCAGGGTTGCATTTTGCACAATATGTAGAAAAACAGAAACCCACTGTTGCGTGCGAAAATACGAAAAGCACACAAACGCTCACGGCTCTTTTTAGGCGGCAACACCTGGAAGTTCATTGCACGCTGGAAAAAAGCTGCAGCATCAGCGTCTAGACTGACAAACTACAGACGGAATTATCGCTTTCACCCGGATGTCATGTTTGCATCACTGCCTATCGGAGCCGGAGCCGATAAACACCTGGGTCTGCTGCAGAGTCGTTTGACACGAGGGTGAAGGTCGATTGTTTCCATTCTCATTACAGACAAAAGCCAGATGTTAGCGGGGTTTTCTGACCAGTGGAGAAGGAGCTTTTACCTGAAACCCTTTGAGTAGTCTCAAGGTTCAATAAGTCATCTCATTTTTCACCGGCTAACTGACGAGTGCAATACATCCAGGAAAGTTTGTCATCTTCACTGTGACATAAAAAACAAGCGGGCAACTCAGTCAACAGTGGAGTTTTGTAAAGAGCCATATTCCTCACACTATAAGGTGTGTTGGTAAAGCTCCATGTTGTTAAAAAACTGAAATCATACACAGCCTCATCTGCTGAGTTCCTTCACACGTAACACCCAGAAAAAACCTTCACACCAGCTCATCCAGCTGTTTCCCCCATTTTCAGCATCACCAGGTCGGACGCGTGCACGCTCGGACAAAAAATGGGCCACAGCGCCTGGTAGGTGGGCTGTTAGTGTGTATAGACCCCCTCATCAGGCACTGATCTGCCAAAAGTAGTTAGGGTTTGAAGGCTCGCGGAGCATCGGTGTGCGCCGCAGCATGTGGAGCATACTAATGAAGCAATAAAAAGTCACTGCGGGAGGGGCGAGGGTTGGGGGGTGATGGCACGTTGGAGGAGGGAGGAGGTGGGGAGCAGAGGATCGGGATCGGCTGACAGGAGGTGGATAATTGAGATGTTGCGACCCCACATATTACCTGCATATTGGCCAAATTAGGAAGCAGGGAGTTTAAGGCCAGCAAGTGTGTGTGTGTATGTGTTAATGTGTGTATGTGTTAATGTGTGTGTGTGTGTGTGTGTGTGTCTGTGTGTGTGTGTCTCTAAAGTAGCACAGGGTCTGATACGTTTACTAGAACCAGACCAAGTTGGGGGCGAATACAGATGTTAGGGTGCAAAACATTTCTGATACAGACATTTACATTTTATTTAAATTGGCAATGACTCCTTAAATATCTTTATCAAATTCTTTTGACAAAGAAATGTAAAAGTCTTGATATTTTACATGTAAAACACATTTTAAATACAACACAAATACAACAAATTAAATAGAACTTGAATTAAGAAAATAAATGTATTTTATTTTACTTAAATTGTCATTATAAATACATTGCATTGTTTATACCTCTCGTATTGGTAAACATACAGTAGATGCCAATATTATCAACCAAACAATATAAAGTTCTGTTAGGGTGACACATCATGTGAATATTAGAACAGACAATAGAAAGAGTTTGATTTTGCAGTGGAAATAAGATCCAGAGTAAATTCTATAGGTTGTGATGTTGATCAGCAGATGAGAAGAAATTCTGCCCTATGATGATAAACTGGATGAAAGCAGCAATATGGAAAAATCTCTAAATGATCAAACTGATGTTCAAAGCGAATGAAAACTTGTGCATGAAAGACTTTTATGTTTAGAAGTAAAACTTCTGCAACGCTTTTTTTTTTCCTTAAATCAATAATTTGAACATCATTTTACAGAGAGATGTCATTGGCATTGTGAAGAGGAGTAAAACTGAATGATTCAGTCTATAAGCTGATCAGCAGCTATTTTCATTTCGTTTTCTTCTGCATTTTAAATTATTTAAAAATGTATGATGAAGATAAGAAAGCTGCCTCCCTGAAGAAGAACACATTTACCCAGTTTCTCATCAGCATCAATTAACTCTTTCATTAAGTGCATGTTTGTGTTTGAGGCTGTGTGCGATGGGACTTGTGAATGTGAACACAGCCTTTTCGACGACCCCCCCCCCCCCCCCCCCCACCTCCCCACATGGACCCTCGCAGTGTTGAGGGTAGGGGTCGAACCTGGACCCTGTGCCCTCCTCCCATGGAGGTACAGGAACCCAAAGGGAAGTCTCCACCCTGTCCAGCAGCTTGTGCTCATCTCCCCGTGGCAGCTGTAAGGGACCCCCCCCTGCCCAATGTGAGCCCACCAACACACCATCACTCAGGGGGGGAATCCACTTGACAGGTTAACATTGAACTATGACACCCTGTGGGGAAAACAACTGGTTCAGCTGCTGAGATGATAAACAAAATGTTGAACAGAAAGAGAAGCTGCCTTACCTCAGTGAATCACAGAAATCAATATCAGCCGGGCTCTAGTTTCTGTTAAAATATTTATTTTGTCAAACCTTCATTATAGGAAACTTAAAAGAACAATTTCTAGGTTAAAGCAGAGTCCAGCATTGACTGTTAGAGGCAAACGGACAAAACAAACAGCGGTCACCCATCACCAAATCCCAGGTCGTCACACACGCTGACAATCCATCCATCCACCTCCACCCGAGGAACTTTTGTGGCTGTGTAACGTCATCATGGAACCTCCACCTTTGCTCCTGATGGACCAGAATCATAACTCACACGGCAGCGAGGTCGTCATCACCAAACTTTGTGTCGTTTCAGCGCACAACTGTGTCTCATTGCTGGGAACTATAATTACTTGTTAAAAATATCAGCAAACATCACTAATTAAAGAAATTAAAACCATTTAAAGCCTGATCCGCTCAATCACAGAGCTCTAATGGACCTCATGGCTTAGCCCCACAGGGGTCAAAGGTCAGGGAAAGTGGGGTTGGCCTGAGTTTGAGGGAGCTGGCATAACTCACGAGGGGCAGTTATGATGGATGGTCGTAGGTCCTCGTCCTCCGCCTCCCCACACCCCTCTCCATTGGCTCCTCGCTCACCTCTTTGCCTCTTGGCACTGTCCCTCCATCCCCTCTTATCCTCTGACCAGATGTGTTTGCTGAACTCTGTCAAGAATAATAAAACGCTGGGCTGCAAGGAGCGAGCTCGCCGGGTCGACAGTGCAGGACGGGTGGCCTGGGTCCACGATGCATGGAGATACAATTATGATATAGACTCCATTTAGTTTACTGTCAATGCTGTTTTGATCATTGTTGCTATAAATTAATTATGTTTTTTTGACTCTATGATGACAAGATACTGAAAGTGAACCACTATGGTTTGGAGTGACTTTAATCCTGAAGGCGGCGCTGCGGAAAAAACCTGGATCTTTCAAACAAATAGAAATGGCGTTAGTTCTTCTCTTCTTCTTCACCGATTTCAACCAAACTAAGGAAGGACGGGACGTGGGCCAAGAAAGGACCAATACACATTTTGGGAGTAGACAGACAAAGGGTTGGATCTAAGTAATTTTGTATTATTCTAATCCATGGGCCTTGATAAACAAAAATCTGACATAATAAGAGGAGTGATATCTGTGTGTGTGCGATTTGGTGCAGCTTGCTTGTATTTAAGGGGATGTGGGGCTTTGGCGGAGGTGTGTGCCGTATAGAGAGATATATTTCATAGTCACATGACGTTTGGTTGACACTTCCATCCAAACATTATGGCACTAATGAATGCAAATACTTACAGAGGTGTAAGTGGCCATGTGAGAATCCGGATGTGGGGAGTTAATGAGCTACAGGAGATCTTCACTGTCGGGTAAGATCGAGCTCAGGTGAATCACTTCTATTCTGGATCCAGTTGCAAAGCACAGACTCTATTCTGGAGTAGAACCAAACATGAGTAGAGATTTTACTAAATAATAAATACCATAGCACATTCAGAACCAGGCCAAAAGTATGTGGACATCCAAGCATTGGGGCCATGTATGGTTGTTGGACATCTCTCATTCCAAAACCATTATTCAGAGCAAACTTTCCTTGAGATGTGGGGACTTGGCTGCAAGGATTTCCTCCTTCAGCCACAATAATGAGGTCGAGCACTGATATAAGAGGGCTACTGTCTGGGTCACTGTCTGCGGTCCAGTTTGTCCTAAAAGTCCTGAGAGGGGTTGAGGTCAGGGTGATAAAGTTCTTGACATGTGAATATGTCCTTCAATCTGTTGCCACAGAGTTGGAGAAACACCATTGTCTTAATAAACAAGGGCGTTGACTCAGAGTCTGGAAAGTGAAGCCAATGTGCAAGGGCCAGTGGGGAAAGTCAGAGTGAGAGTTGACACTGGCAGGATTTTGAGTCCATGACCACATATTTTTGGCCATTTTGTGTAGATATGTCCCGGAGCTCTCGTTAAAAACATGGGACAATCATCGTAATCACTCCTCAAGAAACAGAGGATTGTGTATTTGAACGAACAGATCTTCAAAATAAGGCAACATGTTCAAATCTCAATTCAGCACAATACAAAAGAAACTGCAAAACTGGCATAAGACAAGATTCATATCTCATGAACTTCTTTCTTTGCAGTATCTATTTTCAATTTACACCGATATCCTCCAGACACGTCTTTAACAAGCAGAAGCCTGGACACAAACTAGAACCACATAAAAGTCACTGTGACATTTGCTCTCACCGTTTCCTCTGGTCGTACAAGTCTCAGTCGACGGAGGAGCAGGAGAAATGTCAAACATTTCTCATCTGCTTTTTTAAAAGGCCAGTGTCCGTGGTAAGAGTCTGTAGACAGAGGAAGAAGAGGAAGGGAGCGGGATGAAGAGGATGGAGAAACTGTTTGGAGCTGTGATGAAGGCCTCCTGGGACGGAATCAAAACCTGCCTCTCCTGAAACCCTCGCACCACAGGCAGCCGGTGACCACTCACCCCCTCACCACCACCACCACCACCACCACCACCACAAAGCCGGCATGGACGAGGAGTGATGGCAAAGATGGAGGCAGGCCGAGCACACTGATGGCTACAGTGATGATTTCCGTCACACACACACACACACACACACTCAGACACAAATGCCCCCACTCATCCTCACTCCTCCTCCCACCTCCCCACGGCCCTGGGCCTGCAGGCAACACACACACACACCTTCTACCTCACACACACACACACACACCATGGTTAGGCCTCCAATTAAATCAAAAGTGGTTTGTTTTTATTGGTCTTTTGCGCTGACAAGTGGGCTATCATTCTGACGGCTCTACCTGTCAGTGAGCAGCTGAAAATCCTCCGTTGACAATGCCCAATGCTTCCAATTAGAGGAGAATCAGACTCCTGCCGTGCTAGCCATCTTTCCAGCCCCCCACTCCCCTCCCCAGCCCACCTTCCCTCCCTCTTTTCTTCTGCACTCACTCCACGATCCTCCTCTATATTCCCTTCTTTCCCTCTCACTCTCCTCCGTAATATCTCCCTCCCTCCTCCCGTTCTCTCTCCAGGAGAAGGGGGTCTGTCTCTGCTGCAAATTACCGACACAAAACGAAGGTGGTGGCGGCGCTGGCGCTGGGAGCTGCCGGTCCAGGGCCCTGTCAGCATTAATGAGACGATGAAGGTTCATTTCGCCCGCATGCATGTGCTAAATTCTTTCTTGTGTGACAGCTGACTGGGAAATGTGAGTGTTAACCTTATAAAAGATTCAGCGGGTTCTCATTATTTTCTGTCAACTCCAGTACCTGATGGCGTTAAGGTGCATCATTTGCATCCCTGACTGGTCCGGGGTGCAGCACCAGCTCCAGAGCAAGAGCCTCTCTCTCTTTTTTTTTTACAAATGCTGTTTGTTTGTTGAGAGGAGTCGTCTTTTTTACATACATCCCCCCTCAAGAGACACGCTTTACTCGATGTTCCAAAACGATAGAGGTGCCAAAGTTTATTCAAAGGCGACACACATTTTTACAAAACAAATCCAGACGTATATTTAACACGACGCTTCAATTGGGAGAGTAAATAAAGTGTAGCACAGTGTTTTCTCTGTTTTTTCCCCCTACCCACAAAAGGAGGAAGGCCCAGCAGGCATTAGTAGCAGTGAGGCTTATGGACAGAATTCCAATAATGCACGTCCACAGATGGATTATTAACACTGACAGGTGAGTGTGGACCAGGAAGCTGCACCCGGTGTCAGTTTATCGTCTCTTACGCTTTATTTTATTGATGCTTCTGCAAATATTTAAACACTAATCAGAATAAAGTGTTAATACAAATGTTGTGATTAAAATATTAAAACACCCAGAGGAAAGAAACAGTCAACTCACTGTTAGTGACGTGGCCCAAAGGAACTAACTTAGTTTTAATGAAACTTAATGAGTTTAATGTGGATCAATAAAGACGTATTATCTAAACTTCTGATGAATAGAGAAGTGAAGAGACCGAAACACGCCAAGCAGGCAGCGATCATTTCCTGGAAACATTCCTGTTTCCTCCCTTTAACGCGGATCAATAACATCCCCCTCACCATCAGTGTGTGTGTGTGTGTGTGTGTGTGTGTGTGTGTGTGTGTGTGTGTGTGTGTGTGTGTGTGTGTGTAAGAGAAAAGAAGGGAGAGAGGGTGTGTGTTACTACGGTAACAGTTGCACTGGCCCTCAAATTCAGACCACTTCCTGGAGAGGAGAGGAAGAGAAAAAAAAATGGCCTGACCATAGGGACACTTTCCAAAATCAGCAGCAGCCAAATCATTAAGACAGACACACACACACACACATATATTTTTCTGCCAAAATTTCTTCTTTAAAGTATTTATAAACCAACCACAGGCCTATGCTCTGAAATTGTTTTAGCAATTTCAACACACATGTAGAGAAGCTGTTATTATTGTGTCATCATCAACGTTCATAAACAACATTGGAAGTCAACAGTTTCAGCTTCTCAAATGTGTTTTTTCTCATTTTTATTAATCAAATATTTGGGGGTATTGTTCAAGTTAAAAGGTGATTTGGTTTATTTTCTAATAAATACAGCAAGTTAAGCTATAATGAAAATAACCTTTAGCTCTAAAAGTTAATATTTCAAGTTAAATATTCGTTGTTTCCAAAATTAAAGTGTTTTTTTTTAGAAGAAACACTTTCAAATTAATGTTTATATTTTTTCTAACTATCAGAGATTTCAACAGATTTAATCTCATACAACCAACTTTGTTTTAAGACAAGTGTGAGTTAAAACTTTAAAAGGACATCAAATAAATGTGTATTTTGAACGAAACAACTCAGATTAGTGATCCCTTGTCTAAGTTTGAGGCCACGTGGTGACGACAAAGAGGAAGAAGTCAGTTTAATCAGCTCATGATTTATTTACTAACAGGACTGGGGCCTGTGGACGCGCAGGATGGAGAGGGAGACAAAAGAAAAACTGTGAGAGAAAGCATCAAACCACTGCTGCTTTTCATGCACCAGCAGAGGAGAAAGAAACAGCCAAGTCAGGGTGTGTATGTGTGTGTGTGTGTGTGTTGCCTTATATCTGTGTTGTCCCCGCCTCACATGTGACAGCTTGCAGCCGTGATGGGACCCCATGGGAGCGGGGAGCGGATTCACTAACCTGCCGGTGTCTGAGAGACCGACGCGCGCCTCCAATCTGGTGGTCACATGGGGTGGAGGGAGGAAAAGGATGGAGGGAGCTGGGGGGTGTCGCTGATGATGAGAGGGGGGTTAGTTAGATTATTAGGGGCTGTCGAGGCCGTCGTGAGGGGCAAACTGTGGAGCTGAAAGTGCACGCAGTGGCATTTCACGCGTGTTAAGGTGGAGAAAGAAGTGCGCACAATGGCAAATCACGCACCTTGAAGTTTTTGCGTCACGCTTCTCAGACGGTTGTAAATAATTACCGGGGACCATTAGGGGCGTTATTGTGCTTTTAATGATGAATGGTCCACTTTGGGTTTTTGTATATTTAATTGTATTTTTCATCATACATTTGTTTTGCTTTGTTCGAAAAGCAGAGTTAAAACTAATATTTACAAGTGGACACGTAGTTTGAGTTTGTGGATTTTAAAGTTAAGAGGTTTGCCTCAAGTTGAGCCAACAGAAAAATGTAAATAATGAAAATGTATTTAATAGAAAGAAATAAAAATATTCAAGTTAAATCGCCACAAACGTCTGAAATACAGTTTTAAAAAAGCCTGTGACAAATAAAATTTACTCTACCATTAAAACACAAACTAATAAAATAAAAAATACCCAGAAACAGTAAAAGTAATAATAAAAATAATTGAATCTCGATGCATTTCTTGTATCAAAAACAAACAATAATAAAACATACAATCAGATGAAGCATAAAAATAAAAAAATCAGGTTAAACGTGTGATAAGAATAATAACAATAAAATCTAAAACGCTGAGGAAGAGTGTGTTGAGAAGCTGTGGAGGTGGGGGAAAGGAACCGAGTCGAAGAAAAGGGAGTCGAGAAGAAAAACGCTGCAGCCGCTGCACATAATAACCCCATTATAAGCCTCATCAATGATGTAATGAAAGCAAACAGTGTGAAAATTGCCTGTAAACAGTTGGATCTGAGTCTCCTGATGAATTCAGTGTCTCTTTTATCAAAGTGGAGGATGAGCCAGGCAAGGAGAGAGGAGGGGGGGAGGCGAGGAGTGAGGGAGGCAGGGTGGGTGGGTGGGTGAGTGAGGGGGCGTGTAGGGAGGTCCACTTCCAGCTCCCCCTCAGCCAATGAAGGCTTGTCACTGGGGACTCACGTGGACGAGTCGCTCTTAAAACCTAGCTCCTGACTTTTTCCTCAAGTTCAATTTTTTGGGATTCCCTCCCACCCCATCACACCTCGTCCCTTTTACTTGCCAGTTGTGACTGTTTAACCCACTTTACCTCCTTTTTCTGCAGCGAGCAACTGCATCCTCCTCTTCTTCCTCCTCCTCCTCCGCTGCTGCAGCTCCCGGACTCTTCTCTCCTCTCTCCTCCCGTCTCTCTCTGCCTCCTGGCTTGTTTCTTCCCTTAAAAAAGGTTTTTCTGTTGTTGTTCTTTAGAGAACGTGAGCAGTTTTTCCAGTGCGGACACATGACGAGCTGATCTCCGCGTCTTCCTCCGCAGCCCTGACGAGCGGGTACCTGTCCATGGTGCTGAGGGCGCACCGGCTGCTCCAACATCCCCACGAACGCTCCTTCCTCCCGCGGCTCTTTTTCTCCTGCTCTGCACGGACACATCGTTCCAGCAGCAGCCGGCTGAGGTTCGTGAATCCAGATCGGACGGAGTTGATCCTGAAGGAGGCGAAGAATCGATTGTGACTCCAGCATCGATTCCAGGAGGACTTTTTTGTTGAAGACTTGACAGAAAAGAAGAGAATCGGACGCATGGTCGATTTTTCCAACGCAACTTAGACTGGAGATATTTTCTCTGTGAAGGAACTGGACACAGCGGATGAATTCATTTAATTGTACTGTGTTGTATAAATATTTTCCTTGGTGCTGAGAGGGGGAGTGTTTCTCCACTGCTGGATCAACTGAGACAAAACCACCACTACACCTCCTCCCCGAAATAAAACTTGTCCTGAATACCAAATGGTAGTTTGAGGAGGCCGCGATCGAGACAATGGAGTCGTCCACCAACGGGTCCAGTTTTGGGATCGACTCGCTGCTATCCCACAGGCCGGGAAGTCCGGTGTCCAAAGGGGACAGCCTGGTCGGGGAGTGCCGCTCGCCCCTGGAGTTCAGCCCGAGGTCGGACGTGGAGAGCGGCTGCTCGTCGCCTCCGTCGCCGAGGAGGGAGTGCGTGGACGAGGTGGCCCAGAGGCAAGGTCACGGCGTGGGCCTGCCGCCGCACCTGCAGCACGCACAGATCTCTGCGGGGTCGCAGCAGAGGACCGTGACCTCGTCGTTCCTCATCAGAGACATTCTCGCGGACTGTAAGCCTCTGGCCGCCTGCGCGCCCTACTCCAGCAATGGGCAGCCGACCCAGGAGGGGGGGCGGCTGGCCTCGAAGATAGCGGAAGACTTTATGGAGAAAATCCACAGCAACTCGTCGTCAGACAGTGAATATAAAGGTAAGGACAGAAAAGGCACACACAGTGAGTTGCTCTGGAGATGAGAGTAGAGGTGAAGCTGATTTGGCCTTTTGGTTTTCATACTGGACCAACGTTGAAAAAGACAAATTATTTAAAATCATATACAAGTTGAGTAACTTCTCTCTTTTTTTATATTTTATATTTGTATCCCTACATTTTTATCTGCTGCACATCTTCTGTTTGTTTGCTCTTTGTGCATCTTTGACTACCTTTAAATATATTTTTAATTTGGTAAAATTACAGATAAAAAATATATACAAGATAGAATAAAATAAAATAAAAAAGGGACTAATTTTAAATTAGACGTGCAATCAGAAAACAAGGTGTTGGGCATTAAGTCTGAGCATATATTAAATTTCAATGAAACACACACTGCCAAATACAAAATAAATCAGAATATATTATATAAATACACATGTGTGTAAATAATTTTAGATTGACAGCTAATGATGGAAATTTTAAAAAGAGATAAGTATAAATTAATTGATATAAAAAGTGTAGCTTTATTTTTAATGGTGTTTTAGGCCTTTTGATTTCATTTTCAATAGGAAAAAAATAATCTACAAATTTAAATAAGCAAGTCAACTTTTTATAAATAAATTATGAAAAAGCTTGAAACAAAATAACAACAGATATTTCCTCAATAATTTGACAATATAAAGTCAGGTAGCCGGAAACCATCAATAAGCAAAGATCTCCCCGCTCCCCTGCTGCATCACGGTGTCGAAAACAAGCGACCTCTCACCTGCACGATAACTAATGGGTTTATTATTATAATTCTTGTTATTAATGAAGTTATTGTATTTAAAAGTGACGCAGTTTTCAGGCTTGTGGCAGCAGCGGAGCAGCCAGAGAGCATCTGTTGATGTGTGGGAGGAGAGGGGGAGATGACAGGGTCGCCTCCAGATAAATACCATCAAGGGCCTCTCTGTTTCCAATCATGTCAGCCATAACACACATGTCACCTCCATTGACAGTTTAATGAAGCGCTGCGAGAAACACGACGAACGCTGTGGGCTACAATGGAAAAGTACTGAATAAAAGCAGAATTACATTTAACAACACTATGTTAAAAAACAACATGTTTAATGACGTATAGAATTTCTAAATTATAATATTATTATTTGGTGCCTTTTATTGTTATTCCACTTATCTCGTCAGTTATCGATACGACCCCCTTGTCACCAGTTTCCTCAACCAGTTCCGTGCGTGTTCGTCCGCGTGCTCCCGTGCGTCAATGCTCATCGACGCGCTGATTGATGGAAGGAGCCGCGGGGCCCCGCGGAGCCTCTGTACGGTGGCTTTGATTTCCACGAATCCGCCTCCGATAATATTTCGGGGATTTGATGCAATTTGTCCCCGGCGCTAATCAGATTTGTAAGCGCGCACACACGCACACACGCGGCCGCGGTTCCCACTCATTTCCACGGTCCTGTGAAGTTCCTGCGGTCGCGGTTGAAAGGCTCGTCCTTCCCTTGTGGCTCAATTAGGCGGATTATTGTGCTGCTCGGGACGACTCAACTATTCAACTACCAGGATCTCTCGCCTCGCTCGTTCCTCTCGTCCTCCCCTCTCTCCCCCCTATCTCTTTCCCTTTCTTTTTTTGATTCTGAGAGAATTGAAGGAGTGTATATATCAATGCTCGCCCCTGACATGACAACACGCGGGGAGAAGAACAAAGAGTGACGGGAGGAAATGTCAGATTGGAAGTGCGAATATTGGAGGAGCTTTTCATAACAATTTAAGAGCAAATCAAATAGCTGCACATCGCCTATAGGCACCGTCTCCTCAGCACTGGTTCACTCTCTACACATATTCACCTCCTCTTCTATTCTAAAGCAACATGCTGGTGAAAATATGATATATTTGCTTTTCTACCATTGAATTGTTTTTGCCACCTTCTTCATCATCAAACCAAAATGTGCACTGGTAAAATAACCAAATCTTTGAAATCAAAATAAAATAGACAAAAAAATAAATTATATTTGAGGTGGTTTCTTCAACTTTCTTACACTTGCATGCAAAAAAAATTATGGAACATAGTTGGATTTTTTTTATATATTTGGGGAGAGGTAATCCTCTTGGAATTGACCCTGTTCTAGCTGATCTTACACAGGACATGCTGCTCAAAGTATTTCTCAAATAGATGTTTAGTTATTCATTTTCAGCTTTGCCTTGATCCAATACAGTTCATTTCATATTTTACCATTTCCTCCTGACTACAAACCCTCTTTATTAAAGTGAGCAGCTTCCTTCAGATGAGAAGCTACAGGGCCACGAATGGTTTGAATCCATTTTGAATGCAGGTCATATTAACAGTTGTCTGGAGTGTTCAAAGGTTATGATGCTGCAGCTGCACTGATTTATATCTGCGGTCGTGTGTGGAGGTGACACGTCCACACAATAGGTTATTCTCAACACTATCTGGGGCCTCAATCTGTCTAACTCCTGTTCCTTTATATTTTGTGTCCTTTTCTCGGCTCCTCCAGTGAAAGAAGAGGGGGACAGGGAAATCTCCAGCAGCAGAGACAGCCCTCATGTGCGGATGAAGAAGCCCAGGAAGGCCCGCACGGCCTTCACCGACCACCAGCTGGCGCAGCTGGAGCGCAGCTTCGAGCGGCAGAAGTACCTGAGCGTCCAGGACCGCATGGAGCTGGCGGCCTCCCTCAACCTCACGGACACACAAGTCAAGACCTGGTACCAGAACCGGAGGTAAAGACCCTGCTGCTGGTCCTCCCGGGGGGGGGGGAGGAGGGGGAGGGTAAACTGGGGACGCCATGTTTCCATGTCACTGTCACTCTAAAAGGTGGATTAAGTTCACTGAAGCTGCAGATGAGTCACCGCCACAAACCAACATTCATTAGTAATTAATCTGCCGTTTGTTCTCGGTTAAATCGATCAATCAGTCGGTCCATGAGAGGTCGCATCGGTTTCCAAGAGCCCGAAGGAAATTTAGAGCAACACCTATTATAGTCAGCTTTATTAATTGGATGTATAAATAATATAGTTTCTGATTTATGATCAGTCAATTGGTGAATCAATTAATTAAATTGAAATAAAAGCATTAAGTATACATTTACAGGAGTTACTGTTAATTGACAGCTGGTTAATTGATCTGATATCTAAATATTGCCAAATCTCCCAAGGGATGAGTGTTTTTATTTCCTTAAGATAACTCTATTTATATATTTTTTTATGTATAAAGACAAATCAAGTCCTACAGGGATTTTCTTTCCAATTCGTTTGTGACTCCTGGGTTTATTTCTTCCGTTTTTCCTGCGAAATCATTACATTTATTCTCAGGATCAGATTAAAGTCATATGTTTCTACAACTGCCCTGCAAACCGAGGTGTCAACTGTTCTTCCTGTAAATAAATAAACCTCCATGCAGCAGTAAGAGAAACCGTCCTCGTCTGTGTAAAAACATGTTTTCTGCAGTTTTCACTTGAATTAGCTTCAGCTTTTATTCGTCTGCAGCCTCGACTCTCAAGCAGCTAAATGACATAAATAAATATAAAAACAACACTTTGGAGTATGAATAATGCATCGTTGCATGTGTGCATATCAATAATTCAAACAAACCACTATATCTACTCAATTATCTTTATTATGAATTATTCACCTGCATGGAGTGCATACTGGCAATCTAGCAGATATGCTTGGGTGTGAATACAAGTGGCATGTTGGAGATTTGGGTGATTTAAGAAAAAACAGATGTAGCCCTAACCTGTAATTGGACCCCAGGTAAACAGATGGGAGTTGTTTTAGTTAATTCAGATTTATAGATAAACATGTTCTTTCCTCTCTTCCAGGACGAAATGGAAGAGGCAGACAGCGGTGGGACTCGAGCTGTTGGCGGAGGCTGGAAACTACTCCGCCCTGCAGAGGATGTTCCCGTCCCCGTACTTCTACCCGCAGAGCCTGATGTCCAACCTGGACCCCGGGGCGGCCCTCTACCTGTACAGGGGCCCCACGGCGCCGCCGCCGGCCCTGCAGAGACCCCTGGTGCCGCGGATCCTGCTGCACGGCCTGCAGGGAGGCAGCGAGCCGCCGCCTCCTCTGCCACCCATGTCCGGCATGCTTTCCCGGCCACCTCAGCAGCGGTGAGCCGGCCCCTGAGCACGAGCTCTGCCTTGGTTCTCGGCAGCTCGGGACTCATCCGAAGAAATAAAAAACAAAGACACGAAAAAGATTTACACAAGACGAGAACTAGAAGAACTGATCCGCCTTTATCAAGGAAAAGATAAAACGCTGAATCCTGTGGACGGAGCATCGGGACTGAAACTCAATCTGTCCACGAGGGAAGACTCTTTTCTCTCGTTCCTTTGTTTTAGCATTTTATTTATAACTTATTTATTTTTCATTATGAATCAAAGTATCTAAGTTATGTATTTATTTCCACTTTCAGTATTGTCTATGGTGTTTTCCCCAACAGACGAAATGTTGGTGGCACTTTGACCTAAGGTTCAAAGCTGACTTTTATTAGTACTATTGGTATTATTATTATTTTTATGTGGACGTTCATGGCGAACGATGAAATCTTCCATGACATTTGAATAAGCTGTAGTCAGGTGATCCAAAGCAACAATGACTTCGTCTTTCTTTGTAAATTCCTGATTTGTTTTTCTTTATCTGTCATAAAACTGTAAATAAGAATATTTTGCATTTTATTCGAAAGAGACATGGTTTTAAAAGGAGACTTTCTTTTGTTTTAATTTTTTTTTAGTGCGTCTTTTTTCAGACCACGGTGATCCAGTTAACATAATGGGCTAGATTAGCCACCAGAAACTATACAAGCGAAGGAGTCAGAATAGAAAATAATGATGATAATAAATAAATTAATACGCATTGTCTGAGAGAGGATGGACTTTCCTGCCTGGAGCCACACAAAGAAAGAAATATATAAAGTCTTCTTCTTGTCCTTAGTTGAAGTTTTAGTAAAAAGGAGTACAAATGTCAAGTCATTTATTAAAAATAAAAAATAAAAGTAGTTTTATTCCCTCAGTGGGGTAAATGGGGGAGGGGGGGGGGGGGGAAGCGACCACCTCAGTGATGCTTTTATTTTTTCGATACACAAACCGATTGGACTCGTCCAGGTGGAGCTGCCTGTTGATTTGATGTATTTGAACAGACGTTGTGCATTATGTTATTTCATATGACGCCGTGATAACCCCCCCCCCCCCCCCCCCCAACTGTTAATATCTCCTTTGGTGAAAAAAACATGTATATTGCAGATATCAAACTTGTGGAGTGGTTCTCGTATATTTCCTGGATCGTTTTTTTTTTATTTTGATATAATTTGATTTATATTAACTCTATAGCTTCCCTCCCCAAAAAAAACCTCTCCCCGGATTTCGTGAAATTATCTTTTTATTTGATGAATTTCACAGCAAAGGTTGGACGGAAAAAAAAGGGGGGGGGGGATTTGATGTAAAAGAGAATTACTTTTATAAATGTGGAAATAAAAGTCTTTCATTTAAGCACGTGGCCGATGAGTATATATAGAGATATTTTATAGAGTCAGGAGGAATCAACATGTGGAGGGAAGCTGGTGGGGATCACTCCACTTTAAACCTACCCGAGGTGGAATAAGTACACAACAATAATAATCAAGTGAAACCAACCATAGCACAAACGGTTGCAGTTGTGATGCTTCAAATATGACTTTGTCGAGATTTATTGATAAAGCCTTTAGAAGCTGCAGTTTGAGGTTTTGTCAGGTTCTACTGTTATTTTATCCACATAACAACATGCATAATACACACAAATCAATTCACGGTTAGATTAAGTCTTAAATATACATATTACATACACATGTTTAGCTTGATCTTTTAACAAAAAGCTAAATTATTTATTTAAAAATTCAGAATTCAGATTTATGTCTGACCATATTTGGACTTAAATAAATCGTTATTTCTATCAAATACACGAATATAAACATATTCCTGATGTCTGCTCACTGTATTTACTAGATGTATTGTTATTATAAAGTCATAGGTTCGTGATGGGGGTGAAGTTTTAAAAACATTTTTCTGGAGGCTGGCTTCTATAAAGATTGAATGTTCCTGAGTGACTGAGTCGGAACATCAGTCTGTCAAACGACTTCTCCTCTGTTTGCTTTCGAGTCGCTGATTGAATTTGCCTCGTGTTGAGATGAGGAAAGTTAATAAGTCATCAGGTGCTTTAACATCCGTCTTCTTAACCTTTTCAAAATAAGATCTCCACCGCCAACTCGGGCGTCTTAACACGTTAATGTCACTCTGTGTTAATTACTAAGAATACGGAACGTTTATTAGGTTTTTATTAAAGCAGGAACACCTTTGATTGAAAGGTACAAGTTTGCCCTGGAATTGATTGCAAAGCGCACAGACGCAGGCGCAGGACAGACCCCCCCCCCCCACCCTCCCTTCTCTCTCCCACACAGAAATAGACACACGTTCAAAAGTGCAATCACAGATCAATTCCAGCTAAAGTCTTTAAAGAAGAGCCAACAAAGCTAAAGTCCAAAATGGAGCCCCTCTCCTCTCTTCTCCCCACTCCCCCCCCCCCCCCCCCCCGTCCCCCCCCGTCCTGACCTCAGCGTTCCCACTTTCCTAAATTAACAGCACCAACTCCGACTCGTTTTCCATAAACAATGCAGGGGATGAAATATTAATGTTATGTGCGCAATTGTTTAAGTGCCCTAAATGATCCCATTTGGAAATTGATTGTTTCCACCCTTCTTTTCCTTGAGGGTGCTGGATGTGTGCTCCGGTGCCAAACGGCTCCAACAGCTGGTGACCGGGCTGGAGATGACTGCAGACCGGGGATCAGCGTGGGGACAGCTGGTCAGCGGCTCCACCAGCAGCCCCCCCATCCCTCCTCCATACAAATTTCACCCAGCCACTGGCCTCGTCCCGCACCTCCACCCCCGAGGAGCCCGCGTGGACTCAAAGTTATCCGGCCGTGGCGCGTTGGGGGTTACAGCAGTTCAGGCTGACGGACAAGACTTGGCGTGTAGGATGTTAACGATTAGACAAAAGACTTTAATAGGTTTTAATTGAAAGTCGATAATGGGTTTGATAGCCAGCTCCCCCTGCTGTCACCCACGCATGGCACCTGTTATCCGGGGCCTCCACTTAGTGGCTGACCACGCCGTGACACATCAGACTGACGGCCTGGTAACTGCCGCATTTATGATGCGTAAAATTGCATTAAAAATACAGTGGGGCTGCGGATGGGAAAGTGAAAAGAGGGGAACAGTGGGGAGATGGGGAAAAATAAATCTGAACACATTCAACAACTCGTCAAACGATCATTATGGTCCCATCACGAGGATCCGTGACCGATTCACATAACGACGACCCTCCTCATGAGAAGGGGGTTATTCTTGCAAAGTGCACAGCTGATTATTTGAGGAAAAGCCCCTGTGTGTCTTGTTGGATGGAGATCTTTTTTTTTTTGCCTCCTTTTTCCTTTTTGCATGTGAAAGGCTGGTGGTAAATCCCCCGGCTCTCACCGTGGATTGTCCCCGGCTCAGGGTTAATGAAGTGCGGATGGAGTCTCGTTGAGCTCCCGACAGACAAAAAAAGGCTTAGACTCAGGAGGATCAGTGACTCTGCTTAATCCCGTGGACTCCTAATAATCATAATAATCATAATAATTCAAAAGAGAGAAAGAAAAATAAACAAAATAAACAAGCTTGTGATGAAATTAAGAGTGAATCAAAGAGTAATTTGCATTGTGCTGCTGGTGGGAGAGCTTTTTATTTACGCTTTCATTTGGACCAAATGAGGCAAATCTGCAGCTCGCGTTAAAGACGCTTGCAACACACATGGAAGCGTTTTGTTTAAAAAATAAAAAAATAAAAAAGATCCGCGGGGGAGGATAAAAAATAGATCAATTAAAAATGTTCAAGAAAACGCGCGTGGCCTATTTTGCGGTTTCATCTTCTCCCCAATAACAATGGCCATAAACGAAAAAGGAACTAATTTTCCAGTTTCGTGGGCAAAAAGCGAAACGCAGCTTAATACAGGGGGGGCAATTATTATCTGCTGTTAGTCGAGAGAAGGAATTACATCCCTTTATCCCCACAGGCCTGTAGCCTCGACACACCGCATGTATGTGGGGCATCTTGGAATAACCTTTTGAAGCCTTAATAGCGCACAGACGCGTTACAAAGCAGAGCAAAGGCACTTTATTACACACAGACCCTCATGTGTAATACTCCAAACAAAGTGTTTGACTGTGGCTCTCTTAAAAGGGGACGTTTTTTTTCTTGCAACATCCACACACAAAGTCTTGTTATCTATTTAAGAGGACGAAAGAAGTTTGAAAAAATAGAACACACAAAAAAGGATTTAAGTGCTTTTAAAAATAATGAGAAACACACAAAACTAGGCCCATGTCTCTCTCATGCATGATGCTTCAGTCTACATGTAAATATAGAGGCTATTGGATTTTACATTTTTTAAGTAGGACACATTTGGAACGACCCCAACAAAGTCATCACTTCCCCAAATATATATTTCCCAAATCTAAAATGAAAATGCTACCTAACTTTATTCACATGGCCACGTTTTTATGCTCCACTAGAGAGGAGGTGAAGAGAGGAGGCTAAGATTAAAATGAATCTGACTCAGCAATGAGCAGGGACATTTAGAGGGATGAAGTAAGGCTACATGATGAAGTATCAGTGAGTGGAGAATGGGGGAGACAGTGTGAGGAGTAGAAGCAGCAGCAGCCTGATGGTGGTTAAGAGATCCCCTCCTTGCCTGGAGGTACAGGGGGGGCCGCGAGGAGGAATGAAAGCCTGGCAGAGTGGAGTGGAGGAGAAAGAGGGGTAAAGATAACCCCATCATTTCCCCGATACGACGGCGGAGAACTACAAACTTGGGTCAGGGGCGCGGGAATTGACAGCCCAATCTCAGCAAATAATGAAAGCTTTCCTGCCGGATCAGATGGAGGGTTAGGGAGGAAAGAGGAGAGGAGAGTGGGATGAGAGGAGGAAGACACAGGGAGGAAAAGAGGTGGAGCTGCTGCCTCATGCACAACCACACACAGACACACACATAGGAAACCTCTTTATTCTGTCCAGGACTGCAGAGGATGGTGAAGTTGACTGACTGACATTAGCATATACTGCATGAGACAGCAGGTATAGGTTCTAGCTAACATTGCATTGAGCCATAATGGCAGGAAGGAAGAAAGTGGACTCTTTAATCCAATGCAGTTACATCATTTGCTATCATTGAAAAAGCTAAAAAGTAGTTACATAGGCCTAAAGGCAATTTTAACCGTCTTAAAATATACACTGGGACTAATGAGGAAATGTAGAGTTAAACAATGTTAGCCAAATTTGAAAAGTAAAGTATCAGGAATGCCTCAGTGTTTAATTTAGTGTTAACTTTGCCTACATTAACTCATATTTCAATTAGAAAATACAGCATCAACAAGAGAACAAGAATTCAATGATCTTTAATTTGCCTGTTTGGAGCAGAGGACAGTTTCCAATCAGTGTCCAAAACGTCCTGAAGTTCAAATACTAACCCTGAATATACACCAATATACAGAGAACCAGACTTGGCTTCTGTATTTATTTAAAGATGTGTTTAATTTGAATTAATTCAATACAATATAGGTGTTTTTCTCTTTATAGTTATTTATAATCAAGTTTATGGTTATTTCTTTGTCACGAGGGATCGATAACAACATCCAAGGAATATTTTTTTATTTTAATATCAGTATCGGCAGATTCAAATGCTCTAGTAAATCTGTATTTTTAAAGTGCATCGAAAATGCCAAATTAAATTAGGAATGTTTTTTAGAACTCATTTATTACCAAAGTAATTCCTGATTTCTTCCTGATATGATGTGAATCCACTTTTCCCAGGGAGTGGTGGAAGCCGTGTAGCTCGCAGCAGGAGGCCGGTGTAAGCCACATTACTGGCACAAAGAGATTATTCAATCAATATCTTGTTGTGTAACGGCAGGCTCCGCCGCACGCCACGCTGCTCTCTCTCAGCAGTCGCTTCGACCAGACAACATTAAAAAAAACACACACCCTGAGGCCCCTGACCCCCACCGGCAAACCGGCCTCTGGGACCAGACGACAACATGAAGCGATCAGTAAATCTCACACTGATCCATGACTTCCACACAAAGACGTTCAAGGAAATGGCAAAGACAGCGATACACTTCCAATATTAAGCAGTAGGTTTATTCCGATTCAGTGGGAATACAAAGTTATTCATGACAGAGTAAATTCAGCAAAACACTGACTGGAGAACAGCCCTCCTGCGTTGAGACAGACTGACGTATACACATGTTATAGGTTGCTGCTGTCTTAGTGTTTATGGTGACGATAAATGCATCTGCATAATAAATTGAGGCATTTCACTGCTGCATCTTAATTGTTTTTGATCAATTTTCCTATCTCTATACACTGAAAGGCTACGTGGCCCTGAGTATGTGGATAGAATTCAATAACACCAGTGGTCAGACTATTTAAAAATACATCTAATTCCCAATATACATCCAAGGTCAACAACCTCATAATAAATCTGACACCCCACACTCTGCAGCAGCAGCAGCAGCAGATTTTTACATGAAACTATACATACTGTATGTAAATTTCAACATGGCAGCCATTTACTATTTATAAGCGATCCCTGCATACAGCTTATACAAGTGGACGATTGTCCGTGATCTCCTCTCGTTTGAAAGTGGGCTAAATTAAGAGGGAACAGGCAGTTGCTTGGACACCCGGTGGACCCGGAGGGGGGGTCACTGACCGGGGCCACTGGGGATCCGCTCACCTCATAAACATAAAGGGAGGAGAGTCCATCAATAAATGATGAGGAGTGGTATACATGTATTTTTAACGGTGTCTCTTTGTGATGTCTGGCAGCTCGCTCACACTCTGTCTCCTGGTGGAGGGCAGAGAGCAGAGCAGGACCACGCATATTTGAATTAGGCCTTCCTACCTCCCTCTACGTGTATTGGTTGGGGGTGAGGAAGAGGAGGTGGGTGTCGGTGGCTTAAAGGGTCGTACCACTGCCTGCACGGTCAGCGTCAGTGTGAGTGTGAGGAAGGAGTGATTTAAGGGAGAGTTGAGGGTGAGTTAAGTCATTAAATTCACTAATTTGCCAGTAAATGAAGTAATTGTGGGCAAGTGCTCCACCTACAGGGGTTCACTCACACAGGGGCATAAGAAAAATTTAGGTTTTGTTATGAACATGTACAAATACTGATGTCTGATGGGTTTGGGAATCTGCTGATCAAGAGTACAAACCAGTGTATAGTTCATAAGTTCATTCTAGGATCGTTCTTTCATGTGGAAGACCACATCAGCCATCGGCCTTATTCTTGATTTAGAACAAAATGTAACAATGCATATCAAATTATAAAATTCTTAAATGTCAATTACTATTTCGTTACAGTAAAGAAGCCGTAGCAGGCAGGAGATTCCTTATTAACTTCTTTGGAGTTATAAATGCAAAACTACCTATGTAGAAAAGCAAAGACCAGCGAAGTTAATATATTTATATTCTGCTCTCTTTGTGGATTTTCACAAACCAATCCCTGATCCAGCTTAATGAGTGAGTATCGATTCAGAACATCCCTATAATATAACCAAGACACTACTGCATGCTAGTACATATGCTAACAGCACGAGATATACAAACTAATCATTGTTATTATGGATTAACCGGTCGATTATTTATGCTCGTAATACATTGAACCATGCATGTTATTACTCATTCAGTAAGTGGAGTATTACATGATTAAGATATTGACATCTTATTATTAACAGAAGGTAAACAGGATAAATTTGAACATGTCAGCATGTGTCGTATTTTTTTTTTTAAATCTGCCAAATTCAACCAAACTACATGGAGCTGCTGGAGCCTAGGCAGCAGATAAATTATGGGAAAGTTGCAGAAGTGTCAAGGGAGCAACGCTGTGGTTTCTGGCAGGAAGGAAATGATTGATGTTGCTTGTAGCCTACAGGGGAGCAAGCAGGCACACGACAATCGATTCAATCAGCTGTGGCAGGCAGGAACAACAACACAGCCCGGGTTTGATTTACATGCAAGAGATTTCACAGAATTACTGTTATTATCAAAGCAGAGGCAGGCGTTCAACGATTAATATGAACAGTGTTGTGTGCTTGTGCGAGGCTCTGCACTATTCATAAAGAAATCACTATGAACACATGAACACTACGTCAGTTTTTATGTGCGTTCGCTTCATTTCAACACATCAGGTGGAATTGAGCATCTGAAAATTGTGTATTCCGAGGTGACACATAGAGGTTTTGGTCTAACAATTGTCAAAAAGCCGAAAACAGTCAAATTAGCAGCAGAGACGCAGCCAATCTTTACAGTTGAGGAGCTGAAACTGGTGAAGATTTTATATTTTTGTTTGATAAACAACGAAGAATCTAAAATAATTGTTCAAACCAATTAAATAAATAATATCGGTTCTTTTGGTACTTAGGAAAATATCAACTTTATCGATCCCGTGTTAGGGAAATTCACCTCCTACAGCAGCAGATCCTCAGCACATGTGAAATAGAATAAAATAGGAAAAAAAATATACACCTGTCAGGAACACTATACAGTACATCCCTCAGTGTTTGAGCTTGTTGCCCACACTCAGTATTTATGTGTACCTGTGCTCTTGCAGGGTGTCAGGTGTGTTCGTCTCGGGGCCAGAGACGTTGAAGAATCAGTCAAGAGTGGACGGGTTGGGGACTTAAAGGGGGGCCAAAAAGGCCCTAATTGGACAGGTGAGACTGGTGGCTGTGAGGCCGACTGTGGGGAAGACAATTTACCTCAGTGACCACTCCTTGACATGCCATTTGCCTCTGAGGACCCCCAGGGCTGGCCGAGCAGCTGCCCAACAGAGCCATAACTCCAGGCCAAGGCGAGGACCTCGGGCTAACAAGGGCGATAAGGAAAGACTGGTGGAGGCTTGAGAGGGAGGAGGACAGCAGAGAGCGGTAAAGCAAAAGCAGGAATAGACCGAGAAGTCAAGAGGAAACAAAGATGTGCACAGACACTTTTCTGCTCGCGGAAAACTTTATTCTCCAGCAGGCACAGAAGCCGGAGATCTCACACTGCCGAGAGGATGGCTTTAATCGCAAAAGAAGCAGTGTGGTTTCCCTGCCTTGCTCCGGATCCTAATGCTCATTTCATCATCAGACAAACTGACACCGATATATTTACATGGAGCAGGAACGGCAGAGGAATTTGGAGGCATGTTGTCTGGGAGATCAGAGGGCTGGATTATAGAACGGAGGCAACACAAACAAACAGCAAGCGCAGGCCCCTGGCTCTGCACACACACAGACACACACATAAAAACACACCGCCGTGTCTCCATGACTTCAGAGCACCTCACATTGACATACACTTACTTTTATTTTAAACAGCCTCCCTTAAACTTAACCTTATCTTAAACCCATGTCTCCACCTTTGGGTTGTTGGCCCCATGAGGAGAACGAGTCCCCTTAATATGCAAACATATTTATGTCCTCACTACACAAGTAATACCTAGAGCACAGACACACCGTCACCTATAGACACCTGAGTGGAGGAAAACAGACTCTCCCAGGTTTGAAGTTTGTCTGGAGTGGCAAACCGAATAAAGTGTGTGAAGCGTGATGCCAGGTAGGAGAGAAAACCAGCTTCAAACGATTATCAATACAATTGGCTGTGCCAGGCGCAGCAGTTTAACCTCTTTAGCGCGCCGGGTGTCTGCTAACTGGATGTGACGCTTTCTCTGGAAGGCGCCTTCTGTGGTGTCGTCTTCACAAAAGGCTCACAGCAGCCTGATGGGTACTGAGAGTCCCAGTTTAACTGTGCTGCGCCGGCGTCCCTTTGACAGTCCCCAAACTCCACCATAATAATACCCCAAGAAAACACAACAAATTCTCCCACTTGCCACAGAATAATAAAAATATACACAACAAAAAAAAGAAGGAAAAACACAAGTTGTGATGTGCAGTGGAAATTTGCAAAACAGTAAATAGTGATTCAAGTGCTTCACACAACAGATGTGTCAAGTTAGCCTGTTTATGGGAATCAACTTTTCCTGACTGCTCTCATAACACTTTTTCCTATGAATATCAACATCCTGTTACACAGTAAAGGACAAACACCATGAGCCATACAAAATATTTCTAACATATTTGTAAACACTGACACAAGTACAAAGATAAACAGACTCCCTATAAAAATCCAGCACATCAAACATGTTTCTTCTGCACAGCTCTGCGGCAGCATTCATAATCCACCTCTGCATCCTGCTTGGTTTCTCACATATTATGCAATTACTTCCAGTGTAATTACCCATCAACCCACAGTTTTAGCAGATTTAAAGGCCGACGTGGAATCTTGTCTAATCTCATGCCCAGCAGTCAAACACCATCATCTAATGGCATTAATGTATGTCACATATCCTGAGGCGTGAAGAGGACGAAAGCAGCGGTAAAAAAAAATGCAAAGAGCTTCCAGTTTTGCCAAGGCGACGAGCAAGGGAGGAAAAGGGCAGGGAGCGCCGCCTGCCAAGGATGTGGCGGAGGCATTAGGGATTGCAGCTGGCGTGCAGTCAGGCTGGCTGGGCGCGGCAGCAGCCCCCTGCACCCCTTGATCCTGCACAGAGGCAGGTCTCAGCAGACCCGTGGGTGCCAAGACACCGCCACACAAACCTGGAACCATCAGCCTCCACATGGACACATGAAAAACAGAGGAAGGAAAAAAAAAATGCGTCTGCAGTATGTATATGCATGCAGGCACACAAACATGTCCTCCTCGCTTTGAGCACAGTCGCACACACTGCCGCACACACACACCTCTGACAGGCTGTACACAGATGTTCCCGTGATAACAATGACAATGTCAACACATACTGCTGCCTAACTCACATCCTAAGTCATAATGAACTAGAGGCACTGAGCCACCATTTCTTCTTCTGGGCTCCTCTCTGACAATCCGCAGACTGCTTCTGGCTCCAGGTTGCATCCTGACCCCGGGGAGGAGGAAGAGGAGCAGAGGGAGAAGTGGAAAAGAGGCTGAGGAAATAAACAGCAGCTGGGTAGATATAAATATATATGTGTAAGGCGAGCTGATCAGGATGTTAGAGACGTGACACTTGCTTCCCGGGGCTCTCCGTTTTATTGCCACGTCAGCGCGTGACCCTGCAGAGCTGCTGTCCCCTTCAATTAGGCCCGGGACCAGATTAGCAGAAGCGGGGGAGGCAGGGGGGAGAGGGAAAAAGAGAGATGGCTCGGAGAGATGGAGTAATTGGTGCGGCTAACAGAGTATTAAAGAAAGGGGAGGTTGAGTCTTAAGATGCAGCGGAGAGAAAGGTGAGGAGTCAGTGGGGGGTGGGGAAGATAAACCGGGCTGATATGAGGACCCAAGCGGAGCTGCTACAGTGAGGTGAGGACACACACACAAACACACAAACACACACAAACACACACACACTGGCAGGGACAGACTGGATATGCAGCTTGTTTTACAAAATTAGCTATTTTAGGTATGTCAGAAAGAAGGGTCTTTTAAACGTACACAAAAATAGAACAAAAAGTGCCACTTTCCCTTTTAACACGAGCACTGAGGTGGGAACTAATCCAAATACTCTCATGTGTCGCAAGGTTAAATTGTGTTTACACACGTATATAAATAGAAAACACCCGAGACAATATCAAATGATTCAAGGATCCAATCAGTAAAATGACAAGACTTCATAAACATAAACTATAGTTCCAAAATTGTCTTATATATATTTTAAATTTACCATATATATTTTGTATTATTATAAGCATATCACTTATGCATTGCGTTAGCACAGTGAAGAGGTTTTGGCTGAGGGGGTAGAGCCTCTCACTAGAAGGGCATGGGTTCAATATCAACTGATCATTATCTCAATATCATTTTCAACCTTCCAAATTTTGGTGATTACCTGGGAAATGACAATGAAATGTATGATTTTTACAGATACTTTTCAAAGTGTAGAATATCTTAGGAAAATAAGATAATAAACAAACACTATTTGAAGGATTAACCCCTGAATAATAAGTTAATATGACAAAACAAGTATGAGGTTTTACATAGGGAGCATCATCATCTATCATTATCTATAACCTTGCCCTGTTTGGATTTTTTAAGCTACAGTCATGAAAAGCAGCAGGAGCACTAAACCCTGAGAGCCCGACTAAACAACAAAACAGTGTGCTGCTTTCCTGCTGCTCATCTCCATTAGAGCGAGCCTCCACCATGATTACCAACAAGGGAGCCCTGCAAGCCCTCGACGCTGAGAGAAACCCGCCCTGACAGCTCCACTAAACAAGATGGAGAGGATGATGAGGCTGCGAGGAGCCACCGTATCCCAGTGTCTGTGCGCACACACGGTTAAATCAACTGTTGCTTTTTATTTCGGATACCTTTATCATTTTTTGGATCGCTCACCTGAGCTCCCCTCCAAGCGATTAATTTTAAACCACAAAGTTTACTGCCAGGGCATCGCCTCACATTTCTGCCTCCGCTAAGAGAGGGGAGGGCAGAGGGGGAGGAGGAAGGAAGAGAAAAAGGCAAAGAGTAACTTATTGTTTTTATATGAGATCTATTCCCCAGGTGTTCCGGTCAATAATGACTTGATATATCAGTGACTGCCTTAATATTTGCACTGTTTTCGGCGTGTTTTCTCTGCCTGTGATTGAGCGGAGCTATTTCCACGCGTGGAGAGGGGCGGCTGAGGACCAGCGAGGCTAACGTCTGTTTGATCAAAGTTTATGTGATATTTCCCCGGGCCGCCAGGGGAGCCGCTGTTTATGAACTGTAATAAAAAGAGTCATTTTGACGGAGTGACCCCGGTGCACAGGCAAGAGGTGGAGGAGAAGGAGGAAGACGACGAGTGTGGGGGGGTTTGGTTAAGTCTATGTTTGCAAGGAGGTGGTGTTCTCACAGGCCAGGGAGAAAGAGAGGAGGAAAGAGAAGCAGAAATTGAGGAAGAAAGAGGAGTTGGAAAGACCAAAAATCCACTTGTAGATAATGAGAGTAAGAAAAAGAATAGAGAGTAAAACAAAAAAAGAGAAAGTAAAGCAAGGAGAGAGGGAGTAAGAGGGGGATTAAACCCCTGTGTTGTCTTAGCAGACAGCCAACAGCTCTTAATGAAACACTTTGGTTCAGTTTCTGATTCATCTCGCACAGCTTGATCAGCTTTGTCCCCAACAATCCCCTCATCTGAATTTAATGCATCGTAAATGAGAAATTACAATGCACACACTCTAGCAGACGACTCTCAAACGCGGGGACAAAGGCGGGAAAATGAATATGTGCGCCGTTTCCCCTGCACGCTCACACGTATAGTTATGAGAAAATGGCAGTCAATAAATAGGTATAAATAGCAACCTTTGAGAAAATCAAATAATGTTGACCTTTCGCTGAGTCGATAGTGTAATCCTCTGCGCTGCCGGCTGCCTGCGGAGCCACTTGAACAGTATCACTCCTTTAATGAAGAGATGATTGGTGTCCAGGTTGAAAAGCTTACAGCTGGAATTGGACAGATGCTCTCCAAAAGCATACTAAATGATAGGTTAACATCACATCAGCTATTCCTATTGCAGGATCAAATTAAAGCTGAATTCATTCCTTTTTCCCCCCTTCATTTGCCTGCTCATATATGGCACAGAAACTACACAAGAGCAAGAGCTACCACAGGGATCGTTTCTTCCCTCATGCATATGCACATAAAATCAAAAATAAAGAAGATTCAACACGAAAACTATAATGCCTCCTCTCTCCCATGCTGATGTTTAAATGGAGGTTGAATGCATTTCTCAGCAGATGTAATGAAACACTAACAGACAGCACCTAGCAGTGGCACTCTGCACCGCTTCTCTAAATAAACCTCCCCGGGTCAGTGAAGCTGCAGAGAGAAATCACGGCGTGATCCAGGGAAGCTTTGCTGTGACAACACTCCTGTCTAGTTCCTGTCTGGGATTTATCAGAGGTTTCACAGAATCAATGCAGCACGCTGTAAGAAAGATCACAGCAAACACTAGAGACCCATCAGCGGTAATAGCCATCTCAACATGGACTGGGGGAGAAAGAAAAAGGAAACCAGTGTCTGTCAGAACATGTTACAGAAAAACACATGAGACAATTAGTTGTAATGTACAACGTGTCATTTCATGATGCTTTTAAAGGTTTTAACATGTAAAAGAAATAAACTGCAGGATTTCACACGCAAGCAGAATATTGTGTTTGTGCGTCTATGTGTTGCACCAGCCGTGATTAAAATTTGTGTAATGTGGCTTGGTCTTCCTGCCAGCCCAAACCATCACAGCCCAAATCCATCACAAAGCTCACCTATGGGTCTGTGGCTACGTGCCACACACACAAACACACGCGCAAACACACACACACACACACTTATACACACACAGAGCCAGGGAGAGGATTATTGAAGTGGTATCAAACAGGAATAATAAAGCAGGTTCTTAAGATTTTAATAAGAATAAAATGAAACAGTAACCACCCAGGGGCCGGCAGGGTTAATCCCTTCTATATTACTGAAAATAAAAAAGGGATAAAAACAGACAGGAGGACCGAGCAGGAGCCAGAGGAGAGAGAGAGAGAGAGTAGAAGAAGAGAGAGAGAGAGAGAGAGAGGAGGTGTGGAGATGAAATATAAGAATAGTGGCCGGCTGGTATCAAAACTGGAGCCAGTTAAAAAAGGATTGAAATTAACAAGCAGGTTTAAAATAGCAACGAGCAGGGTTATAATTTCCTGCTCATCCGGTTTTATTCTCTCTCACACACACACACACACCGTCACACACACACAGACAATATGACACTGTTTGACTGTGTTTAGACTTGATGAAAGCTCGGTTCATTCCCTATGCGTTGAAACACCCGTGTCAGTTCAGCAGCATATTTCCAATGTCAAAGCACGTGCGCCGGCAGCAGATGGCATGAAACAGTTGGCAGGAGCGAGCGAGCGTGAATATCTGTTTACTAATAACCCTTTAATTACTTCAGATGGGCAATGGGATCAAACACCCAGACCCACACAGGAATTAGCCTTAAATGAGGCTGGATAGAAAATCTAGGCTAACCCCTTATGTTGCAATAAAGACCTTTGCTGTGAGAATTGACGATTAGAAAAAAAATCCCTTATAGACAGAGAGTGGAGACACTTTTAATATTCTCTTTTCCACTTAGAGCGCTTTATTCATAATCAAACAACATAGCAGATGCTTTCATATAAATTTAAGAGGAGAAACATTCTCACATGGCTGCAACTGGTGATCATTTTCATTATGGAATCATCTGTCAGTTAATTATCATTTAATCTATAAAACATTAGAATATAGAAAAGAACAGGAACCCATCACAGGTTCCCCAAAGCCCAAGGTGATGTCCTAAAAATCTTTTGCCCCCCGAAGTTAAAACTCAGAGATGTTTAATTTACAATGAAAGAAAAGTGGCAAATCTTCATGTTCGAGAAGCTGGAGCCAGAGACAATGATAATACTTGATAAATGACTTCCCGCCTGCAAGTTATGATTATTTTTGAATCAACTATATTTTCAATTCATATTCAACCCTGTAGTTTGCAGATAACAGAAGACTTTTTATTATCGTCCTATTAAAGGTTTAGGCAATTAATCGATCACAGAAACTGTTGCCATTTAATTATCTGTCAGTTAACTAATTGATCCGTTAACTGTTTATACCCTGATTGACTATTTTCATTTCCTATAAGAGACACATTTTCTACCACAATTTACTCAAATCTAAAGAAAACTAGATTTCTGAGACAAATATCAATTCCTAGAATAAATCATGAGCTTGATATATAATTTAGCCATTTCTTTTTAAACAATTTATTATTCTGTAAATTAAAAACTTGCATACGGGTTAAAAAAAACACTGATAGAAATGTCTGTAAAAATCTTATATCGTGAACTTTTAAATCGGATGTGCTCCTACGTTCAATGAGCGAAATACTGAAAAGTAAAAAATTGACTTTACCCCCCTCTAGTGGACGACAATTTCCGACACTCAGGAAATTAGGGATTCTGCACAAGTTCTTGTTAATCGTTCCCAACAAGAAATCCAACATCGAGGGACCAGCTGACACAACGGCCTCCCAACAATATGTACTCAAAACACATCTCTTCACTGTGACAAATTTAGCCGATAGCATCATTAAAAGTGTGTATAGCTTCTTCCGAGTGGAACAAAGAGCCACTTTTAATATTTTGTACACCTAATACATATGCCACTGCTCATATGCTGTGTAGTCAAGTGTTATGAGGCTGCTCCCGGGGAGAAATCCCTGCTGTGTGTAAATGTCATGAAAAATTCCTTCATCTGCCAGAATAAAGTTAACCCTCTCCATTTTGTTCCGCTGAACCCACCTCTCGGGCAAATGTGTTACAAAGACGTGCGCCGTTCTCCACAGCCGGCACCTCGTTCCTGCTTCACGCCTTTCATTACGTGAACGGGGAGTGAATGCCGTCCGCTGGCTGCCCTTTTCCAGTGCGCCCGGCTGCATAGTGACAGCATACATTTTAATGAAAGGACCTTTTACTTTGGAATAACAGCGAGGAGGGGCGAAAATAAATTGCTGTTCAAAAGGAGATAATACTCTGGGCATTGTGGGATTGCCTGGGATTGGGCAGATGTGTGGTGATGACCCCGACAACGAGACCAACCTGTATAAATTAAGATATAAATAGCCTCATCGAGAGTAGTATTACCAGGGGTGTGCTTGAGTGCCGGAGCACATGCTTAATATATGCATGTAGGTGTGTGTGTGTGTGTGTGTGTGTGCAGAGCCTCCTGAGGTAAGCGGAGAGAAGAAGAACATACAGTGTGTCCGCAGCTCAGTGTGGTAGCATGACAATCCTGTGTGTGTGTGTATGTGTCACATACTTGTGACAGAGTGCTGGGGGGGACCTAAATCCTGCTCAAGTATAAGGCAAACAGTGGTGGCAGTGCGCGGTTATTGTATTTTCTTTGCTTGGATCCCAGTAAAGACCCCCAGGCCTGCGCCGCATGCCTGCCTGTCACCGTGGCCATCCTGCCGTCAGCGGCCACCTTCACGCCGCAGCCAGAGCCTCGGCTGGCGCAGGCCCCACAAGGAAATTAAAAGGGGATTAAGGCTGGCTGACACTTTGTGGCCGATTATTCATTTTTTGTGTGTGTGTGAGAGGATTGTGGGGTGGCATCGTGGGATGGCATCTCGTCTTGGCTCAGAGTAACCGGTTGAGGCCTTTTGATGGCACTCAAAGGTTCGGTGAAGCTCAAGCAATAACCACAAACTGGAGAAGGAGAGATCGCTGCCATTGTTTTGAACGTTGTCATGATCAACGTCTCTAGTCAGACATGCAGTCAGTCTTCACAAGAAGGAGGACGACCACTTAAATCCTTACACTTAGCTAAAGTAGCTGGAATAAATTGCTGTTAGTAAAAGTAAAAATACTGGATTATAAAAACCTTGCAAACTGTGTAGACAAACGCTAAGGACAAATCCAATATTTCTCTCTAAAATGTAGTCATGTAGTAGAAATAGACAAGATGTGCACACTTAATTAAAAGTACTGTTCAACACCATCTTGTGCCGATCCTACACCTGGCCACGTACCACCTCATCCCTGTAATGCGGATCTCAGGTTTATTCGACCTCTCTGGGACACGATCCTGGCACCATGTACTGTGTGCTTAGCAGCAAGTCCCCTTTAATTCTGACAAGCGTCAGGCAGCTCAGGTTTATTGCCTCTTTGTGTCAGAACTCAATATCATCGCTGCAGGGAAAACAAACTGTACAGATGCCAGTGTTTGGTCTGCTAATTAGCAGTTTGTATTAGTAATTAATAGGCATTACCAGTCAACCGGGCTCCTGCTCAGCAGCCTCCAACAGCCTGTGAAGGAGATCCAGGCAACGTGTCCCCCCCCGCAGCGCCACACACCACCACAGCTCAAGGATATTTCAGCATCGCAGTTAGGACAATGAAGAGACAGTGTCCTTACTGGAATTGTCATCTTTTAAAAGAGAGATTGCAGCAAAAAAATATAAAACAGTGGGAGAAAAACTTTTTGAGGACAGGTATTGAAAACAAATGAAGAGTTGGTCTTTGTGAAAAAAAGATACGGCAAAAAAACGAAACTCGGCTCACCATTGATGGCATCTGGGGTGAATAAGCCTTCTAATGGTGTAAAACAGTCCGACAATCTTTAAACTCTTTATGTATATGTATATTTACATTAATGTGTGCACAACTGACGATGGGAGCAGAGGTGTGATGGCCACGAGGTGAGGCAAGGTATGGCGGTGTGGCAGAGTTATCAATTATCCAGAGCGCAGTGGCACTCTGGCTTCCTCCAGATCTGGTGTTAAATTAAGTTGTCAGTGCTGTCTCTCCGATTTCCCTCATCACACAAGCAGACGGTGATGGTGCGTGACGGCCGCTCGCTGGAGCTCCTCTCCGGCTGCCGCCCCACATCTCGCCTGCAATTCATCAGCTCCTGAGCACACTGGCCCAGGCTCGGTCTACGCCAGCACACGCCGCGTTGCACCGGAGCCAGCCAGCCCGCTAAGCAACGTGGCAAGAGGAAAAAGGAGCATTTCACCTTCCAAAAAAGCCTGCCGCAGAGGACAAGGCGCAGTGGACTTTTGCCCCGATTCCTGGGGCAGGAGTGGACTTCATGTTTGAACTTCAGGGCTGTTTGTGTGGGAGTGCAGAGGGGAAAAAGTGGAAAACAGTGGAAGGGCATCGTCTTGGGACAAGCATGGAGCACGATAAAGCCTCTGGCCCTGCTCTCCTGCAGGGGCAAGGCCTCAGGTGAGGGCAAGGAATGTGGGACACAAAGCAGCGAGGCTTGGCACATGGGCACTAGCCACCAGCTCCCTCCCAGCACACTACTGAGTTGAAGGGCACTGGAACATTCAGTCGCAAAAAAAGGGGGGTGGGGGGAGGAGGGAGGAGACAGAAAAAGGACAAGCAGGTGACAGAAATAATGGATAACTGTAAAGCAGCAGGGTGCTAAGCTCTCAGTGCTTAAGTATTTATTTGTGATGAATAGTAATGACGGTACACTTACAAAGCACTTGTTTAATATGGAGAGAGAGCTCAAGAGGGGCGAGGGTAGTTCCTGCGCTCCTTCACCGGGGCCGGTGAGCTCTGAGGCAACCGCAGGGAGACGGCAAATCTTGCCCAGTCCTCAGCTTCCCGTCTGCATTCAGAAAACACTTGCATCCCTTCTCTCTGTCCCTGCTCCAGCTCTGAATAAAACATTAAACACCATTCTGAGATATTAACCTACTTATTGAAAAAAAAAGTCTGTGATTTATGTCGATTTGGTTTGGCTTTCAATACTGCCCAGCTGTCACCGCCGAGCCTGTAACCTAAATTATCCAGCAATGCTCTTTCACTGCAGTTAAGGGAATAAGAAGTCCTTTAACACTTCAAAAGGCCTGACTGCACCAACTCTGAGTTGTTGTTTCATTTTTTTCTGCACTTCTTAAGTTCAGTAATTATTCAATCTGGGTGATAATGAGCGCCTAGTTGACCTTGCGGATAAAGCTTTTTTCTTTTATGTTTATGCTTCATGTTTTCCAGGCTAATTTAAGAAAACAGCGCTTAATCTTCCACCAAAAGAAGCAAAACACCAGGCTCTCAGATCCTCAGCGCCGCAGTGGGAGGACCCCTTCCGTTAATAAGCAGCATCCAGGCCCCGGTGTATAACTGGCAACGGGTTCGTCGGCCATGGATCAAACAGTCATAACCTCCTGTTCCAAAGATAAGCTGCATACAGACCTGTGGGGGATCTTTAACCAGGGAGGACAGTGTGTTTGTGTGGAAAAAGCAGCAGCACAGAAGGAGGGGGTAAGCATGAAAAAGAATGAGTGGATGGAAGGAGAGCGTCTGTGTGTGTGTGTGTGGTTCACAGGGAGGACGGCAGCCGGCTCATCATGACGTGCCTGAACGGAACCTAGAGGGGGGCCCGGTCTGAGCCCCTGCGCTTAATTGGGCACTCAAATGTTACCAGGTCCCTTCCCAATCGACTTGGAGGTGACACATGGCCAAGAGAGGGAGTGGAGCGGAGCTTGTGGAGTGAGGAAATGGAGCAGAGGGTTTAGCACCTCCTGCGGCCAAGTGTTTTTATCTCCCTCTGGGTTTTTGTTTTTTTTCAGTCGGGACAGTGGACGGTGTGAGTGATTGTGCGTTTGGCCACACGCGGTGCCAGTGATGACGGAGCAAAATTAACCCCTCATTGGTCGGGACGGATGAAAAGGAGGCATGTTTAACTTTCTTTGCATGTTTGGTCATCGATTTAACACTTGAATATCTTCCAAAGACAAGTGCAAATGTGTAAAAAATCAAACTAAGTGCTCTAAAAAATTTAGATTTGCTTTGAAACAAAATGCAAGCACTCCGAAATCATTTTAATCAAACTCAAAAGCACTAAACAAACTGCAGTTTCAATTTAAACGGACAACGACTTCCAACAAGCACTAGAGCAACATAGCAGCAAATCATAATTTTTTCCAGTTCATCAAAGCTTCCACCAGCTAATCCCTTTCTTATATAAATAGCTCTTTTGGTGGAGAGGGTAGCAGCCGCATAGAGCTCTAACCCTTCTGTCCCTGAAGCTACAGCCAGGATAAGCTGTGTGTTGGATTGGCACATCGGGCTGCCCGGGGCCTGCTGCTGCGCTGGCCGCCAGTACAGATGGAGGGCAGGGCTGGGCAATGCCAGCTTGTCAGTCGGATTAAAACGACTCATTTATTCACTGAAGTATCGTGCAAAGCGACCAGGCCAAAGCGGGGTGAGGCAAAAGGGGGAGAGGCGGGTCGAGCAGTGGCGAGCTGGGGGCAGCTTGAATGTGAGCGAGGGTCCTCTGCTCTCTGGCCCTAGGCCCTCCCCCCTCTTCATCCCTCTCTCCTGCCTTTTTGCCGGTTACTTATCTTTCTGGGGCTGCCAGAAGCCATTACTGCAGTGTACGGAAGGCGGCCGGCGGGGTGGCATCTCCTCGTGCCCGGGTGACAGATTGCTGCTCGGCATTGGCGGCGGAGGAGGTGAGGGGTTGGAAAGTGATTGGCTTCGATGGTCAGGAAGTGGGCACTGAGGGCTGGAGAAAGAGGTGGAGGAGGAGGGCAGAGAGTAGGGGAGAGGATGACAAGACCTGGCTGCGTGACCTTTGGTATCGTGCAAGTTACTTAAAGGGGCACAGGCCTTGCTTTTAAGAGCATGCTTGGCAGTGGTGGTCGCCGTGGTGGCTGCAGGCTGAACACGGATGCCAGGCCAAGAAGAGGTAACCCCAACGGCGACTTCTCCACTTGCCCAGGACCCCACTGACCCCGCAGAACCTTAGCGAGGATAAGTAGAGGACGATCGGTAGTTTCTGCAGATTAGTCTAGGCCAGTTCACCATGGACGGCTTCACCTCTGCAACTTCAGAGCTGCTGCCAGCATTGATTGTAGAATCCTCAAAGTCATGAAGAGTTCTGGAGAAAGATGTCAGACTTTGACCCATATAAGAGACACAAACATTTAACCAGAGAATTTTTTACAGAGACCACAATGTTGAAGCTATCTGCCCCCAATTTATTTTCTATGACTGAAGAAGGATATTCCACTATAACAATGGCTTAAACAGAACACTTTCCTTCTCATAATGGCAGGTCATTGTCAGGCCAGAGCAGGGTGTGTGTCTGTGTCCATGTGTGTGTGTCAAGGGGGGTGAGGCTTGGAAGGGTTTTATCGGGTCTAATTACTCCCGATAGCTGTAATTTACAGGTTGACAGCAGGGAGAAAGCGGCAAGATTCACACTTCTGCGGGTCAGCATCTGTCGCCATTACTGCGCAGCGCACACTGCCGGCCAGTCGGTAAGCAGGAGGAAACAGTAAACAACAAACGGCGTGTGACAGATTAGCAGCACGGGCTAAAGGACCTTCCACTGACACATCATTTCTCTCGCGCCGCGAGTTTGTTTCGCGGCAGCTGTCACCAATAAAATGGAAAAGCGGGAGCTTGGAAGGGGAGGTGGTGGCAGCAGAGGTGGCTTTTGTTCCAGATTCAGGGAGGAGGTTGGTGTAAGGAGAACAAGGAGGAGGAGGATGAGGAGAAGAATGGGAGAGGTAGGAGAAATTGAGATGGGAGGGAGGGTTAGGAAGAGTGACCTGTTTTAAAAGTCTGGCCTCACTTTTTAATAGAGTATTAGCAGGAAAACCAGGGCAGGGCAACGTCAAACTGTATTTTCCACCGTAATTACCTTCACTCCTTCTCCCTTTTTTAGGTCTGCAGAACAAATTGCCAGTGTCTCCCTGAAGTGGTAATTTTAGCTCAGTTTGCAGCAGCCTGTGTGGTACAGTCAGCAAGGAGTTATTCTAGAGGGTAAGCATTATCTCTATACAATATGTGAACACATTTGTTAACACTGCAACCTGCTTCAACACACTTTACTCCTCCCTGGCCGTCCCATGTGACTCTCTTTCACCCGATCCCACGCAGCTCAGAGAGGAGCCAGGTCGGTCTGATGCCAGAGAAGTCTGGTGGGCAACACCGCTCTCCCCCTGTCCACCTCATTGCCTACACACAGCCTTATCTGGCCAGCTCCTGAAAACTGAGCTAACGCTGTATACAAACTGGCAGACCAAATTTTCCTTGACCTCAAACTAGAGGACATTCTCCAAGTTGTCGGTTCATTAACCTGGACGTTGAACAGATTCACAGACACAAAAAAAGTGACTGGGGAACGTCTGTCCTGATAAATTTTGCACTCCATAGAATTTGGTTTCATGTTTTTGCCCAAAATTGACAATTAAACCAAGTTCTTGAACTGAATGGAGTTACAGATAGAAAAATAACCCATTCAGACATGCCTGAAATAATCACTGAAAACCTAGATGCCTTAATTACCCCTTTCAAGTTTCTGTTTTCACCCCTGTCTGTTTGTTTGTAATATAAATATTCCCCTTTCTTTAACATTATGAGATACAGCTTATTTTTTGTACATTCTCATAGTTTTCACAGGGAATAATTCATGGATATACTGTCCATTTGGTGTTACTCACAAGCAGAAGATGATTTACTCTTTTGTAGTACAATAATTACCTTTAAAGCAACAGCCAAAATCACAATATCCCATTCCCAATGCTCCTGTTAACTTTAGTTCAGCTAAAACTAGTCAGTTTTTTTTTAATCTCCTCTCAAATGCATTACTGTGCGACAACAGTTTACACTTCAAAGTTGTTATCGATGCTGTAACTGCAGCTATAGTGGCCAGGAAGAGAATCAGTTTCAACAATAAAACAAAATACACAGTATAGTCCTTAAAAAGGCAGATGAAAGCCTCTGGTACAGGTGTGCCTTCATCCCCATCAGCGAACACATCCATAACACTCTGGTGTTGGGGTGATCATGTAGGTATATGGCCCTGTCCTGTTCAATATCTAACGGGAGACTGCCTGGTGACTCCACATGCCAACCTCCAGAGCTCCCAGACCTCCACACAACTGCCATATGGGCGGCCCAGCCCCATTCCATTAGCGGGGCCCAAGCAGGTCCGGACCCCAGCCCTCCTGGCCTTCCTCTGGCACTGCCACAGGGCATGTCCTGCCCACTGCCAGCTGCCCACACTAGGTCAGAGGATGCAACAGCCGCTGCCTGCCCGCCTACCTGCCTGAGTCTGGCAACAACCAGCCACTGGTTACAGACACACAATGCATCTCACAATCTGGAAGAGCCGTCTCACACAGACGCTGTCGGCTTTTAACAGCTGTAGTTGAGGATCCTTCTTTTGCATTTGCACACAGACAATTTCATGCAGGAGTTTTTTACTACACGGATCAACCTGCATCTCTTATTTCAGTCTAAATATAGTTCCTTATATTTCGGTTTAAAAATGAAATGAAATGGATTGTCAGGAGGAGTTAATTTGTTTAAATGGCTAGATGTTGAGTGAAACATCTAGCCAGGGTTTCTCAACAAAATTATTCTTGTGATAGAATATTGTCACCTCCAGCCTCATCTTTACAGGAGCATCCAGTAGCAAAGGAATCAAACTACTAATATTGATAATCTCCAACTCTGCCTGTAATAATATTGTAGTTTAACCTCGGGCCCAGATGGCATCTTAAATAGTTATGAATTATTCATCTAAACTGATTGATGACCTGTCAGTAGCTGACAATTCAAGATACAATTAATTAATTACTTGCTGGTGCTCGAATAGATTTTAAGAGAATAGGTTATGGGGCAAAAGTGAATGAGTTAATTGTTTAAATTGTAACTAGATGAATCATGAGTGGGAGATTACTGGTATACAAACCCTGCAGCATTATATTTTACTTTCAGTGACACACGGGTTGTGATTATCAACTAAACTGCAATATGCATATCATACACTCTAGAGTTCCAGATAAGTTCAACAGTTAAAACTCCCAAATAGTCCGAAGTAAACGATGAAAACTATTGGGAAATGTGACCTGACCCTGTGTCTCCTTTTTTGTACGATTACCAGGATCTAGTCTTTCACCTCATGTAGCCCATTTGTGAATTAGGCTGGGTGTTGGGTGCACAGCCATGTAATGTGTGCGAGTGCAACTTCCCTAAAGACGTGCAGAGAAAAGCACGAGAAGGGCAGACGGAGGCAGACACATTCAGCAGATCACATGGGAATGTCAGTGTGTGCCTCGGCAGCCTGTACCTGCCACAGGACCTGGGGCCTTTTTTAATTAATCATCACACGGGATGAATAATTCAGCCATTATCGCTGGGAATAAATAGAGAGGCTGGTTTTCCTCCCAAGTTCCACCCAATCAGTTTCCATGTTTCCCTTAATAACCCTTGGGTTTAGGGCCTGGCCTCAGGTAAACACAGGCGTCTATGGCTATGTGGCAGGATTTTGGAAAATTATACAAATAGTCCCTTGACTCAGCAGTTCTGGAAAGTTACTTCCTAGACATAAGAGTCCAGGGGAGCAATTTTATCATGTAAAATTATCACATTTGATATACTCTTTGGAGAGTGGTCGTTTTGCATTGGAGGAATAAGGAAACTAGTTTAAAACTTGTAAACCCTAACCGTAACATTTTAGAATTGTATATACACAATGGTCTGACTATCTTGGATTATATTGGTCATAGTGCAGCGACAATAATGAAGGTTATTTTTCTTTGCCTGACAAAAAGACAAAACTAGGAGTCAAGATTTCACACACACATGCTATCATGAGGACTTTCTCCAACATGGCAACTCCAAACACACAGCAAGTCGACTATGATGGACGAATCCCAGCGATCTGCCGGACACAGTTTGGAAACAGAGTGTCTGGGTTGTGTTCCCCAATCAGCCAATAATACAGGTAATCAATCCAACTAACACTAGCATCCCTCATATATTCAAACTACAGTGCCGTTAAAGTCAACAGCATGAAAGCATCGTAACTGTTCAGCTGTCGTCACGGAATAATTCATCACTTGTGTAAAAAAACAACACACACGATACAACTTGTCATGATAAGCACATGATAAGCGCAGGTGTTGATAATAATAATAAAGATGATGTTCCAGAAAGTTAGCATGAACGATACCAGACCCCTGGAATATAGCCTTCATTGCTTTTATTAAATAATGACTGGTTATAGTGATAAAATCCCTGGCTGTAAATAACATAACAGATTCAGTGAGTCAACAGAGCTAACAACCCCTCAATACAGTACACATTTTACCCGATGTAGCAATCAAGCTAGGTAAGCTAGCTGCTTACCTGTCCGGTGTATGAGCTGATGTTCCCCACACAGGAAACAGGAAACCAGGAGTTTGAAGACGGTTTCTAATCAACACAAATTGTTTATAAAAAGCAACAGGAATAGAAACAGTCACAACAAACACCTCTCCACAGGTGTGAAACCGGAAATAGGGGGGCGGGGCATCCGCAGTTTAATTTACCCGCCATTTTTCTTTTTCTTCTTCTTCTTTTTCCTTCTTCTACTTCTTTTGGTGTTTATTGGCAGTTAGCAAACCAGCTTATAGGTGCATTACCGCCACCTTCTGGACTGGAGTTTTAGTGCCATGCTTTTGAAATAAAAAGAAAAGAAAATAGAAGGGTAAGAATGAAGTCACACAAGTTTGGAAGTGGTGCACGTCACATTCATGCAATTCTACAAAATAATATTACATATTAAACACAGGCATAATTTTCCAGAAATAGCTGTTGTTGCAGTTTTCTTCAGTGGTTCCAAAGGAAAAAGGCCTATTCATGGGGATGCTTTGTTCACATGGGAAGCTTCACATGATTACATATGACAACCAAAATTTACATGTTTTTTCCCTTTTGTCTTAATCAATTTATGTCATCAGATTGTTTGTGTTGACACTGTAAGTGGCCTTTCACCTCTATAACAAATCATTTACGTTTCATGAATAAATAAGCTGCTGTTTGTGTTTATTCTCTCTCACCATTGTAGATATATATCTTCTTTTTTTTAACAATTCGTTATTTCAAATAGAAGATTTAGAGAGACATAAATCCATGTTTAATCACACAACAAGACACCCTTGGCCCTCTGCTGTTATTTTTGATGACTGATCCCTGGTTTCCTTCTGGCCTTCAGTCTGTTAAAACAGTTCACAGCATGTGCCGTTATTCCTGAACTGAAGAGCTGCCTATGATCCTGACATCCTATCACCTTGACCTTTAACAGATCACTGAACATCCCTGAGGGGAGCTAAATAAAAGGCCAGCGCTGTGGTTCCTACTGATGTCACCGATGTGATATCAATAGTTTGTCACCGAGTGTTCCTCCGGAGGTGCATGAATCCCCAATGCGTCTCACAGAATTGCCTGTTAGAGGCTGTCAGGATGTATAAAGATAAAAAGGGAGGCCTCCTCGTCCCTTCCCACCCCAAGGACAGCATTGGGAGGGGGGCAGAGGAGCACTGATTGAGAGCACCTGTCAGGTGAGGCTTTCGCAGTTGACAGCGCAGAAGGAGCTCCGGGTTGACTGCTATGACTGCTAATCTCTGACGTGGCAACCTGCCGGGCTCTGCCAGTCTCCAGAGGGGGAGCGCCAGGAGCCCGAGAGCGGAGGCGTTTCCAGGGCTGCAGTCCTGCTAATGTCTCCCCCAACAGAATGAACCAAGCTGATATGCTCTAAATACATTTCATTATCATCATCATGATTATATCACTAATTGTGTGTACTCGGTAATGTGCTGCAGCAGCCGCCTCCTGGGAGGTGTCTGAGAGACTGAATGATTAAAACATGTATGATGAACCATGCATCAAAACGTCCCTGCGGGCTTCCTCACAAGATACATGTTAGCGGCTCCACTGACACTCGGAGCGCGCAAACAGCAGAGGATGTGGTCTACTGAGGGGCTGAGAGGCTGAGGAGGAACCTGCAGGCAATAACATGACAGCAGGTGGATATTAGAGATGCAGGGGATTGACCTAAGGTGACCCCATCTATATCCATAAACCCACACTACATAACCTCTACACCTTCAGACATGAAACCAGTGCAGCCTAAATAATTCCACTACCACACAATAAGGAAACCAAAGGCTGTGGTTCAAATCATGGCTGTGGGCTTCTCTGGCCTGTGTGTGTGTTCGTGCTTGCCTCCATCTTTCTGTGTGGTTGACAGGAGAGGATAAAGTTTTTGTGACAGCATTTGATGAATGTTTAATCCAACATTCATACATGGGACTGGGTCCCCAGTCAAAACCCAGCAAAGACACACAGCAGGTGTGTGAAATATTCATTCACTACACGCTTCATTAAGAATGAAACATACCATGGTCCCCGTTCATTTATTCATTTCGATTATCGAAACAAAAGACAGAAAAATGGGAGATTAAAACACGGTGGGCGCGCTATTCTATATTTGTCTTACAGATTTGTAACAATTTGTGTTGTGACAAATAACTCTGCCTGTTGAAATCCCGCTGTCATCTTGCTGAGAGTCAAGCAGCTACTGTGAGCAGAGCTTTCATCTGAGGGCTGTAACAAATCACTGCCTGCCTGAGACGCTGCAGCTCCGCACCCGACTGCAGCAGTTTGACCCCTGACCTGTCCAGGAGCGTCTGGTGACTCATCGCATAAAGCATCCTGATTTATATGTGAGCTATCAGCTGGGGACGGGACAGTTTTCATATTTTAACAATTAAATGATGGAATATGACAATTAACAATCTCTCTTGGTGATGAGTGACTGCACAGAAGAAATGACTGATGCTCTGCCTGTCAGCTCACAGGTTCTCTTGGACTCGTTTTTATCTTTTAGAACATTAAATGTGTTATTGTGAAAGTGCCAGGGTTGATTAAAGATTGAGCTGCTCTCTTTATATGAATGTGTCACACAAAAGCAACATTTCCCTGTGGAGATCATTAAAGTTTAATCTAATCTAATCTAATTAAAACAAGGATGTGCAGGTCCTGACACATTGTCCATTATGAATGTATTGTTTTTTCAACACAAAATGTTTAAATACAAAAAATGTAAAACAATAATTAGACTTTTTAGAAATACACATCTCAACATGGTTTGTCACTGTTATTAAATGTGGTTAAAATGTTTCTGAGGAGCTGATTAGCAGATGTACGAATGAAAAAAAGGCCTCCAACACTGTTTTCATATTCAGTTACGGTCAATTCAATTGTCAATGCACGTAAACAGTAATATAGTTTGGCTTTCTAGGTTGTTTTCCTAGTTTTGATATGAGGCTGACAAAAAATGTGATGCAATTTAATTATAAAAAGAGACAAACACAGTAATTAAAACACAGAATCAAAATGTGTTTACTTGTAGTATACTAATTATATCTAAAACTAATGTATCAATATGAAAATATTACAAAATGCAATACTTATAATAAAATAAGTATATATTGATTTAATTATTAGTAAATGACAGGTGACATATTTTTATATAAAATCTTAACTATTATTTAGCTACTATATATATATAATGCAAAAATAATAAATTATAATAACATTACACCATTAAATGTTACGATTAAGGTTTCAGTTATAATAATAATAATAATAATAATAATAATAATAAATGTATTTGTATAGCACTTATCTAAACAAGGTTACAATGTGCTTCACAATGTTTTTTAAATATATTATTATACAATATACTGTATTTGCTATTTATCTCCACGTAGGAAGACAGGAAGTCCCGCCCTCCTCTCCTCCCTCATTCACTAACGTCACGTCCCCCTGGCTAACAACATGGCGGCCGTCAGTCCGTCAGACCCGGGGAATGCGCTTCCCAGGGACGTGGTGATCAAGACGGAGCCGGAGCTGGAGGCGGAGACGGAGGGCGGGCTGGTGCTCGGGTCGGAGGGGGCGCCGGTGAGGCGGGACCCCGTGGTGCCGCTCCTGTCCCCGGTCAGCGGGCTGCAGCCGCTCGCCTGGTCGCAGGATCACCGCCTGGCCGTGTGCACCACCAGCTCCCTGGCGCTGATGGAGCTGGTGTGCGACGTTCAGAGCGGGAAACAGGAGCTGATGCTGCACCGGACCTCCATCCCCGTCCCCGGCGAGGCCACCAGACTGCGGGTAAAGAGAAACAACACACGTTCAGTGAAGCAGGGGGGAAAGAAAATAGCTAGCTGAAGTTAGCATGTGCGTCTGTTAGTAAACACTGAACTCAACCTCATTTATGACCCTCAGATGAAGACACGTGATGTGATGTTTTATATCTGGAGACGACAACAACCCAATCAGTTCATATTTAGTCCCCAATAAATGTGCAAAGTATCAATCATTCAATCAATCAAGCAATCAATAAATATCCCCAAATTTCAGTTATCATCTAACTCAGCATTCTCTCTCAATTAATGGATATAAACTGGATTTCCCCAACAACCTGAAATAAACATCTCCAGGTGACAGGTGATCTACTGAAGATGATAAAAAAACTGAAGCTCATTGATTATAACTGATTACAGGACAAATCAATTTAACTGTATAATGTCAAAACATGCTTCAAATAGTACAAACTAAGAAAATCAGACCATGACACCTGTAAATGTAAAATACAACTCTTTCAATTTAGTGTTTTCATTGACCAATAGGCCTCAAATCCATAAGTTCGGCAATATATAATAACAATTATTATTATTATAAAGGTTTATAAATCGATACCTTTTGCAATTTGTGAAAAAATAAATAAATGATAATACAGGTAAAACTGTCCCATAGATGAAACTAATTGCTGATCCCTGTCATATATCAAGTTATTCATGGATGTGTTTGCCGCAGCAGTGATGATACATTTCAATAACAAGTGTTTCCAAATAACACAGGTGGTCACAAACTGACATCTGTGAGTGTTTTTATCTCGTTTGTTATTTGTGTAGTTGTTACACAACTTATGTAAACATGGCGTAGGAGCACAGCCAAGCTCGTATTCACTCGTGTGCTATTAGTTTGGCAGCGTTGGACGTTTCTGTACTTTCATTATTTACTAAACTGCGAGAAAGATAATTAAAAGCGATTGGATACAAACGTAGATGTGAAGAGGAACTGTGAAACTATTTTGTTCTGGTAAATCTCTCCCTCCACAGCTGCTCTACTGTGTGATAATGATTGTTTATAGGTTCCTCTTCCAAAAAATCCACTTGGCAGATACAAATATTGGACGGAGACTTGAGTTTAATAATCCACTCGACACAGTGACAGAAGGGTGAAGTTGGTTTTCTGCCGTCGTTTATAAATATGATTAAGTGCTTGTTAAGCAGGAGGCTTAATGAGGCGGGAGGGGCACGGGATGGCGTTCAAAGTAAGTGTCACAAACAACATGATGTTGCGCTGGTCGCTGCCATGTCAGGGATCAATAAAGTTTTTTCTGAATCAGGTTATTATGTTGATTCAAGCTCGTTTTAAAAATAATTCTTTGTTTTTCTGCTCATCATCAACTGATCTTTGCTGTTGCATCTTTTACATAGATTATCTTAAATTACATGTTTATACATATTGCACTTGTTAGGGTCAATTTATAATAGTTTTTCAAATTACCTAGGACTTCAAATAAAGCCTGGTAGAAAGTACAAAGTAGAACTCGATTGATTTAAGGGGATATGTTTATGGGTTTGATTATTCTTTTAAAAACCTTAACTCTTTCACTTTGTCGTTAACGTTTCAGGTGGGAACAGTGGAAGAGCATAAACAAATGGTGGAGAACTTCAGCAGGCATCCGGTCCCCACCGTGAGGCAAGTTTTTCTGGCCGACAGAGTGATGAACCCGTCAGTGGTTGCGCACAAGGGAATAAAGTATTCCAGTTGGTCTCCGTTAGGTTGTGACTCCGATGGACGGTGTTTGCTCGCATGCCTAACGCTGGACCACAGACTTACTATTCATAACAGCCACAAGCGACTCGAGTGGAGCATGCTCGTCAATCTCACAAAGAAGTACAGTGAGAGGTTAAAGGAGCGAGGCTACGCCAGAAAAGACAACGAGCCGCCGCAGGAAAACCTGCAGGACTTTGAGGAGGTGCAGCGGCGCTTCCGCATGCAAACGCCCCTGAGGATGGAGTGGTCAAGCATTTACACGACCAAACAGGTTCAGCCGGACAACACGGGCACGGACCTGGAGATGGTCCTCCTGGCTGTCTTGATGGAGAACGGCGACCTTGTTTTGTGGAAGTTTGATTTGCCGTTTTCAAACGGGGACGATGTCGTGTTTTATGACATCATTGAATCTGGTGTGATTCGACCCAGTAACTTGGCGTGGTGGGAGTATGAAAACGCGGATCGCCGGATGAGCGGCCTGATCATCGGCAGTGAGGTGGGACCAGTTAAGATCATGCCGGTCAGCCTGACGGGAGTGAAGGGCTACTTCACCCTGAAGCACCCTGTCATCCTCTGGAAGGACTGCGACGAGATAGCTGTGGAAAACATCAAATGCGTCCAGATGATCCATCCGATCCATAAATGCAGCTGCAGCCTCATCGTCGCCTCTCGAGGATGTTACGTCTTCTGGTGTCTGCTCATGATTTCACCGGCCGGACTTAACGTGCACAACTCTCACGTGGTGGGGCTTCACTCGCTCCCCGTGGTCTCCCTAGCCGTCAGTCAACATGGCGTTGCAGTGTATTCATGCTCCATAGACGGGTGTATAAAGAAGCTGACACCTACATTTACTGAGAATACTTTGATTTTCAAACAAGACGACATGATGCGACTTGACAACCTGACAGGGCGGCGGATACATGGGATTGCGGTAAGCCACAATGGAGCGTATATTGCGATGGTCAGCACACAAGGTATGGTGAACAGCCACAATCCGATCACCAGGACCTACCAGGTGCACTTTTTGAGCCTGAAAACGCCAGAAACTGCAGCAGCTCTTCTGCTTAAGTCTCCCGTACAGAACTTGTACAAACTGGCCGACCTGCTGGACATTGTGAGGTGGCAAATTCTGAAAAACAAGTGCATCCCTTCAGCACTGCAGGAAGAGCTTGACCAAAAGATGCAAGATGTAGACTCGCCCTACTTGTGGCGTTTCAAGCTGTTTTTGGTTCGTATACTTTACAAGTCTCTGCAGTCACCTCCGACAGATCATCTCTGGAAACCCAGCCAAGAGGGAAGCAAGGTGTTTGTTAGGGACGCAGAGGCAGACGAGGAGGACGGAGAGGACGAAGAAGACTGTGTGCTAGAGGAAGGCGAGTCTGTCGGAGGGAAGCCGGAGAAGGAGGACAATCGCGAGGAGCAGTTGGCGGAGGTGCAGGCTTGGGTTAACTCCGTAGAGAGTCACCTGATGAGAGAGAACATGAAGAAGGTGCTGGGGGTGGTGTACCTGAACACCTGGATCGCTCAGAACACCAGTATACCCACCTGTGGCCTGGTGGAGTACCTCGCCAAAGACACTAACGACAGAAATTCAGAGGTAAAACCTAGTGACCCACTGATCATCACTCACCATGAACGTCCGATTCCTTTATGTTTTCACTTGACCTGATTAAAGTGTTGTTACGCACTTGCTCAAAGTGGAAGCTGCACAGTGTCAATCCGGTCCAGCGAAGAAATTGTAATACAGCTTTAACTTTTGCATTTACAGTGTTTCCCCTATAATTTATTTTTTTGCGAAATTTGTGACTCTACCTGGTTAAATCTCTCCTGTATGATCTCTCCTGATATTCTACACTAAAGGAATTTTTGTACATTGATTAACCCAAGGATCAGCTTTAGATTAACATCAGATATTTTCAGTCGTGTAAGTTTTGAGTTGAAGCCGCCACCAGTAAGACTTGTTTCATCCAAAACGCTGTCACCAGTAAATAAAGTGAAAAAAATAATATTGAAACTCCAAATTTGGGATTTTCTTGGGTTGTGCTCCACAAATCCGACTCCTTGGTTTAGATAACAAATTTGAAATTTGATTTCATTTGTACGTGTTTCATCAATGAATATCACGGTCATAAGCTTAAGAGCTAATTGGGGTAAAATACTGCAGATTAGCTCTGACATCAAATGTTTTAAATCAGCTGAAAATAAATATTTTTTTCATTCTTTATGATATCATTTTTACCACTCTCTGTCTGTGTATCTGTTAATTGTCCGTCTCAGATCCTGATTGGCCACATGAAGAAAAAGATTAACAAACAGACGTTCCCGGAGCACTGCAGCCTGTGTCAGGCCGTGCTTCCCTTCACCGACCACAAACAAGCGATCTGTGAAAACGGTCACATGTGGCTCAGGTACAAAGACTATTCCAGATTTTTCTTTTTCTTATTTTTAACTCCTAAATTTAAATCTAATCCACTAAATCTTCTTCAGCCTCAGGGGAAGCGCAGGTGCCACATCGGTTCAGACGCCAGACAGTCGGGATGTGAATTGAATCTTTGACGGTTTATTTGTCTTCACAGAGCAGTAATCAAGCCTCCCACCTCTTGATATTTACCCATGCACCACTCTCATCGTCTCATAAATATTATCTGTCAAATATTTCTCCTTCCTTCCTCGCCGACTGGGATGCGGTGGCTCCGCTGGGCACTGGGAGAGAAATCTGTGCCCCTTCAGTTGCACCTCGGCGCTGCCTCTGCTCTACTTTTGTGTTTGTGCGTGTGAGCCTGTGTGTGTGTGTCTGTCCCTGCCAGCCCGCTCTCTTAATGCCGTTCTCTCGGTCTCCTGCAGGTGTGTGTTGTCATACCAGGCCTGCCAGACGCTGACGTTCAGACGTTGCCTCCTGCTGGATAGCATCGCCAGACTGCCAAAGCCTGAGGGTAAGCGCCTCTTTTTCCATCTCCCTCCACCTCCGTCTCACAGTCGCACTCTCCATCAGCCGTCTCCTCCTGTCACCTTCAGCGTCGGTCCTCATCCCAGCCTGCCGCTCAGATCACAACTCCACACTTTGGATTTCCAAGTTGGTTGAAAACGTAACTCTGGAAAACATGAAGCATTATTCAAATGAGAGGGTTTCTTTAGTATTTATTATTAAAAGAGAAAGGTCTTCTCTACTCTCTGGGTTGATCATTGCCTCAAATAATGTGCACTAGTGCAAGAAATGATTTGTCAGACTTTTGATCTCTTTTATTTTGATTTCTTGCAGAACTAATTATTTCCTCATTAATTTAACTGAGTGCAATTTCAGATCCATTATCTGCTTTGATTATTGGTGAATTATCAGGGAATCAAGGTTTTCTATGGCACTTAAAACCCCCCCTCAAACAGCAGGTGTACGTCCAGCGTTGTTTCCTGAACTGATTACAGTTGGGAGAGAAAACAGTGCGTGAGGTTTGGCCTCATGCGGCTGCATCATGCATCCCAGGTCTTTATCAGAGTTGGCTTAACGCCTGGGGCACGCCACTCCTGGTCATTCCAACCGATCCAGGCTGAAGGCTGAAGGCTCTGTGCAGTTTTGGCATCTGTCAAATTTGCCATCACCGCAGCCTCCGTTAAAAACCATCTCACGAGCTGATTGTGATCCTCTGTGTTTGGTTTCTGAAACACGTCAGACGGTTTTACTGTATTTTATATGTTTACTGAGGCCTTGTCTCGGTTAGTAGATCAGGAGACTTCTCTATGGTGAGACGCAGGATGTGTTTGAGAGTAATAACTGTTTCCTGTCGAAAAGACAGGAAACAGAGGTAGATTCCAGAGGTAGATTCAAGGTAAATGAATGATCACCGTCATGTTCTCATCATCATTTATCAGTGAACTCTGCCATCCACTTCTATGTCTGACAGCGCTTTAGCACAGAATGTTTCAGTTTATTTATATTATTTTCTTTGTAGAAAATATCATTGGTTATTTAAATGAAGCTCTTCTTAAGTCTATTGCAAACTTTTAGGTGAATTTATTAGACTAATCTTAACTATGTGTTACAAGACTGATTCATTTAATATATGCAATTAACCTTTTAACCTTCCGTCCGTCCTGACTTGTGTCGTGTTGGAAGTTTGATGAAATTGTTCCCAAGTCTTTCATGGAGAAGCGATTCTGGCACCGAATTAAATGAGACCAACGTGTAAACTCGTTTACACCGCAGCTGGAGAGTCTTTAATCATTTCATATTGTGAATCCCGTTTTCTCTGCCCACAGATCCGGATTGGATAAAGAAGATTCTGCAGGCGCCCTGCACGCTCTGCGACTCGCCGATGATCTAGAGCCAAAACCACTGGAAGAACCTCAGGGCTTCCCTGTGACCCTCTCATCTCCCTGCTCTCACTCGGGGTCCAGTTTTGTCACTCATCACTGCAACTGTTTTTTGTTTCATGTGTTTTGTTCACCTTTTTATTACTTTATTTTGGTATCTTAAAAGTGCAAATAAAAGGCTTTGATTACACGTTCAGACTCGCATTTCCTCTCGAGTGCAGCCTACAAAGTGCGCAGAGAAGCTGTTTCCCCCATTGCCGCAGTTTTAAATTAATATTTTACTGAGGTAAAGCAGTTTGGAGTCAAACTTTACAGATTTCTTTATTTTTCCTCGCTCTAAAATTAATTCCCAGTCAGACGCAGTGTGTGCACAAGGGTGCAAAGAAACAAAGTTTAAAATGTGGTTATATGTGGAGGTTTTTATTATTCAGTAGGACTTCAGGGCACCATAAATAAGCTCGCTCATTTCTTTCTGTTGACTATATTTCCAAACCTTTGGTGTAGTTTTTATTGCAAGGAAGTGGAACTTACTCTGCTAGTCCTATTTTAGTGAGTTTTTTCTTCCCTTTTTGAGTGCAACAAATAATACACTCTGAATAATACATACTCTGAAGAGAAAAAAAAAAAAAATACCTACTTTAATTGGCACTGTAAAACAATTTCCAAGCTCTGGGAAGAGGGGGGGAGGAGGAGTAGGGTGATGGTGCTCAGTCATTCTCTCAGATGAGGACTTCCGCTAATGTAAACGCAGAAGAGAAGGAGCGGCGAGGCAGATGAGATGAGCAAGAGGCAGGAAGAAAGCGAAAAGTGTGCTTAAAAACCCGGCGCGGTCCGTCCCCGGGGAGCGCGTCGTAATGAGATTCAGCAGTAATGAGGGACAGAACATGGCGCCAGATGTGATTCTAATTCCAATTGGGGGGGTGTTAGAGAGCATATTGTTAAATACAATTAACCCTTTTTTCATATTTGGAGGGAACAAGGGCCGTGGGGAGGGGGGGATACAGGCTCAGCGGCACGTTTCCCCAACCCTCCCCATCCCCTCGGCCCCGGCTCCTTGTTCTGGAGACACGGAGGTCGGCGGCCGGTGATCAAAGTGGAAGCTGGACCTGAGAGACCGGGGCCGGCAGCAGAGCCTCCTCTGTTCGCTGCCGCGTCTCATCCCTCACATCCCTGGATCCGGCAGAGGTGGGGTGGGGTCTTCCCTCCCTCTGGTGTCACTGGAGATGATAGCCTGCCCCGGGGCGAGGGGAGAGGAGGCAGCTCGTGCTTCCGAACCCTCAGGAGCTCATGAAAGGGGACCTTTTTGATTTTATTTTTCTAAACCCCCACATTTCTCAGCTCAGTGGTGGCATTTATTGGCCCTAGACTCAGCGAAGCTTCTGTCCGGCCGGGGGAAGAAAGGGGGCATCTCCCATTTTACTAGAAAGTGAATCCTTTATCACATTATCTGCCAGAGGCCCTGAGACTTGTGGAATTAGCGGTAGTTTTGTAGTAATTAGTTTTTAGGAGCATCGCTGCAGGAAGTGTAGTTTCTAATAATCAGGGACTCAAATATCTTAAGTGGAATTAATATAATTTTGTTTATTTTATTGGATCCTCATTAACTTCTAACTGCTCCTGATATTTCGGAGGCCTTCACATTAGCGAAGTTCCAAATCAGCTGTGAGCAGTGTGTGATAGACTAACAAACAAACATCCATATATTTAAAAGAATTAAGGCATCAGCATGAGACTATTATATTTATTTAAACTGTGTTTTTAAAGAACTACTCACAAATCCCATTCAACCTCTGTCTGTAACTGTCTTTCACCCTTGCACGAGTGACATTTGCCCGGAGTACAACAATGATAATAACCAATAAATAATACAATAATAAAAATCACTATAAACCTAAATAAAAGTCCACTTAATAGGTTTTTTCCAGAGCTTATAATCAAATGCTCATGTTCTTCCTCAGCAGACCTGTGTGGGTGGAGTGTGTTTATTTTCTGACCTAATAAAAAAAAGCTACAGTAATTACATTTTTTTTTTTGTCATTTACTTTTGTGAGCAATATGTAACATTAAGAAACATGTTATACAAATAAAGATTATTATTATCATTATCAATAAATAAATAGACCTTGACTAACTGTGAAGCAGGTTCCTCACTGACACTGAGATATGATTTGTGGTTTTAATTAACACTTTAAAGCAGAACGTCGGAGCTCTACTCCTGTCGTCAAACAAATTGAACAGGTTAAAAAGAAAAGAAAAACCACACCCACAGGAAACTAATAAACCATCAATTACAAATCCAGGGTAAATATTAACTTTGGCTCCAACACCATGGATTCTCCTGATTGAGCCGAACATAGACGAACTGAAACGTAACCCTGCTTTTGTCAAAGTTAAATCCTTTAATAAAACCGTTTATTAATTGAAAAGTTGATACAGAGAATTGTGAGGATGTAAGCTGAGCAGTGTTCCTGAGCTGTGGCTGTGGAGGGTGTACAGAGTTTGGTGCCTTCTCGGCTGCAGCCTCCCCTCTCTCCCTCTCTCTCTGTCGGAGCCTGGGGATTCGGTGCACAGTGTGTGTATGTTTGTCAAGTGGAAGTGGCTCCTCAGGTTGTAATGTTCCTGTCACTGATAGGTGGAGACCAGCACTGTTACAGAGGTTAGCTGTGTTTGGTTGATCCTCCTCCTGCTTTAATATAATAATCCGTCAAAGAGCATCTCCACTGGTAATTACCTGCTTCCCCTCCCTCTCTCTCTCTCCCACTGTCTTTGCTCTCAACACTTCAAACGGGGGATTTTTCTCTTTGCATACAATATTTATATCCTTTATGTCAGTGGCTGGATGGCATGAAACATTCATGGCACCTTTTCACACCTTAATTTCATGTGATGTTCCTTTTGTTTTGTTTAGACTGAATTTACAACACAAGTTGTCCCACCGTATTCTCTCAAGAGTATCGATTCGTTTTGTTGCTTCAGCATATTTCAAATTACACAGTGAGCGGTGGCAGCTGCTTTGCTGCCGGCGACGAGCGACTGCGTCACCTGGAAAACATTGTTTGGGATTTCAAGAGTCTCCTGTTGATTCGTTCACATCTCTGAGAAAAGAGAAGTTTATGAAGGTACATATACACTGATCAGTATTTCTAGTATTTATTTCCTTCATAAATCTTTGCCCTGGTCATCCATGACCCCCCATGCAGTAGCTCCGTGTCCCCCCAGGGGGCCTCACCCCTCAGTTTGAGCACAACGGATTGTTTACACTTCTGTGTTTATTTAGATATTTTTAGTTGTTGCAGCCGTTCTTAGTTTAATGATGTGATTTAAAGCAACTAACAAAGCTTAATGAACTCATAAACTGGAGAAGCATCCAAACAGGAAACATCTCCAGCTCTGATGTAAACACCACCGTCTGTGAAGTTCAGGTCAGAATATCTGCCAGTGTGGAAGCTGCGGCACGGTAACGATTCACGTCTGCCGCTCCCGCCTGCCTCCGCTCCCCCCTCCTCTCTTTCTAAAGTCTTCTAAAGTGAACCACATCCTCCCCAAACTTGTCAGCACTAATGAAGTCAGTATGCAGGGTTGTCTTCCCCTCGCTCTGAACTGATGGGGTGAACATGGTTGTCTAACTGGTTGACTCCCCCGCACTGCCGCACCCCCCCCCGGGGGAGCTGGGTGAGCAGAGAGGGAGGGAGAGAGAGAGTGAGCTGAGGGAGGGCAGTGACCCGAGACCAGCTGAGGAGGACAGGAGGGTGGGGGGGTTGCATGTCCATCATTAGACTCACTATTTGTTCGTGGCTTTGAGAGCACTGAAGTGGAACTAATACTGAGCAGCAGAATGGACATGGAGAGGGAGGGCCACTTTTTACTGCTACATTAATTAAGCTCATTCTCAACATGCTCCCTGTCTCCTCTTGTTCTGCTGTAATTAAGTGGAGGGGCTGCATTGTGTGTGTGAGTGTGTCAGTGTGTGTTTGTGTGTGTGTGTGTGTGTGTGTGTGTGCTGGTTTAACCTTTTCTGACATTTAGAACAACATCCTCACTTTCTGACGTGGGAGGAGACTGAGCTCGTTGTTTAGTATTTTCACTGTGGGAGATGTTTCTGCCTCTACATCTGAGGTGAAAGGACTTTTACTGTTTATTTTTTTTACCCATTAATGATTGAGTATTTGTTTAATTTATTGTTTGGTTTAAAAGAAAAAAGGCTGAGAGGCTCTGGCACAAGCTCCCTGAGACAAAAGTGATGATACAAATGTCATCATACTTTACTGATTTCTCCGGCCCACTATCAAGTAAATCGAATGAAAATACACATACACATGAACTCATCAAACACATGAATGCCAGTCGATCCCTGATGTTATAGCTTCTTTCAGACTTTCACTGAACTCCGGATAATCTCACCTCTCAGCCTCCTGGTCAAAACTCCAGGAGATTATCCTGAGGATTTAATCCCGAGCGAGTGGGCCTGTTGATGATGTTTCTACAATGCGAAACACATGAGAAACTACAAACACATAGAAATCGCCGGGCCGATGTGGCTCTCCTTATTCTTCCTTCTACAGGAGAGTCTTCTTAACCTTTTAATGACCTTTCAATATAAATAAATCTTATATACTTATATAGGAGAAAACATCCTGTTTGGAACCAGTAATAGTTAAATTTTGTTCAACTACCTGAAAAGGTTTGGAACAGCTAATCTTAATGAGTCAATTTAAATACCAAAGTAAATTATACTGCTAAAAATGGCTTTCTTCCCATTTGATGCCTCATCATGTGCCAATACGTTACAGCTATGACAGGTGTGACTACTTCTGATACCTAAATGAATCTCTCGGCGATCAGTTGTTCACTTTTACTTAAGAGAGATTCTAAATCGGGACTTATGCTGCTGCGTTCGCTTAAGTGCAGGATTTAAGGATTTCCTCGATTTAATGAGCTCCGTGTGATGTGTCTTTGAGTGTGATTGATAGGCACTTATTTCTTTGTGGCTTCAGGATTAAATCACTGTGTTTTCTCCAAGACGTCAGGGGATAAGTGAATGAGAATCACTCGTGCTTGTGCTTGAGCGATGGAGGATTGGCAGCTCTTAAGTGAAACACACTGTTCGGCAGGCCGGCAAGACATCATATCGCGTGTTCGTAAATACGGGCGGATGACGGATGTCTGTCTCCATCCGCGCTGGCACTGTGAAGTGACAGCTCTCTGTAACAGTGACAAGTTGGGTTCCAGCGGTGACAGATTGCCGTCAGGTGGCTCCATTTTCAAAATCTCACCAAGAATACGAAGCGCTTAACTTTCCTTTTGAAGGCTGAAGGGCTCGCTGCGCCTTTTATATTCCAGATTTCAGCGGGAGGAGAAGACAGGGGGTGGGGTGGGGTGGTGATGGTGGCTTATTTGAGAGTTTGCTTTAATATCTGTCTTTCAAAGATCAGAGCGTGTCAAATTCTCACACCTCATATTTCATAGCATCTATCACAGGCCATGTAAAATTCCCTTAAAAGTGCATTATGCAATATAATAGCAGGTTTGGGTGACATTTATCCGCCAAAGGGAGAAAGGATGGTTACGGACCTATTGCCTTTTACAAAAAGGATTTCATCACCCGGGGAATCTGTGTGAATTTCTTCGGTTTGTCTCGCGATTGCAGCCGATGATTAAAATTAGACGTGAACTTTACGCCGTTTCCCGCCGACAAATCTGTTTTTCGCACATGCAAATAATTAGAACCTTAGAGGTGACGCGAAGCAAAATCAAGTTTTGTGTGTGTGTGTGTGTGTGTGTGGGGGGGGGGGGGGAGTGGGGTTATTGTTGAAATACTGTCAGAGCAGTTGATCTAGATAATTTTGAGCGGTCCTCCAAGTGTCTGCATGGGGGTGGGAGAAATTATTTCAGGGCCTGGTTATGTAGAATTTGTAATTTCTTCGCTTCTTTTTTTTTAGAAAAGGAAATACCGGTAATAACTATGTGCAAAACCATTAGAATGAATATTTATGTTGCTTGTTATGAAATATTCATTAAGTCGGTGTATAAAAAAAGAACAGCGAGCCAGACTGGGGAGGGAGGCTGTGTGTTTACTTGTGTGTGTTTGTGTGTAAAATGGGGGAGGTGGGGGCGGTGGGGCCCTCATCACCTATTGCTCAGGAGTACTGACAAAACCCCGGGATTGAATATCTGACATCTCTTAACAAAAGAAGCAGCAGTAGCATCTTCTTCCCCCTTTTATTATCTTTCCCTCTATGCCATCTCCCGTTCTTTCTCTTTCTCTCCACCTGAGGTGATACGAGTCCCTGTGTTCATTCGATCTCCACGTCTCTCTCTCTCCCTCCGTCTCCACCTTTCATTCCCTCACTTCCCCTTCGTTCCATCTACCCAAATTAAGAAATTAATGAGGGATAGGTTCTTTACCAACTGCCCCCGCAATGTTTACCACTGATGAAATTATAATGTAGGCCCTGCTGTATTATTTATAAGCCAATTAGGGGAAGTGTTACTTGATTTGATGGGGAGCCGACACACAGAGTACATTTAACTAATGGAGACCAAGAGAGTAAAGGGAAAGAGGGGAGGGAGGACAGCTGAGGCGGACTATTCCGCACGATGCTCTAGGATTACGTGGCTAATTGCCCTGCTTTATCTGTCTGTCACGGATAGCCATGCATATTTTAGCGTTCCCAAAGACTTTGTTTGTTTGCACTCGTGTTGGGGCTGTAACAAGTAGAGCAGAGGCCAGAGTGGAGTGTAGTTAAAAACTGGCAGCAGGGGAGGCAGGGAGGGGGCGACGGAGAGGAGGAAGAAGACAGTGGGTGGGTGGGTGGTTGTTGGGGAGGGGGGGCGTGCGCAAAACTCCGACACTGTGACAGGTGGAGGAAGAGTTTTGACAAGGAGCAAAGGGCTGTCGAGGTGGGGAAATGTAACAGGGGCAGAAAAAAGGGCCGCTCATCGGGCTGCAATTAGACGGCAGCACAAACAGTCATTAATTTCACTTATTGTCGCCTGAAGCCGAGCGCGGCCGCAGCGACCTCCTCTGCATACTGTGGAGGAATGACTTCATAATTCTGTTTGCTCATTTGCGCGGCTCAGTGGCATCACAGCATGGAAAAGTAGTGACATTCGAGGAGCCGGCCAGGGACTACGATCCTGCAGATGCTGCACCAGCAGCTGGAAAACTGTGGTTACACACAAAACAAATGGTTTTACACAGATGGGTGAAAAACAGGATTAACTGAGTTTTCAATTAGCTCGACTCTAATTGATCAAGTCCACCTCCCGAATAGCAGCGTTTGCAGTTTTCTGTCTATTTAATCACAGAGTAAATTCAGGCTGAAATGATTATTAATCAGTTAATTTATGGGGAAAGTTTTCGTTGGATGTTATGTTTTCACCCCTTGTCAATTTGTTTGTTTGTTTGTGAGCAAGATTACACAATAACTACCTGATGGATTCCCACAGAACTTGGTGAAAGGATGCAATGTGGGTCAGGAAAGAACTCATTACATTTTGGTGGGGACCAAGCTGTGTTTTTTTACTTTCTTTAACATTGGGAGATTTTAAGGTTTTTTGACATTTCTCAAAGAATAATTCATGGATCTTGATGAACAAAAGTGATGAATAGTTAATTAATGATTTGAGTTTTGGGAATAATTGGTTTCAGTTTATTAAATATGCAAATTTGTCATATTTTTGTTATTTTGTAAAGTGTCTTTACTTTGTGGACTTTGGGTTTGGAAAAGATTTGACATTTTTACAGACTAAATAATACAATAAAAAAACAATCAATATAGACCATTTATTGTGAAAACATTCATTAGCATTAGCCTTACAAAAAAATAACAACTTCCAGACCTTCTTTATGATTTAATAAAAACAATACCTATTATTATTCGTGGAGCTGTTGGCCAGAGAGGAATAATAGATTTTCTGGAAATTTATTGTGACCCTCCAGGGCGAGCCGCAGGCCAAGGCCCCCTGGTGCAGAGCTGGACTCGGGGAGGCAGCTCCTGGAGGAACCCAGTAAAACCCCTGGAGTGGAGCTCCAAGGAGCAACTCTGACTGATGAGCTTTTTGAAAGTTGATCAGACACTCATGCTAAGGAGGCGAAACTGGAGAAAAGGCATCCTTAATTATCTGATGAGGGGAAGCTTATCTGAACGGTTTCTTTTTTCCCTCCTCTTTTATCCCGACGGATCACATGGCAGATCTTAACATAACAAAAGAGCTGCCTGGCCGGCCCGCTTCATCTAAGGCTCCATCCTGACCCAGACACTCTCTGCGTGTGTGAGTCCCGGTTCTGGTCTGAGGGCGATTCACAATGAGGCCCTGCTTCACATTACGGAGAGGCATTTCTCTCTGCTTGTGGAAATTTCCCTCACATATCGAGCGATGCAGATTTCAGACCTGAGCATATTGGAACATTTGCGGGTCTTCTCCCTGCTACGAGTCTGTAATTAATTCACGATTAAAAGTATTAGTACCGGCTTTGTGTGGTGATTTATTTAAAGGCTGCTACTGACGCTGGCTCAGTTTCCTCCTTTAGGAAATGGGTAATAAGATCCGATGCCAGACCTTATTCAGCGTCCCTCTACACACACACATACACACAAACACACATGCACATCCCATATTAGCGTGTCTCCTCCATTAGAAGCCCACACATAAGCACCGGAGCCCTGTCACCGTCGCCGTCACAGTCACCATGTTAACTTATTCATCCCTGTTAAAGCCCATGTAACTGGATAGCTGTTAATTAATAAAGCTGTCGCGTAAATGGTTGCCACCGGACCATCGCCACCATCCATCAGTAACATAATCTCAGGCTTGTTTTCATGCCAGGCCTCGGGCTCAATTAAGATAATGCTATGCAAACGAGGTCTCTCGCCATTAGCCTCATCACTGAGGGGTTGTTAATGGCATAATTGGGGCACTCCACAGAACAATTACCGCAGCACCTCCTACCCACCTATGAGATCAGTGATCATGTGCGAGCATGACTGAGGAGTCGCGAGTCGTGACCGCCGCCCGACGAGTCGTGGCTGCAGGTTGACCTGGGAGGTCCAACAGGAGCAGCTGGAGAGCACAGACAGGCGGCTGCAGCCAAGACGCCGGCGGGCCTTGACCTGGACTGTAATTATCCTCAAGTGATGCATTGGTGCTGAATAGACTCAAGCGTTTATAATACAAGGTGTCAAAGACAACACAAAAGAACCCTGATATTCAGCCCATTAGACCTGGCTGAGGTTGTATGAAGGCTGCAGGTCAAGTCTAAAGGCCCCGGCAGTGCGATCCTGTGGATTTGTTTCATGTCACAGTGTCAGGCGGCTGGTGTTGGAGTGCATCTGTTCGTCTGCTTACATTGAAGCTGAAGAGAAATTTTACCCCTGAAAGCTCGGACCCCGAAAATAACTCCTAACCCTTCACTGCTACGTTACGTAAGAAAAGGACAATTTCAAGATGAAGTCAACTTTTTTCTCAATACTTCTTCTGCACAAGTTAGACTGGAAACAATTCCAGCGTTATCCTCAAGTAAAAGTTATGACTAAACGCAGCATTCTGAATATAGCAACAGCCAAAGTTTTGCATCCTCCGCACTGAGAGTTTTACCGTCTGAATTTGTAGATTTCCAAGAGACGTTCCATGCGCTGAGTCACTTTCCCCCACAGTTTCCTCCACAGCATGTTTTGTTGATGATCTGCAGGGTTTTCTCCCTTCGACAGCAGAGACAAAGCCACATATCCGCAATGCCCCGTCCCATCTGTTGTCTGCTCACACCTCCACTTTGCTACACACACACACACACACACACACACACACACAATGGGTGGGTTTCAGCACTAGCACCATCTATAATGATTCCTCTGACACACATTGGGGCACATCATTCCACCGCACAGCACAGCTTTGCAACTCAAGGCCCCTAAACCTCGCTCAGCCCGCTCACCAGAAACACACTTTCCTGTGTGTGTCTGCGTGTTTGTAAACACGTGTGTGCGAGCTCACGGCCACGCGGCTGAGCAGTGAGCGGCTCCTTGGGAATTTTAAGAGTCAAGCTCCCCTAAATCTTCTTGTTTCAACTTTAGAAAATCAATAGGATAAATATCCTGTTTGCCCCACTTGTCCTCAGCCGCCCACCTCCCGCTCGCTCAGGTTATCGGAGCGGAGAATCTCGCTTTCACCTCAGGCTATGTTTAAAATAATCCCTGCTTTTTTTTTTAGCTCTGAATGGCCAAGGATCTCAGGTGCAGCTATTTTTTTTTAAACAGCAAGCAAGAGGGGGAATCATGTTAACATATGCCATCGGAGAGCGCCACTGGCTAAGACCTCCAATCGACCTGCTCCGTGTGTGATTAGGCTAGTGAAGCTGAGCCGGGCCCAGACACCGATCGAAGAGGGTACACTCTCAATATGGATGCAAGCCTTGCATGCCGCGGCCACATCCAGCTGCTTCTATTGATTTTTTTGTCCTCAATTATATAATAAAAGCTCTGTTCTGGATTTGAACCTAAATCACATAGTTTGACGAGCGACCATGTCCCATAAATCAAGAAAGCATTTTTGACTCACATGAAATGGGATTTTTATCGACTGTGTTTTGGCAGCCCCCTCTGGAGAGATTTGCACGACCGCTGTGCACGATTCAAAAGTGTAAGTCTGAGGTTTTTTTTCTCCCTTCATGTGTTTCAGGTGATTGGACTGAAGACAAAGAGGCACAGACACAAAACTTTGAGTGTGCAGTTCAGCAAGCCACAACTCAAGCTCTCACAAATCTGTTTTGAAAAGCCCCTTGGATTAGTTCTCCAAGTTCACGGTTGACTCTTCTAATTGGAAGACATCCACTTTTTTTTTTTGCCATTTGATCCATTGGCAAGTTTGTTGAAATCCCTAAATTCTTTATCCCCCCAGGCATCGAGATATCTTCAGGAAAATACAGGTTAGGATCATCATTCTGAAGGAAAACCACAACTGGACACTTCAATCTGTGTCACGGTACAAATTAATATTCAATTAAACCTCCATTTGAGAATAACCAGTCAGAGAATGATACAAAAAAATATATGAAACTGCCTTTTTTGATTAATAATCATGAATTTGACTTGGATTTTATATCCCCACTCTAAGTGGCTTGGAATCGTCCAGTATTGCCTCAGGAGAGTGTTCGCTGTAAACCACCAGATTGAGACACTTTATTCAGGAGATGATGACCTAAACGGAATGAAACACTTTTACATTAGTTTAGCATAAAGACTGAAAACAGGAAAAACAATAACTAACTAATCTGCCTCTATTCAAAGTTTAAAACAATCTTAAATACTCAATAATTAATGGGATTCATCTTGTTGGTTCAGTCAGTACAAAAATAGCCCAGGAGTAAAAACAAGTTAATAGTATAGTATAGTTTTACTAGAAGTTACGTGAGTGACATATCAGCCTACATTATTCTTGCAGTGAACGGACATTAGACGAACTGTAACACCAGTCCCTTCATTTCATCCTGACACCTTTCATCACCCAGCGATATGACTGTCACTGTAAACCAGAGTATTTCATGCCCTAAAGACCTGGTAAACTGACCCATCCACTCAAGGTGCCCAAACATCGACCTAATTTAGAGGAGCCGGTCGTTCCTGCAAATGAGAGCACAGTCATTATCACCGAGTGCCATCAGACACCTGGAGGAGGACGGCGGAGAGGCGGTGGCCGTAGATGGCCGGGGGGTTCGGTTCGGTGGGAGGGAGGGTAACCTGAGCTTAAGATGCTAATCTTGCTGCGCTCGGGCATTTGGGGGGATAATTGTAGCCCTGGCGAAGCTCAGGTGATGATGCAGGTGATCCTCTGGAGTTAATCCACATCATATTCCCCGGTTAGCTCTTTTGCCCTCACCTGTCCTATCTCCCTTTGCTTAGTCTTAATCTCATTTTCCCTTCTTTACCCGCCCCCTCCTCTCTTCTTATGAATATTCCCCAGAATGCCTGACAAACCCGCAGTAAGAGACGATGGGGAAGGGTCGTGGGCGTAACTTTAGCTGGAGTAATGAGGCCTAATCCTCTGCTGACTGGGGCCTGTTTAAACAGCTCCTGGCTGAGCCACCCAGTAATGGAGTAATTAACCCCAGCGCCCTCTCATGCCCAGCAGCTCCCGTCCTCCACGACGACCTCCCCCCATATTCAACTCTGCCTGCGCTGCATTGTCATTGTCTGGGAAACGCAGGAAAGGAAGTTGGGTATTGATGGCAAGACATCAAATCAGCACTGATGGGAAATAAGCTGGAGACGGGGAGCAGCGTAACGCAATGTACCCCTTCACGGCGTATCGCTGCACCTTCCTGACATTGTCTTTGTAGTGACTCATCTTTACGTGTGGAAGCAATATCATATTTGCTGTGTGAAGAAACAGTAATGGGAACAGTTCAAGGTTCAAGGGTCATTATAAGCCTCCGAGGCGGGTGGAGCATTCAGGGGTGAAACATATCTCTCTCCACTGATCTGATTCCCAGACAATCATACACGGCAGATTCTTTGTATTTGCTTTAGGTGGGCTCACGAAAACAATCAGTGCAATCAAACAGCGAACAACCCGCACAGGCATCCCATCAAGCCAACAGGAAAAGCCTTGTGTGTTCATGTCCCGGCTCTTGCCGTCTCCAGCCGGCTTAAAGCAGAGAACTGCTGGAGCGTTTGAAGTAAGCAGCCACCACACATTATGCCAGATGAAATGCTATCATGCGTGGTCGCTGAATGGTTTGTGTCATTAAGAGAATAAGGCAAACAGGGAGCCGAGCGCGCTCAGAACCTGCCTGCACGCACGCCTTTCCGAGGGGAAGGCAAGATTAAGGGGATGTTCAGAGGCTCTCATCTGTCAAGACTTCAAAGATGCCATCGACACTCCTTGTTTCTGCCGGCGCAGCGACCAAATCGCACACACTCTGCCGCCTCTGTGGCTGTCAAAGCTCTTCTGACATCCCCTTTATCAGGTGTACAGGCTTTAATCCAGACATAGATAAATAAATCAACACACAGGGGTCCCGCTCTTTTCAGCGCCTCCTGGTGGCAGGGTATCAGCACAGCCAAGGAAAATATCAATAAGTCATTAGTCGTCTGCTGAGGACAACAAAGAAAGGCCAACTGCTTGGTACAGAAATGAAAATTAATGCACGATCGTGAAACAGAGGCAAGGAAAGAAGTGAATTAACCAATAAGCAGAGTTTTCCTCCCTCCTGGCAGTCACGTCAGATGATCCAGTGCAGATAACAAGCGAGAAATGAAATCAGCACTGGCATCAAGGCTCACACTCGCCGAATTGGGCTCATCTCCTCCTGCACGCCCGAATTGAATTTCAAAGTGGATCTATCAGTTTCTACAAACAGAGAAATGTGTTGCTTTCCACCTTTTTTTCAGAGAGCAGAGATCCGTTTTGACACCCAGTGCAACATCTGGAGCAGACAGATGAGAGGAGAACACAGGAGTTTGAATTAAAGTTGACACGTCGACATGCAGGCAGACACGCCGCACATCACAGCCAGCCCCCAGCAGCCAGGATGGACACATCAGTCTGTTTAGATATCGACGAATCCCGAGAGCAAAAGAAAAGACACAGCTGAGCGGGACTGGGGAAGGCAATCTGAGATATCGACAATGAAATAAATACAGAAGAACAAACCAAAGCAACAGAAGTGTGTGCCCAATATGACTGCTTTAACTCGCAGAGAGCTTCCCGGGTAGGAGGAGAGAAAAAAGAAAAACACAACCTGGAAAGGTAGAGTGTTGTACCTGTCTGGGTGTATTTCCGTTGGTTCTTTTCATTTTATTTTAACAGCAAAAAGCGCGGCAGAGAGAGATCACCACAACAGAAAATCTGATGTCTGAACTGCGGAGAGGGAGAGAGCTGTTGTTCCATTGTTCTGTTTGTTTGTTTTGAAGACCGGTCTGGCAGCAGAAAGCACATCCCTTTCAGAATACAAAAGATGCCTTAGAGGCAACATAAGTGAAGTTTTATGCTGATGACTGACTGTTTGACAAACATCGGGGGTGAAACTACAACTCCATTCGTAGAGAGAAACGGGAGGAAGGCGCTGGGAAGGGGGAGGAAAAAAATTTAATAAATAACAGGGGTACCTGGGTAATGTGTTAAAAGAAAAGGAGGAAAAAAAGGGTTTAAAAACTGAGGGAGTGAGAGAACAAAAAAAAACTAATTTATATCCTATAAGAGGAATGTGAGGCACCCAGGGGGGCCCTGTAAGTTGTGAAAAATTAAAGGAGACGGATTCAAACTGTCCAATTTCCACATCAAACAAACCCTGGGCTCCCTGCTCCTGGAGAGGCTGCCTCATATCCAACACATAGCCTCAGAAAAAGGTGCCCCCCCCCCCCTCCTCCCCGCGTTCTCCTCATCCTCCCCCCGCCCCTTCATCCACTACTCAAGTCCACCACTGCAGCAGCCAGTTTTTTATTTTATTTTATTTTTCCTTTTTTTTACTGGTACTCTCCATTTCCTCAATAACCCCGCTCTCTAATTCCCCTAAGCACTGTACTGGTTACACTAGCCACTGTCTCTCCCCTGCCTAATTATACCCTTGTGAGTCTATTAATCAACTTGTGAATTATTTAAGGAGGAGAGCTCCTCTGCCTGTAACTGGCTTTGACACCGTGAAGGGGAGACGGAGAAGAGAAGAGAAAGGCAGTGGATAGGTGCGGGGGGAGGCTAAAGCGAGGAGGGGGAGAGGAGTGAATGTTAGGATGGAGAGATGGAAGGCGGTAGGTGGGTGGATGGAAAGAAAGAAAGGGAAATGAAAAGATGGAATCAGTATCTTCGTGCATATGCATCCCCTGAGGACCGGTGCAACGCTGCACCCAGACGAGACAAAACCCCGATCAACATTCACCCTGTTTGTTTGCTTCTTTGTGTGTGTGTGTATGTGTGTGTGTGTTGTTGTTGTTTTTTCCCCCATTCCCACCCTCTATTTTCATGCATAAGTTTTCATGATAAACAGGAAATTCATGAATTTATGGAGTGATACAGTGTGCAATGGAGGAGGAGGGGGGAGACAGAGGGGTGAGGTGGAGGAAGAGGAGTGAACAGTCAAAGCCAAAGAGTGAGGCGAGACTGGGGGGGGGGGGGGAGAATTATGTAGACGGCCGAATACACACATATACATAAACATACACACCACCGGGGTCCTTCTGCTGTTTGACAGGAGGCAGTTCCTCCCCAGAGCAGCAGGTATACGTGTGTCGAAGGTGGTGATGATGCTGATGATGGCTGTGGTTGTTACCATGCCGGAGTCTGATCTCCTGCCGCCGCCGCCGCCCCTCATCAGTCGAGATCGCAGCCCCGACCCTTTCTAATGACTCCCATCGACACCGACGCCCACCATAAGCAGCCGGGGCAGGGAAGACACAAGCCTGAAAGTGAGATCATTATTATTTTCATAATGTTTTGTGCTCTAAGTCGCACCCGTGGCGCAGCGCAGCGCAGCCCGTGGAATCTCAATGAACTCCAGCCTGCGGAGTGTTGTGGGGGCCGAAGAGAAGAACTTTTATTTCAAAGACGCCATAAAACAGTCAGTTCGCCTGAATTACAAAAAAAACAATACAGAGTATTTTCTCACAAACCTCTTCTCAAGGCGTCCGATATTTCTGGTTTTCAGATCTCGTATCTTTTTCTTGGAAGATGTTACTCTGGGTAGTTTATCGAGCAACATCAGTTTCTAGTTTTGGTATAAAATAATGCCAAATACAAATGTTCACCCCAAGCTCTGTGGGCTGAACCAAAATACCAGGTTTAAAAGACAGAATCAAAATCTCCACCACTGTTTGGAGGGAAGAGGTGTTTTGAACAAATTAATTTCCATTCACTTCTATTGTATTCGTGTGGAAAGAGATATCATAAAACTTGTGATAATAAAGAACAAATCTGGGCTTTATTTATCCAACAATGCCAATCAAGCTTGCATGTTTTTTAGACAGGGTTGTGTGCGCTTCTCATGCATGTGTGAATATGTGAGTGTGTTAGAAGAACATGTCATTATGCCCGAGCCGTTGCCGATGTCTGCGAGGGTACGTGAGTCCACACTGCTCCGTCTCTGTGGGATGTTTATTAAATTAATAAAAAGTTGCTCAAGGCGAGCTGAACCAAGGAATGCCCAGGGCTCGGCCGTGATTGGCACACTCCGCCGCCCTGCATTCTCTCCAGGGTCCGGCCGCGTTTGCTTTAACTAACTGGCCGTGACTGAGGAGAGCAGGCTGACATGAAGCCCCCCCCCTTCCACCCCCCATCCCCAGATATTATAAGAGGTAGGAAACAGAAGAGACTGAAGTCTGAATGTAAAAAAAAAAATTGAACAAATTTGTCCTCGATTGTCTGCTGTAATAAGTGTCATGGAAATTTCTAGATGCTTCATATTTCGCTGAATTACTGTGACCACAAAGTCTTCATGTGAGAAGTAAAATATGCGGATGCCAAGTTTGTGGTGTCAATTTCCGTTGAATAAAAAGCAAAGTCGACGCTGGTCCTTCTCTAAGTTTAATTCAGCTTCTGCAGAACGACTCACAACTAATTCAAGTACAAAAGACGCACAAATGCATAGATGGAAGAGGAAATATCAGACTTTCTTTCCGGCTGGTTGTGTCTAATGCTAAACTAACACGTTGTCTTAACCTTGACAGATTCTCCTGAGCGTCTGCCAGGCCGTCTCATCTCGTCCTGTCCTTGGACATCGAGCGAGGAGCTGGGAATTTGATCTTCATATTCTACCTCTCACATATAAAAGGTAAAGAGATGTTTGGTCTCAACTATTCGGCAGAATCTATCAGATCTAACTATTTCCATTACATGTGAGACGTAATGGAAGATTTACGTTGCCTGGCTAATGTTTGAGACCCACATTTTTTGTTTTGTTTGTTTTTGTTGTGCTTGTTTGATCTGTTTTTTTACCATAATTTGCAGCTCGGAGCGTCTGGTGATGTGATTTTAAAACTCAACTCGTCCGCACCCGACAGGACGGCTGAGCAGGAGGCAAAGGTCTGCGGACAAAAAACAACAACACAAAAACGAGATGGAGCAGAGGTCACAGAGAGGAAACAGTATTCATATCAAAAGAGAATAATCAGAAAGGCAGGGGGGGAGGAGACTCCTGAGGGGATGATGAGTGTTGTTTGTTGCAGAAAAAATGTATAAAACCCCAAAATGAGTCATTATACAACCATTTCTTACTTCACACAACCGCTTTATATAGACTACCGGCATTATGTTCCAATTAAATACAAAAGAAAAAGTCTGGCATTCGAAACTCTTCAGAGAATCTGCATATCGCCTTTTAGGAAAAAAACAAAGGGAAAAATTAAAATATGTTATCATCTTTTAAAAAATCCTTTCAAAAGTAAACAAGACAAACACAAACAAAACACAACAAAAAAGCCCCACTCTGTCTCTTTCACTTTATATCTCTCCGTCTATCTCTCTCTCTCTCTCTCTCCAGCTCGGCAACTCATAGGAGGAAGAAGCCGCGGGAACACATTTGCATATAAACTGCGAGAGGCAGGGATTGTCATCGGCGGCACATTAGACGCAAGGAGCGCGAAGGGAGAGTATTTTCATGTGCAAATTTCAGCCTCGCCAACTCCCTGCATTATTATTTCATTAGAGCCGAAGAAGGAAACCCTTCCAATCCCCAAACCCTGCCATCATCCCCACGGACACTTCAAGAATCACACCAAATCCCCCCGCCGCGCCTCTTCCCCAGAAGGCCCCACTACTGAGTAGCTGTTTACACCGGGGCCCACCGCGCAGGAGGAGTCAATCCGCTGCTGCGATGGTGACGGGAGATCAGATAAGAGGGAGCCGCAGGAAGAGGGAGCAGAGATACACCAGTTGTGACCAGCAATATTGGTGTTCCTCGGCATTAATTGCTTGTAAACTGCGAGGCTGGAGGCTTGCCGGCTTTCAAGTTTAAAAAGGAGATTACAGCCAATTAGTAAGGCCTCTGAAAACCCTTTACTGCCTGGGGAATAGTGGCTGATCCCTAATGTGGGACAGCTGCGAGCAACAAAGGAACAGTCGCAGTCCTGCTTTTGAAAAACACACTTGCAAGCAGAGCAGTTTCAAAAGACACACATAACGTATGCGCTCACATATAATCTCACAAGCAAACAAAAAACTGAGCCTGATTGATAGAAATAGCTGCAAAGAAGTGCCATTACAAGCATGAAAAATGAATGAGCACATGCAAACATGCAAACAGACGTGCGAACGTGCACACGCGCTCCTAAAGTGACACAAAGGGAACAGACAGGAAGGTAAATATGTTTTAAAAGGTGAGGGGAAAACGTTTGTGGGTTGGGGAACGCATTTCATCCTTTTAAATCAATTTGTCAGGTTTTTCTTGGAGCCGTGTTGCCGAAAGAGCCGAGTGTTTCCCTGTAAACTGCCATCTTTAATTTCTTTGTCTGACACGCTAGACTGCACCACGACACACCAGAGACCGAGCGTGAGGTGAGCAAAAGGTTCAAAGCCCAAATGGGAGCAGAGCCTGTGTACCCTTGAGCACCGTGGATTACCTCATTCACTCTCATGTCAAACAGAAGGCAGGAAGAGGAGGAACACAAGTCGAAAGATCTCCACAGGCTCCGTAATCTACCACGATTTGTGCCGAGCCCCGCGACTCCCACATTACGAGTCGCGCTCAATGATCTCCTACTTCCTCTTTATCTTTCCTCCCCGTGTCTCATTCCACATTGCACCTGCACCTGCACATCCTCAGCTACACCCCACCGCCCTGCCATCCTCCCCCCTCCTCCTCCGGCTCCCTCGTCCCTGTGCACACATTAGCAAAAACAGCTGTCTGCCAACTATTCTGACTTCAGGTAATGAGATTCAGATTCCTCCATATGTACCTAACAGCGTTCACCTGAAAGAGTTTGTGAAATGTAAGTGTCTACGAACGCTTCATAGCACCAAAAATAGGCTTTTTGTACAGCAGTTAAACTCGTTCAGGTGTTAAAAGGGACGTTTTTTGCCAAAGTGCTTCAGCGGGATTGTTCTCCACATGCCTGCCTGGAATCCTCATGCTGATAACAACGACTATTTAGAAGTCATGGCACCGTGTGAAACTGCCCCCAAAAGACGTACTTGAATTTTGTAAAAGTGCTGTTAAGCTGTTAAAGGAACACCAGTACAGATTTGAAGTTTACGTTTATTTAGCCGATAAAATGTTTAAAATGAGATGATAGAACTTTTGAAGAGCGAAATACCAGATTCTTTCTCCAACACTTGAAAAGTTAAACACACATAGAAGCTTTCTAATGGATAACTATTGCTGTTTGTGACAAAAAAAGCATAGTGGTGTATTTTTTGAAGAACTAAACCTCTTCTTCTATCATTGACTGTAAATAAAGATGGACAACACACTCTTCTTCCTCGTGTTTTGCTAAAAGCTCAAATATCCCCAAATCAAGTTCCGCTTTTTACAATATTTGGAATATAATTCTGGTGTATATCTGTGTATATCTGTGGTATCGAGGTCCCGTTGATACTCATAACTACTTTAAACCAAACTTACCAGAAACATGAACAAACAAACACCAAAAACACAGAAAAATGCCTTGAGCATGTACGTTGACCTTCTTAGAAATGCCCCACCTGCAGCCAGCGTTTATGTCCTATACTGCAGCCAGCCAACAGGGGGCGAGCAAGATGGTTTTGGCTTCACTTTTGGGTAGCACCAAAAGTGACCACTCCAGAGGTCACCGGCACAAGATAGCGACTGAACTTAACATGCTAACCTATGTCTGGGAATTCATTCTCAGATAAGGGGAAATAGAAGAATGCAGAAATTAAGAAATGTTTCTTCCCAACCATTTTCCATTGCGTTTTTAATTGACTGGTCAATTTGTAAAAAAAAAAAAAATCTTGATTAGTATGTTCCCTTTGATCAAAATGTAATCTGAGTAGACTTACGTTTGTTTCTTCATAGTATATAAATATTTATACAACCCATTTAATGTCCAAGAAATAAAAGATGGAGACAGACATTTCTCTCCAGCCCCACCCGTCAAACTTGGTAATATCGCATGTCACTTTCTGCGAGTTGGTGTCCCGTCTCCTCGCTGTGCTCAGGGGAGTATTTGTTTATAGCCTGAACCTCTCAGGAAAGTCGACAGCTGTTTGCAGTCGAGCTTAGCAGCGACACCACCATCCTTCAACATGATGGGTTTCGCCTTTTAATGCATCGCAGTTAACCACATCCTAATTAGATCTAACGACTTGCTCATTAAAGAGCTCTACAGCTTAATTGGCGTTCTGAACTGCAAACAGGGAAACACCACAAGGAGGTCGGCGATTTAAAAAAATAATATGGAAGTTGTAAAATCGGGAAGGGGGGGAAGGCGGAGGCTGACCAGAGAAGGCTACTAACCTTCTCATCAGACTGCATTTTTAATTAGAGATAATCAATATTCAAGGACGATGGATTTACCACAGTTTATATATCCATCAAGGATCATAAATACTTAATGCTTAAAAAAGTAAGAAACCCCAACACTCACAAAATTTATTCCCCAAGATTGTGGCAATCTGGCAAATCAGATATGATTAATTATAAATTGAACCATTACAGCACGCTTCAGAAGCTCACGTACCACAAATTGCATCCAAAACCGGGGTAGAACATGAATTTGCTCTCCTGGTATTTCTGCAGCTCGTATGCAAAGTCGCCGGATCTGATTCACATGCAGGGTCCGTTTGACGCCCTGTAGTTTCATTTAGATCAAAAAGACTCAAGTAGACAGAGAATCACAGGATATCCAGAATATCTGATCATATATACACACACATAGCACCCCCCCCCCATCACCAACACCCCCACCTCACCTTGCCTCTGAGAATCTCTGCGACTCAAGAGACAATCTCATTAAATCAAAGAGCCAGAGAGAAATACATAACGCAAATACTCCCGTCTTTTGTCTTTGTTATGAGACACAGTGAATCCCGGTTAAGCGCTTCCATAATTCTCCATGTTGGACTGTTCAGGGGAGCAGTGGACACTCGACGAGGCTTTGACAGTCACACCACATTAGTGCAGTAACTGTAAAGAGGCCTTTCTGAGATTTGTCCCCTAAAAATATTCTCACACCACCGGAAGCCGGAGCCTCTCAGGAGCCTGAATTGAAACCTCACAGCCTGAGGACAAGGCAGGCAAAGGCAGAAAATTAAATAAAAAAAACAAATGCCCCCAAACTGCTCCTATTATAGACACAACATGGCAAAGAGTAGGGAAACAATAGAGTTATTTCGGCGCAGAGCAGAGACGGACGGAGAGCGATGGCATCTAGGGGCAGAGGGCTGCAGGGCTGGGTGGGGGCTACCCAGGCGGAGGTGGAAGGAGGGGTGCTCTAATGGGCTCAGGGAGGCTGGCGAGCCCTGCTGGAGGCCCACAAGAGGCCCTAGCCTGTGGTCTTGCCTTGGGCGGGCCTGCCACAGCAGCAGTCAGGTGGGCTGACAGACTGAGGGAGAGGAGTCCCTCCCCATGTGGCCTGCCATCAACCCCCCCACCACGCCTTCCCTCTGCACAGATGTTCGGGGTTTGGGGAGCAACAAGCTGTGCGGAAACACACAAAGACGGGAATTTAACGTCGGCAAGTTGCATTGGAGCGTCATCTTCCACAGGATTTCTCTAATTGAGTCAATCTGCAGGTTTGAGCATGTTTCAACTGTGGACAGATTAAAAGTTAAACATTCACTCACGCAGCATGGAGCGCGCCGACGTATGAGGTTTATTAATTAATGGTCATTTACAGGATTGAATTAAACATGAGAACAAGTCTTGAGCGTCCGCACATATTACTACAAAGTTTTATTTTTGAGAAGAGAGAATAAAGCGCCGTCATCAGTGTGAATCAGTGCATCGACACACAAGTCTTTTCTCTCAGGTGTGTTATGGACTTGTACTCTGTACTTATACACTGAACCTTTGGCCGTGGAGCTCCCCGAAGCCCCATCCATATAGCCCACTGCAGGAGGTAAAGATCAGGGCGGCCCGGCCTGGACTCTCCCCTCCTGCCCGGCGAGGCGTGTGAAGCCTCTGGCACGACTCTCAGCATGGGAAAAGTGCAGCTTTATCACTGCTGCTCAAACATTCATCACACAACCTCTTCTGCAGCGCGCTCCAAAGGGAGACAATAGAGCCTTCATCAACTCCCATCTGAAGCTGCCGATTTACACAGAAGGTGGCAGAGAGGCAACTTCAAAGTTTTTTTTGGGGGGGGGGCCCGGGTCGATGCACACACACACACACTGAAGAAGAAGAAGAGAGAGGAGAGGAAGGAGAGGAGAGGAAAGAGAGGGGGACAGTCGAGGAGGAGCAGCTCTCTCCAGTCTGGAGGGAGGTCATTATCAGGCCATGTTTACCGCAGCACAGAGAACACTGATGTGCTGCTGCTGTTTTAACATTTGGAATATAGCATTGCAGCCATCACTGCAGGCAAAATAGTTTATGTCCCTCTGTTTGTCTACGTATGCATGTGCAGTATGTGTGTGTGTTTGCGTCCCAGCCGACTGAGACAAGATTTTAAAAGGCATTTGCGTTATTTCCTGCATATAGAGGTGAAGGTCAGCGTTTCCCCGGCGAATATCAACATCTTTGCACAAACAGCAGAATAAATACTTTATACCATAAGGTATCGGGAGAATATGCTGCAAGAAACATCAGATTTAACAACTAATACGTTAGTTGTGGACTCCTAAAACTGTCATTTTCACTGCAGCAAACAAATAAAAATGAGGCTGCAATCAGTTCTCTGGGCTCGAGCAAATATCAAGTTGTTTCAAGAATTTTGTTGACTTGAGCTAATTCATCTGCCCTACTTTGCCTCGTTTAATATAATCATGAATTGCTGGAAAATTATAAAACAAGTGAACTCTCTCTCATTTAGAGACTATTTTTAGGCCTGGATCTGAGAAAGAAATGAAATAAGCAACACATTAATTACATATGATCATTGTCTCAGATGTTTGTAGTTTAACTTTTATTTAACTTAAATTATGAATGTGAGGTTTCACATTGCTAGTTCAAACCTAATGAAAGTCTATGACTGCAACAGAAGTACTGCCAACTGTGAATTCAAGATGGTGGCATGTACAGACGCAGCGATCCCTCCCAACACAGTGTTTTAATGTTTACCTTCTACTTTTAGTAATGATTGCACTCTATGCGTAATGTTTCAAGTACTTATTATGTTACTGTACATACTTATATGTACTGTATATAAATATGTTTACACCAGGGATCAGAGAGAAATAGCATTACAATCCCATCTATGCTCTGTACATGTTGCATAATTAACAATAAAGTTGAATCTGACTAGAAAGTGCGCAGGAGTACACGACCTTGCCAGGAGATCAAGGTTGTTGGTTCAATTCTCAGATCCTCTAGTCAAAGTGACCTTGGCCACATGATTGATCTTTGTTTTGCGAGTGTATGGACATTTGAGACTAACTTCCTACTGGTCCCCCTGATAATAATTAAGGAGTCGTATGTTACATGTTGTGGATAACTGTAGTTTCTCTGTATTGTCAGTGGACCACTTTTACACATAAAACGTGTATGTGTGCTAGTGTGTTAATTCTAAATAAAATATGTATATAATCCTAGTTTAGCCCATGCAGCATTATCATGAATAAACTGCTCTGTTTTCACATGTGGGCAAAGAAAAGAAAAAACTGGCTGCGTCTTACGAATCAAGAACAATAAAGAACAATAAATGTGCAGTTATTTCTCTCAGTGGCAAAGATGTTTACAGACCTGCTGTGTCTCCCCTGTATCTACAGACCAGTTAACCCATATTTCATAAACACACAGTGTGACTGAAAATAGCAAAACAAAGTCAAACTATGCCTCATCGCCGGTGTCAAGCGAAGTACGACACCGTATTTGAATTGGAAATCCGGCAAAGTGACAATAACAACCTCGTGCACTCGCTCGGAAGGCGAGAAGAGGGTTAAACGAACAAAGCCTTGAAAAACAGTCCAATTCTCCAGCTCCTGCCCCGATCCTCGCAGTTACCCCCACAAAGTACACAAGAAAAAAGAAAATAGTATCATGCATATCATTCATTAGCAGCAAATAAAAGAAATTCTCTCTAATAGTGCCCCCAAATCCCAGAGCTCCCAGCACCACAGAGCCGGGAACTGAAGAAACAGTGAGGTGGGGGTGGGAGATGCAAAAGGAAGCCGTCTCCCTCAAGTGCTTGTTAGGCCCAAATTATTACAGCGATGAATAATTTTAAAAATAAATAAGAAAATAAATAAATAAAAAAGAAACATTTATAGATCTAAGTATTATCAGAGGAGCCGCGGGTCTGTTGCCGAGCTCTCAGGGCCCGTTTGAAATCCGCCTTTGTTTTTCCCTTTGATCTTTAACTGCTAACCTATCCATCGCTTCACCTGATCCCCCCCCCCGTTAGTGCCTCTTCACCCACTTCCCCTTGTTAAACTTTTCTCAATACGTGGCGCAGCACTGCCCGCACTAAGCGGTGTAATCATAATCGCAGCATCATCATCATCACCATCATCATCCTCCTCCTCCTCCTCGTCATCATTAACTTTTCCCTGTTCTTTCACAACAATAATTAACATACTGCACGGGGAGCGAGATTACAGAGACGGCAGAGAGTAAATGAGGGAGTGTGGAGGAGCGTGGAGCAAACGAGTGGAGGGGAGGAGGAAGAAAGAAAGAGACATGAGGGGAAGCTGCGACCACTTCCTCTATTCTCGCCTCCTTTCCTCTCATTGCAGTTCCTCTGATTCGCTTCCCTTTCCTCTCCTTGTGTCTCGTCTCTTTTCATCCAATTTCCTTTTCTCATGCTTCATCTCCTTATCTCGTCTTCTCACTCTTCATCTTCTTCCTTCTTCTTTGCTCTCTCCTCTCCTCCAGTGCTCTCGTCACCCCTTTGGACTTAACTTGCACCCTATATCCTCTCACTTCCCCTTTCTTTCGTCCACTTCTTATGTTTCCTCTTTACTGTCTTTTTCCAATATTTCTTTCTTCCTTGTCTTCCTCTCTGGGCTCTTTCCTGTTATTCTGGCTCCTTGCATCCTTTCACCTCTTGCTTCCTCTACTCTTCCTCTCAATGTTTCCTCTTTTCTTACTTCCTTGTCTCCCCACTGGTTTCCTCTCATCTAATTTCCTTTTCTCTCATCCAAACTACTCTCCTTTGCCTCCCTCTTGTTTCTACTATGCTAATTGTTTCAATATTATCTTTTACCTTCCTCCTGATGCACTGCTCTTTATCACTACTACCCTTTCCTTTCCAATTTCATCTAATTTAGTCTCGTGCCATCTGGTTGATTTTTTTCCCTTCTTTCATTTGTTATTTCCGATTTCCTTTCCTCTCCCCTCATATCCTTATCGTCTTCTCAACTTTGTTTCCTAGTTTGTTTACTCCTTCCTTCACCTTGATTTATTAATCCCATCATGATTTCTCACATCTTAGTGACTCAATCCTTGTTTCCTTTCTTCCTGCTTCCTATCCTTGCCTTTTTCTCTCATCTCATTTTCTCTCCTCTCCTTTCAGGTTCTTTTTCTTCTTATCTCCTCCGACATTCATCTTTCATCTCTTTTCCTTTCCTTGTTTCCCCTTTCTGTTCTTCTCTGAACTTGTCTCTTCTCATCCACCTTCCTTTCCTTGAAGCTCTTTTCTCTTTTCCCCTGGATTTTTTTGATATTATCTCATTCCTTCCCGTGTCCCTCACTTCCTATCCTCATCTCTCCTCTCCTCGTTTCCTGCCCTCTCTTCCTTCCCATCATGCACCTCCTCAGGTTTGTGACCTCCAGTGCGGGGATGTCCCAACTCTATGCTTTGTGCCCATGCTCTGATTTATATTGTAATGAGACTTGTCCCAACATCCCTTCCTCCCTGTACTCTCCCCCACCTGCCTGTCTCCTCCTCAGCCCACTCCCATCTTTTGCCGGTACCCTTCCTCACCCCATCTCCCCCCTTTGCTCCCTGAGCCCCTGAGTGGCTCGCTCGATTCCGTTTCATCACACATCAAACAGGCCTGACGCTCTCCACGCGGGCAGGACCCAGGGAGCGCAACATCTGCACGGGGAGGCAAGCGGGGGAGTGGAGGGGGGGTGGACTCTGGCCTCCGAAAGGGCGGGGGGTGGGGGGGTGCACGTCGTGCTACAAGCAGATGTCACTGGGACCTGAACAGCAGGCTGGGGGGGGGGGACGCCGCGGGGAAAGAGATGTAGCGAGGGACCCACCCCTACAGCCCGGCCCAGGGAGGGGGAAGAGAGGAGATGAACCTGAGTTTCTCCAAACACTCCACCTTTGCTCCCCTTCTCCTCTCCTCACCTTGCAGCCTGGTTCCCCTCCTGCTCCCCCTTGTGATTGTACAATTAGGTAATTAGTCACCTCAGTGCTTATAACCTTATCATTACTTACCTGTGTGTGCTTTCTCTCCATTTCAAAATTTGTGTCCTTCACAGGCGCTCCCCTGAGTCCTGACTTGGAGGTGCAGGGGCAGAGGAGGTGCACAATTACCTTTGTCTGGCTACTCCCCGTGGCACAGAGAGAGCCGAGGCTCTGATCCAGACCAAAGCAAAGGCCCTTGATAATCGAGACGGAGAGCCTGCTCTTTGGAGAGGGTCAAGATTGCTCTCACATCCATTAACACCACAGCTATTTCATCAGTGCCTCGTTCTGGCAGGCGGGACCTGTAGAGGGACTGTGATCAGCCTTCGTCGAGTGCAGTTGCTGACATTTCCCCAGTTAGTGAAAGTGGCAGTTGGGAGCTTCCGCTGTCAATGAGTCATCAAAGGGCTTGTTTGAGAACAGCTGTTGACGTCAGTGCACTGCCACGAGCATTAACCCTAGTCGAGAAGTGAAGTTTTTCCTTTTTTTTCCTACCGGGATTGGTGATGATCCTTTCATCTGCATGGGGCTACAGGCAGATCTCAAAGTTCACAGAAATGTTATCTGTCATCAAAAAGGAATCCTTTTCTCTTAGAAGAATTTGGAAAAGGTTGAGCAGAAGAGTTAATATTAATAACTGGAATTTTTCATTTTTTTTTTGCCTGCTTCAGCATTTACTGAGAATCCCTCCAACTTCATACAGCTGCCCAACAAAGCATTCATTAAAAGAGAAACAGTGGTTTTCCTTCTTCCTGAGCGCCGCTGGATTCATTTCATTTCAGCGCAGTGTGAAACTCAAGTTCAACTTTTCTCGAGTCGATGTTTTCAGACCAGTTCAAGCTGTCACAGAGTCTCAAGAGGGATTTTAAGTTAAAAACTTAATGATGACTCTATCTCAAGGTGAATGGCATGACAGCTCCCCAAAAGTAATGCCAAATATCATTGATCGCCCCCTGTTGGCTGGCTGCAATGTAGGCAATAAACCCTGCCTCCTCTATGTTGGTTGATGGGACATTGACCAAACTATCAAAACACATCAAATAAATCTTTTCAAAATATCAATTGGGTCATTGTAGTTAGTTATTATGATACAGATGTTTGCTCAAGGGTTTGATTCTAATGAGTTAGATTTGTATTAGTTATTCAATTAAAATAGTGTTACAACCTTATGATAGACAGCTGAGACTGACTCTCGGTTTGGTCGAGCTCATGTATCAGTGGAACCTCAATACCGTGGCTGCACTCTCAGAATTGCACAAGATAGATTTTACAGCTTCCATTTTGGAGAGGAAATGAAGGTGTTGTTTATATTCAATGTTTATTTACAGTCAGTAAACAGTCTGAAGTTTCTATTGGAGACAGATGATACGATCACCACATTTAAACTGTCCTTGCAAAAAGGTGCATATTAGACCTATTTAGTTTCTGTATCAGACAAATATATCTTTACATTTTGAGTATCTTTCATCTCCAGCAAGGTCAGATTGAGTTCTCTCAGAGATATTTTGTACCTTTCTCAAGTTGATACCTATTTGGCCTCATGAAACACTGACATGCTCTGTCAGTTGATCTTTCCTAGAGTTTAAAGTCCCATTCGTGGAACGGATGGCAGACGTCCATTTCCGGATATTCACATGTTTCCAGTGCAAACTTATGGAGGGAAGTTGTTGCAGATATTGATTGACGTAGTCTATAGTAGCCAATCTTTTTACTGAGGGTGCTCTATACGCGTCAGTAGCAGGCAACAACACATGGAAAGCCATGAGAACTTTTTACCACTATCTTCGCCTACACCTGCAGATTTAATATCGATGAATCGGATAGGGATGAAACCGAGGAGGTTGGAGGAAGCGTCTTACTACTTAGAGGAATTATCAAATATTTAAAAAACCTTTTTTATAGGAGAAAAGATCTCAAAGATATTTTGATACAAAAATACTACGATACTGTTTTTTGACACATTTGTCAAGACAAAAATGAGCAATTAACACTGGTTCACAATGTTTAAACCTGTACTTTTCATTTCATGGGAACTTTGAACTTGTAGCATTTGTCAAATCTCCTCAAAGTTTCAGCGGCACAGAAAAAAATCTTCTCATCTTTGCCACAAATTCACCCTCATCCATTCCTCATGAAGTAGTCTCATGTTTTAGGCTGGTGGAGTTTGGGTTCCCTGCTGTGCTCGCAGCGACAGCCGTCATGTCATCCTCTTTATAATTCAGATTTCTCGGAGCCAAACATCTGTTTTTCGTTGCAGATTGAATCAGAGCCTCTGTCCTGACTCCTGACACTCACATGTCACGTTGAAGGACAGCGGTCTTGAATTATGGCAGAAACACAAAGGCAGGTTGATGTTGTTATTGTAATCCCTTGTAGACCAATGAACAATTTCACAAGACTACTTTTTAAGTGCACTGTGGGGGTCATATAGACGGAGATATTCTCGCAGCCATACTTGTATATAAATTAATTTTTACAATGAATAAAACATCCAGACTTCTTGTGCAGGGAGTTTTAACTATGGAGACAAACGTCAAAGCACACAGAGAGAAAATTAATCGTTGCAGCCAGTAACAATATTTTTCCTCTGTAACAAACTGCTGAAAATGGATTTCAGGAGCAAGTGCGTGGTAGGCAGCAGCCTTTATTAGACAGGGCTGAATGCATTGCTTTAGCCTGACAGGGAAGTCGGTGCACTTTATCACAGTCAGGGTAATGAGAGATAACTTCTCTGTGTCTGCGGGGAAGCGAGTCCGGCACCACAACCCCCATGCATTTTTTATCAGCCGCAATTACTCAGAGCTTGTTGATATTTCCTTTTCGTTTCATTTGGGAACATTTGCATCAGATAACCAGAGGCCTGCTGTAGGGCTAACTGAGCTGCGCTGCAGTAAATTATAGGTCTCCAACTGTCCGACAGCATATCGGAGGATTTGCTAATGGCCAGGCTGCAGCACGAGAGGTCAGACGGTTCTGTGTGACGTCTGGGCTGTTGTCACGTCTCCTGGTTTATCCAGTCCAACAATTTGTGGGTCAAAACTTGGTGTCAGCTCATGATACGATCAGTAGAAACACACAGCGGGCTCAGCTACATGCTTGTTAGCAACTCAAAAACTTCTTCTACGTGTTTTGAAAAGAGATTTTTGTTCATCGTGAGGTGAAATAAAAACATTTCATAATTTTCACAAGGTCCAGAACTTTGACACGAGAGCAAGAACTTTGGATCCAACCACCAACCATGAAATTAGTGGACAACCCTGCATCCTGATATCAAAATATTTCATCCAGTTAAAAACAAATTCATCCAGTTCGCATCACACATGGACAATAAGTGTAACAATAAATGGACTGTATTTATTTATTGCTTTTTGCCTTATTGACAAGTCAATACTCTTTAGATTAAAAGCCACACTCACCTACTCACACACTTCTAAACACTGGTAGTCCATTCACACACTGCCGGCCCCACTCTCAGGGGCATTTTGGGGTTAAGTATCTTGCCACTATGGCCTTGAGGAACCAGGGATCAAACCACCAACCTTCTTGTTGGTGGATGAACCGCTCTCCCCCCTGAGCCAAAGCCGCAAAGCAGCACATAGCAAAGTAGCAGGATTAACAGGATACACAGCATGTTTTTACTAAAGACAATTTGATACATGTTTTGCAAAACTTAAATACAAAGTATCCAGAAATATACATTATATCAATATATATAATTAATGAGACCACTTCCAAATGAGCTTGTATGTGTGTGTTGCTGTATTGTCACTGTGAAACACTATCACACACATCCTCTCATCACTTTTAATTAGCTGCAGTTCTGCTCAATTAATGCTGCAGAGCTGAGGTGGAGATGAAGGGATGAGTTTCAGTCTCTCCCTGACAGCTCAGGTTAGATCAGGCCTGATTGACAGGCAGACTTCTACCCTGATCAAGGTGCAGAGACCAGGGCAGCTGCTTCCTGGTGTTTCGGATTTGTCATAATTGACAGGTGCAGAGAGACGTTCGGGGGGTCCTGGTGGAGCTCTGCTCCGTTTATGCAGATTAACACGTCAAAAGTACAAATGAATAAATAAACTGGTAAGCACGAATCAGGCATTTAGCCTGAGGGGATGCCATGATTACTAGATTAAACAAAGTGACTAATCACAAAAACAATCCGCCTCAGAAGTGGAGGAAGTCAATAGACGCCAAAGCTTGGGGGTAAAAAGCTAAGTCATCTTAATTATTCAGCTATAGGCAAACAAAGATAGGAATTCATGATTAATTCAGCAATGACAGATAAAAAAATATAAATATATGAAGCGATACTGTAGTTCGGATGAAAGAGAATGTGCCCGGATAGCTACATTATTCAAATGACGACATACAGGAGATTATGATGTTTTTGACAATGGACATTTTTTTAATTCAAATGAAATATTCAGATTTGTGGACAGGATCAGAGAATTGGCACAAATTCCCAAAGCAGCCCGGGCACTGGAGGTAGAGGCCCCATGGGAATTCTTTAGGTCAGTATAAAGAAGAAGGTGAAATAACAGATAAAGAACAAACGCTGCACACGTGAGCTGTTTTGACACTAAAAAGAAAATCCTGGTTCCTTTGAAACCCAAATGAGCTGATCGGAGGTCCTCGTTCAAAACACACAACCTAGCCACTGCCCATGAATCCATTCCTCAGATGTTTCAGTGTCTTTTCGCGGGTGTTTCTTTAATACAGAGCCGAGTTGACCAGAGCAACCGTAACCTCAGCTTGAACTTCCTTCATGTCTGGACACAACTCAGCAGCAAACACATCGCTTCTCTTAAATTGGCCTAAAAGCGCCCCTGGTTTCCGGACTCCTCGCTACGTGCCGCGGACACCAGCCTCCTTCGACCTTCGCACCAAGCTGCGGCCTGAACCTCGGTTATTGATTTTTTCTAACTATCTGTTTACTCCTCGTCTGCACACTTTCCCAGCTGCTTGGAGAGCAGCGTGTGCCCCGGGGCGATCAGCAGGGCTCAGCTTGTTCCAGTCTTTGATCATCGTTCAGCCAGCGGATTAACATATGCACACTCTCTTCCTCTCTTTGTCGCTGAGCTTGATAATAAATCTACGGCCCTCTTCTATCTATCTCTCTCTCCTCCCTCTTTCTCTCGCTCTCTCTCTCTTGCTTCAATATGGGACAAGCCATGAATCAATCAACCCCGCTTTACGCCTCGTGTCCGACATGGATGCAAATCACAGAAGGATCTGTGGGTAAAGCTCTGCTTATTAAAACCCGATGCCTGACTCATTACAACCCGCTCATGCACACGCCTGTCGCCAAGACGAACAGCAGGTAGCACGTGTGAAATACAGCAACATTGAACGAGACAAAACATGGAAAGACGAGATTAGCCGATTTCCGCGACTATTATCTCAACAGAGGCCGGAATTAGGCCTCACCCACTTTGCCAAAACTAAAAGAGAATCGAAGGCTAACGAAGTTAATCACCGCGGCATTGTGGGAGGTTACAGCCTCGTCTGAAAAGGGGCTTAATCAGAGGGAAACCACGGTGCCGAGGCTCGCCTCCGTACCTGCCCTTGCTGTGCAGTAAGTGTACTAATTAAGGTTGGTTTGAGTCTGCAGCCACCCCAGTTAGCTCACTTAAAGGGCCAAGGCTTCTGGGGTTTGGAACAACATTCACAACGACTCTGCAAGTAGGACACCGAGCAACCGTGTGTGAGAATGAGCAGAAAAACAGTATGTGTGTTTTTCCAGGTATATAAGTCACTTTTTTTTTTTTTCTTAAAAAGCAACCGATGTGGTTTCTCTAAATGGCCACCGCTGGGACACGCCCTCACTCCCCGTTGCTGTTCTTATTTATTACGACCTAATTATATCAGCGTGTCAGCGAACGCACCCGGCTCCTTGCCCTAAATGCCACAACGCTCTAACGGCTGAGCTCGCACTCGCAGACCTTACGTTTGCAAGCCGTGTACCATTTAACCACGGCTTCTCGAGGAACGCAGGGTTGTTAAAGCCTGTTCGCTCTTTTCTTTTTTTTCAACCCCGCTCATCCCATTACAAATGCAACGAATGAGGCAGAGGAGCACACGCCGTGAATAAAAATACAGTAACAACATGAGTCCAGGACTGGCAGGAGGAGGAGGAAAGAGCGTGGACGAGTTCCCCTCCTCATCATCAGCGTGTCGGCCTGAGCAGGCCTGCGAGGAGCTGGAGCTGGGGCCCTATTAAAAAAAACAGAAGCCCAGCTTGCTGGAAAAGATCCGTCCTCTCACCTCGGAAAACAACAACCCCGCTCGCCCCGACAGCGAGACAATCAGCCGTGCACTGCTCAGGGTGAGACGGCGGTGACCCGGCATGCCGAGATGAGGCCGGTTCTACACACTGATGAGCGCTTTCACAGACATCAAACGGGGGGCGCCGCAGACCTCCTCACGACCTGCCTGTGCTGCCCTGTCTCCTGCTCTCTGCTTTTATTTGAGGTTGATACGGGCAGACGGATCGGCAAATATCGATCACGGCGCGCTTGGTAAAATTCTCCCTCCAGGTTTGAAAGGTGATTACAGGCCCTGGACCCAGCTGATGCAGACCGGGTGTGTGTGTGTGTGCACATTTACAGTTTGTGTTTTTCCTACCCCACCTGTCAGACAGGCCAAGGAGAGCAGCCCTATATTCTTTGGTTCGAGTGTCTCCAATCATCTGCAGAAGAGAGACATCTTTAAAAAAAAAAACATCCATACAGAGACAGGCAGGCGGGCAGGCAGGCACACTGTACAACACAGAAAATAGGTTATAAAGCGTGGAGAATAATGCATGTGAATCCTAATCATCGAAATTCAAATGATTTGGATGCATCCCCAACCAGCCCTCCTCTCCTTGTCTGCCTTCTGTCGAGGCCTCAGAACTCACCAATAGGATCGGAGGGAAACAGGCTGCAGATTCAGAGGGTTTGCATTAGGAATGGCCCGTTATTAATTAAGCTTGTGGGGAAGAGTTTTTTGACAGCGGCTCCCGAGGCGGCAAGCGGTGTGGATCTTGGCGCTGACCTGGCCCAGCAGGGGTAGGAGCTGAGTCTTTGAGGTGGTGATGGTGTGGGTAGTGGGGTAGAATGGGCGGGTGGGCGGGAGAGAAAGAGAAGGAGGGAGGAGGGGTGGCGGCGGCGGTGGTGGGGGTGGGGGGGTTGGGGGGGGACTGGCTCCATGCCGACAGCCAAGCCTGCCACGTCTGCATGCCCGCTTTGAAGTGTCACCTTGAGGGAAGAGCCGATGGCCGGGAAGCCAGGAGGGCGGGAGCCGCGGAGAGGAGTGGCACGGTTGGCATTGCCAGACACGGCGCTTTAATATTGCATGGGCTCCCGTCCATCTCTGTACACACTCAGGACATTTCCTTCTGCTTGATTTAGTTTGAAAGTAGATCTCTGTTGTTTTTTTTCATCCCCTCCTCTCTCGCCATGCTGTGGCTCAACACCTGTGCTGGTTTTGTGCTCGTTCTTCACTGAACAAATGTCAAGCTCTGCAGTCAGAGGAACTTTAACAGCTCCCTGCATTATGAAACTTGACAGTGTTGCATTCCGCCTGCTGAGTGATGCAGAGCGGATGCATATGGCCTCAAAAACGCCTTCAATTATTACGGTGCAAATAGTCATGTCCAGCGTCATGAGTCACTGCCCTCAACTGGTTTATAGATGGAAATATTTGCATGTTTTCTGCAGGATATAAGAATATTTGAAAGATTCCATGTTTACTCTCCTTTGTTGAAGGTGAAAAACTGAAACCTAGTAGAAAATAAAAGATTATTCCGAGTGATTTTACTGCATAAATGTTTTATAATTGCAGGACTTTGACTCCTTCTCACCTTCTACCTCCGTGTATCGTGAAACAAAAAAGAATAAGATGAAATGTGGTTTATAAAATGTGTGAGACAAGTTGATCAGCATTGGAAACCAACAACACTTTCCTCACTTTAAATAATAATAATGTCCTCTGCTGGTAAACATGACTTGCTTAGCGAGAATGAATCAGAATTAAAAAGGAAAATACTCTTAAATCGATAATCACATGCAACATTGGCCGACTTTCTGCAAAAATCCAAGCACGATCCCGTCTGGTGCTAATTGCTAATGTTGCTTTCATCACTTGCTCAAATGGTGTCTTCCTTGAGGAGACCCCACCGGGGGACCGAACTTAAACTTTCACTATCTTCTCTCCAGTCGCGCCGCGTTTCGCCTCGACCTGCTGCCAGCTCGGCTTAAGAGCGCGGCGGGGAATCAAACATTGCGTTAGTTTGAGGAGTTTATCAACAGAGGCTGCATGAAGGAGGTGTTTTGAAGTGAGGGAAAAACGCGTTTAAAAAAAATAAAACACTCACACTGCATGCACTTTCTACCCACTTTAACAACCGTCCCAGTTCACAAATAGCAGTTTTAACTCCCCTGATTAACGCTGACATATGCAGGCTTTCATCTCTCCCTCCATCTTGTTTTTTTAATCAGATTAACCCAAACGGGCATCCTTTAATGGCCTCTTTTTTAGGAAAGCTGAAAGAAGGGAGATAATTAAAATAATTAAACCGCTGGGACCGGCCTGTGCGCGCTCCTCTTTTCTTTCTTGCCTTTAAGTTTCGATTCTGCCTTGCTTACTGATTCGAGCGGCACAGAGAGAGAAAGACTCATCATCCTCACTTAATTGCATTAAGTTGACTCTCGGAGGTCCAATTTTTTCCCTCCAAAACTAGCAGCCAATGTAGGATCTGATCTTTAGGTGCATGTCAGCCATCTAAATGCGGAAGCAGAGGGGGGAGGGCGTGTTTCTAAACAGCCTTTATGGAGCATATTTATTTAGTCAGTGAGTGTATTTTGCATAAGGCCGAAGATAAAATTAAAAAAAGAGCAGAGAAAAAAGTATTCTCTTTAATGATTATTTATTCATGGACTTTTAAGCTTTTAATGAGGACAAATGAAGCCGTTTTCCAGAGTGTCAGTATGTAGTATGCTTACCAAAAATATTCTTGTTTAGCATTATCTCTTGCACTGCGTCCACAAGGAATAAACACTAACATTTAAATATAACTAGGATTTTGGAGCAAGACTTTGAAGCAATCAGTTGGTCTTGATCTTGCATGAATAGAACATTTCCCCACAAGTTCTGATCAGACCCAGCGATGATGATGATGATGAGGATGATGATTTATTCATTTTCAGTTATTCTAATTGGACTTAAATTGGTAAGAATTCAATTGATGAAGATTGGATTGAAAAAAAAAGGAGCTTGGGTAATTTTTTTCAGGTTAAATTGTTAAACTTAATTTGAGCAACTTTATCAGTCAATGACCCCCTGAACCTGGCAAATAAGTGCTCCTTTATATCAATTATTCACTAATATATTCTCATTCATATGAATCACATGTGTCGTACGTTTGTAACTTCAACACCGACAACCGCAAAGGAGGAAAAAAAAAGTAGGCTATACGGCAGCATCTGAGTTATCTTCTGCATTATAGGTGTACATATCTTGAATATTATAATTACACATCTTCAGATAAATTCAAACTTTACTTCCTGTCAAAAAGAATCTAATGAATTTCTTGTATGAGGATTTTACTGAGAGCACGAGCCCCGACATCCTCCTCAGAGCGCAGCCCCGAACTTTACACAAGCTTGGATGTGTCTTCCCCCCCCCCATGCACTTTCGCTTCATTCAGATCATTTTCACAGGGCTTCATTTCAAGTTGGCACAAAAAGAGAGAGGGAAGAATCCCTTTGCTGGAAATACTTAAGATTTATATTTAAACTTTCATGGAATCTTTGAGAACATTGAGGAGCAATTTCACATTTGCACTGACATCTAATTTCTCAAGTAGAGTCTGAAAGCACAAATTGCCAAGGATTCCCTATGTGCCCAATTATCCTGCATCAATTTCCTTGACCCTGCGGTATGCTGGTAAATTAATCATGGCACTTTTTCTTTTTTTTTCTTGAAATACATATGCACACGTTTGATAAACTAATCATACTTGGTCGGTTATGCTCACAAAAAAAATGATTCAGTCCCTAAAGTGGGATGAGAGTTAGCAGCAAGGCCCTGGGAATAGGGAGCTGATAAAACATATGTCGTCACATGTGCACACACAAAAACAATAAAACATGTGCACGAGAGAAAGTCAAACACAAAAATCACGAGATAAAGTTAAAGCAAAAGATATAAAATTTTCGAATTTTAAGTTGCTTCTTTTTTATTTCTATTATAGAAAAAAGTCAAATCAAATCCATCAATATGACATATTCAATTATTGATTAAATATAAATCAATATAGATGAATGTTTACATTCTATATTTATATTGCTGGCTTGACTTTTTATGATTTTTCGATAGCCTTGATGTTGTATTAATTTAATCAAGTAAAGTGAAATGTAAAAAAAATAAAAATATATTTAGACTTGAGGGAAACAAATCACATAATGACATTTCATCAATATCATCAATACCGTGGTCGTGTGTTGACCTTAGCAGCACCATTAACAGCCTAAGGATGTGAATCATCTCCACCTATTAGCTGTGTAACACCACATTTACCAGGATGACTTACCTGTTGATCCCAACATGGCTGCAGAGCCGGCTGCAGTTTTCTGGAGCAGCAGTGTCCTCTGGTGGGAAAGAGCAGAAGAAGTCGAATCAAACACAGAAGACGCCACAACAGGGAAATTACCATTAACAAAGAGAGATATTCACCTGGGAATGGGTGGTTTGGTGGATATCAGAGACAATACATTAAAAAAACTACAGACAAAGTAAAAGATTGCTATTAAAAACACTAACTTGAGAAACAATTCCTATAGTTATTGAAAATGTCAGCTCGAAAATGTACAAGTCTAAACTGTTACATTACAAATATATATGTTCAATTGTGTGATACATTGTTATAAAATCATATTATATTTACCATAAATAACCGAAGCCTGAATAAAAATGTATAAAGTATACCATTGCAAATATATATGTTTAAATTTTACAACATAATAATATAAACTAAACAATTAGATTTTCCAACTTCCTAAATCCCAAACAGTGAATGTAATAGCTTCAATTAAACTGACAAAATAATACATTGCAAATATCCACATAGAATTATTATGAAAATATATACAGTGTCATATTTACCTTTAATGACCCAAACCCTTGATATACAAGCCTAAATTAAAATGTACAAAATATTACATTGCACAAAAAATCTTTAAATTGTATAATACATTTTGAAAAGTTACTTCTCTAGTGAATACCACCGTCAACAGTTCTATACCCAAAGATTAATTTTATGTTGTTGTTGGTATTAGTGTCTAAACCTATTGAATCTGAAAACAATGAAAAAGTTTCCCCACTCACCTTGTGTGAAAAGAAAAGTTTGACATTAAGAGAAATACGTTCATTTACTTTCTTTCTCAGTCAAAGGACTAATTTACTTAACTTCACTTAACTTAGAGACGACTGAGGAAACAAATGGCTCCACTCACTTTCCATTTACTTTCATTTCCAATCCACCTGCCAGTAAAAAACTCCAGGAAATAGTCACCTCCATAACCGTTTGAAAAGCCACAACTTATCCTTGCACTAACATTTTTAAAACAACCTAACACTTGTTATTTTTATATGTGCTTGCTGGTGGACTTACCTTTGGTGGCCTTCTTGTTTCCATATGGTGTGTGCTATGCTATGCTAAGCTAACTGATTTCCTTGCTCCAGCACATAGACGGTAAATAAAAATGTCCGACGTGTCTCCACTTCGTCCCGCTGTCCAGAGCAGAAGCTAAAATATCCCGGACATTCGGTTAGCAAAACTCCCGCCTATGCACTCCCTCGACCAATCAGGAGTCTGGTCTCAGCTGTCAATCATGGCGTTTCGCCCCGTTTAATTGGCAGCAGAGATTAATGACTTAAAAGTAAACACACCTGAAATAAGGAATAATCCAGAATGACAAATATCTGAGAAATGTTTACTTTTAAATTTGATCCATGTCCCAACCACCAGCATGGAGGAGACTGGGTTTCTCACCTTGAGGCTATGGCAGCCAACCACCAGGGGGCGATTGAGTTTATAATATCTATATAGTACAGCCTCTAGCTTTATATGTAATGAAAACTTTATTTGTATAGCTCTTATCTAAACAAGGTTAGCTAATGTAGCTATTCTTTCATGGGCAGCTCCATAGCGACAATTCTAATTGTATTGTTTATATAACGTTTAAGTTGTTGGTTTACCTTGACTTCACTTTACAATTTGTCATAATTTAGTCCTGTTCCTGAAAAAATAATAAGTGATAATAATAGAAGAAGAAGTATTAAATGCTGCCTTAAGTTTTAAACTATACTTTTTAAGGCAATGTTTAGGATTTATGTTTTAAAAAATGATTTCTTTGTCAACCTGCACAATAAATACTATCATATAAAATACTTCAGCTCTATTTGAACGTATATATTCAAATGTCTTGTTTTGTCGATTTTAGGTAACCAATAAATAAATAAAAGTTAGATATATTAAAATTGGAAGTGGAAAAAGATGATTTTTTTTGTCTATAATTAACTATAATTATTTCAGCTCTTGGGCTCATTTACGTGTTTGTTCCATCGCACCCGATGTGAATATTAACCTCTTCTCATCTTCAATATCTGAAAATGTTCAAACACCAAAACAAACTTAGCTAATTGGTCATAATGACGTTGAGCATCATTCAGGAACAGAAGCAGAACTCAAAGGGTTGTAGTGCAAAACATTGAAGACGATCTTTATTGTTCACAGTTAAACACAAGCCACTGCTTTAAGAACTTCCTTTTTTGTCGTTTTTGTCCCAGGCTCTCCGGCTCCGGTCAGAGTCCTGGTTCCTTCACTTTGTGCTGATTGTACCTTCTGTCTTGATTTGCTGTTGTTACTACGGTTGGCGTTTAAAGTGGATTGTTGAACATGCTTTAGATAGCGAGGCAGAAGGAAATGACAGCAGGAGCTCCCGGTGGACAACAGGATTTAGACGACTTTGAAAAGAGAGAGTTTAGGTTTGACACAAATTCTGTGTTTGTCTCGGTTGTTACACAGCACGTGAGGAACACCACTGTTGTTTGGAGATATTTGAATCCAGTCAGATTACAAATGTTTTCTCGCCATCTTTACCAAAGATAAACCTTTATATTTGGGAGTTTAGGTTTGTGTAACGTCTCTGGTCTCGTTCAAATTTCGGATATGTAGTGGTGGGCACACCTCTTGGGTGGCGGAATAAAAAGTAAAAGGTACAACACAATTTGGAATTCGTAAAAAAAAAAAAAAAATGCATAAAATTTCATCAGTTCCTTCATTTCGTTCACTTTCCTCATCTTTTCCGACACAGGAGAATCAACACGACGCCGTTACCTGCGACCTCACGCACGCACGCTCGCAAAAACAAAACACACTTCGACGTAGTTTGGAAAAAAAGTTAAGTCGGTCCAGCAGCAACAACGTCACAGTTCAAGGTTTCCCCCTGAGTAACACACACACACACACACTCTTCGCACCAATCACTTCCATCGCTCTCCGCTGTAACACTCGCAGAAAAACAAAAACACGAATCAAGTCTGTCGTCAATCCAAAGATCGAGGAGAATGTAACAATGTCTGATTTAAAGTTTGTATTTTGAAACTCCTGCAGTTTTATTTGACAACAGCAGAGGATTTCGGTTTTTATTGGTCCAATGTTTTTAGATACCGTCTCCGAGGATTCTGCATCCGATAAATATGACAACAGAGGTGAATGGAACTTTGTTTGTCATCCTCACAGCATTGAAACTAAATCCTAAAAATGATAACAGCAAAGTGTGTTTCTGAAAACAGTGTCCCCACGTCACTCTGGGTAATCCACAGAGCTCTGAATGCTGATCTGAGGTCTGAGGACTCAAGCCTGAAACATGCTTCTGCGACTGCGTCTGCGTCTTTTCACGCCGCTGTGGCGCAAGACTCGTTTTCATTCATGCTTCCCCAACCGTTGTGCGTCTTACAAAGCAATTCCGCGCCAGAACACTAGGCGGAGTAATGCTTTTTGTCGAGACGACCTTAGAGACGCCTTCTTTCTTCTTCGTCGATTGTTTATTTACATAGCCACTGCGGCTCCTCGTAGCCTTTTTCTGGCGGACAAATCCGCCAGTCAGTGACAGGTTATACAAGTGATCATACTATCGGATATCTTCTGCCAAGTGCTCTTCTATTTGGTCCATATTCGTTCTTCTAAATCTTCCGTGATTTCTGCCGGAATTATGGGGCATGAAACCGGAAATGCAGCTCCAGAAGGGATGTAGAGCAGACCAATCACAGCCTTGCGGGCTGAGTGAGCTTGCGGAGCTTTGCCGTAAATTTTAGAAAAGGGGGTCGACACCCGTCAGCACGTAAGGAGGGATACATAAGCACGTAAGGGACCCGGAAGGGCTCTTGCGCTTACGGGCCCGTGAAAACGCAGAAGCATGTTTCAGGCTTAACCAGAGTCACTAGGAGGCTGTTTCAAGTCAAACTGCTGCAGGGTGGGAGAAACTAAATGTTTCACCTCCATCGTTTTGGGGCGAAGGGAGAAAACTAACACAGATTTCTCAAAATATGGACATATCGACACAACTGGAGCCAATTGGGAAAAGTTTCTAATTTGGTTGATCGTTACATCTCAGACTTATAGTGTCACATCGTGTTCGTCTTTGTCTCATGATCCAACTCATAAGTTTAGCATCCTCACTGGTAACATTGCATCTCAGTCTTCCTGTCTCCTCCTCAAACAAACATTCTTCAGGGGAATGAATCAGTATAAATAAAAAGAAAAAGAAACGGTGGGGGGGGGGGGGGGTCTGGGGTCCTGCTGTCCACTCAGAGGAATGGATCAAATAACACTGAATTGTGGAGAGTAGCAGACACGTTACTCTTGCTGATTTTGTAGCTCTTCTCCATTTTCCAACCTAAGTCCGTCCTCATCCGCTTTCCATCCCGGCTCAGTTCTATGTCTCTTAACTGTGCTCGTGATGTGTTTCATTGTAGTCCATGATCTTTAGATGCTGCTGCCGGGGGCGCCCTGACCCTGCCTGAACCCGCCCTACACCGGGCCCGGCCCCTGCCTTCTTGCGGGGGCTTTCCTGGCTGGAGGCCCGCTGCTTGGGCCCAGATGGGGGCTCCTTGGTGGGCACGGTGGGCACCGTGAGCGGGGTGGCAGGAGCTGGCATTGCAGGAGGTGCCCGAATGGGGCAGGGAGCGGGGTTGACGGGGGCAATATAATCTGGGCAGGGTGGCTCCACACACATCTCAGTCTTCAGACCGTGGGCGAGGCCCGCAAGGCGCGGAGGCGGCGGCTGCTCCTCCTCGTCGCACTGGCTCTCGCTCTTGTTGCGGAACAGCTCGCGCGCCCTCATGCCCAGGAAGCTCTTGGCACTGGGGTAGGAGCCCACAGTGAGAGGCGCGTCGGCGGGGGGCAGGGGTGCAAGCGGGTTGACGTGGGGACAGGACAGCGAGGGCTCCACCAGCAGGGGCGGGGCCAGGTCCTGGCTGCCATTGATAGAGTTGGCTGATGACTTGGAAGAGCGGCTCGCCTTTGGTTGCCCTGGCGTTAAAGTGCTGCCGTTGCCCCGAGGGGAGTCGTGTGGTGTTTTACTGGCCGCCGCCTCGTTGGTGTGACTTTTACTTGGTCCATCTGGCACCGGGACACTGAGGAGAGGACAATATTGACGTGTTAGGAGAGATAATTGCTCTGTCAAGATGTTTAGAGCTGTAAAGGCGTTTTAAGGCATGACGTCCCTAAACAACGTGTTGATGTTGGGTCCATGCATGTTTGTTAGTATCCGCTTCTTTAGAAACATGGCTGTGCAACATGCAGATAGAACGAGGTGATAACGATTCTTAGTTTTGGACATATAGACTAATGAAAACATACATTTTTATATTCATTCATTCTATTTTCTGCCAATAGTGGTTCAAAGGTTGAGTGTTCAAAGGCCATGTTAATAAAAATGTGATGTGTGATTGTGTTACTGTGAGATCTGAGTCTGACCTGGTGTCAGCAAGAGTGTGTGGGTCAGCTCTGCCCCCTGGTGGCAAGCTGGCAGCAGTGCTGGCTGGAGCTTCCATCTCCACTCGGCTGTAGAGCTGCAGGAGTTCGGTCTGCAGCAGCTGAGTGATTCTCCTCTGAGCCCGATGTCTGCTGTCTGAGGCCTGCAGCTCCGACCTGAACACGGAGACACGACACCAGGTTCGAGGAAACAGATGAGAAGAGGGGGAAAGAAAACACGAGAACAGAGGCGGTTAAAAGACAAGCAGAGGGATGGAGGTGACAGATTGTACAAACAGGCATAGAGACAGGTGACTGATTTCCAGCATGTTTACACAGGTTTGTAGCTGCCGCTTTAAATACAAACACATATATGTTGTGTTGTATCTAGTTTAATGTCTCCACGTTTACAGGAGTTATTATTGTGCCGATGAACCTCAACTGAAGAGGCCTCCAGGAACCAAACTCACTTCGCCTGACATTTCACATCCTCCAGGAACTTCTTCTGCTCGGCGATGAGGTGTTCCTTCTTGGAGAGGTGCGTCTCCAGCTCGCCGACTCTCTGTTGCGCTGCCTCCATCTTCTGACCCTGAACCAACAAACTCTGCCTCAACGTCTCCACCTCTTTCCCGTAAGACGCCTGCAGCATCCGGGCCTCCTGGAGCGACGGGTCGTTGTCAACAGCAGCAGGAGGAGGAGCAGGAGGAGCAGGAGGAGCAGGAGGCGCAGGAGGGATGAAGAAAAACACAATGATGAAAGATGAATGAGGAACTTTACAGAGATTTTTATTATGACTCTACAGTGAATGAATCTTGGACCTTTATCATGTTCACTTATGTAGTTTTCTACGTCAAACTACTGTATCAGGGATGCAAACCGATGAAGGGTGATTCAATTAAAAAGGAAAAAGCAGCATTAACTGAACCTGCCAAAACACACAATTCGACAACAATAGTTTATCTTATATACTTCATGAGAAATGAACACAAACCCCTGACTATGCGAGTGTATCCTCATAGTTCAGATGAAGTTAGCTTCCTGCCTGAGGTTAAAACGATTCAGTCGTTATGACTTGATGCCAAACAAACCCAATTAGTTTCCCCTTTTTTCCCCCACAGTACGACTTCCCTGCATTTCACTGATTCTGACTCACACACACTTGCACTGTACCTTTGCATTATCGCCGCCGCTGTGGTGTAGCTCCTGCATGGACAGCTTATGTGCCTCCCCGAGGAGCAGCAGCTGCTTGTTCAGGAAGCTCATCTGCTGCTGGGTGCTCTCGCTGTTGCTCAGCTGAAGGACACACGAGACAAACAATGACGACGGAGGGCAAAACAGCGATTATGCTACAAATACCTGTCCACAAATATCTGGGTTATACTTCACAAGATGATTTAGGAGATAATCATCTATGAATTCATCAGAGACTCAACAAGAGTTGTGCAGATGCTTCAACATCACCAGAAGAAGCTCATTGGGGTTTATGACAGAATTCACTATGAGGTTGTTTAAAAGGGGAAATGTTTCACTCTACAGCTGCCATGTGACAATTATCCTAAAAAAAAATTAAAAAAATTCAATCCCATCTGCCCTCGCGGCTAAACCGATTCCACAATTTGTATTCTTGTTGTCCGCATTCCATGAATTAGGATCTCTACTCGACTCTGTGGTTGCTGTCTGATTTGAAATGCCCGTTCCCTGAATCAACGGCTCCTTGTTTGTCAGGACTTCGGTTCAGTCTGGGTCAGAGGAGCAAAACAGAGCTGTAAAAACCCCGGGAGGCAGAATAACACCCAGATCCCCAACGTCACTGACCTAAAAATAGAGGGCGAGAGATGACATTTCCAAGGCAACTAAGCCCCGGGACAGACTACAGAGAGGTGAGGGGACAAGGGTGGGAAGGAGGGGGGGGGGGGTGTGTGTCGTAACCCCCTGCATGTCTGACCCAACTGTCTGCCACTGCTTTTGCTGTCCTTCCAAGTGCATCCATTTAGAAAACAGTAGGGAGGGAAATTAAATCTGTGGATGAGCCTAAAGAGCAGAGCTTGAAATCTCTCGCTGATTTAAAATAAGTCTATGTTTGAACACCTGACAAAATAGTACCAATCAAAAATGTTGATAAAGACCTTCTGTGTAAAAAGCAGCATTTGGTTTTAAGGTCCGACAAAGAAAGAAGAAGGCAGCTTTACCTTGATGGCCGTCTGGTTGAGGAGGTGACCGGTGTGGCACACTTTGTTGTTGGCTCTCTGAAGCTCCGCCTCCAGGTCATCCATCCTTTTCTGACCCTCCTGTAACTTACTCTGGAGACACAAGACAGTTTTGGATTAAAGACGTATTTGTACTGAATATGTGTACTGTTATTTGTCCAAACGTGTCCGTGTGTGTGTATGAGTGTGTGTTTTTGTGTACCTGGAGCTCCTGGTTCTTGGTGTAGTAGTCGTCTCGACCCTGCTGCAGCTGCCTGATCTGACTATGGAGCCTGGTCACCACAGTCTCCCTGTCATCCCACAGCTGCCTGTACCGTTGCTGCTCCACCTGCAGACTCTCCCTCAGAGACAAGATGTCCACACTCTGCAGGTTCAGCTGGTCCTTCTGGGGACACACACACACACAGACACACACACAGATATTATAAATATCGAAATGTTTAAGGCAGTTGCAACAGTCTGTGCCACAAGTTTTTGTGAGAATAGCGATGAACACACACAAAGAGGCTCGCACACATTTTTCTCAACAATACAAAATCAGCGGGCAACATTTCCGCAGAAAACGAATGAGTCTTTCAGTTGATTGCTGCATGAATGTGCCAACGATCCTCCCCCTTGTTTATGTTTCCTTCCTGACAAAACAGCCCTCATGGCTTCTTTGTGACCATCACTTGTTGAAAACAATAATAATAATCTGTCTGAATAGGCGCAAACAAAACAGTTTCAGTTCAATTTCCTCTGCGACAAGCTGCAGATGAGACCTGACTGTAGAAGAGATTTGACAGCTGGAGTCATGAAGCGGCACAAATGCCTCAGCGATCAGTAGAAACCTCTGAAGAATTTAGTTGCTCTTTCTCCTCTCGCTGATCAAAATGCAAAGAGGTTGCTGAAGAATAAAACCTGTAAACACTCGTCTTATTGTTCTGTGTCGCTGCATCTAAAGAAACAAAGACTACTACACACCTTTTGTCTAATTCAAGCACAGTTGGTATTTATAAGTCCTGAAATTAGAAAGGTGCTTAAAAGGGCAAATCACCATAGCATTGTTCTGCTCCTCCAGTGCAGTGGCGTTGATGATGCGTCGGAGGAGGCGTCGGTTGCGGACGGCGTGCTGCTCCCTCTTGTAGCGCTCGTACAGCAGCTGGTTGTGCAGCAGGAGCAGCTGGCTGCGCAGCGTGTGAAGCTCGTCCAGCGGAGCAGAGCCTGGGGAGGTCATGATAATAATAACGTAATTAACAGAGCCACACACACACACTGCCAGGAATGGGATCAATTATCATTCAAGTGTGGGATGCCAAAAATAGCACGGTTAATATTGTGTCAATATAAGTGAAGAAATTACTGTACATAAACGTGTGAAATATAATCAAAACTCTGTTATCAGTTGTGAGATTTTGTTGTTGAACTTAAAAAAATTAGCTGATCAGTCACACACACTTAGCCACACACACACACACAATTTGACAATATGTTTAAAATGTGTAAAATGCTGTTCAATCAAGATTAAAAAATACAAATCATAAAATTGTCAAACATAATTTAAGATAAACAGAATCATTTTTTTACGATATATAAATGGAAAGAGAGCAGAGAAAATGTTTTTCCTCTGGAGAATCAGATCAGTCAAGAGAATAGACAGGAGCTTTGTGTTAGTTGTTATGAAAAAAAAAAACAGGGGAGATGATTCAATTCCAGAGTTGTTATTCCAAGTTGGCAAAGACTTGAGCAAAATCACAGTGTTTCTATTTTGTCGTGAACTGCAGCTGGAGAAAATCTGATTCCTGCTCTGGGAAGCCGAGTGAAGAAGAAAATTCCAAACAGCTAAAAACATCTAAGTTTCTGACCTGATCCGTGATCTGCATGACTGTGGGAACTCTGTGTTCTGAATAACCTCGGCTTAAACAGATTCCCTGTCCGGCCTGGCAGCATTTTCACTTGCTGTTTATGTCTCAAGCGCTCGTGATGAATACCTAGTCATGGCCTAAATAATGCTCCATCTGCAGCCTCTATAATAGCCTCTTTTATCAGTGTGCAACAGTGTTGCTGTGTTAGTGCTTTACCTCCAAAGTGCGTCCAGTCAGCTGACTTACTTGGCAAAGGTAATCTGTGAAGGGAGATAGAGAGAAAAACTGTTTATAAAAAGTGTTTTCTGGGGTTTTTCTGTTCCTAAGCTGCTCTCAGTATTCATTATGCAAATGTGAGGCATTGTAATATCAAGGTGTCAAAGGGGCTTCAAGAACTTCTGTGTTTTCTGTGGGGGCAGAATCTCCTTTTACCACAAACTATGGAAGTTTTAAACTTTGCAGAACTTAAATATCCACCGTAAAAAACTGTATGAGACACTTTATGAGAAATGTATATTCGAATATTTCGAATTTTCGTCTCTTATAAATGTATCATGGAGTTATCAAACCCAAGATACTGTGTTTAAAACTCTCTTGTCTGAATTAATAATACGTTTAAATTCACAGAATACATACTTGTAAGTTTGACATTTTAGGAAATAAGCAAATTAGCGTTTATAATGAAGGTAATAGGATAAGATATTATTATAGAGGAAATAAGCAAATTAGCGTTTATAATGAAAGTAATAGGAGAAGATAGACGGATACTTTGTCCGACTGTTTAAGACGAAGCGGCAGCCAGCAGCCACTTAGATTGAAACACAGACTGGAAGCAGGCGGTAACAGTTAAGTCTGCTTCTGTCCATCAGAGACAAAATCCACCTTCCAGCTCTAAAGACCGTTTTCTCACAGGTCAAATCAAGCTCGTTTCACATTATGTATCTAAACCAAGAGGGTGAAAATATAGATTTCGTCACATTAACTACTGCGAGTGTCCAGTTTGGAATAAAGTGACTTGCTGGTTTGTGTTTCAGGTGACATCACTCGCTCCATCGGCCGTGTTTGTCTCTGGTGAAGCTGTTCAAATGTGACGGTGATGAGCGACTGAATTGATTGTTCTGAGGCCGGCGCTGACTTTGCTGACACTGTCTCTACTGTTGTGCCATTGGGTTTGGAGGACTGGTGCACTCTGTGTGTGTGTGTGTGTGTGTCTGTGTGTGTGTGTCGAAAGAAGGGGGTGGCAGCTCCTGAACAATGTCAGACTTGTTCTCTACTGGGTGTTTCCTTTGGGCCACTGAAACAGACTGGAAACAACCCAAGCAGCCTCGGCAGAGTGAACTGCACATCAAAACACACTCCTGGGTTTCTTCAGTGATCAACACCAGCTTCACATCGACGACACATTCACAGCAACTGCAGTATCTCACAATCCTCTCCATTAAACAGACATGGGTCAATAGCATTTATGATTTTCGACAACTGTGTAGAAAGTGCAGTTGAAGAGCAGTGTAGATTTTACAGAGATCTGGACACGTGATAGAATCAATATAAATAAACTTCGAATAAATAGGCGACCAGTTCTCTGCAGCATCAGCGGCTGGGACTCGTCAACGTAGATAGAGAACAGCAACAACGGATTCTCTAGTTCGGGGTTCTGCGTAGTGAGTGGAGCTTCAGTGATCTGTGGAGTCCAGCAGGCAAGTCTTCACTTGCCATGGCTCAATTACTGAAGGTCACTTTAGCAGTTTTAGAAAGAAAGCTACACTCACATTTAACACAGATTAAGCAATCAGGTCTATCCAAACAGACAAGTTTACAATGGGCCGTGTACTCGTATAATTAAAATACTATCACATTTTACAAGGTTGCTAAAGGCTGATTCAAGATCAGGCCCCTCACCTCTTTAGAACTTTATCGTGGACGTCGCTCCCCTGCTGAACTAGGCGATCCAGCACCTCCAGTGGTGAAGCAGCCACTACCCCTTCCTCCTCCCCGTCCTCCAACCCCTCCTCTTGCTGCAGCAGCTTCTCCATCGCCGCCTTGTGCACCGCCTCCGACGTCTTCTGGCCCACGAAGAGCGAAGCCGCCCTGGGCAGAGCCAGGTCGAAAAACGACTCGTAGGGCACCGGGGCCGGCGTCTTGCTGCACGGGCTCGGGGAGAACATCCCAAACCTGCCCATCTCGTCGTCTGGGGCTGAGGGACTCCGGTGCAGGTGGTGATCGATCGGGGTGAAACAGGACTGGAAAGACCAAGACTGCTCTAGGCCGAGGGCTGAACTCCTGCTGTCTCCTCCTGCTCCTCCACCTCCTCTTTCGCTGCCAACCCCGCTGGTGCTTGCCGTGTTCTCCGCTTTGTCTGGTGTTGACACATTCTGGGGGTCGCGGATGGGGCCCTCGGGCTGGGCGTTGGAGTGGGTCTTGTCTTGTGCCTGACAGCCAGTCAGAGTCTCAGTGGTGTGATAGAAAGGGGAGTCGAAGCCCCTCAGGCCCTGCAGCTCCTGTGTATCTTCAGTGATCTTCAGCAGCTCCTCTGTGATGGCAGCTGCAGCAGAAACAAGACAGAGCTCAACATGAACCTATGCATCTTCTATTTAACAGTCCAACACCCACAACAGGGGTCAAAAGGTGCATTTGCTTATTACACAGGTGGGATTTAGACACACAGGGATCTAAACAGAGATCTATGTGTATCAAGGATTTTTAGGACTTTCGTTTGTATATATTTTTAATTATGAAATGTCCATTTACTGGTTCCCATGGATATATGTAGGTCTATATTTATTTTTCAGTTGAGATAAATTCAAGCGATGTATGGCATCTTCTCTAGAATATATTTGTAGGGGTCCCAGGGGCACCTTTTTGCTCTCACTCTTTTCCCTCCTGCTCCATTAGTGTTGTTTTCAGGTAACATGAATGTATTGGTTGGCTTTTTGGTCCACGGTTTAGAACCTATACAGCAACCAGCCACCAGGGGGTGATCCACATGTTTTGGCTTCATTTTCTGGAGGATTCATGTCGGCCATCTTTATAAATATGTCTATGAATCACACACACACCTTCCCAACTACCTTGACATCTCATTTTGCCGTTTTCTATAACTTGAGATGCCGGTAATTTTTATGGATTCTTTTCTTGAGGAAGTTGACTAACAAATTGCTAGGATCTGGTTCTATGAGATAAATACATAAATACAAACACACAGACTTAAACGGATGCTCACCCTCTTCCCTCTCCTTCTCTGTTCTCAGCTGAAGCTCCAGCTCCTGTTTCTTCATGAAGACCGACAACTCTGTTAAAGTCATGGAGATATTCTCAGCAGCTCCGGCATCTACGGATGAAACATCTGCATCAGAAAAAAGATCCACTCGAAAAAAGCACAAATACCAAAACAAGCAATACAAATCTGGTGTGGTTATTTTGGGGACGGTGATTTCAACCTTCAATATAACTTATGATCCAATAATTCCTCGTCTGGAATCACAAAGAGAGGTCCACCAACCAGAGAGCTCAGTCGAGCCAAGTCCAAATTATATTGCATGAGTTCAGGCCTGTAAAAAGTCATCTACTGTTAAATTTAATGCAATAAACTGCAGTAATTAGACTCATCATGACTCACCTCTATTTGTTATCTCTGAACTCTTCTCCGTGTCTTTCACTGGCTCCTGACGCACCAGCGTGGGTTTACTGCTCTCTCCTTGTCTGCGATCCTGAGAAGTCACAGCATTGAGAGTTTTATTCTAGTATTTCTTGTATTCACTCCGGGTTTGGTTAATGTAATAACCTGCAGGTCAGAAATAGAGACTCTGCATTTAATGCTTCTCACTGTCTTTTTGCAAACCACTTTAACTCAAGTTCCTGACAGATAGAGGCTTTTAATTTAACTACAACTAAAAATCATTAAAAACAGCTTTAATTACTCTCTTTTAACTTATTCGTTAACTTCTGAGCACAAATGGAAGACTTTAAAACATATTAGAAAAAGCAATTTGCCTCCTACTGTCAAGGAAATTAGTTTTCAAAGTGACTAATGAGATAATTTCAAATGTCTGGCGTGTTTTTCATATTTGTTTGGATGTTTCTGATTGACGCAAAAAGGAAAAGTATTCAACTGGCTTTTCATTAAGTCCTTCTGGATATTTGTCTTTTAGTGATTCCTTCACATTACAAACTCACTGAGGAGACAGTTTGAAAACTAGGAGAGATCCAAGGACATGTTTTTAAAAGGGAGAGGAGACAACATACCTTTCTTGGGGGACTGGACTGGACTGTGCTGCCTGGTAATGAGATTATGGGAAAGTCATCTGATAGGGTGGGTGGTGGGGAAGAGGTGGCTGGAGTGCTAGAGGCAGGCGTTCCTTTCCCTCCTGCTCAGACCAAAAAAATCAGAAATCAAAATTCCACAGCGTCACTCAAGTTCAACATTAAAGAACCCCCACTGGTGCAGATTGAAATATCTTCACATGATGTAACTTGTACCTGATGTGCAGTGGAAGCGGCTGGGAAGGTGTGAGGCACTGTGGGAGAGCTCCAAGTTGGGCGACATGCCCCTGGAGGAAGGGGGTGTGGCCATGCCACACAACGAGGAGGGGCTCCACAGAGGGTCCTTCCCCCCGCAGGAAGAGTTGAGTTCACAGGTCGAGTTCTGCAACAACAAAAGACCAGAAACAAGGTAAACATGCGAATTAAATAAAAGCTCAATAAATTACGTTATTTCCAAATTGAAGAAACATGCTGATTGGATTTCGTGTTGATACTTTATTAAGCCATTTTCCCATTTCCAATCTTTAACTGCATTCTTACTGTAATTTCATACTATGGACTGTAAATACAAATTGAGGACACTTCTCTACTTCATCCCACTATCCAGAAATGAAGATAAAATATCCTAGATATGAAAACTTGGCCAGCCAGAGTCTGCTCAGGTGCAATCAGGGGATGGAGCCCCGACCGATAATAACTCCAATTGCAAATTGATCTACGCATTACAAACGTACTGGGTAGCTGATTAATAATAAAAGTTGTTATATCATCACCTGGTTATGCAAGTACTTTATTAGTCCCAGTGGTATTTGCCTAAACAAACAGTCCTGGTTTAATCTGGATTTGTATTAACTTTTAACTCAATACAGCAAACCAACAAGAACAACTCAGCAGAGTTCACGAGAGCCTGTGTGTGAAAATCTATTTATAACTTTTGTGAGCAGACCCTTTAAGAAGTGACTCAGGGAAAACAGCGAATTAAAAGTACTTGATTTTATGATCACGACCCAGATTCCACAACTTCTGTAATTACTGGGTCGCAGAGACAAATCCTCAGATGGACCCCAGGGGGCAGAACAACACCCAGACCCCTGCTTCATGTGGCCGGGCCAATAATTGAAAGTCAGAGACAGTATCTGCTACGTAACCAACCCTCAGGGGCTTCTACAGAGGGGTATCAGGTCGAAGATGCCTTGTAATTCCTGAAGCTTGACCTAACGCTCTGTCAAAACACCACCTGTCTGCTCACTTTCTATCCACGCCTTACGAAACATGGTAGTCAGTGGTTGCTCTAATTGAGGGCTTTGTGGGGGATTCTGAAGGAAAGCAATTAACTCACCACATGTGACAGATGATACTTGAAATGTAAACATGACCCGGTGTATGACAGCAAGCAGCAAACAGAAGCTTGACGACCTAGTGCTCTGGTATTACCTCTGATCATCAGTTTCGGACCAGTCTTGTGTATTAAACCAGGATTTTGACAGCGTTTGAGCGGATTATGGATGATGTTACCTGGCGTCTGGAGGTCGGTGGGCTGCGGGAGGAGGGCTGTGTCCCTGAGAAGGGGGGCAAGGACAGGGGCGGGGGTAGCGGCTGCCGTGGAGTTGAGAATGGGGTCGAAGAAGAGCTTCCTGTTGTCGGGAAGAAAAATAGCCTGATCAATCGTTAAATGGATGAAACATGCAGGTTTCTATGCTCTTTTGGAAACTGCTGCTAAATGTTTGTGATTTAAACCAGTCAGAGAAAACAATGTTTAATTTGGGAAATAAAATGGAATTGCTGAGATCAATCCTAGTTATAACTTATTGTTTTGAGTTATAAACGTTAGAGTAGTGAAAAACAGGAAAGATTTATATATACAACAAAAAGGAAATACATATATTGATCATCATGAATTTGTGTATAAAAAAATACTAATAACACCAGAGAAAAAGTTAACATCAGCAAAATCCTTAAAAATCCAATATTGTTCCAGCTTGGTCAGGTTTCATAAATATCTGAGATGTTTTCTGACCGTAGCTGCTGTGGAGGTCTGTGTAGGGGCTGGAAGTGCAGTCTTGTGGTCGCATGTGGATTTGGGGGTAAAAGCTCTCAGGCATGGTGGCGTAACCCTCCTCACAGGAGGCCTCCTTGGGGTCTAGAGACACTTTGGCACATTCGATGACGATATCATGGATTTCATACTTTTTCCACCTACAGAGAAACACAGCACCGCATGTCAAAGTCATGAAGTAGAGAAGATGTAACACCAAATTGTTCCTTGGTTTGGTTAACGCAGCGTGCGACTTGCCTTGTGGGATCAAGCTCATGGTCCTTTGTTCCAGTCACCAGTTCAGGATGTATACGAACGTGTTCAAGCATCGGCTGAGTGGAAAGATAGGACACAAAATGTATATTACAGATTACAAAGAAACCTTAATGAAGAACAGCAGCGGAAAGTTCTCACCTTTACCACCTCCTCAAACGTTTCCATGTTCTCCTTCATGCTGTAGTGGGACCGCAGGTAGGACACAAAGTTGCACGGGTACATGCCGTAGAGGCGGTGGAAGAGGGAATAGACGCTGGCGTGCAGATGGATTAGATAAACCTCCGAAATATGACCTGAATGTGTAAAAAGCCACAAATGTGAAATCCGGCAAAACATATTCGTCACACCGCAAGATACTTTCAAGAAAAAGGCTCAAAGTGTAAATCGTCTATTTCTGTATTTAATATAGAATCTTTCCTAGTCTTGATGACCACTCACACAGTACATTGACATTCACACATTCATACAGTGTATCTACGGGCAGCACTTGATTCTCTTCGGGGATTTTCTGGATACAGTATCTTGCCCAAGGACACTTCAGAAAGCAGATGGGGAGACTGGGATCGAACCACTGGAGGACGACTGCTCTCCCCCTTCAGCAACTGTCTACTTTTTAGCTTCAGGTAAGCAAGATAGAGGTTCCTACCCGGGTTCTTAAGGTTCCAGGATGCCAGGCGGCCGAAGATGTCAAAATACTCCCACAGGTGTTGTTTCCCCGCTTGAGGGATCATGGGCAGCAGGGTGATCAGAACCAGCACTCCGGTTATCAGCACCACTACGTCCGCATCCGTCTGCCAAGGAGAATTTGTGGGAACTTGAGTGACAGGTTTAATTGCTAACATTCTGCATCGAACGTATAAGGAAATGTTTACTTAAAAATGTATAACTTAATTTTAACTAACTATAAAACTTGTTCCATAGAAGCTACATAAAGCCAGCCTCCAAAAAGGTCAGTGCAGATCAAATAAATGGCTTTTGCCTGACGTGCCTCGACAATGATAAAAACACACAATGAAAAGCTCAGTTGTTGAATAAATAATTCTCATCCTATAACCTCTCAACCCCTAGCGAGGAGATTTCTTTGTGTATAACTGGGCCGCTACCTTGAGGCATTTGAGCAGTGAGAGCAGCAGGGGGTATCGGGCAATCTTGTGGATCCAGGACGGCTGCTTGCGGATTACATGGCCGAGCAGGGTGAGGGTGGGCAGACGGCAGGCCTGCTTGGTCATGCACTCGTTCATCTTGTCCAGAAGGTGCTGTGAGGAAGTCGGGAGAGGAGGTGCAGCAGGTTCAGATTCAAGCAGTTACTCTTGCAGCAGTGATTTCACTGGAATAAATTGATTTGACCTTAAACTTTAAATCCTGTGACCGGGATTATGTTGTGATGGTTCTCACCTTATCATGTGGCTCTCTGACTGAGGAGAGGATATGCATGGCCTGGGTAGAATTAGTTTCCAGAAAGTAGTCCACCAGGCTGTTCAGCAGCATGGACCCTCGCTCTTTAAGAAAAAACGGGAGAAATAAATTATTCATTTTCGAGACGGGTATAATAAATATGAAACTTATGTTAAAAGACAATGACTCGTCAACCAAACGATAATAAAAAGGATATGATAAAGGCCGCCTGGTGCAATCTATCCATCAATCAAAACCTCACCACATTGACAAATCACGCTGACATGAATCAATCCAAATGGTCCTACCGGTGCTCAGCTGCTCATTGATAAGGCCTCGGATCTCTTCTAGCTGGTGGAGGTCGGAGGTCTCCAGGAGTGGGAGGAGGTCCCCCACATTGGGCTGCTCCCTGGCCATGGTGGCGGTGGCAGTGCAGGAGGTGGAGGCAGTGTCTCTCTGTCAAGGTGTCAGTCCCTGCCTGCCTGGAGGACTCCTGGGCCCACCCTCCGATACAGTCTCCAGGCACCTCTGCATCACAACAGGACATAAAGATTTCCCAGAGTTAGTCAGAGCTCTGATCGAGGGTTAATGGTCACACAAGACGATAGGGACGCTGTGCAGGAATTTTCTTTTAATCTGTCATCGGCAATGATTAAATGACCTTCATCTAAATGAATTAGTCATGAAGAATGAAGAAGTTTGAAGGGAATTGAAAAATGTTGTCCCCATGATGTTGTCACATTGAATCTATATACCATTTATATCAAGGACACCATTTATTGTTGTTAAACACGCAACTGAATCCCAATGGAGCCTCAGTTTGAGTCCAACTGAATTAAATATAAATGATTATTTCCATTCCATGAATTCTGTGACTCCATCTTTAGTATCCAGTTTTTTTACAACTCTTATGTCCTTTTACCAACTTAATTAAACAGACCTTGACGTCGTGCCTGATAAGGAACCATATATATATATATATATATATATATATATATATATATAAGAGCCATTGAGCTGCTTTCATTAAGTGACAAAGGTCCGGTTCAGACCTGGTATTAACAATCGCCTCTGGTGATACGGTCACAGGTGGACAGCTCAAAGTGTGAGCTCACCCATGATGCATTAAGGTCTGATCACCCAGACCACATTCGAAGGTGGAATGGCACACGCTCATTGACACTGACCCCATAAATAAGTCTGCAATCAATGAAATGGTCACACAGAGTCAAACTTAACACGCAAGGTACAATTCACGAGGTCCTGATTCCATTTGATTCAGGATATTTCAATCATAAAACATATTTTGCTCAAATATGAAAGAGATTCTCAGAGAACTAATGTCAATTGTAAAATAAACCTGTTGCATTATACATAATTATGACTGTTTACTGTTACGACATGCATTTAGTGCAGAGGGTGTGGTGCAGCACCTCAGTCAAGTCAACAACTCTTCATGGGAAAACAAATCCAATATATTCATCATTTGTACATACACAGTGTATTATAAACCATAACTTTATGTGGAATCCCTTTGCAGCATGTGCAAATAAGACATACATAATGTAAACATCACTAATACCAGTGAAACACACGCTTTGCTGTGATTGCCTGAAAAAACTACACTGGTTAAGACACAAGATAGCAAAAAGTGTGTATCAGCATAAAAAACAGAGCCATACATGTCGAAGACAAAGATGTCAACTTGGAAAGACAATGAGATTCTAGAGCTTCTGGTGATAAGAGCCAACGCTGGTGTCAATGTGACGTCGACAAAAACATGCAATCTCCTGAGTGGAAGTCATAAATCAAGTCCTGCCTCCTGCTGCTACCAGACGCTGTCCTCCGCCAAAACACTCCAGTGACTTTCCTGAACACATCGGACAATCTACTGCAGAGTTCGTCAGCAGAATCGCAACCGCACAAATACAAACCTCCTCTGACCCCGCAACCCATTTCAATCCTTCCTGTTTACTGTCAATGACCTACATTCAATAGGGACTGTTTAATTTAACAGTTATCAAACCACAGAAAGAACAGGCATGAAAACATGTTTACGGTTTCAGGTTAATAGTCTATTTGTATTCTGTGTAATATATTTAGGCGCAGCGCTGAGTCACTAGTTTGAATTAAAGCAGAGTCATGCAAATCTCCATCTGAAAAACAGGCCCAGATAATGTAGATAGGCAGGTCATTATCCTCAGGGTGTTTGTGCCCAACAGGGGAGATCGCGTCACTCTGTTTTTCAACACCTTGGCCACACACTCAACACACTAAAGGATGATTAGCACTTCATCAGTGACGAATAACAAATCTTTCAACACAGTCACATGTCCTCCACCAGCCCCCCCCCCCGAAAAAAAAGCTCCAATACAACAGGAGGTCATTTAGAAAACGAGACACGAAGGAATTAAACGATTTCCAGCACATTTGATCTCATTTCCACTGAAGTCATATGTCGGATGGAGACCCTGCCCTCGAGCTACTCTCACTCACAACAAATAAACACAAGATGAAAAGAACCGGAATACGACGTCCCTGCTTTTTGAATCCCAACAAGAAAACCCAACCTGTTATCAATTAACTGCCCAGTCATGCTGGGAGGCGGGGGGTGCGGGCAGTGGATTGAAATGTAGGTGGGTTCCCCCCCCCGCTTCATTCTTGCAGGGACAGGTCAGTGGCACAGGAGCCACCCTCAGTGTGGTCCCGGGTAGTTTGGGATAAGCTCAGGACGAAACAAAGAACCTTTATGTGGCCCGGACGCTCCCATGTACACACTAGAAATAACATCTGGCTCAGTGCAAGCGTTTACCGACAGGCTCCTACTCCCCTGTGCAAATATTCTAAAGTGGAATCAGAGAGAAAAACAACCTGGCCAGTCAATTTCAAGAAAAATGTCTACCAGCCACCTAACTGACCTGTTCAGGGCCCTGCGAGGCAAAGTGGGATTTGTGGTCAGCGAAGTAACTTCAGGTTTGATTCTGGGGTTTGAGTTCACTTCTTAGGGAGAGTGAATGCAGGTTAGCATCGAAGGATCTGATCATAACCTGTCAACTGGCCAGCTACTACTCAAACCAGTCCCATTCCCTGGAAACCACTGGACTGAGACCTACGCTCACCCCGACAGAAGGGATCCAGCAGTGTTGCCACCTCAGGACCCTTAATTTAGATCAGGAGGCCGCCAGCTTATTTTAGACTGTGTTCAATTTTGTCCAAATTCTTGTAAAGCAGCGTGTGTTTAGACATTAAAGGTTGTTAAAGCCATTTTTTAAATGATCTGCAGTATTGTATAAATGTATTATTGTAGATAACAGTGACATAACCTGGAACACTGTAAACGTAAGATTAAGGAACATTGCTTTTAACTCATTTTCCAATTCTGTAAAAACAATGATAACTCAAATATGTCCTCATCTTGACTCAGCATGCATGTGTATAAAGGTTTGTTGTCCGTTCTCTTTTTAATATCAACCTGCCTGAGAGTGCAGATTAAAAATTAATCTAAGGGACTTAACTCTGGTGCATGTATATGAACCATTGTGCTCAAATGCATGAATGTAAACTGTGCCTTTTAAATAAATAAAAGTTAAAGTGAACGTGTGTCTCAGGATATGAACGGGTGATGTGATGACAGGAAAAACAAAGTCAGGCTGTTTCAAGTTGCAATGCAGCTGCAGGATATAGTTTGAACGAGCAGAGAGATGCATGATGATGTTGGTGTTGAAATGAAGCAGAAGTAGAAGTGATGCAAGCACCGAGGCCCTGGTGGCCCCGTGGCCCAGCGGAATGAGGTGCAGGGTGACGGCAGCTGCAGGAGAAGCTGCTGCTGTGTGCGGACTGACCACAGGCTGCTGCTGCTGCTTGTCGTAAACAACTCGCAGAGAACAATGGGCAGGGTTGGGTTTTACTTCATCCCCCCGTTAATAGAACCACCCGGGCGGCCTGTCCCGAACGAACCCGACCCGCGGCGAACCGAACACGCCAGACGAGCCCCCGATGAGGCGGCTTGAAAGCACCGACATCCACGTTAAACCCCATCACTCGGGAAAACAAGCCAGTCCCACCGCCGGAGAGCTAACGTTAGCTGGCAGCAGCGACCCCGCGCTCGGTCCGGGGCTCATCCCGCCTGTCAGCCGCGGCCACCCGGCGGAGACGGAGGCCCGCCAGCCCCCGGTGGACCACACGGGTCCCCGGGGACGAGATTCGCTGCGGGGGAAAGCAAGTTAGCTGTGAATAATCGGAGCTGTTTACCTGTTAGAGACGCTGCACTCCACAGGGCGCCGCCATCTTGAACACCTCACAGCCCATCCCACCGCTGTCACCCTCCGCTGTCGGGGCTGCATGCGAACTAATCCCACAAGTTAGCGCCGCCGCGAGCCGCAACACCCAACTTTAGCGACTGATTTACCGCAAGAAATGTGAAGAATAAGTTACAAAAATTACACCAAGTGACTCTGAAGTGTCACCAGCGCCCGGGCACATCGGGGTTTTCGCCTGTGTTTGCAAAGCTAATATTGTTTTTCCCGTCTCCTCATTGGTGGAGGGATGGAGTGAGTGTAATGCGGTTTCGCGTGACCCACATGTGCACAGCGCACGCGCAAATTAGTCTTATTTTTTATCCCACCAGGTTCATTTTCTTTGCCAAATTAATAAAAATCAAATGTGTTATGTTTGAGGAAACTGAGACAAAGATTTGTCAAATGTTCATCTTCTTCGTCAAATTAAAAAAATAAAGTTAGTACTGGTCTGGAATAAAATAAATAAACCTCCATTGGAGAAAAGAACTGATGATACCAGTCATAATAATGAAGCACTGAGCAAAATATTAATCCCCCAAGTCAAATATATTCATGGTCATTTAACCGTTTATACCTCCTCAGGATGTTAAAAAATATCAGGACTTTCAATTTGACATTTGAACTAGAGAGCAGAGTTGCACAGTTCTCGCAAACCGACCAAGGGTAGTGCAGAGTCATATTTTGTGTCATTTGGACCCACACTAAAACAGTAGTCTTCTACAACTGGATCAAACTTTTGAGTATTACAAATTTCAAAGTGAATGCACTTTAACTTGGGTCTGAAGATTATAACGATTGCTTATAAGACCTCAACACGAAACTGTAACAGCAGTGTAGGGATGAAGCAAGTTTTATTAGATTATTTATGCAAAACACATAAAATCTTCACTGCAGATAAACCAGGGAGGATGAACACAAAGTTGTCTGACTCCCCTGGGCCTGTTTATAAAAAGCTCTGCACAGAAATAATAAATACAGTGAAGTTACACACTCGCACCACCAGATGGCAGACTTGCCATTAGTTCTCCTCACGTAACTCCCCTTCTCTCCAAAGTTTTTCTCCTCCCCTTAACTTTGTTTTTAACAGGATTTCACATTATCATTACTATGATTATTATTATGATTATTATTATACCCATTTTATTGTCATTATACCTGGTTGGACTCTTCTTCTGCAGCTGTAATGTGTGAAACTGGAGCCTCCCCGGATAAAATCTGACTGAACACCTATGTTGATGTAGAGTAAATCTCCCGGACTGGTTTGGTGTGTGTATCTTTGGAGGTGCTACACTATCATATGATTTCTCTATGGTCGTTTAAATCTTGCAAACAACACACACACATTCACCGGAATCCTGTAAATCAAACACTGTTAGGTGGAAACAATTAGTCGGATTTTCTTGGGGGTGTTGAAATATACCGTTTTCGAAGTTGAAAATTGAAAATGTACATACCGGTAATATTTTGCTGTTTTAAATGCAAAGTATGAGATACATGTATTTCTCTCCGAAAGCATTGAAATGTATTTAATTCATCATGTTGTAGTTAACACGTTTAAATCGCAACATGTTTTTTTTCGCTTCACCTGTCCTCTTCACCTTGTTTCGTCTAACTGCTGCGAAGGCCCCGTGTTTTTCTAGGCAAATTTCACTCTGCAGCTCTGGCCTCTCATTGGTGGAAAACCACACTCAGATTCCACTGTGAAATTATCTGATTGGATATCAGGGAGGGGAGAGAAGAGACAGCAGCGAAGTGAGATGCTCTCTTTAAAACACTGCTTTGCTTTGCTGACTTTTAGGAAAGGATTTAACGACAGGTCCTCGGCCTCTGCCCATCTGCTCCTTTTACACACGACGGAAATTAATATTATTAATATTATTAAGACGCTCTTAATTGGACGGGAACCTGCTCTGTTCACGGTGAGTAGCCGCAACTTGGGAAATAGACCGAAAAGTAGTTTATAAACTAAAATGAAACTTAGAAACAAACTTTTTAATTTACCATTATTGTCCTCCAAGCTCCAAAAATGATAACAAGCCGTCTTTCACAGCTAATTATTATTATTTATTATAATCAAATAATGTTTTGTTATTTTTCTGTATAACTGTGAGTGATCAAATTGTTTTTCTTGACGTTATTCGATGAGAAGTGAACTTCCAGCGGCCGTTCTTAGTTCTACTGACTCGATCAAACCTCCCAATTAACTTAAATGAACCACTCGTTATAATTTCTCTGGTGTAGGATCAACATGCCTCGGTCATTTCTGGTGAAAAACAAAAGGTGCACGTCCTACAATGTCCACCGTTCACATGAAGAGGAGCCCAAAGCCGCCACATATACAGGTAAGACTTATTATATAACGTGAGTACATGAGGGACACCTAAACTGATGCTGTCTACTTTTATTGACATAGAAAAAAACTTTAGAGCAGCTTGCTTTGTATTAAATATTTAAAATGGGATATGTCTAATTATATCAACACATCAGTGTTCAAATCCGAAAGTCAAGATTTAGCTCTTTCTGAATGTCTCCTGTTTGATAAATGTCTTCCAAGAGGAACCGCAGGGTTCTTTGTTTACTTGCTGTCCATAACCACACAGAGTGACACTTCTGTTTGAAACAGTCCTACTCATTTTGTTTGTTGCAGAAGTCCCAACAGCAACTCAGGTCTCAGAAACTTCAGATGGGGCTCAGTCGGAGGGGGAGTTCTCCCCCCCGGACCACTCCTCATTTGAAAAGGAAGAGCCAGAGCTCTCCTGTCCCTTACCCGTTCACCCAGAGCCAACCAGGCCTGCTGCAGCTCCCACACAGCCATACTTCCTCCCTGGTGAGCTGCAAGTGCATCTCCTTCTTATTCCTGTTGCATTGCATCACTTCAGATCAGAGTGTTAAATCTTGTCTTCTTTTTACTGTGTCTGCAACCTCAGAGCCTCACATGGCAGAGTTCCCTCCCTACTACAAGCCGTCCTATGCCTGGGATCAGGTGCCTTCGTCCTACGAGTTGCGTCAGGTGACTTTCAGCCCCACGGTGCTGCAGCACGCCAGCAATCTGTACGGGAGCCACATCAGCCGCAGTCCACAGCCTCAGCACCCTCTGGACTGCAGCACGCACTACTCCCCCACCTCCAACACCTACCACTGCATCACCTGTGACAAGGTACGCACCACAGTATGACTTTCAACATGTGGGAGATGATATCTAGGATCTAGGATAGTTTGCTCAGTCATACAAAAAATCCACTGTACATTGAAAATGTCAAAAACATAGATGCATTTCATATTGATTTGATTTCCTCAGCCGGCTGTGTCACTGATGGTCAAACTTTGTTCCAGGTGTTCTCGACGCCACACGGACTGGAGGTCCACGTCAGGAGGTCGCACAGCGGAACGAGGCCTTTCGGGTGCAACATCTGCAGGAAAACCTTCGGCCACGCCGTCAGTCTGGAGCAACACATGAATGTCCACTCGCAGGTAAAGCACCATAAGTCATAACTCAGCACTAACCTTTCCTAGAGTTTATAGGACGCGTGAGAGACTGTCTGAAGAGCCAGATTCAAAGCAGCCGAGAAGAATCTGGAACTTTTAGACCCTTGGTGTGAATTAAGGTTGACAATTGCTGGATCCTATACTTCACATAATGCACCTGTCTTTATTTGACTCTAAATAAATGACTGCAAGTCCATCAGGGTCATCTGCTGGGTTCAAATGACACTCGTGAGCTTGTGGTAATGACACAGGAAGTCATGTCCATGAACAGTCTTGTATGGTTGGCGTTCCCATGGTCATGTTGCAACATGGATGTCTCGACAAAACTCAGCTCAGACTTATGATAAATTTACAAAGAAAAACTATATATATGTATGTATATATATGCAACTAAAAATAAAACATGAAGTTATAATTCAAAGAAAAATGCACTTCTGTGGCTTTTGCCATTTCGGAAAATTAGCACAGTCCCAGTTCTAAACCTACTGGTTTAGAATGGGCTGTTAGCTTAGCCTGTGGTAATGGTCTGTAGATTTCTTCAGAATACCTTGTGATTCCCCCTAAAGCAGTTCTGCAGCTTATTGTCACTTTTAATTGTTTGTGAGCTTGACGTTGTGTGCAGAGCGTTTTTTAAACAATCGATGGTGCAGAGTCAAGTTAGAGAACTTTGTACTGTCCTACCTGGTTTATTTGCACAATGCAAAATACAAGGTCAAACTAAATCTTGTAACATCTCCAATTCCCTGACAACTGGGCAAAGTCCATCTGCCGATGAAGACCATGTGTTATGACCGAAAGCACCAGAAAAGCTAGCCGCAGTAAATGGACCTTTATTCCGAATGCATTTGAGTGTAACACTTCTGTCGTACTTTTGTTTTTGATCAGGAAAAAAGCTTTGAGTGCAAGATGTGTGGAAAATCCTTCAAGCGCTCGTCCACTCTCTCCACACACCTGCTCATCCACTCGGACACGAGGCCTTACCCCTGCCAGTACTGCGGCAAGAGGTTCCACCAGAAGTCGGACATGAAGAAACACACGTACATTCACACTGGTACGTCTCAAAATGGAGGTGTTGTAAAAAAAAAAAAAAAAAACTGTGCATGGCTCCTCTCACTGTAATCATCTGCTTTCCAAGTGCAGAGTCTCCAGGAGTAATATAACTGCTGATAAATCTGAAAAAGAAACTTTAAACAAATGTCCTGTTGATTTGCCTATCGGCTTTTCCTGCTTCACACGAAGCTCTGTGAGAGGAACTTCCTGCAGCCCACATTTGTTGCCAGCAAATGTCTAAACAATGACAGGATTCTTCACTAATTCATATGAATATACATTTTAAATTCATGGAAAAGTAGTTGGCACCATTTGTGGTGCTTGTGCACGGCAAACGTGATTTTCCAGACCCAGTGGAGAGGAAGTTGAAGCTCCTTTTCCTCCCCATAAATCATTGGAACATGATCTTTGATTTTAATCCTGTTGATTTCTCATTGTATTCTTTGTATTTTACAGGTGAAAAACCTCACAAATGCCAAGTGTGCGGCAAAGCGTTCAGTCAGAGCTCCAACCTGATCACCCACAGCAGGAAACACACGGGATTCAAGCCGTTCGGATGTGACATTTGTTCCAAAGGCTTCCAACGCAAGGTGGATCTCCGCCGGCACCACGAGAGCCAGCACGGCATGAAGTGAAGCCGAAGTGAGCACAAAGCCCAGAGCGTAGCAGTAGCACTCTTTTGTACAAATGCTTTTAATAGAAGAATCTGTAATTTATTGTTATCATTGATAATAACAAACAAGATGATATAACATTTATTTATACATCTGGTTTGTTTTTGGTCTTCTCAGATAATGTATAAAAATAAAGCTGTGAAATCAAATCATGTTTTAAGGTGATTTAACTTTGGAAAATTGTGTCAGGAGGATAATTACTAGCTGATAAAAATGTATTTTTTAATATATTGGAAGTTTTCT